>NC_047104.1:22458835-23083835 GCF_902500255.1 Thalassophryne amazonica
TTCTGGGGAAAACCTGGTCTTGTTAGGAGAGACGGCATCCATCCCACTTTAGAGGGAGCAGCTCTCATTTCTAGAAATCTGGCCAATTTTTTGGGATCCTCCAAACTGTGACTGTCTAGCGTTGGGACCAGGAGGCAGAGCTGTGGTCTTATACACCTCTCTGCAGCTTCTCTCCCCCTGCCATCCCCTCGTTGCCCCATCCCCATAGAGACGGTGCCTGCTCCCAGACCACCAATAACTAGCAAAAATCTATTTAAGCATAAAAATTCAAAAAGAAAAAATAATATAGCACCTTCAATTGCACCACAGACTAAAACAGTTAAATGTGGTCTATTAAACATTAGGTCTCTTTCTTCTAAGTCCCTGTTGGTAAATGATATAATAATTGATCAACGTATTGATTTATTCTGCCTAACAGAAACTTGGTTACAGCAGGATGAATATGTTAGTTTAAATGAGTCAACACCCCCGAGTCACACTAACTGTCAGAATGCTCGTAGCACGGGCCGGGGCGGAGGATTAGCAGCAATCTTCCATTCCAGCTTATTAATTAATCAAAAACCTAGACAGAGCTTTAATTCATTTGAAAGCTTGTATCTTAGTCTTGTCCATCCAAATTGGAAGTCCCAAAAACCAGTTTTATTTGTTATTATCTATCGTCCACCTGGTCGTTACTGTGAGTTTCTCTGTGAATTTTCAGACCTTTTGTCTGACTTAGTGCTTAGCTCAGATAAGATAATTATAGTGGGCGACTTTAACATCCACACAGATGCTGAGAATGACAGCCTCAACACTGCATTTAATCTATTATTAGACTCTATCGGCTTTGCTCAAAAAGTAAATGAGTCCACCCACCACTTTAATCATATTTTAGATCTTGTTCTGACTTATGGTATGGAAATAGAAGACTTAACAGTATTCCCTGAAAACTCCCTTTTGTCTGATCATTTTTTAATAACATTTACATTTACCCTGATGGACTACCCTGCAGTGGGGAATAAGTTTCATTACACTAGAAGTCTTTCAGAAAGCGCTGTAACTAGGTTTAAGGATATGATTCCTTCTTTATGTTCTCTAATGTCATATACCAACACAGAGCAGAGTAGCTACCTAAACTCTGTAAGGGAGTTAGAGTATCTTGTCAATAGTTTTACATCCTCATTGAAGACAACTTTGGATGCTGTAGCTCCTCTGAAAAAGAGAGCTTTAAATCAGAAGTGTCTGACTCCGTGGTATAACTCACAAACTCGTAGCTTAAAGCAGATAACCCGTAAGTTGGAGAGGAAATGGCGTCTCACTAATTTAGAAGATCTTCACTTAGCCTGGAAAAAGAGTTTGTTGCTCTATAAGAAAGCCCTTCGTGAAGCTAGGACATCTTTCTACTCATCACTAATTGAAGAAAATAAGAACAACCCCAGGTTTCTTTTCAGCATTGTAGCCAGGCTGACAAAGAGTCAGAGCTCTATTGAGCTGAGTATTCCATTAACTTTAACTAGTAATGACTTCATGACTTTCTTTGCTAACAAAATTTTGACTATTAGAGAAAAAATTACTCATAACCATCCCAAAGATGTATCGTTATCTTTGGCTGCTTTCAGTGATGCCGGTATTTGGTTAGACTCTTTCTCTCCGATTGTTCTGTCTGAGTTATTTTCATTAGTTACTTCATCCAAACCATCAACATGCTTATTAGACCCCATTCCTGCCAGGCTACTCAAGGAAGTCCTACCATTATTTAATGCTTCAATCTTAAATATGATCAATCTATCTTTGTTAGTTGGTTATGTACCACAGGCCTTTAAGGTGGCAGTAATTAAACCATTACTTAAAAAGCCATCACTTGACCCAGCTATCTTAGCTAATTATAGGCCAATCTCCAACCTTCCTTTTCTCTCAAAGATTCTTGAGAGGGTAGTTGTAAAACAGCTAACTGATCACCTGCAGAGGAATGGTCTATTTGAAGAGTTTCAGTCAGGTTTTAGAATTCATCATAGTACAGAAACAGCATTAGTGAAGGTTACAAATGATCTTCTTATGGCTTCGGACAGTGGACTTATCTCTGTGCTTGTTCTGTTGGACCTCAGTGCTGCTTTTGATACTGTTGACCATAAAATTTTATTACAGAGATTAGAGCATGTCATAGGTATTAAAGGCATTGCGCTGCGGTGGTTTGAATCATATTTGTCTAATAGATTACAGTTTGTTCATGTAAATGGGGAATCTTCTTCACAGACTAAAGTTAATTATGGAGTTCCACAAGGTTCTGTGCTAGGACCAATTTTATTCACTTTATACATGCTTCCCTTGGGCAGTATTATTAGACGGTATTGCTTAAATTTTCATTGTTACGCAGATGATACCCAGCTTTATCTATCCATGAAGCCAGAGGATACTCACCAACTAGCTAAACTGCAGGATTGTCTTACAGACATAAAGACATGGATGACCTCTAATTTCCTGCTTTTAAACTCAGATAAAACTGAAGTTATTGTACTTGGCCCCACAAATCTTAGAAGCATGGTGTCTAACCAGATCGTTACTCTGGATGGCATTTCCCTGATCTCTGGTAATACTGTGAGAAATCTTGGAGTTATTTTTGATCAGGATATGTCATTCAAAGCGCATATTAAACAAATATGTAGGACTGCCTTTTTGCATTTACGCAATATCTCTAAAATCAGAAAGGTCTTGTCTCAGAGTGATGCTGAAAAACTAATTCATGCATTTGTTTCCTCTAGGCTGGACTATTGTAATTCATTATTATCAGGTTGTCCTAAAAGTTCCCTAAAAAGCCTTCAGTTGGTTCAGAATGCTGCAGCTAGAGTACTGACGGGGACTAGCAGGAGAGAGCATATCTCACCCGTGTTGGCCTCCCTTCATTGGCTTCCTGTTAATGCTAGAATAGAATTTAAAATTCTTCTTCTTACTTATAAGGTTTTGAATAATCAGGTCCCATCTTATCTTAGGGACCTCATAGTACCATATTACCCCATTAGAGCGCTTCGCTCTCAGACTGCGGGCTTACTTGTAGTTCCTAGGGTTTGTAAGAGTAGAATGGGAGGCAGAGCCTTCAGCTTTCAGGCTCCTCTCCTGTGGAACCAGCTCCCAATTCAGATCAGGGAGACAGATACCCTCTCTACTTTTAAGATTAGGCTTAAAACTTTCCATTTCGCTAAGGCTTATAGTTAGGGCTGGATCGGGTGACCCTGGACCATCCCTTGGTTATGTTGCTTTAGACGTAGACTGTGTTTCATAATTATTGTATGGCCTTGCCTTGCAATGTGGAGCGCCTTGGGGCAACTGTTTGTTGTGATTTGGCGCTATACAAGAAAAAAGTTGATTGATTGATTGATTGAGGAATAAAAATGTGGACTCACTTATTGTTGCTTGCAGTCAAAATTCAAATATGCCGTCTGTTGATTGCAGTCAAAATTCAAATATTCCGTCTGTTGACTGTAATCAAAATTCAAATATGCTGTGTGTTGACTGCAGTCAAAATTCAAATATTCCAACTGTTGATTGCAGTCAAAATTGAAATATGATTGCAGTCAAATTTCAAATATTCCATCTGTTGATTGCAGTCAAAATACAAATATTCTGCTTGTTGCTTGCAGTCAAAATTGAAATATGCCGACTATTGATTGCAGTAAAAATTCAAATTCACCATCTGCAGCTTCCACTTAAAACTGATAATCAACTTACTGTTGATAGGAATAAAAATGTGGACTCACCTATTGTTGCTTGCAGTCAAAATTCAAATATGCCGTCTGTTGATTGGAGTCAAAATTCAAATATTCCACCTGTTGATTACAGTCAAAATACAAACATGCCGTATGTTGACTGCGGTCAAAATTCAAATATGCCGCCTGTTGACTGCAGTCAAAATTCAAAATTCAACATCTGTTGTTAGGAATAAAAATCTGAACTCACCTATTGTTGCTTGCCCTCAAAATTGAAATGTGGAATGTGTTGATTGCAGTCAAAAATGAAATATGCCATCTCTTGATTGCAGTCAAAATTCAAATTCACCATATGCATCTTCCACTTAAAACTGAAATTCAACATCTGTTGTTTGTAATAAAAATCTGAACTCACCTAGTGTGGATTGGAGTAAAAATTCAAATATGCCATCTGTTGCTTGCAGTCAAAATTCAAATATTCCATCTGTTCACTGAATAGATCTGTTCACTGAAATACAAATATGCCGTATGTTGATTGTGGTCAAAATTCAAATATGCTGTCTGTTGCTTGCAGTAAAATTCTAATATTCCGTCTGTTGAATGTAGTCAAAATTCAAATATGCTGTGTGTTGACTGCAGTCAAAATTCAAATATTCCAAATGTTGATTGCACTCAAAATTGAAATATGCAGACTATTGATTGCAGTAAAAATTCAAATTCACCTTGTTGATCGGAATAAAAATGTGGACTCACCTATTGTTGATTGCAGTCAAAATTCAAATATTCTGCCTGTTGACTGCAGTCAAAATTCAAATATTCCGCCTGCTAATTGCAGTCAAAATTCAAATATGCCATCTGTTGCTTGCAGTCAAAATTCAAATATGCAGTCTCTTGATTGTAGTCAAAACTCGAAATATGCCGTGTGTTGATTGCAGTCAAAATTCAAATATGCCGTCTATTGATTGCCGTCAAAATTGAAATATGCCTACTATTGATTGCAGTCAAAATTGAAATATGATTGCAGTCAAAATTCAAATATTCCATCTGTTGATTGCAGTCAAAATTCAAGTATTCCATCTGTTGATTGCAGTCAAAATTCAAATATGCCATCTGTTGCTTGGAGTCAAAATTCAAATATTCAATCTGTTGATTGAAGTCAAAATATAAATATGCCGTATGTTGATTGTGGTCAAAATTCAAATATGCTGTCTGTTGCTTGCAGTCAAATTTCAAATATTCCATCTGTTGCTTGCTGTCAAAATTCAAATATTCCATCTGTTCACTGAATAGATCTGTTCAAAGTTCACTGAAATACAAATATGCCGTATGTTGATTGTGGTCAAAATTCAAATATGCTGTCTGTTGCTTGCAGTAAAATTCAAATATTCCGTCTGTTGAATGTAGTCAAAATTCAAATATGCTGTGTGTTGACTGCAGTCAAAATTCATGCAGACTATTGATTGCAGTAAAAATTCAAATTCACCTTGTTGATCGGAATAAAAATGTGGACTCACCTATTGTTGATTGCAGTCAAAATTCAAATATTCTGCCTGTTGACTGCAGTCAAAATTCAAATATTCCGCCTGCTAATTGCAGTCAAAATTCAAATATGCCATCTGTTGCTTGCAGTCAAAATTCAAATATGCAGTCTCTTGATTGCAGTCAAAACTCGAAATATGCCATGTGTTGATTGCAGTCAAAATTCAAATATGCCGTCTATTGATTGCCGTCAAAATTGAAATATGCCTACTATTGATTGAAGTCAAAATTGAAATATGATTGCAGTCAAAATTCAAATATTCCATCTGTTGATTGCAGTCAAAATACAAATATTCCGTCTGTTGCTTGCAGTCAAAATTCAAATATGCCGTGTCTTGCTTCCAGTCAGAATTGAAATATGCCCTCTGTTGATTGCAGTCAAAATTCAAATATTCCACCTGTTGATTGCAGTCAAAATTCAAATATTCCACCTGTTGATTGCAGTCAAAATTCAAATATTCCATCTGTTGATTACAGTCAAAATACAAACATGCAGAGTATTGACTGCAGTCAAAATTCAAATATGCCGCCTGTTGATTGCAGTCAAAATTCAATTTCACCATATACATCGTCTACTTAAATTGAAATTCAACTTACTGTTGATAGGAATAAAAATGTGGATTCACCTATTGTTGCTTGCAGTCAAAATTCAAATATGCAGTGTGTTGTTTGCAGTCAAAACTGAAGTATGGCATATGTTGATTGCAGTCAAAATTCAAATATTCCTTCTGTTGATTGCAGTTAAAATTCAATTTCACCATATACATCGTCCACTTAAAATTGAAATTCAACATCTGTTGTTAGGAATAAATATCTGAACTCACCTATTGTTGCTTACTGTCAAAATTGAAATATGGCATGTGTTGATTGCAGTCAAAATTCAAATATTCCATCTGCTGATTGCAGTCAAAATTCAAATATGCTACCTGTGTCTTGCAGTCAAAATTCAAATATTGCAACTGTTGATTGCAGTCAAAAATTAAATATCCCGTCCATTGATTGTAGTCAAAATTCAAATATGCTGTGTGTTGTCTGCAGTCAAAATTGAAATATGACATATGTTGATTGCAGTCAAAATTCAAATATTCCCTCTGTTGATGGCAGTCAAAATTCAAATATTCCATCTATTGATGGCAGTCAAAATTCAAATATTGCAACTGTTGATTGCAGTCAAAAATGAAATATTCCGTCCATTGATTGCAGTCAAAATTAAAATATTCCGTCTGTTGCTTGCAGTGAAAACTGAAATATGACGTCTGTTGCTTGCAGTAAAAATTCAAATTCACCTTGTTGATCGGAATAAAAATGTGGACTCACCTATTGTTGATTGCAGTCAAAATTCAAATATTCTGCCTGTTGACTGCAGTCAAAATTCAAATATTCCGCCTGCTAATTGCAGTCAAAATTCAAATATGCCATCTGTTGCTTGCAGTCAAAATTCAAATATGCAGTCTCTTGATTGCAGTCAAAACTCGAAATATTCCATGTGTTGATTGCAGTCAAAATTCAAATATGCCGTCTATTGATTGCCGTCAAAATTGAAATATGCCTACTATTGATTGAAGTCAAAATTGAAATATGATTGCAGTCAAAATTCAAATATTCCATCTGTTGATTGCAGTCAAAATACAAATATTCCGTCTGTTGCTTGCAGTCAAAATTCAAATATGCCGTGTCTTGCTTCCAGTCAGAATTGAAATATGCCCTCTGTTGATTGCAGTCAAAATTCAAATATTCCACCTGTTGATTGCAGTCAAAATTCAAATATTCCACCTGTTGATTGCAGTCAAAATTCAAATATTCCATCTGTTGATTACAGTCAAAATACAAACATGCAGAGTATTGACTGCAGTCAAAATTCAAATATGCCGCCTGTTGATTGCAGTCAAAATTCAATTTCACCATATACATCGTCTACTTAAAATTGAAATTCAACTTACTGTTGATAGGAATAAAAATGTGGATTCACCTATTGTTGCTTGCAGTCAAAATTCAAATATGCAGTGTGTTGTTTGCAGTCAAAACTGAAGTATGGCATATGTTGATTGCAGTCAAAATTCAAATATTCCTTCTGTTGATTGCAGTTAAAATTCAATTTCACCATATACATCGTCCACTTAAAATTGAAATTCAACATCTGTTAGGAATAAATATCTGAACTCACCTATTGTTGCTTACTGTCAAAATTGAAATATGGCATGTGTTGATTGCAGTCAAAATTCAAATATTCCATCTGCTGATTGCAGTCAAAATTCAAATATGCTACCTGTGTCTTGCAGTCAAAATTCAAATATTGCAACTGTTGATTGCAGTCAAAAATTAAATATCCCGTCCATTGATTGTAGTCAAAATTCAAATATGCTGTGTGTTGTCTGCAGTCAAAATTGAAATATGACGTATGTTGATTGCAGTCAAAATTCAAATATTCCCTCTGTTGATGGCAGTCAAAATTCAAATATTCCATCTATTGATGGCAGTCAAAATTCAAATATTGCAACTGTTGATTGCAGTCAAAAATGAAATATTCCGTCCATTGATTGCAGTCAAAATTAAAATATTCCGTCTGTTGCTTGCAGTGAAAACTGAAATATGACGTCTGTTGCTTGCAGTGAAAATTCAAATATGCCGACGTCTGATATCAGTAAAAATTCAAATTCACCATCCGTAGCTTCCACTTAAAATTGAAATTCAACTTACTGTTAATAAATGTGGACTCACCTATCGTTGCTTGCAGTCAAAACTGAAATATGCGGTCTCTTGATTGCAGTCAAAATACAAATATGCTGTGTGTTGATTGCACTCAAATTCAAATATTCCAACTGTTGATTGCAGTCAAAATTGAATTATGCCGACTATTGACTGCAGTAAAAATTCAAATTCACCATCTGAAGCTTCCACTTAAAATTGATATTCAACTTACTGTTGATAGGAATAAAAATGTGGACTCACCTATTGTTGCTTGCAGTCAAAAATCAATATGCCGTGTGTTGCTTGCAGTCAGAATTGAAATATGCCGTTTGTCGATTGCAGTCAAAATTCAAATATTCCGTCTGTTGATTGCAGTCAAAATTCAAATATTCCATCTGCTGATTGCAGTCAAAATTCAAATATGCCATCTGTGTCTTGCAGTCAAAATTCAAATATTGCAACTGTTGATTGCAGTCAAAAATTAAATATGCCGTCCATTGATTGTAGTCAAAATTCAAATATGCTGTGTGTTGTTTGCAGTCAAAATTGAAATATGGCATATGTTGATTGCAGTCAAAATTCAGACATTCCCTCTGTTGATGGCAGTCAAAATTCAAATATTCCATCTGTTGCTTGCAGTCAAAATTCAAATATTCCATCTGTTGCTTGCAGTCAAAATTCAAATATTGCAACTGTTGATTGCAGTCAAAAATGAAATATTCCGTCCATTGCAGTCAAAAATGAAATATTCCGTCCATTGATTGCAGTCAAAATTAAAATATTCCGTCTGTTGCTTGCAGTGAAAATTGAAATATGACATCTGTTGCTTGCAGTGAAAATTTAAATATGCCGACGTCTGATAGCAGTAAAAATTCAAATTCACCATCCGTAGCTTCCAATTAAAATTGAAATTCAACTTACTGTTGATAAATGTGGACTCACCTACTGTTGCAGTCAAAACTGAAATATGCGGTCTCTTGATTGCAGTCAAAATACAAATATGCTGTGTGTTGATTGCAGTCAAATTCAAATATTCCAACTGTTGATTGCAGTCAAAATTGAATTATGCCGACTATTGACTGCAGTCAAAATTCAATATGCCGTTTGTTGCTTGCAGTCAGAATTGAAATATTCCGCCTGTTGACTGCAATCAAAATTGAAATCTTCCACCTGTTGCTTGCAGTCAAAATTAAAATATGCAGTCTCTTGAATGCAGTCAAAACTCGAAATGTGCCGTGTGTTGATTGCAGTCAAAATTCAAATATGCCGTCTATTGACTGTGGTCAAAATTGAAATATGCCGACTATTGATTGCAGTCAAAATTCAAATTCACCATGTACATCTTCCACTTAAAATTGAAATTCAACATCTGTTGTTAGGAATAAAAATCTGAACTCACCTATTGTTGCTTGCCGTCAAAATTGAAATATGGCATGTGTTGATTGCAGTCAAAATTCAAATATTCCGTCTCTTGATTGTAGTCAAAATTCAAATATTACATCTGTTGCTTGCAGTCAAAATTCAAATATGACGTCTGTTTCTTGCAGTCACAATTGAAATAGGCCGACTATTGATTGCAGTAAAAATTCAAATTCAACATCTGCAGCTTCCACTTAAAATTGAAATTCAACTTACTGTTGATAGGAGTAAAAATGTGGACTTCCCTATTGTTGCTTGCAGTCAAAAGTGAAATATGCAGTCTCTTGATTGCAGTCAAAATTGAAATATGCCGTGTGTTGACTGCAGTCAATACTCAAATATGCCATCTATTGATTGCCGTCAAAATTGAAATAGGCCGACTATTGATTGCAGTCAAAATTCAAATTCAACATCTGCAGCTTCCACTTAAAATTGAAATTCAACTTACTGTTGATATGAATAAAAATGTGGATTCACCTATTGTTGCTTGCAGTTAAAATTCAAATATGCTGTGTGTTGATTGCACTCAAATTCAAATATTCCAACTGTTGATTGCAGTCAAAATTGAATTATGCCGACTATTGACTGCAGTAAAAATTCAAATTCACCATCTGAAGCTTCCACTTAAAATTGATATTCAACTTACTGTTGATAGGAATAAAAATGTGGACTCACCTATTGTTGCTTGCAGTCAAAATTCAATATGCCGTGTGTTGCTTGCAGTCAGAATTGAAATTTGCCGTTTGTCGATTGCAGTCAAAATTCAAATATTCCGTCTGTTGATTGCAGTCAAAATTCAAATATTCCATCTGCTGATTCCAGTCAAAATTCAAATATGCCATCTGTGTCTTGCAGTCAAAATTCAAATATTGCAACTGTTGATTGCAGTCAAAAATTAAATATGCCGTCCATTGATTGTAGTCAAAATTCAAATATGCTGTGTGTTGTTTGCAGTCAAAATTGAAGTATGGCATATGTTGATTGCAGTTAAAATTCAAATATTCCATCTGCTGATTGCAGTCAAAATTCAAATATGCCATCTGTGTCTTGCAGTCAAAATTCAAATATTGCAACTGTTGATTGCAGTCAAAAATTAAATATGCCGTCCATTGATTGTAGTCAAAATTCAAATATGCAGTGTGTTGTTTGCAGTCAAAACTGAAGTATGGCATATGTTGATTGCAGTCAAAATTCAAATATTCCTTCTGTTGATTGCAGTTAAAATTCAATTTCACCATATACATCGTCCACTTAAAATTGAAATTCAACATCTGTTGTTAGGAATAAATATCTGAACTCACCTATTGTTGCTTACCGTCAAAATTGAAATATGGCATTGGTTGATTGCAGTCAAAATTCAAATATTCCATCTGCTGATTGCAGTCAAAATTCAAATATGCCACCTGTGTCTTGCAGTCAAAATTCAAATATTGCAACTGTTGATTGCAGTCAAAATTCAAATATTCCATCTGTTGCTTGCAGTCAAAATTCAAATATTGCAACTGTTGATTGCAGTCAAAAATGAAATATTCCGTCCATTGCAGTCAAAAATGAAATATTCCGTCCATTGATTGCAGTCAAAATTAAAATATTCCGTCTGTTGCTTGCAGTGAAAATTGAAATATGCCGACGTCTGATAGCAGTAAAAATTCAAATTCACCATCCGTAGCTTCCAATTAAAATTGAAATTCAACTTACTGTTGATAAATGTGGACTCACCTACTGTTGCAGTCAAAACTGAAATATGCGGTCTCTTGATTGCAGTCAAAATACAAATTGTGTTGATTGCAGTCAAATTCAAATATTCCAACTGTTGATTGCAGTCAAAATTGAATTATGCCGACTATTGACTGCAGTAAAAATTCAAATTCACCATCTGAAGCTTCCACTTAAAATTGATATTCAACTTACTGTTGATAGGAATAAAAATGTGGACTAACCTATTGTTGCTTGCAGTCAGAATTGAAATATTCCGCCTGTTGACTGCAATCAAAATTGAAATCTTCCACCTGTTGCTTGCAGTCAAAATTAAAATATGCAGTCTCTTGAATGCAGTCAAAACTCGAAATGTGCCGTGTGTTGATTGCAGTCAAAATTCAAATATGCCGTCTATTGACTGCGGTCAAAATTGAAATATGCCTACTATTGATTGCAGTCAAAATTCAAATTCACCATGTACATCTTCCACTTAAAATTGAAATTCAACATCTGTTGTTAGGAATAAAAATCTGAACTCACCTATTGTTGCTTGCCTTCAAAATTGAAATATGGCATGTGTTGATTGCAGTCAAAATTCAAATATTCCGTCTCTTGATTGTAGTCAAAATTCAAATATTACATCTGTTGCTTGCAGTCAAAATTCAAATATGACGTCTGTTTCTTGCAGTCACAATTGAAATAGGCCGACTATTGATTGCAGTAAAAATTCAAATTCAACATCTGCAGCTTCCACTTAAAATTGAAATTCAACTTACTGTTGATAGGAGTAAAAATGTGGACTTCCCTATTGTTGCTTGCAGTCAAAAGTGAAATATGCAGTCTCTTGATTGCAGTTAAAATTCAAATATGCTGTGTGTTGATTGCAGTCAAATTCAAATATTCCAACTGTTGATTGCAGTCAAAACTGAATTATGCCGACTATTGACTGCAGCAAAAATTCAAATTCACCATCTGAAGCTTCCACTTAAAATTGATATTCAACTTACTGTTGATAGGAATAAAAATGTGGACTAACCTATTGTTGCTTGCAGTCAAAATTCAATATGCCGTGTGTTGATTGCAGTCAAAATTCAAATATTCCGCCTGTTGACTGCAATCAAAATTGAAATCTTCCACCTGTTGCTTGCAGTCAAAATTAAAATATGCAGTCTCTTGAATGCAGTCAAAACTCAAAATGTGCCGTGTGTTGATTGCAGTCAAAATTCAAATATGCCGTCTATTGACTGCGGTCAAAATTGAAATATGCCGACTATTGATTGCAGTCAAAATTCAAATTCACCATGTACATCTTCCACTTAAAATTGAAATTCAACATCTGTTGTTAGGAATAAAAATCTGAACTCACCTATTGTTGCTTGCCGTCAAAATTGAAATATGGCATGTGTTGATTGCAGTCAAAATTCAAATATTCCGTCTCTTGATTGTAGACAAAATTCAAATATTACGTCTGTTGCTTGCAGTCAAAATTCAAATATGACGTCTGTTTCTTGCAGTCAAAATTGAAATAGGCCGACTATTGATTGCAGTAAAAATTCAAATTCAACATCTGCAGCTTCCACTTAAAATTGAAATGCAACTTACTGTTGATAGGAGTAAAAATGTGGACTTGCCTATTGTTGCTTGCAGTCAAAAGTGAAATACGCGGTCTCTTGATTGCAGTCAAAATTGAAATATGCCGTGTGTTGACTGCAGTCAAAATTCAAATATTAAGTCTGTTGCTTGCAGTCAAAATTCAAATATGACGTCTGTTGCTTGCAGTCACAATTGAAATAGGCCGACTATTGATTGCAGTAAAAATTCAAATTCAACATCTGCAGCTTCCAATTAAAATTGAAATTCAACTTACTGTTGATAGGAGTAAAAATGTGGACTTCCCTATTGTTGCTTGCAGTCAAAAGTGAAATATGTGGTCTCTTGATTGCAGTCAAAATTGAAATATGCCGTGTGTTGACTGCAGTCAATACTCAAATATGCCATCTATTGATTGTCGTCAAAATTGAAATAGGCCGACTATTGATTGCAGTCAAAATTCAAATTCAACATCTGCAGCTTCCACTTAAAATTGAAATTCAACTTACTGTTGATATGAATAAAAATGTGGATTCACCTATTGTTGCCGTCAAAACTGAAATATGGCATGTGTTGATTGCAGTCACAATTCAAATATTCCGTCTGTTGACGGAATATTTGGTGGTTGGCTCTCACTGCGGTATTGTATCACTTCCTGTTCCAGAGCACAGCGGTGTTTTGCTGTATCTATTAGCTGTTTAATCTGCCCAGTTAGATTGATCTAGTTAACTAGATAACAATTTGTTTCACAGTGTAATCTTCACGTGCCTTAACTAAAGCACTCCCTCTGCTGAATCACCTCTAAATTATTTACACATTATTCACTTTGTGTGTTTTTAGGAATCCGCTAGCTTATCACAGCTACTAGCTCTTAGCCGGTTTAGCATGGCAGTTTCTCCTGTCTCTCCTGCACTTTTCTGCTCTGGGTGTGAAATGTTTAGTTATTCCTCGGCCTCCTTTAGCAGCAATGGTACTTGTAATAAGTGTAGCTTATTCGTACCTTTGGAGGCCAGGCTGGGCGAATTGGAGACTCGGCTCCGCACCGTGGAAAATTCTACAGCTAGCCAGGCCCCTGTAGTCGGTGCGAACCAAGGTAGCTTAGCCGCCGTTAGTTTCCCTCTGGCAGATCCCGAGCAGCCGGGAAAGCAGGCCGACTGGGTGACTGTGAGGAGGAAGCGTAGCCCTAAACAGAAGCCTAGTGTACACCGCCAACCCGTTCACATTTCTAACCATTTTTCCCCACTCGACGACACACCCGCCGAGGATCAAACTCTGGTTATTGGCGACTCTGTTTTGAGAAACGTGAAGTTAGCGACACCAGCAACCATAGTCAATTGTCTTCCGGGGGCCAGAGCAGGCGACATTGAAGGAAATTTGAAACTGCTGGCTAAGGCTAAGCGTAAATTTGGTAAGATTGTAATTCACGTCGGCAGTAATGACACCCGGTTACGCCAATCGGAGGTCACTAAAATTAACATTGAATCGGTGTGTAACTTTGCAAAAACAATGTCGGACTCTGTAGTTTTCTCTGGGCCCCTCCCCAATCGGACCGGGAGTGACATGTTTAGCCGCATGTTCTCCTTGAATTGCTGGCTGTCTGAGTGGTGTCCAAAAAATGAGGTGGGTTTCATAGATAATTGGCAAAGCTTCTGGGGAAAACCTGGTCTTGTTAGGAGAGACGGCATCCATCCCACTTTGGATGGAGCAGCTCTCATTTCTAGAAATCTGGCCAATTTTCTTAAATCCTCCAAACCGTGACTATCCAGGGTTGGGACCAGGAAGCAGAGTTGTAGTCTTACACACCTCTCTGCAGCTTCTCTCCCCCTGCCATCCCCTCATTACCCCATCCCCGTAGAGACGGTGCCTGCTCCCAGACTACCAATAACCAGCAAAAATATATTTAAGCATAAAAATTCAAAAAGAAAAAATAATATAGCACCTTCAACTGCACCACAGACTAAAACAGTTAAATGTGGTCTATTAAACATTAGGTCTCTCTCTTCTAAGTCCCTGTTAGTAAATGATATAATAATTGATCAACATATTGATTTATTCTGCCTTACAGAAACCTGGTTACAGCAGGATGAATATGTTAGTTTAAATGAGTCAACACCCCCGAGTCACACTAACTGCCAGAATGCTCGTAGCACGGGCCGAGGCAAAGGATTAGCAGCAATCTTCCATTCCAGCTTATTAATTAATCAAAAACCCAGACAGAGCTTTAATTCATTTGAAAGCTTGACTCTTAGTCTTGTCCATCCAAATTGGAAGTCCCAAAAACCAGTTTTATTTGTTGTTATCTATCGTCCACCTGGTCGTTACTGTGAGTTTCTCTGTGAATTTTCAGACCTTTTGTCTGACTTAGTGCTTAGCTCAGATAAGATAATTATAGTGGGCGATTTTAACATCCACACAGATGCTGAGAATGACAGCCTCAACACTGCATTTAATCTATTATTAGACTCAATTGGCTTTGCTCAAAATGTAAATGAGTCCACCCACCACTTTAATCATATCTTAGATCTTGTTCTGACTTATGGTATGGAAATTGAAGACTTAACAGTATTCCCTGAAAACTCCCTTCTGTCTGATAATTTCTTAATAACATTTACATTTACTCTGATGGACTACCCAGCAGTGGGGAATAAGTTTCATTACACTAGAAGTCTTTCAGAAAGCGCTGTAACTAGGTTTAAGGATATGATTCCTTCTTTATGTTCTCTAATGCCATATACCAACACAGTGCAGAGTAGCTACCTAAACTCTGTAAGTGTGATAGAGTATCTCGTCAATAGTTTTACATCCTCATTGAAGACAACTTTGGATGCTGTAGCTCCTCTGAAAAAGAGAGCTTTAAATCAGAAGTGCCTGACTCCGTGGTATAACTCACAAACTCGCAGCTTAAAGCAGATAACCCGTAAGTTGGAGAGGAAATGGCGTCTCACTAATTTAGAAGATCTTCACTTAGCCTGGAAAAAGAGCCTGTTGCTCTATAAAAAAGCCCTCTGTAAAGCTAGGACATCTTTCTACTCATCACTAATTGAAGAAAATAAGAACAAACCCAGGTTTCTTTTCAGCACTGTAGCCAGGCTGATAAAGAGTCAGAGCTCTATTGAGCTGAGTATTCCTTTAACTTTAACTAGTAATGACTTCATGACTTTCTTTGCTAATAAAATTTTAACTATTAGAGAAAAAATTACTCATAACCATCCCAAAGACGTATCGTTATCTTTGGCTGCTTTCAGTGATGCCGGTATTTGGTTAGACTCTTTCTCGCCGATTGTTCTGTCTGAGTTATTTTCATTAGTTACTTCATCCAAACCATCAACATGTCTATTAGACCCCATTCCTACCAGGCTGCTCAAGGAAGCCCTACCATTATTTAATGCTTCGATCTTAAATATGATCAATCTATCTTTATTAGTTGGCTAGGTACCACAGGCTTTTAAGGTGGCAGTAATTAAACCATTACTTAAAAAGCCATCACTTGACCCAGCTATCTTAGCTAATTATAGGCCAATCTCCAACCTTCCTTTTCTCTCAAAAATTCTTGAAAGGGTAGTTGTAAAACAGCTAACTGATCATCTGCAGAGGAATGGTCTATTTGAAGAGTTTCAGTCAGGTTTTAGAATTTATCATAGTACAGAAAAGTTCCCTGAAAAGCCTTCAGTTAATTCAAAATGCTGCAGCTAGAGTACTGACAGGGACTAGAAGGAGAGAGCATATCTCACCCATATTGGCCTCTCTTCATTGGCTTCCTGTTAATTCTAGAATAGAATTTAAAATTCTTCTTCTTACTTATAAGGTTTTGAATAATCAGGTCCCATCTTATCTTAGGGACCTCATAGTACTATATCACCCCAATAGAGCGCTTCGCTTTCAGACTGCAGGCTTACTTGTAGTTCCTAGGGTTTGTAAGAGTAGAATGGGAGGCAGAGCCTTCAGCTTTCAGGCTCCTCTCCTGTGGAACCAGCTCCAAATTCAGATCAGGGAGACAGACACCCTCTCTGTTCTGCTGGAGGTTTCTTCCTGTTAAAAGGGAGTTTTTCCTTCCCACTGTCGCCAAGTGCTGGCTCACAGGGGGTCGTTTTGACAGTTGGGGTTTTTACGTAATTATTGTATGGCCTTGCCTTACAATATAAAGCGCCTTGGGGCAACTGTTTGTTGTGATTTGGCGCTATATAAATAAAATTGATTGTTGATTGAAGTCAAAATTCAAATATTCCGTCTGTTGATTGCAGTCAAAAATGAAACATGCCGTCTCTTGATTGCAGTCAAAATTCAAATATTCCATCTGTTGCTTGCAGTCAAAATTCAAATATGACGTCTGTTGCTTGCAGTCAAAATTGAAATAGGCCGACTATTGATTGCAGTAAAAATTCAAATTCACCATCTGCAGCTTCCAAATAAAATTGAAATTCAACTTACTGTTGATAGGAAAAAAAATGTGGACTCACCTATTGTTGCTTGCAGTCAATATTGAAATATGCCGTGTGTTGCTTGCAGTCAGAATTGAAATATGCCATCTGTTGATTGCAGTCAAAATTCAAATATTCCACCTGTTGATTGCAGTCAAAATTCAAATATGCCATCTGCTGCTTGCAGTCAAAATTCAAATATTCCATCTGGTGATTGCTGTCAAAATACAAATATGCAGTATGTTGACTGTGGTAAAAATTCAAATATGCCGCCTGTTGATTGCAGTCAAAATTCAAATATGCAGTCTCTTGATTGCAGTCAAAATTGATATATGCCATGTGTTGATTGCAGTCAAAACTGAAATATGCCGACTATTGATTGCAGTAAAAATTCAAATTCACCAAATACATCTTCCACTTAAAATTGAAATTCAACATCTGTTGTTTGGAATAAAAATGTGGACTCACCTATTGTTGTTTGCAGTCAAAATTCAAATATGCTGTGTGTTGCTTGCAGTCAAAACTGAAATACGGAATGTGTTGACTGCAGTCAAAATTCAAATATTCCATCTGTTGATTGAAGTCAAAATTGAAATATTCCATCTAGTGATTGCAGTCAAAATTCAAATATGCCATCTGTTGCTTGCAGTCAAAATTCAAATATTGCAACTGTTGATTGCAGTCAAAAATTCAATATGCCGTCCATTGATTGTAGTAAAAATTCAAATATGCGGTCTCTTGATTGCAGTAAAAATTCAAATATGCTGTGTGTTGATTGCAGTCAAAATTCAAATATGCCATCTGTTGCTTGCAGTCAAAATTCAAATATTGCAACTGTTGATTGCAGTCAAAAATTCAATATGCCGTCCATTGATTGCAGTCAAAATTCAAATATTCCGTCTATTGATCGCTGTCAAAATTGAAATATGCCGACTATTGATTGCAGTCAAAATTCAAATTCACCATATGCATCTTCCATTTAAAATTGAAACTCATATCTGTTGTTAGGAATAAAAATCTGAACTCACCTATTGTGGCTTGCAGTCAAAATTCAAATATGGTGTGTGTTGTTTGCAGTCAAAATTGAAATATGGCATGTGTTGATTGCAGTCAAAATTCAAATATTCCATCTGTTGCTTGCAGTCAAAATTCAAATATGACGTCTGTTGCTTGCAGTCAAAATTGAAATATGCCGACTATTGATTGCAGTAAAAAGTCAAATTCACCATCTGAAGCTTCCACTTAAAATTGAAATTCAACTTACTGTTGATAGGAATAAAAATGTGGACTCACCTATTGTTGCTTGCAGTCAAAATTCAAATATGCTGTGTGTTGCTTGCAGTTAAACTTGAAATATGGCATGTGTTGATTGCAGTCAAAATTGAAATATTCCTTCTGTTGATTGCAGTCAGAATTCAAATATGCCATCTGTTGCTTGCAGACAAAATTCAGCTATTGCAACTGTTGATTGCATTCAAAAATTCAATATGCCGTTCTATTTTTGTAGTCAAAATTCAAATATTCCATCTGTTGCTTGCAGTCAAAATTCAAAAATGACGTCTGTTGCTTGCAGTCAAAATTGAAATATGCCGACTAATGATAGCAGGAAAAATTCAAATTCACCATCTGCAGCTTCCACTTAAAATTGAAATTCAACTTACTGTTGATCGGAATAAAAATGTGGACTCACCTATTGTTGCTTGCAGTCAAAATTCAAATATGCCGTGTGTTGCTTGCAGTCAGAATTGAAATATGCCGTTTGTTGATTGCAGTCAAAATTCAAATATTTCGCCTGTTGCTTGCAGTCAAAATTCAAATATGCAGTCTCTTGATTGCAGTCAAAACTCGAAATATGACGTGTGTTGAATGCAGTCAAAATTCAAATATGCCGTCTATTGATATATGCCGACTATTGATTGCAGTCAAAATTCATATTCACCATATACATCTTCCCTTAAAATTGAAAATCAACATCTGTTGTTACGAATAAAAATCTGAACTCACCTATTGTTGCTTGCAGTCAAAATTGAAATATGGCATGTTTTGATTGCAGTCAAAATTCAAATATTCCGTCTGTTGATTGCAGTCAAAATTCAAAAATTCCATCTGTTGATTGCAGTCAAAATTCAAATATGCCATATGTGTTGTGTGGGCCGCCTGAAGAGGAGGTACTGCTGGCCCACCACCACCAGATGGTGCCCTGCCTGGAGTGCGGGCTTCAGGCACGAGAGGGCGCTGCCCCCACGTACAGCTGTCACTCATCATCTCATGACAGCTGTCACCCATCAACACGTCTTCATGCTGCTCCATAAAACCCGGACGTCATCTCCACCTCGTTGCCGAGATATCATCGACCTGTGAAGGTAACAATCTCAGCCGTATAAATAACTGTGTCTAGTAAACTCATTTTTTGCAGCTGTTTTTTCCTGTGGAGTGCACTATCTGGAGATTGGCGTGACCGGCGACAGCTTCGCTTTACACCCCACCAGATAAGTGCTGTGTGACAGGAGCTGCACGAGTGTGGATGAGAGGTGGAGGTGGAATCTCCACCATTGCTGTTACTGGGTGTGCACACACCCACATCTTGTTGTTTCTGCTTCTTGCCAGCAGTACCAGATCCGACATTCGGAGACGGTGGCCACCTGGGGACTCGGAACTTGGCGGCTCCAGTATTCTCCGGGTTCGGTGGCGGAGGAAATCGTGTGGTTCCAGTTCTTCCCAGGACAGATGTCTTCTATCCTCGAGCCTGCCCACACGTCACCCTTGTGATTGACTGTTTGCAAAATTTCACATTCCTCTATATTGTGGTCCGAAACATAACAGTCTGTTGATTGCAGTCAAAATTCAAATATTCCGCCTGTTGATTGCAGTCATAATTCAAATATTCCATCTGTTGATTGCAGTCAAAATTCAAATATTCCACCTGATGACTGCAGTCACAATTCAAATATTCCATCTGTTGGTTGCAGTCAAAATTCAAATATGCGGTCTCTTGATTGCAGTCAAAATTCAAATATGCTGTGTGTTGCTTGCAGTCAAAATTGAAATATGGCATGTGTTGATTGCAGTCAAAATTCAAATATGCAGTCTCTTGATTGCAGTCAAAATTTAAATATGCCGCGTGTTGATTGCAGGCAAAATTCAAATACACCATATACATCTTCCACTTAAAATTGAAATTCAACATCTGTTATGAATAAAAATCTAAACTCACCTATTGTTGCTTGCCGTCAAAATTGAAATATGGCATGTGTTGATTGCAGTCAAAATGAAAATATTCCGTCTGTTGATTACAGTCAAAATTCAAATATTCCGTCTGTTGATTACAGTCAAAATTCAAATATTCCGTCTGTTGACTGCAGTCAAAAATGAAATATTCCGTCCATTGATTGCAGTCAAAATTAAAATATTCCGTCTGTTGCTTGCAGTCAAAATTCAAATATGCCATATGTGTTGTGTGGGCCGCCTGAAGAGGAGGTACTGCTGGCCCACCACCACCAGATGGTGCCCTGCCTGGAGTGCGGGCTTCAGGCACGAGAGGGCGCTGCCCCCACGTACAGCTGTCACTCATCATCTCATGACAGCTGTCACCCATCAACACGTCTTCATGCTGCTCCATAAAACCCGGACGTCATCTCCACCTCGTTGCCGAGATATCATCGACCTGTGAAGGTAACAATCTCAGCCGTATAAATAACTGTGTCTAGTAAACTCATTTTTTGCAGCTGTTTTTTCCTGTGGAGTGCACTATCTGGAGATTGGCGTGACCGGCGACAGCTTCGCTTTACACCCCACCAGATAAGTGCTGTGTGACAGGAGCTGCACGAGTGTGGATGAGAGGTGGAGGTGGAATCTCCACCATTGCTGTTACTGGGTGTGCACACACCCACATCTTGTTGTTTCTGCTTCTTGCCAGCAGTACCAGATCCGACATTCGGAGACGGTGGCCACCTGGGGACTCGGAACTTGGCGGCTCCAGTATTCTCCGGGTTCGGTGGCGGAGGAAATCGTGTGGTTCCAGTTCTTCCCAGGACAGATGTCTTCTATCCTCGAGCCTGCCCACACGTCACCCTTGTGATTGACTGTTTGCAAAATTTCACATTCCTCTATATTGTGGTCCGAAACATAACAGTCTGTTGATTGCAGTCAAAATTCAAATATTCCGCCTGTTGATTGCAGTCATAATTCAAATATTCCATCTGTTGATTGCAGTCAAAATTCAAATATTCCACCTGATGACTGCAGTCACAATTCAAATATTCCATCTGTTGGTTGCAGTCAAAATTCAAATATGCGGTCTCTTGATTGCAGTCAAAATTCAAATATGCTGTGTGTTGCTTGCAGTCAAAATTGAAATATGGCATGTGTTGATTGCAGTCAAAATTCAAATATGCAGTCTCTTGATTGCAGTCAAAATTTAAATATGCCGCGTGTTGATTGCAGTCAAAATTCAAATACACCATATACATCTTCCACTTAAAATTGAAATTCAACATCTGTTATGAATAAAAATCTAAACTCACCTATTGTTGCTTGCCGTCAAAATTGAAATATGGCATGTGTTGATTGCAGTCAAAATGAAAATATTCCGTCTGTTGATTACAGTCAAAATTCAAATATTCCGTCTGTTGATTACAGTCAAAATTCAAATATTCCGTCTGTTGACTGCAGTCAAAAATGAAATATTCCGTCCATTGATTGCAGTCAAAATTAAAATATTCCGTCTGTTGCTTGCAGTCAAAATTCAAATATAACGTCCGTTACTTGCAGTCAAAATTCAAATATGCCGACGACTGATATCAGTAAAAATTGAAAATCACCATCTGCAGCTTCCACTTAAAATTGAAATTCAACTTACTGTTGATAGGAATAAAAATGTGGACTCACCTATTGTTGCTTGCAGTCAAAACTGAAATATGCGGTCTCTTGATTGCAGTCCAAATTCAAATATGCCATCTGTTGCTTGCAGTCAAAATTGAAATATTTCATCTGTTGATTGAAGTCAAAATAAAAATATGCTGTATGTTGATTGCAGTCAAAATTCAAATATTCCAACTGTTGATTGCAGTCAAAATTGAAATATGCCGACTAGTGACTGCAGTAAAAATTCAAATTCACCATCTGAAGCTTCCATTTAAAATTGATATTCAACTTACTGTTGATAGGAATAAAAATGTGGACTCACCTATTGCTGCTTGCAGTCAAAATTCAAATATGCCGTGTGTTGCTTGCAGTCAGAATTCAAATATGCCGTCTATTGATTGCCGTCAAAATTGAAATATGCCGACTATTGATTGCAGTCAAAATTGAAATTCACCATATACATCTTCCACTTAAAATTGAAAATCAACATCTGTTGTTAGGAATAAAAATCTGAACTCACCTATTGTTGCTTGCCGTCAAAATTGAAATATGGCATGTGTTGACTGCAGTCAAAATTCAAATATTCCATCTGTTGATTGCAGTCAAAATTTAAATATTCCGTCTGTTGCTTACAGGCAAAATTCAAATATGACGTCTGTTGCTTGCAGACAAAATTGAAATAGGCTGACTATTGATTGCAGTAAACATTAAAATTCACCATCTGCAGCTTCCACTTCAAATTGAAATTCAACTTACTATTGATAGGAATTAAAATGTGAACTCACCTATTGCTGCTTGCAGTCAATATTGAAATATGCCGGGTGTTGCTTGCAGTCAGAATTGAAATATGCCGTCTGTTGATTGCAGTCAAAATTCAAAAATTCCATCTGTTGATTGCAGTCAAAATTCAAATATGCCATCTGTTGCTTGCAGTAAGAATTGAAATATGCCGTCTGTTGATTGCAGTCAAAATTCAAATATTCCGCCTGTTGATTGCAGTCAAAATTCAAATATTCCGTGTGTTGCTTGCAGTCAAAATTCAAATATGCCATCTGTTGCTTGCAGACAAAATTCAAATATGCCAAGTGTTGCTTGCAGTCAAAATTCAAATATGCTGTGTGTTGCTTGCAGACAAAATTCAACTATTGCAACTGTTGATTGCATTCAAAAATTCAATATGCCGTCCTTTTATTGTAGTCAAAATTCAAATATTCCGTCTGTTGCTTGCAGTCAAAATTCAAAAATGACGTCTGTTGCTTGCAGTCAAAATTGAAATATGCTGACTATTGATAGCAGGAAAAATTCAAATTCACCATCTGCAGCTTCCACTTAAAATTGAAATTCAACTTACTGTTGATCAGAATAAAAATGTGGACTCACCTATTGTTGCTTGCAGTCAAAATTCAAATATGCCGTGTGTTGCTTGCAGTCAGAATTGAAATATGCAGTTTGTTGATTGCAGTCAAAATTCAAATATGCAGTCTCTTGATTGCAGTCAAAATTCAAATATGCCGACTATTGATTGCAGTCAAAATTCAAATTCACCATATGCATCTTCCATTTAAAATTGAAACTCAACATCTGTTGTTAGGAATAAAAATCTGAACTCACCGATTGTGGCTTGCAGTCAAAATTCAAATATGCTGTGTGTTGCTTGCAGTCAAAATTGAAATATGGCATGTGTTGATTGCAGTCAAAATTCAAATATTCCATCTGTTGCTTGAAGTCAAAATTCAAATATGCCATCTGTTGCTTGCAGTCAAAATTCAAATATGACGTCTGTTGCTTGCAGTCAAAATTCAAATATGACGTCTGTTGCTTGCAGTCAAAATTCAAATATGCCGTCTCTTGATTGTAGTCAACATTCATATATTCCATCTGTTGATTGCAGTCAAAATTCAAATATTCCGCCTGTTGATTGCAGACATAACTCAAATATTCCATCTGTTGATTGCAGTCAGAATTGAAATATGCCATCTGTTGATTGCAGTCAAAATTCAAAAATTCCATCTGTTGATTGCAGTCAAAATTCAAATATGCCATCTGCTGCTTGCAGTCAGAATTGAAATATGCCGTCTGTTGATTGCAGTCAAAATTCAAATATTCCGCCTGTTGATTGCAGTCAAAATTCAAATATTCCATCTGTTGATTGTAGTCAAAATTCAAATACTCCATCTGTTGATTGCAGTCAAAATTCAAATATGCCATCTCTTGCTTGCAGTCAAAATTCAACTATTGCAACTGTTGATTGCAGTCAAAATACAAATATGCCGTATGTTGATTGTGGTCAAAATTCAAATATGCTGTCTGTTGCTTCCAGTCAAAATTCAAATATTCCGTCTGTTGATTGAAGTCAAAATACAAATATGCCGTCTGTTGATTGCAGTCAAAATTCAAATATTCCAACTGTTGACTGCAGTCAAAATTCAAATATGCCATCTGTTGCTTGCAGTCAAAATTCAAATATTCCATCTGGTGATTGCAGTCAAAATACAAATATGCAGTATGTTCATTGCGGTCAAAATTCAAATACGCCCTCTGTTGATTTCTGTCAAAACTGAAATATGCCGACTATTGATTGAAGTAAAAATTCAAATTCACCAAATATATCTTCCACTTAAAATTGATATTCAACTTTCTGTTGATAGAAATAAAAATGTCGACTCACCTATTGTTGCTTGCAGTCAAAATTCAAATATGCCGTGTGTTGCTTGCAGTCAAAATTCAAATATGCAGTCTCTTGATTGCAGTCAGAATTGAAATATGCCATCTGTTGATTGCAGTCAAAATTGAAATATGCCGACTATTGATTGCAGTAAAAATTCAAATTCACCATCTGAAGCTTCCACTTAAAATTGAAATTCAACTTACTGTTGATAGGAATAAAAATGTGGACTCACCTATTGTTGCTTGCAGTCAAAATTCAAATATGCTGTGTGTTGCTTGCAGTTAAACTTGAAATATGCCGACTACTGATTGCAGTCAAACTTCAAATTCACCATATACATTTTCCACTTAAAATTGAAATTCAACATCTGTTGTTATGAATAAAAATCTAAACTCACCTATTGTTGCTTGCCGTCAAAATTGAACTATGGCATGTGTTGATTGCAGTCAAAATTAAAATATTCCGTCTGTTGATTACAGTCCAAATTCAAATATTCCGTCTGTTGATTGCAGTCAAAAATGAAATATTCCGTCCATTGATTGCAGTCAAAATTAAAATATTCCGTCTGTTGCTTGCAGTCAAAATTCAAATATAACGTCCGTTACTTGCAGTCAAAATTCAAATATGCCGACGACTGATATCAGTAAAAATTGAAAATCACCATCTGCAGCTTCCACTTAAAATTGAAATTCAACTTACTGTTGATAGGAATAAAAATGTGGACTCACCTATTGTTGCTTGCAGTCAAAACTGAAATATGCGGTCTCTTGATTGCAGTCAAAATTGTAATATACCGTGTGTTGACTGCAGTCAAAACTCAAATATGCCATCTATTGATTGCCGTCAACAATGGAATATGCCGACTATTGATTGCAGTCAAAATTCAAATTAACCATATGCATCTTCCACTTAAAAATTGAAATTCAACATCTGTTGTTAGGAATAAAAATCTGAACTCACCTATTGTGGCTTGCAGTCCAAATTCAAATATGCCATCTGTTGCTTGCAGTCAAAATTGAAATATTTCATCTGTTGATTGAAGTCAAAATAAAAATATGCTGTATGTTGATTGCAGTCAAAATTCAAATATTCCAACTGTTGATTGCAGTCAAAATTGAAATATGCCGACTAGTGACTGCAGTAAAAATTCAAATTCACCATCTGAAGCTTCCACTTAAAATTGATATTCAACTTACTGTTGACAGGAATAAAAATGTGGACTCACCTATTGTTGCTTGCAGTCAAAATTCAAATATGCCGACTATTGATTGCAGTCAAAATTGAAATTCACCATATACATCTTCCACTTAAAATTGAAAATCAACATCTGTTGTTAGGAATAAAAATCTGAACTCACCTATTGTTGCTTGCCGTCAAAATTGAAATATGGCATGTGTTGACTGCAGTCAAAATTCAAAGATTCCGTCTGTTGCTTACAGGCAAAATTCAAATATGACGTCTGTTGCTTGCAGACAAAATTGAAATAGGCTGACTATTGATTGCAGTAAAAATTAAAATTCACCATCTGCAGCTTCCACTCCAAATTGAAATTCAACTTACTATTGATAGGAATTAAAATGTGAACTCACCTATTGCTGCTTGCAGTCAATATTGAAATATGCCGGGTGTTGCTTGCAGTCAATATTGAAATATGCCGGCTGTTGCTTGCAGTCAGAATTGAAATATGCCGTCTGTTGATTGCAGTCAAAATTCAAAAATTCCATCTGTTGATTGCAGTCAAAATTCAAATATGCCATCTGTTGCTTGCAGTAAGAATTGAAATATGCCGTCTGTTGATTGCAGTCAAAATTCAAATATTCCGCCTGTTGATTGCAGTCAAAATTCAAATATTCCGTGTGTTGCTTGCAGTCAAAATTCAAATATGCCATCTGTTGCTTGCAGACAAAATTCAAATATGCCGTGTGTTGCTTGCAGTCAAAATTCAAATATGCTGTGTGTTGATTGCAGTTAAACTTGAAATATGGCATGTGTTGATTGCAGTCAAAATAAAAATATTACGTCTGTTGATTGCAGTCAAAATTGAAATATTCCGTCTGTTGATTGCAGTCAAAATTCAAATATGCCATCTGTTGCTTGCAGACAAAATTCAACTATTGCAACTGTTGATTGCATTCAAAAATTCAATATGCCGTCCTTTTATTGTAGTCAAAATTCAAATATTCCGTCTGTTGCTTGCAGTCAAAATTCAAAAATGACGTCTGTTGCTTGCAGTCAAAATTGAAATATGCCGACTATTGATAGCAGGAAAAATTCAAATTCACCATCTGCAGCTTCCACTTAAAATTGAAATTCAACTTACTGTTGATCAGAATAAAAATGTGGACTCACCTATTGTTGCTTGCAATCAAAATTCAAATATGCCGTGTGTTGCTTGCAGTCAGAATTGAAATATGCCGTTTGTTGATTGCAGTCAAAATTCAAATATGCAGTCTCTTGATTGCAGTCAAAATTCAAATATGCCGACTATTGATTGCAGTCAAAATTCAAATTCACCATATACATCTTCCACTTAAAATTGAAATTCAACATCTGTTGTTAGGAATAAAAATCTGAACTGACCTATTGTTGCTTGCCGTCAAAATTGAAATATGGCATGTGTTGATTGCTGTCAAAATTCAAATATTAAATCTGTTGATTGCAGTCAAAATTCAAATATGCCATCTGTTGATTGCAGTCAAAATTCAAATATGCCATCTGTTGATTGCAGTCAAAATTCAAATATGCCATCTGTTGATTGCAGTCAAAATTCAAATATGCCATCTGTTGATTGCGGTCAAAATTCAAATATTGCAACTGTTGATTGCAGTCAAAAATTCAATATGACGTCCATTGATTGTAGTCAAAATTCAAATAATCTGTCTGTTGCTTGCAGTCAAAATTCAAATATGGCATGTGTTGATTGCAGTCAAAATTCAAATATTACATCTGTTGCTTGAAGTCAAAATTCAAATATGCCATCTGTTGCTTGCAGTGAAAATTCAAAAATGACATCTGTTGCTTGCAGTCAAAATTCAAATATGCCGTCTCTTGATTGTAGTCAAAATTCAAATATTCCATCTGTTGATTGCAGTCAAAATTCAAATATGCCATCTGTTGCTTGCAGACATAATTGAAATATGGCGTCTGTTGATTGCAGTCAAAATTCAAATATTCCGCCTGTTGATTGCAGACATAACTCAAATATTCCATCTGTTGATTGCAGTCAGAATTGAAATATGCCATCTGTTGATTGCAGTCAAAATTCAAAAATTCCATCTGTTGATTGCAGTCAAAATTCAAAAATTCCATCTGTTGATTGCAGTCAAAATTCAAATATGCCATCTGTTGCTTGCAGTCAGAACTGAAATATGCCGTCTCTTGATTGCAGTCAAAATTCAAATATTCCGCCTGTTGATTGCAGTCAAAATTCAAATATTCCATCTGTTGATTGTAGTCAAAATTCAAATATTCCATCTGTTGATTGCAGTCAAAATTCAAATATGCCATCTCTTGCTTGCAGTCAAAATTCAACTATTGCAACTGTTGATTGCAGTCAAAATACAAATATGCCGTATGTTGATTGTGGTCAAAATTCAAATATGCTGTCTGTTGCTTCCAGTCAAAATTCAAATATTCCGTCTGTTGATTGAAGTCAAAATACAAATATGCCGTCTGTTGATTGCAGTCAAAATTCAAATATTCCAACTGTTGACTGCAGTCAAAATTCAAATATGCCATCTGTTGCTTGCAGTCAAAATTAAAATATTCCATCTGGTGATTGCAGTCAAAATACAAATATGCAGTATGTTCATTGCGGTCAAAATTCAAATACGCCCTCTGTTGATTTCTGTCAAAACTGAAATATGCCGACTATTGATTGAAGTAAAAATTCAAATTCACCAAATATATCTTCCACTTAAAATTGATATTCAACTTTCTGTTGATAGAAATAAAAATGTCGACTCACCTATTGTTGCTTGCAGTCAAAATTCAAATATGCCGTGTGTTGCTTGCAGTCAAAATTCAAATATGCAGTCTCTTGATTGCAGTCAGAATTGAAATATGCCGTCTCTTGATTGCAGTCAGAATTGAAATATGCCGTCTGTTGATTGCAGTCAAAATTGAAATATGCCGACTACTGATTGCAGTCAAACTTCAAATTCACCATATACATTTTCCACTTAAAATTGAAATTCAACATCTGTTGTTATGAATAAAAATCTAAACTCACCTATTGTTGCTTGCCGTCAAAATTGAAATATGGCATGTGTTGCTTGCAGTCAAAATTCAAATATGCAGTCTCTTGATTGCAGTCAGAATTGAAATATGCCGTCTGTTGATTGCAGTCAAAATTGAAATATGCCGACTATTGATTGCAGTAAAAATTCAAATTCACCATCTGAAGCTTCCACTTAAAATTGAAATTCAACTTACTGTTGATAGGAATAAAAATGTGGACTCACCTATTGTTGCTTGCAGTCAAAATTCAAATATGCTGTGTGTTGCTTGCAGTTAAACTTGAAATATGCCGACTACTGATTGCAGTCAAACTTCAAATTCACCATATACATTTTCCACTTAAAATTGAAATTCAACATCTGTTGTTATGAATAAAAATCTAAACTCACCTATTGTTGCTTGCCGTCAAAATTGAAATATGGCATGTGTTGATTGCAGTCAAAATTAAAATATTCCGTCTGTTGATTACAGTCAAAATTCAAATATTCCGTCCATTGATTGCAGTCAAAATTAAAATATTCCGTCTGTTGCTTGGAGTCAAAATTCAAATATAACGTCCGTTGCTTGCAGTCAAAATTCAAATATGCCGACGACTGATATCAGTAAAAATTGAAAATCACCATCTGCAGCTTCCACTTAAAATTGATATTCAACTTACTGTTGATAGGAATAAAAATGTGGACTCACCTATTGTTGCTTGCAGTCAAAATTCAAATATGGCGTGTGTTGCTTGCAGTCAGAATTCAAATATGCCGTCTATTGATTGACGTCAAAATTGAAATATGCCGACTATTGATTGCAGTCAAAATTGAAATTCACCATATACATCTTCCACTTAAAATTGAAAATCAACATCTGTTGTTAGGAATAAAAATCTGAACTCACCTATTGTTGCTTGCCGTCAAAATTGAAATATGGCATGTGTTGACTGCAGTCAAAATTCAAATATTCCGTCTGTTGCTTACAGGCAAAATTCAAATATGATGTCTGTTGCTTGCAGACAAAATTGAAATAGGCTGACTATTGATTGCAGTAAAAATTCAAATTCACCATCTGCAGCTTCCACTTCAAATTGAAATTCAACTTACTATTGATAGGAATTAAAATGTGGACTCACCTATTGCTGCTTGCAGTCAATATTGAAATATGCCGGGTGTTGCTTGCAGTCAGAATTGAAATATTCCGCCTGTTGATTGCAGTCAAAATTCAAATATTCCGCCTGTTGATTGCAGTCAAAATTCAAATATTCCGCCTGTTGATTGCAGTCAAAATTCAAATATTCCGTCTGTTGATTGTAGTCAAAATTCAAATATTCCGTCTGTTGATTGTAGTCAAAATTCAAATATTCCATCTGTTGATTGCAGAAATAATTCAAATATGCCATCTCTTGCTTGCAGTCAAAATTCAACTATTGCAACTGTTGATTGCAGTCAAAATACAAATATGCCGTATGTTGATTGTGGTCAAAATTCAAATATGCTGTCTGTTGCTTCCAGTCAAAATTCAAATATTCCGTCTGTTGATTGAAGTCAAAATACAAATATGCCGTCTGTTGATTGCAGTCAAAATTCAAATATTCCAACTGTTGACTGCAGTCAAAATTCAAATATGCCATCTGTTGCTTGCAGTCAAAATTCAAATATTCCATCTGGTGATTGCAGTCAAAATACAAATATGCAGTATGTTCATTGCGGTCAAAATTCAAATACGCCCTCTGTTGATTTCTGTCAAAACTGAAATATGCCGACTATTGATTGAAGTAAAAATTCAAATTCACCAAATATATCTTCCACTTAAAATTGATATTCAACTTTCTGTTGATAGAAATAAAAATGTCGACTCACCTATTGTTGCTTGCAGTCAAAATTCAAATATGCCGTGTGTTGCTTGCAGTCAAAATTCAAATATGCTGTGTGTTGCTTGCAGTTAAACTTGAAATATGGCATGTGTTGATTGCAGTCAAAATTCAAATATTACGTGTGTTGACTGCAGTCAAAATTGAAATATTCCATCTGTGGATTGCAGTCAAAATTCAAATATGCCATCTGTTGCTTGCAGACAAAATTCAATTATTGCAACTGTTGATTGCATTCAAAAATTCAATATGACGTCCTTTTGTTGTAGTCAAAATTCAAATATTCCGTCTGTTGCTTGCAGTCAAAATTCAAAAATGACGTCTGTTGCTTGCAGTCAAAATTGAAATATGCCGACTATTGATAGCAGGAAAAATTCAAATTCACCATCTGCAGCTTCCACTTAAAATTGAAATTCAACTTACTGTTGATCGGAATAAAAATGTGGACTCACCTATTGTTGCTTGCAGTCAAAACTGAAATATGCGGTCTCTTGATTGCAGTCAAAATTGAAATATGCCATGTGTTGACTGCAGTCAAAACTCAAATGTGCCATCTATTGATTGCCGTCAACAATGGAATATGCCGACTATTGATTGCAGTCAAAATTCAAATTAACCATATGCATCTTCCACTTAAAAATTGAAATTCAACATCTGTTGTTATGAATAAAAATCTGAACTCACCTATTGTGGCTTGCAGTCAAAATTCAAATATGCCATCTGTTGCTTGCAGTCAAAATTGAAATATTTCATCTGTTGATTGAAGTCAAAATACAAATATGCCGTATGTTGATTGCAGTCAAAATTCAAATATTCCAACTGTTGATTGCAATCAAAATTCAAATTCACCACCTGAAGCTTCCACTTAAAATTGATATTCAACTTATTGTTGACAGGAATAAAAATCTGAACTCACCTATTGTGGCTTGCAGTCAAAATTGAAATATGGCATGTGTTGACTGCAGTCAAAATTCAAATATTCCGTCTGTTGCTTACAGGAAAAATTCAAATATGACGTCTGTTGCTTGCAGACAAAATTGAAATAGACTGACTATTGATTGCAGTAAAAATTCAAATTAACCATATGCATCTTCCACTTAAAAATTGAAATTCAACATCTGTTGTTAGGAATAAAAATCTGAACTCACCTATTGTGGCTTGCAGTCAAAATTCAAATATGCCATCTTTTGCTTGCAGACAAAATTGAAATAAGCTGACTATTGATTGCAGTAAAAATTCAAATTCACCATCTGCAGCTTCCACTTAAAATTGAAATTCAACTTACTATTGATAGGAATTAAAAGGTGGACTCACCTATTGTTGCTTGCAGTCAATATTGAAATATGCCAGGTGTTGCTTGCAGTCAGAATTGAAATATGCCGTCTGTTGATTGCAGTCAAAATTCAAATATTCCGCCTGTTGATTGCAGTCAAAATTCAAATATTCCGTCTGTTGATTGTAGTCAAAATTCAAATATACCATCTGTTGATTGCAGTCAAAATTCAAATATGCCATCTGTTGCTTGCAGTCAAAATTCAACAATTGCAACTGTTGATTGCAGTCAAAATACAAATATGCCGTATGTTGATTGAAGTCAAAATACAAATATGCTGTGTGTTGACTGCAGTCAAAATTCAAATATTCCAACTGTTGATTGCAGTCAAAACTGAAATATTCCGACTATTGACTGCAGTAAAAATTCAAATTCACCATCTGAAGCTTCCACTTAAAATTGATATTCAACTTACTGTTGATAGGAATAAAAATGTGGACTCACCTATTGTTGCTTGCAGTCAAAATTCAAATATGCCGTGTGTTGCTTGCAGTCAGAATTGAATTAGGCCGTTTGTTGATTGCAGTCAAAATTCAAATATTCCGCCTGTTGATTGCAATCAAAATCCAAATCTGCCATCTGTTCACTTGCAGTCAAAATTCAAATATGCAGTCTGTTGACTGCAGTCAAAACTCGAAATATTCCGTCCATTGATTGCAGTCAAAACTCAAATATGCAGACGACTGATAGCAGTAAAAATTCAAAATCACCATCTGCAGCTTCCACTTAAAATTGAAATTCAACTTACTGTTCAATTCAATCAATCAAATTTTTTTTATATATAGCGCCAAATCACAATAAACAGTTGCCCCAAGGCACCTTATACTGCAAGGCAAGGCCATACAATAATTATGTAAAACCCCAACGGTCAAAACGACCCCCTGTGAGCAAGCACTTGGCTACAGTGGGAAGGAAAAACTCCCTTTTAACAGGAAGAAACCTCCAGCAGAACCAGGCTCAGGGAGGGGCAGTCTTCTGCTGGGACTGGTTGGGGCTGAGGGAAAGAACCAGGAAAAAGACATGCTGTGGAGGGGAGCAGAGATCGATCACTAATGATTAAATGCAGAGTGGTGCATACAGAGCAAAAGAGAAAGAAACAGTGCATTGTGGGAACCCCCCAGCAGTCTACGTCTATAGCAGCATAACTAAGGGATGGTTCAGGGTCACCTGATCCAGCCCTAACTATAAGCTTTAGCAAAAAGGAAAGTTTTAAGCCTAATCTTAAAAGTAGAGAGGGTGTCTGTCTCCCTGATCTGAATTGGGAGCTGGTTCCACAGGAGAGGAGCCTGAAAGCTGAAGGCTCTGCCTCCCATTCTACTCTTACAAACCCTAGGAACTACAAGTAAGCCTGCAGTCTGAGAGCGAAGCGCTCTATTGGGGTGATATGGTAGTACGAGGTCCCTAAGATAAGATGGGACCTGATTATTCAAAACCTTATAAGTAAGAAGAAGAATTTTAAATTCTATTCTAGAGTTAACAGGAAGCCAATGAAGAGAGGCCAATATGGGTGAGATATGCTCTCTCCTTCTAGTCCCCGTTATTACTCTAGCTGCAGCATTTTGAATTAACTGAAGGCTTTTTAGGGAACTTTTAGGACAACCTGATAATAATGAATTACAATAGTCCAGCCTAGAGGAAATAAATGCATGAATTAGTTTTTCAGCATCACTCTGAGACAAGACCTTTCTAATTTTAGAGATATTGCGTAAATGCAAAAAAGCAGTCCTACATATTTGTTTAATATGCGCTTTGAATGACATATCCTGATCAAAAATGACTCCAAGATTTCTCACAGTATTACTAGAGGTCAGGGTAATGCCATCCAGAGTAAGGATCTGATTAGACACCATGTTTCTAAGATTTGTGGGGCCAAGTACAATAACTTCAGTTTTATCTGAGTTTAAAAGCAGGAAATTAGAGGTCATCCATGTCTTTATGTCTGTAAGACAAATCCTGCAGTTTAGCTAATTGGTGTGTGTCCTCTGGCTTCATGGATAGATAAAGCTGGGTATCATTTGCGTAACAATGAAAATTTAAACAATACCGTCTAATAATACTGCCTAAGGGAAGCATGTATAAAGTAAATAAAATTGGTCCTAGCACAGAACCTTGTGGAACTCCATAATTAACTTTAGTCTGTGAAGAAGATTCCCCATTTACATGAACAAATTGTAATCTATTAGACAAATATGATTCAAACCACCGCAGCGCAGTGCCTTTAATACCTATGGCATGCTCTAATCTCTGTAATAAAATTTTATGGTCAACAGTATCAAAAGCAGCACTGAGGTCTAACAGAACAAGCACAGAGATGAGTCCACTGTCCGAGACCATAAGAAGATCATTTGTAACCTTCACTAATGCTGTTTCTGTACTATGATGAATTCTAAAACCTGACTGAAACTCTTCAAATAGACCATTCCTCTGCAGATGATCAGTTAGCTGTTTTACAACTACCCTTTCAAGAATTTTTGAGAGAAAAGGAAGGTTGGAGATTGGCCTATAATTAGCTAAGATAGCTGGGTCAAGTGATGGCTTTTTAAGTAATGGTTTAATTACTGCCACCTTAAAAGCCTGTGGTACATAGCCAACTAACAAAGATAGATTGATCATATTTAAGATCGAAGCATTAAATAATGGTAGGGCTTCCTTGAGCAGCCTGGCAGGAATGGGGTCTAATAAACATGTTGATGGTTTGGATGAAGTAACTAATGAAAATAACTCAGACAGAACAATCGGAGAGAAAGAGTGTAACCAAATACCGGCATCACTGAAAGCAGCCAAAGATAACGATACATCTTTGGGATGGTTATGAGTAATTTTTTCTCTAATAGTTAAAATTTTGTTAGCAAAGAAAGTCATGAAGTCATTACTAGTTAAAGTTAATGGAATACTCAGCTCAATAGAGCTCTGACTCTTTGTCAGCCTGGCTACAGTGCTGAAAAGAAACCTGGGGTTGTTCTTATTTTCTTCAATTAGTGATGAGTAGAAAGATGTCCTAGCTTTACGGAGGGCTTTTTTATAGAGCAACAGACTCTTTTTCCAAGCTAAGTGAAGATCATCTAAATTAGTGAGACGCCATTTCCTCTCCAACTTACGGGTTATCTGCTTTAAGCTACGAGTTTGTGAGTTATACCACGGAGTCAGGCACTTCTGATTTAAAGCTCTCTTTTTCAGAGGAGCTACAGCATCCAAAGTTGTCTTCAATGAGGATGTAAAACTATTGACGAGATACTCTATCTCACTTACAGAGTTTAGGTAGCTACTCTGCACTGTGTTATATGGCATTAGAGAACATAAAGAAGGAATCATATCCTTAAACCTAGTTACAGCGCTTTCTGAAAGACGTCTAGTGTAATGAAACTTATTCCCCACTGCTGGGTAGTCCATCAGAGTAAATGTAAATGTTATTAAGAAATGATCAGACAGAAGGGAGTTACTGTTAAGTCTTCTATTTCCATACCATAAGTCAGAACAAGATCTAAGATATGATTAAAGTGGTGGGTGGACTCATTTACATTTTGAGCAAAGCCAATAGAGTCTAATAATAGATTAAATGCAGTGTTGAGGCTGTCATTCTCAGCATCTGTGTGGATGTTAAAATTGCCCACTATAATTATCTTATCTGAGCTAAGCACTAAGTCAGACAAAAGGTCTGAAAATTCACAGAGAAACTCACAGTAACGACCAGGTGGACGATAGATAATAAATAAAACTGGTTTTTGGGACTTCCAATTTGGATGGACAAGACTAAGAGTCAAGCTTTCAAATGAATTAAAGCTCTGTCTGGGTTTTTGATTAATTAATAAGCTGGAATGGAAGATTGCTGATAATCCTCCGCCCCGGCCCATGCTACGAGCATTCTGACAGTTAGTGTGACTCGGGGGTGTTGACTCATTTAAACTAACATATTCATCCTGCTGTAACCAGGTTTCTGTAAGGCAGAATAAATCAATATGTTGATCAATTATTATATCATTTACCAACAGGGACTTAGAAGAGAGAGACCTAATGTTTAATAGACCACATTTAACTGTTTTAGTCTGTGGTGCAGTTGAAGGTGCTATATTATTTTTTTCTTTTTGAATTTTTATGCTTAAATAGATTTTTGCTGGTTGGTGGTGGTCTGGGAGCAGGCACCGTCTCTACAGGGATGGGGTAATGAGAGGATGGCAGGGGGAGAGAAGCTGCAGAGAGGTGTGTAAGACTACAACTCTGCTTCCTGGTCCCAACCCTGGATAGTCACGGTTTGGAGGATTTAAGAAAATTGGCCAGATTTCTAGAAATGAGAGCTGCTCCATCCAACTGTTGATAGGAATAAAAATGTGGACTCACCTATTGTTGCTTGCAGTCAAAACTGAAATATGCGGTCTCTTGATTGCAGTCAAAATTGAAATATGCCATGTGTTGACTGCAGTCAAAACTCAAATGTGCCATCTATTGATTGCCGTCAACAATGGAATATGCCGACTATTGATTGCAGGCAAAATTCAAATTAACCATATGCATCTTCCACTTAAAAATTGAAATTCAACATCTGTTATGAATAAAAATCTGAACTCACCTATTGTGGCTTGCAGTCAAAATTCAAATATTCCGACTGTTGATTGCAGTCAAAATTGAAATATGCCGACTATTGACTGCAGTAAAAATTCAAATTCACCATCTGAAGCTTCCACTTAAAATTGATATTCAACTTATTGTTGTTAGGAATAAAAATCTGAACTCACCTATTGTTGCTTGCCATCAAAACTGAAATATGGCATGTGTTGACTGCAGTCAAAATTCAAATATTCCGTCTGTTGCATACAGGCAAAATTCAAATATGACGTCTGTTGCTTGCAGACAAAATTGAAATAGACTGACTATTGATTGCAGTAAAAATTCAAATTCACCATCTACAGCTTCCACTTAAAATTGAAATTCAACTTACTGTTGATAGGAATAAAAATGTGGACTCACCTATTGTTGCTTGCAGTCAAAACTAAAATATGCGGTCTCTTGATTGCAGTCAAAATTGAAATATGCCGTGTGTTGACTGCAGTCAAAACTCAAATATGCCATCTATTGATTGCAGTCAACAATGGAATATGCCGACTACTGATTGCAGTCAAAATTCAAATTAACCATATGCATCTTCCACTTAAAAATTGAAATTCAACATCTGTTAGGAATAAAAATCTGAACTCACCTATTGTGGCTTGCAGTCAAAATTCAAATATGCCATCTGTTGCTTGCAGACAAAATTGAAATAGGCTGACTATTGATTGCAGTAAAAATTCAAATTCACCATCTGCAGCTTCCACTTAAAATTGAAATTCAACTTACTATTGATAGGAATTAAAATGTGGACTCACCTATTGTTGCTTGCAGTCAATATTGAAATATGCCAGGTGTTGCTTGCAGTCAAAATTCAAATATTCCGTCTGTTGATTGTAGTCAAAATTCAACTATGCAATCTGTTGCTTGCAGTCAAAATTCAACAATTGCAACTGTTGATTGCAGTCAAAATACAAATATGCTGTGTGTTGACTGCAGTCAAAATTCAAATATTCCAACTGTTGATTGCAGTCAAAATTGAAATATGCCGACTATTGACTGCAGTAAAAATTCAAATTCACCATCTGAAGCTTCCACTTAAAATTGATATTCAACTTACTGTTGATAGGAATAAAAATGTGCACTCACCTATTGTTGCTTGCAGTCAAAATTCAAATATGCCGTGTGTTGCTTGCAGTCAGAATTGAAATATACCGTTTGTTGATTGCAGTCAAAATTCAAATATTCCGCCTGTTGATTGCAATCAAAATTCAAATCTGCCATCTGTTGCTTGCAGTCAAAATTCAAATATGCAGTCTGTTTATTGCAATCAAAACTCGAAATATTCTGTGTGTTGATTGCAGTCAAAATTCAAATATGCCGCCTATTGATTGCCGTCAAAATTGAAATATGCCGACTATTGATAGCAGTCAAAATTCAAATTCACCATATACATCTTCCACTTAAAATTGAAATTCAACATCTGTTGTTAGGAATAAAAATCTGAACTCACCTATTGTTGCTTGCTGTCAAAATTGAAATATGGCATGTGTTGATTGCAGTCAAAATTCAAATATTCCATCTGGTGATTGCAGTCAAAATTCAAATATGCAGTCTCTTGATTGCAGTCAGAATGGAAATATGCCATCTGTTGATTGCAGTCAAAATTGAAATATGCCGACTATTGATTGTAGTCAAAATTCAAATTTATCATATACATCTTCCACTTAAAATTGAAATTCAACATCTGTTATGAATGAAAATCTGAACTCACCAATTGTTGCTTGCCGTCAAAATTTTAATATGACGTATTGATTGCAGTCAAAATTCAAATATTCCGTCTGTTGATTACAGTTTAATTCAAATATTCCATCTATTGATTGCAGTCAAAACTGAAATATGCCATCTCTTGATGGCAGTCAAAATTCAAATATTCCATCTGTTGATTGCAGTCAAAATTCAAATATGCCATCTGTTGCTTGCAGTCAAAATTCAAATATTGCAACTGTTGATTGCAGTCAAAAATGAAATATTCCATCCATTGATTGCAGTCAAAATTAAAATATTCCTTCTGTTGCTTGCAGTCAAAATTCAAATATGACGTCTGTTGCTTGCAGTGAAAATTGAAATATACCGACTACTGACAGCAGTAAAAATTCAAATTCACCATCTGCAGCTTCCACTTAAAATTGAAATTCAACTTACTGTTGATAGGAATAAAAATGTGGACTCACCTATTGTTGATTGCAGTCAAAATTGAAATATGCCGTGTGTTTACTGCAGTCAAAACTCAAATATGCCATCTATTGATTGCCGTCAAAAATGAAATATGCCGACTATTGATTGCAGTCAAAATTGAAATTAACCATATGCATCTTCCACTTAAAATTGAAATTCAACTTACTATTGATAGGAATTAAAATGTGGACTCACCTATTGTTGCTTGCAGTCAATATTGAAATATGCCAGGTGTTGCTTGCAGTCAGAATTGAAATATGCTGTCTGTTGATTGCAGTCAAAATTCAAATATGCCGTCTGTTGATTGTAGTCAAAATTCAAATATGCCATCTGTTGATTGCAGTCAAAATTCAAATATGCAATCTGTTGCTTGCAGTCAAAATTCAACAATTGCAACTGTTGATTGCAGTCAAAATACAAATATGCTGTGTGTTGACTGCAGTCAAAATTCAAATATTCCAACTGTTGATTGCAGTCAAAATTGAAATATGCCGACTATTGACTGCAGTAAAAATTCAAATTCACCATCTGAAGCTTCCACTTAAAATTGATATTCAACTTACTGTTGATAGGAATAAAAATGTGCACTCACCTATTGTTGCTTGCAGTCAAAATTCAAATATGCCGTGTGTTGCTTGCAGTCAGAATTGAAATATACCGTTTGTTGATTGCAGTCAAAATTCAAATATTCCGCCTGTTGATTGCAATCAAAATTCAAATCTGCCATCTGTTGCTTGCAGTCAAAATTCAAATATGCAGTCTGTTTATTGCAATCAAAACTCGAAATATTCTGTGTGTTGATTGCAGTCAAAATTCAAATATGCCGTCTATTGATTGCCGTCAAAATTGAAATATGCCGACTATTGATAGCAGTCAAAATTCAAATTCACCATATACATCTTCCACTTAAAATTGAAATTCAACATCTGTTGTTAGGAATAAAAATCTGAACTCACCTATTGTTGCTTGCTGTCAAAATTGAAATATGGCATGTGTTGATTGCAGTCAGAATGGAAATATGCCATCTGTTGATTGCAGTCAAAATTGAAATATGCCGACTATTGATTGTAGTCAAAATTCAAATTTATCATATACATCTTCCACTTAAAATTGAAATTCAACATCTGTTATGAATGAAAATCTGAACTCACCAATTGTTGCTTGCCGTCAAAATTTTAATATGACGTATTGATTGCAGTCAAAATTCAAATATTCCGTCTGTTGATTACAGTTTAATTCAAATATTCCATCTATTGATTGCAGTCAAAACTGAAATATGCCATCTCTTGATGGCAGTCAAAATTCAAATATTCCATCTGTTGATTGCAGTCAAAATTCAAATATGCCATCTGTTGCTTGCAGTCAAAATTCAAATATTGCAACTGTTGATTGCAGTCAAAAATGAAATATTCCATCCATTGATTGCAGTCAAAATTAAAATATTCCTTCTGTTGCTTGCAGTCAAAATTCAAATATGACGTCTGTTGCTTGCAGTGAAAATTGAAATATACCGACTACTGACAGCAGTAAAAATTCAAATTCACCATCTGCAGCTTCCACTTAAAATTGAAATTCAACTTACTGTTGATAGGAATAAAAATGTGGACTCACCTATTGTTGATTGCAGTCAAAATTGAAATATGCCGTGTGTTTACTGCAGTCAAAACTCAAATATGCCATCTATTGATTGCCGTCAAAAATGAAATATGCCGACTATTGATTGCAGTCAAAATTGAAATTAACCATATGCATCTTCCACTTAAAATTGAAATTCAACATCTGTTGTTAGGCATAAAAATCTGAACTCACCTATTGTTGCTTGCCATCAAAATTGAAATATGGCATGTGTTGATTGCAGTCAAAATTCAAATATTCTGTCTGTTGATTGCAGTCAAAATTCAAATATTCTGTCTGTTGATTGCAGTCAAAATTCAAATATGACGTCTGTTGCTTGCAGTCAATATTGAAATATGCAGACTACTGATTGCAGTAAAAATTCAAATTCACCATCTGCAGCTTCCACTTAAAATTGATATTCAACTCAGTGTTGATAGGAATAAAAAGGTGGACTCACCTATTGTTGCTTGCAGTCAAAATTCAAATATGCCATGTGTTGCTTGCAGTCAGAATTGAAATATGCCATCTGTTGATTGCCGTCAAAATACAAACATGCCGTATGTTGATTGCCGTCAAAATTCAAATATGCCTCCTGTTGATTGCAGTCAAAATTCAAATATGCCGTGTGTTGATTGCAGTCAAAATTCAAATATGCCGTCTATTGATTGCCGTCAAAATTGAAATATGCCAACTATTGATTGCAGTCAAAATTCAAATTCACCATATACCTATTCCACTTCAAATTGAAATTCAACATCTGTTGTTAGGAATAAAAATGTGGAAACACCTATTGTTGTTTGTTGATTGCAGTAAAAATTGAAATATGCCGACTACTGATTGCAGTAAAAACTCACATTCACCATCTGAAGCTTCCACTTAAAATTGAAATTCAACTTACTGTTGATAAGAATAAAAATGTGTACTCACCTATTGTTGCTTGCAGTCAAAATTCAAATATGCTGTGTGTTGCTTGCAGTCAAAATTCAAATATGGCATGTGTTCATTGCAGTCAAAATTCAAATATTCCATCTGTTGATTGCAGTCAAAATTCAAATATTCCATCTGTTGATTGTGGTCAAAATTTCAAATATGCTGTCTGCTGCGTGCAGTCAAAACTCAAATATTCCGTCTGTTGATTACAGTCAAAATGAAATATGCCATCTCTTGAATGCAGTCAAAATTCAAATATTCCGTCTGTTGCTTGGAGTCTATATTGAAATATGCAGACTATTGATTGCAGTAAAAATTCAAATTTACCATCTGCAGCTTCCACTTAAAATTGATATTCAACTCAGTGTTGATAGGAATAAAAAGGTGGACTCACCTATTGTTGCTTGCAGTCAAAATTGAAATATGCCGTCTGTTGATTGCAGTGAAAATTCAAATATTCTGCCTGTTGCATGCAGTCAAAATTCAAATATTCCATCTGTTGATTGCCGTCAAAATACAAACATGCCGTATGTTGATTGCGGTCAAAATTCAAATATGCCTCCTGTTGATTGCAGTCAAAATTCAAATATGCAGTCTCTTGATTGCAGTCAAAATTGAAATATGCCGTGTGTTGATTACAGTCAAAATTCAAATATGCTGTCTATTGATTGCCGTCAAAATTGAAATATGCCATGTGTTGATTGCAGTCAAAATTCAAATATGCCATCTACTGATTGCCGTCAAAACTGAAATATGCCGACTATTGATTGCAGTAATAATTCAAATTCACCAAATACATCTTCCACTTAAAATTGAAATTGGACTCACCTATTGTTGTTTGCAGTCAAAATTCAAATAATCCGTCTGTTGCTTGCAGTCAAAATTCAAATATGACATCTGTTGCTTGCAGTCAAAATTGAAATATGCCGACTATTGATTGCAGTAAAAATTCACATTCACCATCTGAAGCTTCCACGTAAAATTGAAATTCAACTTACTGTTGATAAGAATAAAAATGTGTACTCACCTATTGTTGCTTGCAGTCAAAATTCAAATATGCTGTGTGTTGCTTGCAGTCAAAATTTAAAAATGGCATGTGCTCACTGCAGTCAAAATTCAAATATTCCATCTGTTGATTGCAGTCAAAATTCAAATATTCCATCTGTTGATTGTGGTCAAAATTCAAATATGCTGTCTGCTGCTTGCAGTCAAAACTCAAATATTCCGTCTGTTGATTACAGTCAAAATGAAATATGCCATCTCTTGATTGCAGTCAAAATTCAAATATTCCGTCTGTTGCTTGCAGTTAATATTGAAATATGCCGACTATTGATTGCAGTAAAAATTCAAATTCACCATCTGCAGCTTCCACTTAAAATTGATATTCAACTCAGTGTTGATAGGAATAAAAAGGTGGACTCACATATTGTTGCTTGCAGTCAAAATTCAAATATGCGGTGTGTTGCTTGCAGTCAAAATTGAAATATAACATGTGTTCATTGCAGTCAAAATTCAAATATTCCGTCTGTTGATTGCAGTCAAAATTCAAATATTCCATCTGTTGATTGCAGTCAAAATTCAAATATTCCGTCTGTTGATTACAGTTTAATTCAAATATTCCGTCTGTTGATTGCAGTCAAAAATGAAATATGCCATCTCTTGATGGCAGTCAAAATTCAAATATTCCACCTGTTGCTTGCAGTCAAAATTCAAATGTTGCAACTGTTGATTGCAGTCAAAAATGAAATATTCCGTCCATTGATTGCAGTGAAAATTAAAATATTCCTTCTGTTGCTTGCAGTGAAAATTGAAATATGACGTCTGTTGCTTGCAGTGAAAATTGAAATATACCAACTACTGACAGCAGTAAAAATTCAAATTCACCATCTGCAGCTTCCACTTAAAATTGAAATTCAACTTACTGTTGATAGGAATAAAAATGTGGACTCACCTATTGTTGATTGCAGTTAAAACTTAAATATGCGGTCTCTTGATTGCAGTCAAAATTGAAATATGCCGTGTGTTTACTGCAGTCAAAACTCAAATATGCCATCTATTGATTTCCGTCAAAATTGAAATATGCCGACTATTGATTGCAGTCAAAATTGAAATTAACCATATGCATCTTCCACTTAAAATTGAAATTCAACATCTGTTGTTAGGCATAAAAATATGGACTCACCTATTGTTGCTTGCACTCAATATTGAAATATGCCGTGTGTTGCTTGCAGTTAGAATTGAAATATGCCGTCTGTTGATTGCAGTCAAAATTCAAATATTCCGCCTGTTGCTTGCAGTCAAAATTCAAATATGCCATCTGTTGATTGCAGTCAAAATTCAAATATGCCATCTGTTGATTGCAGTCAAAATTCAAATATTCCATCTGTTGATTGCAGTCAAAATTCAAATATTCCATCTGTTGATTGTGGTCAAAATTCAAATATGCTGTCTCTTGATTGCAGTCAAAATTGAAATATGCCATGTGTTGATTGCAGTCAAAATTAAAATATTCCTTCTGTTGCTTGCAGTCAAAATTAAAATATGACGTCTGTTGCTTGCAGTGAAAATTGAAATATACCGACTACTGACAGCAGTAAAAATTCAAATTCACCATCTGCAGCTTCCACTTAAAATTGAAATTCAACTTACTGTTGATAGGCATAAAAATCTGAACTCACCTAGTATGGCTTGCAGTCTAAATTCAAATATGCCATCTGTTGCTTGCAGTCAAAATTCAAATATTCCATCTGTTGATTGAAGTCAAAATACAAATATGCCATATGTTGATTGTGGTCAAAATTCAAATATGCTGTCTGTTGATTGCAGTCAAAATACAAATATGCTGTGTGTTGATTGCAGTCAAAATTCAAATATTCCAACTGTTGATTGTAGTCAAAATTCAAATATGCCGACTATTGACTGCAGTAAAAATTCAAATTCATCATCTGAAGCTTGCACTTAAAATTGATAATCAACTTACTGTTGATAGGAATAAAAATGTGGACTCACCTATTGTTGCTTACAGTCAAAATTCAAATATTCCGTCTGTTGATTGCAGTCAAAAATGAAACATGCCGTCTCTTGATTGCAGTCAAAATTCAAATATTCCGTCTGTTGCTTGCAGTCAAAATTCAAATATGACATCTGTTGCTTGCAGTCAAAATTGAAATAGGCCGACTATTGATTGCAGTAAAAATTCAAATTCACCATCTGCAGCTTCCACTTAAAATTGAAATTCAACTTACTGTTGATAGAAAAAAAATGTGGACTCACCTATTGTTGCTTGTAGTCAATATTGAAATATGCTGTGTGTTGCTTGCAGTCAGAATTGAAATATGCCGTCTGTTGATTGCAGTCAAAATTCAAATATTCCATCTGGTGATTGCAGTCAAAATACAAATATGCAGTATGTTGATTGAGGTCAAAATTCAAATATGCAGTATGTTGATTGAGGTCAAAATTCAAATATGCCGACTGTTGATTGCAGTCAAAATTCAAATATGCGGTCTCTTGATTGCAGTCAAAATTGAAATATGCCATGTGTTGATTGCCGTCAAAATTCAAATATGCCATCTATTGATTGCCGTCAAAACTGAAATATGCTGACTATTGATTGCAGTAAAAATTCAAATTCACCAAATACGTCTTCCACTTAAAATTGAAATTCAACATCTGTTGTTAGGAATAAAAATGTGGACTCACCTATTGTTGTTTGTTGCTTGCAGTAAAAATTGAAATATGACGACTATTGATTGCAGTAAAAATTCACATTCACCATCTGAAGCTTCCACGTAAAATTGAAATTCAACTTACTGTTGATGAGAATAAAAATGGGTACTCACCTATTGTTGCTTGCAGTCAAAATTCAAATATGCTGTGTGTTGCTTGCAGTCAAAATTGAAATATGGCACGTGTTCATTGCAGTCAAAATTCAAATATTCCGTCTGTTGATTGCAGTCAAAATTCAAATATTCCGTCTGTTGATTGCAGTCAAAATTCAAATATTCCATCTGTTGATTGTGGTCAAAATTCAAATATGCTGTCTGCTGCTTGCAGTCAAAACTCAAATATTCCGTCTGTTGATTACAGTCAAAATGAAATATGCCATCTCTTGATTGCAGTCAAAATTCAAATATTCCGTCTGTTGCTTGCAGTCAATATTGAAATATGCAGACTATTGATTGCAGTAAAAATTCAAATTCACCATTTGCAGCTTCCACTTAAAATTGATATTCAACTCAGTGTTGATAGGAATAAATAGGTGGACTCACCTATTGTTGCTTGCAGTCAAAATTCAAATATGCCATATGTTGCTTGCAGTCAGAATTGAAATATGCCGTCTGTTGATTGCAGTCAAAATTCAAATATTCTGCCTGTTGCATGCAGTCAAAATTCAAATATTACATCTGTTGATTGCCGTCAAAATACAAACATGCCGTATGTTGATTGCGGTCAAAATTCAAATATGCCTCCTGTTGATTGCAGTCAAAATTCAAATATGCAGTCTCTTGATTGCAGTCAAAATTGAAATATGCCGTGTGTTGATTACAGTCAAAATTCAAATATGCTGTCTATTGACTGCAGTCAAAATTGAAATATGCCATGTGTTGATTGCAGTCAAAATTCAAATATGCCGTCTACTGATTGCCGTCAAAACTGAAATATGCCGACTATTGATTGCAGTAATAATTCAAATTCACCAAATACATCTTCCACTTAAAATTGAAATTCTACATCTGTTGTTAGGAATAAAAATGTGGACTCACCTATTGTTGTTTGCAGTAAAAAATTCAAATATTCCGTCTGTTGCTTGCAGTCAAAATTCAAATATGACATCTGTTGCTTGCAGTCAAAATTGAAATATGGCATGTGTTCATTGCAGTCAAAATTCAAATATTCCGTCTGTTGATTGCAGTCAAAATTCAAATTCACCATCTGCAGCTTCCACTTAAAATTGATATTCAACTCAGTGTTGACAGGAATAAAAAGGTGGACTCACCTATTGTTTGTTGCTTGCAGTAAAAATTGAAATATGCCGACTATTGATTGCAGTAAAAATTCACATTCACCATCTGAAGCTTCCACTTAAAATTGAAATTCAACTTACTGTTGATAAGAATAAAAATGTGTACTCACCTATTGTTGCTTGCAGTCAAAATTCAAATATGCTGTGTGTTGCTTGCAGTCAAAATTGAAATATGGCATGCGTTCATTGCAGTCAAAATTCAAATATTCCATCTGTTGATTGTGGTCAAAATTCAAATATGCTGTCTGCTGCTTGCAGTCAAAACTCAAATATTCCGTCTGTTGATTACAGTCAAAATGAAATATGCCATCTCTTGATTGCAGTCAAAATTCAAATATTCCGTCTGTTGCTTGCAGTCAATATTGAAATATGCAGACTATTGATTGCAGTAAAAATTCAAATTCACCATTTGCAGCTTCCACTTAAAATTGATATTCAACTCAGTGTTGATAGGAATGAATAGGTGGACTCACCTATTGTTGCTTGCAGTCAAAATTCAAATATGCCATATGTTGCTTGCAGTCAGAATTGAAATATGCCGTCTGTTGATTGCAGTCAAAATTCAAATATTCTGCCTGTTGCATGCAGTCAAAATTCAAATATTACATCTGTTGACTGCCGTCAAAATACAAACATGCCGTATGTTGATTGCGGTCAAAATTCAAATATGCCTCCTGTTGATTGCTGTCAAAATTCAAATATGCAGTCTCTTGATTGCAGTCAAAATTGAAATATGCCGTGTTGATTACAGTCAAAATTCAAATATGCCATGTGTTGATTGCAGTCAAAATTCAAATATGCCGTCTATTGATTGCCGTCAAAACTGAAATATGCCGACTATTGATTGCAGTCAAAATTCACATTCACCATCTGAAGCTTCCATTTAAAATTGAAATTCAACTTACTGTTGATAAGAATAAAAATGTGTACTCACCTATTGTTGCTTGCAATTAAAATTCAAATATGCGGTGTGTTGCTTGCAGTCAAAATTGAAATATGGCATGTGTTCATTGCAGTCAAAATTCAAATATTCCGTCTGTTGATTGCAGTCAAAATTCAAATTCACCATCTGCAGCTTCCACTTAAAATTGATATTCAACTCAGTGTTGACAGGAATAAAAAGGTGGACTCACCTATTGTTTGTTGCTTGCAGTAAAAATTGAAATATGCCGACTATTGATTGCAGTAACAATTCACATTCACCATCTGAAGCTTCCACTTAAAATTGAAATTCAACTTACTGTTGATAAGAATAAAAATGTGTACTCACCTATTGTTGCTTGCAGTCAAAATTCAAATATGCTGTGTGTTGCTTGCAGTCAAAATTGAAATATGGCATGTGTTCATTGCAGTCAAAATTCAAATATTCCATCTGTTGATTGTGGTCAAAATTCAAATATGCTGTCTGCTGCTTGCAGTCAAAACTCAAATATTCCGTCTGTTGATTACAGTCAAAATGAAATATGCCATCTCTTGATTGCAGTCAAAATTCAAATATTCCGTCTGTTGCTTGCAGTCAATATTGAAATATGCAGACTATTGATTGCAGTAAAAATTCAAATTCACCATTTGCAGCTTCCACTTAAAATTGATATTCAACTCAGTGTTGATAGGAATGAATAGGTGGACTCACCTATTGTTGCTTGCAGTCAAAATTCAAATATGCCATATGTTGCTTGCAGTCAGAATTGAAATATGCCGTCTGTTGATTGCAGTCAAAATTCAAATATTCTGCCTGTTGCATGCAGTCAAAATTCAAATATTACAACTGTTGACTGCCGTCAAAATACAAACATGCCGTATGTTGATTGCGGTCAAAATTCAAATATGCCTCCTGTTGATTGCAGTCAAAATTCAAATATGCAGTCTCTTGATTGCAGTCAAAATTGAAATATGCCGTGTGTTGATTACAGTCAAAATTCAAATATGCCATGTGTTGATTGCAGTCAAAATTCAAATATGCCGTCTATTGATTGCCGTCAAAACTGAAATATGCCGACTATTGATTGCAGTAAAAATTCACATTCACCATCTGAAGCTTCCATTTAAAATTGAAATTCAACTTACTGTTGATAAGAATAAAAATGTGTACTCACCTATTGTTGCTTGCAATTAAAATTCAAATATGCGGTGTGTTGCTTGCAGTCAAAATTGAAATATGGCATGTGTTCATTGCAGTCAAAATTCAAATATTCCGTCTGTTGATTGCAGTCAAAATTCAAATATTCCATCTGTTGATTGCAGTCAAAATTCAAATATTCCATCTGTTGATTGCAGTCAAAATTCAAATATTCCATCTGTTGATTGCAGTCAAAATTCAAATACGTCATTTCTTGCTTGCAGTCAAAATGCAAATATTCCATCTGTTGATTGCAGTCAAAATTCAAATATTCTGTCTGTTGCTTGCAGTCAATATTGAAATATGCAGACTACTGATTGCAGTAAAAATTCAAATTCACCATCTGCAGCTTCCACTTAAAATTGATATTCAACTCAGTGTTGATAGGAATAAAAAGGTGGACTCACCTATTGTTGCTTGCAGTCAAAATTCAAATATGCCATGTGTTGCTTGCAGTCAGAATTGAAATATGCCGTCTGTTGATTGCAGTCAAAATTCAAATATTCTGCCTGTTGCATGCAGTCAAAATTCAAATATGCCATGTGTTGCTTGCAGTCAGAATTGAAATATGCCGTGTGTTGATTACAGTCAAAATTCAAATATGCCATGTGTTGATTGCAGTCAAAATTCAAATATGCCGTCTATTGATTGCCGTCAAAACTGAAATATGCCGACTATTGATTGCAGTAAAAATTCACATTCACCATCTGAAGCTTCCATTTAAAATTGAAATTCAACTTACTGTTGATAAGAATAAAAATGTGTACTCACCTATTGTTGCTTGCAATTAAAATTCAAATATGCGGTGTGTTGCTTGCAGTCAAAATTGAAATATGGCATGTGTTCATTGCAGTCAAAATTCAAATATTCCGTCTGTTGATTGCAGTCAAAATTCAAATATTCCATCTGTTGATTGCAGTCAAAATTCAAATATTCCATCTGTTGATTGCAGTCAAAATTCAAATATTCCATCTGTTGATTGCAGTCAAAATTCAAATACGTCATTTCTTGCTTGCAGTCAAAATGCAAATATTCCATCTGTTGATTGCAGTCAAAATTCAAATATTCTGTCTGTTGCTTGCAGTCAATATTGAAATATGCAGACTACTGATTGCAGTAAAAATTCAAATTCACCATCTGCAGCTTCCACTTAAAATTGATATTCAACTCAGTGTTGATAGGAATAAAAAGGTGGACTCACCTATTGTTGCTTGCAGTCAAAATTCAAATATGCCATGTGTTGCTTGCAGTCAGAATTGAAATATGCCGTCTGTTGATTGCAGTCAAAATTCAAATATTCTGCCTGTTGCATGCAGTCAAAATTCAAATATGCCATGTGTTGCTTGCAGTCAGAATTGAAATATGCCGTCTGTTGATTGCCGTCAAAATATAAACATGCCGTATGTTGATTGCCGTCAAAATTCAAATATACCTATTCCACTTCAAATTGAAATTCAACATCTGTTGTTAGGAATAAAAATCTGAACTCACCTATTGTTGCTTGCCGTCAAAATTGAAATATGGCCTGTGTTGCTTGCAGTCAAAATTCAAATATGCCATCTATTGATTGCTGTCAGAATTGAAATATGCCGACAACTGATTGCAGTCAAAAAACAAATTCACCATATACATATTCCACTTAAAATTGAAATTCAACATCTGTTGTAAGGAATAAAAATCTGAACTCACCTATTGTTGCTTGCCGTCAAAATTGAATTATGGCATGTGTTGATTGCACTCAAAATTCAAATATTCCGTCTCTTGATTGCAGTCAAAATTCAAATATTCCATCTGTTGCTTGCAGTCAAAATTCAAATATCACGTCTGTTGCTTGCAGTCAAAATTGAAATAGGCCGACTATTGATTGCAGTAAAAATTCAAATTCACCATCTGCAGCTTCCACTTAAAATTGAAATTCAACTTACTGTTGATAGAAATAAAAATGTGGACTCACATATTGTTGCTTGTAGTCAATATTGAAATATGCCGTCTGTTGCTTGCAATCAAAATTCAAATATGCGGTGTGTTGCTTGCAGTCAAAATTCAAATATTCTGTCTGTTGATTGCAGTCAAAATTCAAATATTCTGTCTGTTGCTTGCAGTCAAAATTCAAATATTCTGTCTGTTGCTTGCAGTCAATATTGAAATATGCAGACTATTGATTGCAGTAAAAATTCAAATTCACCATCTGCAGCTTCCACTTAAAATTGATATTCAACTCAGTGTTGATAGGAATAAAAAGGTGGACTCACCTACTGTTGCTTGCAGTCAAAATTCAAATATGCCATGTGTTGCTTGCAGTCAGAATTGAAATATGCCGTCTGTTGCTTGCAGTCAAAATTCAAATATGCCGTCTGTTGATTGCAGTCAAAATTCAAATATTCTGCCTGTTGCATGCAGTCAAAATTCAAATATGCAATGTGTTGCTTGCAGTCAGAATTGAAATATGCCGTCTGTTGATTGGGGTCAAAATACAAACATGCCGTATGTTGATTGCCGTCAAAATTCAAATATGCCTCCTGTTGACTGCAGTCAAAATTCAACTATGCCGTGTGTTGATTGCAGTCAAAATTGAAATATCCCGTGTGTTGATTGCAGTCAAAATTGAAATATGCCGTGTGTTGATTGCAGTCAAAATTCAAGTATGACGTTTATTGATTGCCGTCAAAATTCAAATATGCCATCTGTTGCTTGCAGTCAAAATTCAAATATCACGTCTGTTGCTTGCAGTCAAAATTGAAATAGGCCGACTATTGATTGCAGTAAAAATTCAAATTCACCATCTGCAGCTTCCACTTGAAATTGAAATTCAACATCTGTTGTTAGGAATAAAAATCTGAACTCACCTATTGTTGCTTGCCGTGAAAATTGAAATATGGCATGTGTTGCTTGCAGTCAAAATTCAAATATGCCATCTATTGATTGCTGTCAGAATTGAAGTATGCCGACAATTGATTGCAGTCAAAATTCAAATTCACCATATACATATTCCACTTAAAATTGAAATTCAACATCTGTTGTTAGGAATAAAAATCTGAATTCACCTATTGTTGCTTGCCGTCAAAATTGAATTATGGCATGTGTTGATTGCAGTCAAAATTCAAATATTTCCTCTGTTGATTGGAGTCAAAATTCAAATATTCTATTTGTTGATTGCAATCAAAAATGATATATGCCGTCTCTTGATTGCAGTCAAAAGTCAAATATTAAGTCTATTGATTGCCATCAGAATTGAACTATGCCGACGATTGATTGCAGTCAAAATTCAAATTCACCATGTACATCTTCCACTTAAAACTGAAATTCAACATCTGTTGTTAGGCATAAAAATCTGAACTCACCTAGTATGGCTTGCAGTCTAAATTCAAATATGCCATCTGTTGCTTGCAGTCAAAATTCAAATATCACGTCTGTTGCTTGCAGTCAAAATTGAAATAGGCTGACTATTGATTGCAGTAAAAATTCAAATTCACCATCTGCAGCTTCCACTTGAAATTGAAATTCAACATCTGTTGTTAGGAGTAAAAATCTGAACTCACCTATTGTTGCTTGCCATCAAAATTAAAATATGCCATGTGTTGATTGCAGTCAAAATTCAAATATTCCGTCTGTTGCTTGCAGTCAAAATTCAAATTCACTATATACCTATTCCACTTCAAATTGAAATTCAACATCTGTTGTTTGAATAAAAATCTGAACTCACCTATTGTTGCTTGCCGTGAAAATTGAAATATGGCATGTGTTGCTTGCAGTCAAAATTCAAATATGCCATCTATTGACTGCTGTCAGAATTGAAGTATGCCGACAATTGATTGCAGTCAAAATTCAAATTCACCATATACATATTCCACTTAAAATTGAAATTCAACATCTGTTGTTAGGAATAAAAATCTGAACTCACCTATTGTTGCTTGCTGTCAAAATTGAATTATGGCATGTGTTGATTGCAGTCAAAATTCAAATATTTCGTCTGTTGATTGGAGTCAAAATTCAAATATTCTATTTGTTGATTGCAATCAAAAATGATATATGCCGTGTGTTGCTTGCAGTCAAAATTCAAATATTCCGCCTTTTGATTGCAGTCAAAATTGAAATATGCCGACTATTGATCGCAGTCAAAATTCAAATATTCCATCTGGTGATTGCAGTCAAAATACAAATATGCAGTATGTTCATTGCGGTCAAAATTCAAATACGCCCTCTGTTGATTTCTGTCAAAACTGAAATATGCCAACTATTGATTTAAGTAAAAATTCAAATTCACCAAATATATCTTCCACTTAAAATTGATATTCAACTTTCTGTTGATAGAAATAAAAATGTGGACTCACCAATTGTTGCTTGCAGTCAAAATTCAAATATGCCGTGTGTTGCGTGCAGTCAAAATTCAAATATGCAGTCTCTTGATTGCAGTCAGAATTGAAATATGCCGTCTGTTGATTGCACTCAAAATTCAAATATTCCGCCTGTTGATTGCAGTCAAAATTGAAATATGCAGACTATTGATCGCAGTCAAAATTCAAATTCACCATATACATCTTCCACTTAAAATTGAAATTCAACTTCTGTTGTTAGGAATAAAAATCTGAACTCACCTATTGTTGCTTGCCGTCAAAATTGAATTATGGCATGTGTTGATTGAAGTCAAAATTCAAATATTCCCTCTGTTGATTGGAGTCAAAATTCAAATATTCTATTTGTTGATTGCAATTAAAAATGAAATATGCCATCTCTTGATGGCAGTCAAAATTCAAATATTCCATCTGTTGATTGCAGTCAAAATTTAAATATTCCGTCTGTTGATTACAGTTTAATTCAAATATTCCATCTGTTGATTGCAGTCAAAAATGAAATATGCCATCTCTTGATGGCAGTCAAAATTCAAATATTCCATCTGTTGATTGCAGTCAAAATTCAAATATGCCATCTGTTGCTTGCAGTCAAAATTCAAATATTGTAACTGTTGATTGCAGTCAAAAATGAAATATTCCGTCCATTGATTGCAGTCAAAATTAAAATATTCCTTCTGTTGCTTGCAGTCAAAATTCAAATATGACGTCTGTTGCTTGCAGTGAAAATTGAAATATACCGACTACTGACAGCAGTAAAAATTCAAATTCACCATCTGCAGCTTCCACTTAAAATTGAAATTCAACTTACTGTTGATAGAAATAAAAATGTGGACTCACATATTGTTGATTGTAGTCAATATTGAAATATGGCATGTGTTGCTTGCAGTCAGAATTGAAATATGCCATCTGTTGGTTGCAGTCAAAATTCAAATATTCCGTGTATTGATTGCCGTCAGAATTGAACTATGCCGACGATTGACTGCAGTCAAAATTAAAATTCACCATGTACATCTTCCACTTAAAATTGAAATTCAACATCTGTTGATAGGCATAAAAATCTGAACTCACCTAGTATGGCTTGCAGTCTAAATTCAAATATGCCATCTGTTGCTTGCAGTCAAAATTCAAATATTCCATCTGTTGACTGAAGTCAAAATACAAATATGCCTTTTGTTGATTGTGGTCAAAATTCAAATATGCTGTCTGTTGATTGCAGTCAAAATACAAATATGCTGTGTGTTGATTGCAGTCAAAATTCAAATATTCCAACTGTTGATTGCAGTCAAAATTCAAATATGCCGACTATTGACTGCAGTAAAAATTCAAATTCATCATCTGAAGCTTGCACTTAAAATTGATAATCAACTTACTGTTGATAGGAATAAAAATGTGGACTCACCTATTGTTGCTTACAGTCAAAATTCAAATATTCCGTCTGTTGATTGCAGTCAAAAATGAAAAATGCCGTCTCTTGATTGCAGTCAAAATTCAAATATTCCGTCTGTTGCTTGCAGTCAAAATTCAAATATGACATCTGTTGCTTGCAGTCAAAATTGAAATAGGCCGACTATTGATTGCAGTAAAAATTCAAATATGACATCTGTTGCTTGCAGTCAAAATTGAAATAGGCCGACTATTGATTGCAGTAAAAATTCAAATTCACCATCTGCAGCTTCCACTTAAAATTGAAATTCAACTTACTGTTGATAGAAATAAAAATGTGGACTCACCTATTGTTGCTTGTAGTCAATATTGAAATATGCCGTGTGTTGCTTGCAGTCAGAATTGAAATATGCCGTCTGTTGATTGCAGTCAAAATTCAAATATTCCATCTGGTGATTGCAGTCAAAATACAAATATGCAGTATGTTGATTGAGGTCAAAATTCAAATATGCAGTATGTTGATTGAGGTCAAAATTCAAATATGCCGACTGTTGATTGCAGTCAAAATTCAAATATGCGGTCTCTTGATTGCAGTCAAAATTGAAATATTCCATGTGTTGATTGCAGTCAAAATTCAAATATGCCATCTATTGATTGCCGTCAAAACTGAAATATGCTGACTATTGATTGCAGTAAAAATTCAAATTCACCAAATACGTCTTCCACTTAAAATTGAAATTCAACATCTGTTGTTAGGAATACTCACCTATTGTTGCTTGCAGTCAAAATTGAAATATGCCGTGTGTTGCTTGCAGTCAGATATGAAATATGCCATCCATTGATTGCAGTCAAAATTCAAATATTCCGCCTGTTGATTGCAGTCAAAATTGAAATATGCAGTCTCTTGATTGCAGTCAAAATTCAAATTCACCATATACCTATTCCACTTCAAACTGAAATTCAACATCTGTTGTTAGGAATAAAAATCTGAACTCACCTATTGTTGTTTGCCGTCAAAATTGAAATATGGCATGTGTTGATTGCACTCAAAATTCAAATATTCCGTCTCTTGATTGCAGTCAAAATTCAAATATTCCGTCTGTTGCTTGCAGTCAAAAATGAAACATGCCGTCTCTTGATTGCAGTCAAAATTCAAATATTCCGTCTGTTGCTTGCAGTCAAAATTCAAATATCACGTCTGTTGCTTGCAGTCAAAATTGAAATAGGCCGACTATTGATTGCAGTAAAAATTCAAATTCACCACCTGCAGCTTCCACTTAAAATTGAAATTCAACTTACTGTTGATAGAAATAAAAATGTGGACTCACATATTGTTGCTTGTAGTCAATATTGAAATATGCCGTGTGTTGCTTGCAGTCAGAATTGAAATATGCCGTGTGTTGATTGCAGTCAAAATTGAAATATGCCGTGTGTTGATTGCAGTCAAAATTGAAATATGCCGTGTGTTGATTGCAGTCAAAATTAAAATCTGCCGTGTGTTGATTGCAGTCAAAATTGAAATATGCCGTGTGTTGATTGCAGTCAAAATTGAAATATGCCGTGTGTTGATTGCAGTCAAAATTCAAATATGCCGTCTATTGATTGCCGTCAAAATTGAAATATGCCAACTATTGATTCACCATATACCTATTCAAATATGCGGTGTGTTGCTTGCAGTCAAAATTCAAATATGCGGTGTGTTGCTTGCAGTCAAAATTGAAATATGGCATGTGTTCATTGCAGTCAAAATTCAAATATTCCGTCTGTTGATTGCAGTCAAAATTCAAATATTCCATCTGTTGATTGCAGTCAAACTTCAAATACGCCATTTCTTGCTTGCAGTCAAAATTCAAATATTCCATCTGTTGATTGCAGTCAAAATTCAAATATTCTGTCTGTTGCTTGCAGTCAATATTGAAATATGCAGACTATTGATTGCAGTAAAAATTCAAATTCACCATCTGCAGCTTCCACTTAAAATTGATATTCAACTCAGTGTTGATAGGAATAAAAAGGTGGACTCACCTATTGTTGCTTGCAGTCAAAATTCAAATATGCAATGTGTTGCTTGCAGTCAGAATTGAAATATGCCGTCTGTTGATTGCAGTCAAAATTCAAATATTCTGCCTGTTGCATGCAGTCAAAATTCAAATATGCAATGTGTTGCTTGCAGTCAGAATTGAAATATGCCGTCTGTTGATTGCTGTCAAAATACAAACATGCCGTATGTTGATTGCCGTCAAAATTCAAATATGCCTCCTGTTGACTGCAGTCAAAATTCAACTATGCCGTGTGTTGATTGCAGTCAAAATTGAAATATGCCGTGTGTTGATTGCAGTCAAAATTCAAGTATGCCGTCTATTGATTGCCGTCAAAATTGAAATATGCCAACTATTGATTGCAGTCAAAATTCAAATTCACCATATACCTATTCCACTTCAAATTGAAATTCAACATCTGTTGTTAGGAATAAAAATCTGAACTCACCTATTGTTGCTTGCCGTGAAAATTGAAATATGGCATGTGTTGCTTGCAGTCAAAATTAAAATATGCCATCTATTGATTGCTGTCAGAATTGAAGTATGCCGACAACTGATTGCAGTCAAAATTCAAATTCACCATATACATGTTCCACTTAAAATTGAAATTCAACATCTGTTGTTAGGAATAAAAATCTGAACTCACCTATTGTTGCTTGCCGTCAAAATTGAATTATGGCATGTGTTGATTGCAGTCAAAATTCAAATATTTCCTCTGTTGATTGGAGTAAAAATTCAAATATTCTATTTGTTGATTGCAATCAAAAATGATATATGCCGTCTCTTGATTGCAGTCAAAAGTCAAATATTCCGTCTATTGATTGCCGTCAGAATTGAACTATGCCGACGATTGATTGCAGTCAAAATTCAAATTCACCATGTACATCTTCCACTTAAAATTGAAATTCAACATCTGTTGTTAGGCATAAAAATCTGAACTCACCTAGTAAGGCTTGCAGTCTAAATTCAAATATGCCATCTGTTGCTTGCAGTCAAAATTCAAATATCACGTCTGTTGCTTGCAGTCAAAATTGAAATAGGCCGACTATTGATTGCAGTAAAAATTTAAATTCACCATCTGCAGCTTCGACTTAAAATTGAAATTCAACATCTGTTGTTAGGAATAAAAATCTGAACTCACCTATTGTTGCTTGACATCAAAATTAAAATATGGCATGTGTTGATTGCAGTCAAAATTCAAATATTCCGTCTGTTGCTAGCAGTCAAAATTCAAATATGAAGTCTGTTGCTTGCAGTCAAAATTGAAATATGCTGACTGTTGATTGCAGTAAAAATTTAAATTCACCATGTACATCTTCCACTTAAAATTGAAATTCAACATCTGTTAGGCATAAAAATCTGAACTCACCTAGTAAGGCTTGCAGTCTAAATTCAAATATGCCATCTGTTGCTTGCAGTCAAAATTCAAATATCACGTCTGTTGCTTGCAGTCAGAATTGAAATAGGCCGACTATTGATTGCAGTAAAAATTTAAATTCACCATCTGCAGCTTCGACTTGAAATTGAAATTCAACATCTGTTGTTAGGAATAAAAATCTGAACTCACCTATTGTTGCTTGACATCAAAATTAAAATATGGCATGTGTTGATTGCAGTCAAAATTCAAATATTCCGTCTGTTGCTTGCAGTCAAAATTCAAATATGAAGTCTGTTGCTTGCAGTCAAAATTGAAATATGCTGACTGTTGATTGCAGTAAAAATTTAAATTCACCATCTGCAGCTTCCACTTAAAATTGATATTCAACTTACTGTTTAAGAGAATAAAAATGTGTACTCACCTATTGTTGCTTGCAGTCAAAATTGAAATATGCCGTGTGTTGCTTGCAGTCAGATATGAAATATGCCATCCATTGATTGCAGTCAAAATTCAAATATTCCGCCTGTTGATTGCAGTCAAAATTGAAATATGCAGTCTCTTGATTGCAGTCAAAATTCAAATTCACCATATACCTATTCCACTTCAAACTGAAATTCAACATCTGTTGTTAGGAATAAAAATCTGAACTCACCTATTGTTGTTTGCCGTCAAAATTGAAATATGGCATGTGTTGATTGCACTCAAAATTCAAATATTCCGTCTCTTGATTGCAGTCAAAATTCAAAAATTCCGTCTGTTGATTGCAGTCAAAAATGAAACATGCCGTCTCTTGATTGCAGTCAAAATTCAAATATTCCGTCTGTTGCTTGCACTCAAAATTCAAATATCACATCTGTTGCTTGCAGTCAAAATTGAAATAGTCCGACTATTGATTGCAGTAAAAATTCAAATTCACCATCTGCAGCTTCCACTTAAAATTGAAATTCAACTTACTGTTGATAGAAATAAAAATGTGGACTCACATATTGTTGATTGTAGTCAATATTGAAATATGGCATGTGTTGCTTGCAGTCAGAATTGAAATATGGCATGTGTTGCTTGCAGTCAGAATTGAAATATGCCGTCTGTTGGTTGCAGTCAAAATTCAAATATTCCGCCTGTTGATTGCAATCAAAATTCAAATATGCAGTATGTTGATTGCGGTCAAAATTCAAATATGCCGACTGTTAATTGCAGTCAAAATTCAAATTCACCAAATACATCTTCCACTTAAAATTGAAATTCAACATCTGTTGTTTGGAATAAAAATGTGGACTCACCTATTGTTGTTTGTTGCTTGCAGTAAAAATTGAAATATGCCGACTATTGATTGCAGTAAAAATTCAAATTCACCAAATACATCTTCCACTTAAAATTGAAATTCTACATCTGTTGTTAGGAATAAAAATGTGGACTCACCTATTGTTGTTTGCAGTCAAAATTCAAATAATCCGTCTGTTGCTTGCAGTCAAAATTCAAATATGACATCTGTTGCTTGCAGTCAAAATTGAAATATGCCGACTATTGATTGCAGTAAAAATTCACATTCACCATCTGAAGCTTCCACTTAAAATTGAAATTCAACTTAGTGTTGATAAGAATAAAAATGTGTACTCACCTATTGTTGATTGCAGCCAAAATGCAAATATTCCGCCTGTTGCTTGCAGTCAAAATTCAAATATGCCATCTGTTGCTTGCAGTCAAAATTCAAATATTCCATCTGGTGATTGCAGTCAAAATACAAATATGCAGTATGTTCATTGCGGTCAAAATACAAATACGCCCTCTGTTGATTTCTGTCAAAACTGAAATATGCCGACTATTGATTGAAGTAAAAATTCAAATTCACCAAATATATCTTCCACTTAAAATTGATATTCAACTTTCTGTTGATATAAATAAAAATGAGGGCTCACCTATTGTTGCTTGCAGTCAAAATTCAAATATGCAGTCTCTTGATTGCAGTCAGAATTGAAATATGCCGTCTGTTGATTGCAGTCAAAATTCAAATATTCCGCCTTTTGATTGCAGTCAAAATTAAAATATGCCGACTATTGATCGCAGTCAAAATTCAAATATTCCATCTGGTGATTGCAGTCAAAATACAAATATGCAGTATGTTCATTGCGGTCAAAATTCAAATACGCCCTCTGTTGATTTCTGTCAAAACTGAAATATGCCAACTATTGATTGCCGTCAAAATTGAAATAAGCCGACTATTGATTGCAGTCAAAATTCAAATTAACCATATGTATCTTCCACTTAAAATTGAAATTCAACATCTATTGTTAGGCATAAAAATCTGAACTCTCCTAGTATGGCTTGCAGTCTAAATTCAAATATGCCATCTGTTGCTTGCAGTCAAAATTCAAATATTCCATCTGTTGATTGAAGTCAAAATACAAATATGCCATATGTTGATTGTGGTCAAAATTCAAATATGCTGTCTGTTGATTGCAGTCAAAATACAAATATGCTGTGTGTTGATTGCAGTCAAAATTCAAATATTCCAACTGTTGATTGCAGTCAAAATTCAAATATGCCGACTATTGACTGCAGTAAAAATTCAAATTCATCATCTGAAGCTTGCACTTAAAATTGATAATCAACTTACTGTTGATAGGAATAAAAATGTGGACTCACCTATTGTTGCTTACAGTCAAAATTCAAATATTCCGTCTGTTGATTGCAGTCAAAAATGAAACATGCTGTCTCTTGATTGCAGTCAAAATTCAAATATTCCGACTGTTGCTTGCAGTCAAAATTCAAATATGCCGTCTGTTGATTGCAGTCAAAATACAAATATGCAGTATGTTGATTGAGGTCAAAATTCAAATATGCCGACTGTTGATTGCAGTCAAAATTCAAATATGCGGTCTCTTGATTGCAGTCAAAATTGAAATATGCCATGTGTTGATTGCAGTCAAAATTCAAATATGCCATCTATTGATTGCCGTCAAAACTGAAATATGCCGACTATTGATTGCAGTAAAAATTCAAATTCACCAAATACATCGTCCACTTAAAATTGAAATTCTACATCTGTTGTTAGGAATAAAAATGTGGACTCACCTATTGTTGTTTGCAGTCAAAATTCAAATAATCCGTCTGTTGCTTGCAGTCAAAATTCAAATATGACATCTGTTGCTTGCAGTCAAAATTGAAATATGCCGACTATTGATTGCAGTAAAAATTCACATTCACCATCTGAAGCTTCCACTTAAAATTGAAATTCAACTTACTGTTGATAAGAATAAAAATGTGTACTCACCTATTGTTGCTTGCAGTCAAAATTCAAATATGCGGTGTGTTGCTTGCAGTCAAACTTGAAATATGGCATGTGTTCATTGCAGTCAAAATTCAAATATTCCGTCTGTTGATTGCAGTCAAAATTCAAATATTCCGTCTGTTGATTGCAGTCAAAATTCAAATATTCCGTCTGTTGATTGCAGTCAAAATTCAAATATTCCATCTGTTGATTGCAGTCAAAATTCAAATACGCCATTTCTTGCTTGCAGTCAAAATGCAAATATTCCATCTGTTGATTGCAGTCAAAATTCAAATATTCTGTCTGTTGCTTGCAGTCAATATTGAAATATGCAGACTACTGATTGCAGTAAAAATTCAAATTCACCATCTGCAGCTTCCACTTAAAATTGATATTCAACTCAGTGTTGATAGGAATAAAAAGGTGGACTCACCTATTGTTGCTTGCAGTCAAAATTCAAATATGCCATGTGTTGCTTGCAGTCAGAATTGAAATATGCCGTCTGTTGATTGCCGTCAAAATACAAACATGCCGTATGTTGATTGCCGTCAAAATTCAAATATGCCTCCTGTTGATTGCAGTCAAAATTCAAATATGCCGTGTGTTGATTGCAGTCAAAATTCAAATATGCCGTATATTGATTGCCGTCAAAATTGAAATATGCCAACTATTGATTGCAGTCAAAATTCAAATTCACCATATACCTATTCCACTTCAAATTGAAATTCAACATCTGTTGTTAGGAATAAAAATGTGGAAACACCTATTGTTGTTTGTTGATTGCAGTAAAAATTGAAATATGCCGACTACTGATTGCAGTAAAAACTCACATTCACCATCTGAAGCTTCCACTTAAAATTGAAATTCAACTTACTGTTGATAAGAATAAAAATGTGTACTCACCTATTGTTGCTTGCAGTCAAAATTCAAATATGCTGTGTGTTGCTTGCAGTCAAAATTGAAATATGGCATGTGTTCATTGCAGTCAAAATTCAAATATTCCATCTGTTGATTGCAGTCAAAATTCAAATATTCCATCTGTTGATTGTGGTCAAAATTTCAAATATGCTTGTCTGCTGCGTGCAGTCAAAACTCAAATATTCCGTCTGTTGATTACAGTCAAAATGAAATATGCCATCTCTTGAATGCAGTCAAAATTCAAATATTCCGTCTGTTGCTTGGAGTCTATATTGAAATATGCAGACTATTGATTGCAGTAAAAATTCAAATTTACCATCTGCAGCTTCCACTTAAAATTGATATTCAACTCAGTGTTGATAGGAATAAAAAGGTGGACTCACCTATTGTTGCTTGCAGTCAAAATTCAAATATGCCGTCTGTTGATTGCAGTCAAAATTCAAATATTCTGCCTGTTGCATGCAGTCAAAATTCAAATATTCCATCTGTTGATTGCCGTCAAAATACAAACATGCCGTATGTTGATTGCGGTCAAAATTCAAATATGCCTCCTGTTGATTACAGTCAAAATTCAAATATGCTGTTTATTGATTGCCGTCAAAATTGAAATATGCCATGTGTTGATTGCAGTCAAAATTCAAATATGCCATCTACTGATTGCCGTCAAAACTGAAATATGCCGACTATTGATTGCAGTAAAAATTCAAATTCACCAAATACATCTTCCACTTAAAATTGAAATTCTACATCTGTTGTTAGGAATAAAAATGTGGACTCACCTATTGTTGTTTGCAGTCAAAATTCAAATAATCCGTTTGTTGCTTACAGTCAAAATTCAAATATGACATCTGTTGCTTGCAGTCAAAATTGAAATATGCCGACTATTGATTGCAGTAAAAATTCACATTCACCATCTGAAGCTTCCACGTAAAATTGAAATTCAACTTACTGTTGATAAGAATAAAAATGTGTACTCACCTATTGTTGCTTGCAGTCAAAATTCAAATATGCTGTGTGTTGCTTGCAGTCAAAATTTAAATATGGCATGTGCTCACTGCAGTCAAAATTCAAATATTCCATCTGTTGATTGCAGTCAAAATTCAAATATTCCATCTGTTGATTGTGGTCAAAATTCAAATATGACGTCTGTTGCTTGCAGTGAAAATTGAAATATACTGACTACTGACAGCAGTAAAAATTCAAATTCACCATCTGCAGCTTCCACTTAAAATTGAAATTCAACTTACTGTTGATAGGCATAAAAATCTGAACTCACCTAGTATGGCTTGCAGTCTAAATTCAAATATGCCATCTGTTGCTTGCAGTCAAAATTCAAATATTCCATCTGTTGATTGAAGTCAAAATACAAATATGCCATATGTTGATTGTGGTCAAAATTCAAATATGCTGTCTGTTGACTGCAGTCAAAATACAAATATGCTGTGTGTTGATTGCAGTCAAAATTCAAATATTCCAACTGTTGATTGTAGTCAAAATTCAAATATGCCGACTATTGACTGCAGTAAAATTCAAATTCATCATCTGAAGCTTGCACTTAAAATTGATAATCAACTTACTGTTGATAGGAATAAAAATGTGGACTCACCTATTGTTGCTTACAGTCAAAATTCAAATATTCCATCTGTTGCTTGCAGTCAAAATTCAAATATGACATCTGTTGCTTGCAGTCAAAATTGAAATAGGCCGACTATTGATTGCAGTAAAAATTCAAATTCACCATCTGCAGCTTCCACTTAAAATTGAAATTCAACTTACTGTTGATAGAAAAAAAATGTGGACTCACCTATTGTTGCTTGTAGTCAATATTGAAATATGCTGTGTGTTGCTTGCAGTCAGAATTGAAATATGCCGTCTGTTGATTGCAGTCAAAATACAAATATGCAGTATGTTCATTGCGGTCAAAATTCAAATACGCCCTCTGTTGATTTCTGTCAAAACTGAAATATGACAACTATTGATTTAAGTAAAAATTCAAATTCACCAAATATATCTTCCACTTAAAATTGATATTCAACTTTCTGTTGATAGAAATAAAAATCTGAACTCACCTATTGTTGCTTGCCGTCAAAATTGAATTATGGCATGTGTTGATTGCAGTCAAAATTCAAATATTCCCTCTGTTGATTGGAGTGAAAATTCAAATATTCTATTTGTTGATTGCAATTAAAAATGAAATATGCCATCTCTTGATGGCAGTCATAATTCAAATATTCCATCTGTTGATTGCAGTCCAAATTCAAATATTCCGTCTGTTGATTACAGTTTAATTCAAATATTCCGTCTGTTGATTGCAGTCAAAAATGAAATATGCCATCTATTGATGGCAGTCAAAATTCAAATATGCCATCTCTTGATGGCAGTCAAAATTCAAATATGCCATCTGTTGCTTGCAGTCAAAATTCAAATATGCCATCTGTTGCTTGCAGTCAAAATTCAAATATGCCATCTGTTGCTTGCAGTCAAAATTCAAATATTGCAACTGTTGATTTCAGGCAAAAATGAAATATTCCGTCCATTGATTGCAGTCAAAATTCAAATATGCCATCTATTGATTGCCGTCAAAATTGAAATATGCCGACTATTGATTGCAGTCAAAATTCAAATTAACCATATGTATCTTCCACTTAAAATTGAAATTCAACATCTATTGTTAGGCATAAAAATCTGAACTCACCTAGTATGGCTTGCAGCCTAAATTCAAATATGCCATCTGTTGCTTGCAGTCAAAATTCAAATATTCCATCTGTTGATTGAAGTCAAAATACAAATATGCCATATGTTGATTGTGGTCAAAATTCAAATATGCTGTCTGTTGATTGCAGTCAAAATACAAATATGCTGTGTGTTGATTGCAGTCAAAATTCAAATATTCCAACTGTTGATTGCAGTCAAAATTCAAATATGCTGTGTGTTGCTTGCAGTCAAAATTGAAATATGGCATGTGTTCATTGCAGTCAAAATTCAAATATTCCATCTGTTGATTGCAGTCAAAATTCAAATATTCCATCTGTTGATTGTGGTCAAAATTTCAAATATGCTGTCTGCTGCGTGCAGTCAAAACTCAAATATTCCGTCTGTTGATTACAGTCAAAATGAAATATGCCATCTCTTGAATGCAGTCAAAATTCAAATATTCCGTCTGTTGCTTGGAGTCTATATTGAAATATGCAGACTATTGATTGCAGTAAAAATTCAAATTTACCATCTGCAGCTTCCACTTAAAATTGATATTCAACTCAGTGTTGATAGGAATAAAAAGGTGGACTCACCTATTGTTGCTTGCAGTCAAAATTGAAATATGCCGTCTGTTGATTGCAGTGAAAATTCAAATATTCTGCCTGTTGCATGCAGTCAAAATTCAAATATTCCATCTGTTGATTGCCGTCAAAATACAAACATGCCGTATGTTGATTGCGGTAAAAATTCAAATATGCCTCCTGTTGATTGCAGTCAAAATTCAAATATGCAGTCTCTTGATTGCAGTCAAAATTGAAATATGCCGTGTGTTGATTACAGTCAAAATTCAAATATGCTGTCTATTGATTGCCGTCAAAATTGAAATATGCCATGTGTTGACTGCAGTCAAAATTCAAATATGCCGTCTACTGATTGCCGTCAAAACTGAAATATGCCGACTATTGATTGCAGTAAAAATTCAAATTCACCAAATACATCTTCCACTTAAAATTGAAATTCTACATCTGTTAGGAATAAAAATGTGGACTCACCTATTGTTGTTTGCAGTCAAAATTCAAATAATCCGTCTGTTGCTTGCAGTCAAAATTCAAATATGACATCTGTTGCTCGCAGTCAAAATTGAAATATGCCGACTATTGATTGCAGTAAAAATTCACATTCACCATCTGAAGCTTCCACGTAAAATTGAAATTCAACTTACTGTTGATAAGAATAAAAATGTGTACTCACCTATTGTTGCTTGCAGTCAAAATTCAAATATGCTGTGTGTTGCTTGCAGTCAAAATTTAAATATGGCATGTGCTCACTGCAGTCAAAATTCAAATATTCCATCTGTTGATTGCAGTCAAAATTCAAATATTCCATCTGTTGATTGTGGTCAAAATTCAAATATGCTGTCTGCTGCTTGCAGTCAAAACTCAAATATTCCGTCTGTTGATTACAGTCAAAATGAAATATGCCATCTCTTGATTGCAGTCAAAATTCAAATATTCCGTCTGTTGCTTGCAGTCAATATTGAAATATGCAGACTATTGATTGCAGTAAAAATTCAAATTCACCATCTGCAGCTTCCACTTAAAATTGATATTCAACTCAGTGTTGATAGGAATAAAAAGGTGGACTCACATATTGTTGCTTGCAGTCAAAATTCAAATATGCGGTGTGATGCTTGCAGTCAAAATTGAAATATAACATGTGTTCATTGCAGTCAAAATTCAAATATTCCGTCTGTTGATTGCAGTCAAAATTCAAATATTCCATCTGTTGATTGCAGTCAAAATTCAAATATTCCGTCTGTTGATTGCAGTCAAAATTCAAATATTCCGTCTGTTGATTACAGTTTAATTCGAATATTCCGTCTGTTGATTGCAGTCAAAAATGAAAAATGTCATCTCTTGATGGCAGTCAAAATTCAAATATTCCACCTGTTGCTTGCAGTCAAAATTCAAATGTTGCAACTGTTGATTGCAGTCAAAAATGAAATATTCCGTCCATTGATTGCAGTGAAAATTAAAATATTCCTTCTGTTGCTTGCAGTGAAAATTGAAATATGACGTCTGTTGCTTGCAGTGAAAAGCAGTAAAAATTCAAATTCACCATCTGCAGCTTCCACTTAAAATTGAAATTCAACTTACTGTTGATAGGAATAAAAATGTGGACTCACCTATTGTTGATTGCAGTTAAAACTTAAATATGCGGTCTCTTGATTGCAGTCAAAATTGAAATATGCCGTGTGTTTACTGCAGTCAAAACTCAAATATGCCATCTATTGATTTCCGTCAAAATTGAAATATGCCGACTATTGATTGCAGTCAAAATTGAAATTAACCATATGCATCTTCCACTTAAAATTGAAATTCAACATCTGTTGTTAGGCATAAAAATCTGAACTCACCTATTGTTGCTTGCCGTCAAAATTGAAATATGGCATGTGTTGATTGCAGTCAAAATTCAAATATTCCGTCTGTTGATTGCAGTCAAAATTCAAATATTCCGTCTGTTGCTTGCAGTCAAAATTCAAATATGACGTCTGTTGCTTGCAGTCAAAATTGAAATAGGCCGACTATTGATTGCAGTAAAAATTCAAATTCACCATTCTGCAGCTTCCACTTAAAATTGAAATTCAACTTACTATTGATAGGAATAAAAATATGGACTCACCTATTGTTGCTTGCACTCAATATTGAAATATGCCGTGTGTTGCTTGCAGTTAGAATTGAAATATGCCGTCTGTTGATTGCAATCAAAATTCAAATATTCCGCCTGTTGATTGCAGTCAAAATTCAAATATGCCATCTGTTGCTTGCAGTCAAAATTCAAATATTCCATCTGGTGATTGCAGTCAAAATACAAATATGCTGTGTGTTGCTTGCAGTCAAAATTGAAATATGGCATATGTTCATTGCAGTCAAAATTCAAAAATTCCATCTGTTGATTACAGTCAAAATTCAAATATTACGTCTGTTGATTGCAGTCAAAATTCAAATATTCCATCTGTTGATTGCAGTCAAAATTCAAATATGCCATCTGTTGATTGCAGTCAAAATTGAAATATGCCATGTGTTGATTGCAGTCAAAATTAAAATATTCCTTCTGTTGCTTGCAGTCAAAATTAAAATATGACGTCTGTTGCTTGCAGTGAAAATTGAAATATACCGACTACTGACAGCAGTAAAAATTCAAATTCACCATCCGCAGCTTCCACTTAAAATTGAAATTCAACTTACTGTTGATAGGCATAAAAATCTGAACTCACCTAGTAAGGCTTGCAGTCTAAATTCAAATATGCCATCTGTTGCTTGCAGTCAAAATTCAAATATTCCATCTGTTGATTGAAGTCAAAATACAAATATGCCATATGTTGATTGTGGTCAAAATTCAAATATGCTGTCTGTTGATTGCAGTCAAAATACAAATATGCCGTGTGTTGATTACAGTCAAAATTAAAATATGCTGTCTATTGATTGCCGTCAAAAATTGAAATATGCCATGTGTTGCTTGCAGTCAATCAAAATTCACATTCACCATCTGAAGCTTCCACTTAAAATTGAAATTCAACTTACTGTTGATAAGAATAAAAATGTGTACTCACCTATTGTTGCTTGCAGTCAAAATTCAAATATGCGGTGTGGTGCTTGCAGTCAAACTTGAAATATGGCATGTGTTCATTGCAGTCAAAATTCAAATATTCCGTCTGTTGATTGCAGTCAAAATTCAAATATTCCGTCTGTTGATTGCAGTCAAAATTCAAATATTCCATCTGTTGATTGCAGTCAAAATTCAAATACGCCATTTCTTGCTTGCAGTCAAAATGCAAATATTCCATCTGTTGATTGCAGTCAAAATTCAAATATTCTGTCTGTTGCTTGCCGTCAATATTGAAATATGCAGACTACTGATTGCAGTAAAAATTCAAATTCACCATCTGCAGCTTCCACTTAAAATTGATATTCAACTCAGTGTTGATAGGAATAAAAAGGTGGACTCACCTATTGTTGCTTGCAGTCAAAATTCAAATATGCCATGTGTTGCTTGCAGTCAGAATTGAAATATGCCGTCTGTTGATTGCCGTCAAAATATAAACATGCCGTATGTTGATTGCCGTCAAAATTCAAATATGCCTCCTGTTGATTGCAGTCAAAATTCAAATATGCCGTGTGTTGATTGCAGTCAAAATTCAAATATGCCGTCTATTGATTGCCGTTAAAATTGAAATATGCCAACTATTGATTGCAGTCAAAATTCAAATTCACCATATACCTATTCCACTTCAAATTGAAATTCAACATCTGTTGTTAGGAATAAAAATGTGGAAACACCTATTGTTGTTTGTTGATTGCAGTAAAAATTGAAATATGCCGACTACTGATTGCAGTAAAAACTCACATTCACCATCTGAAGCTTCCACTTAAAATTGAAATTCAACTTACTGTTGATAAGAATAAAAATGTGTACTCACCTATTGTTGCTTGCAGTCAAAATTCAAATATGCTGTGTGTTGCTTGCAGTCAAAATTGAAATATGGCATGTGTTCATTGCAGTCAAAATTCAAATATTCCATCTGTTGATTGCAGTCAAAATTCAAATATTCCATCTGTTGATTGTGGTCAAAATTTCAAATATGCTTGTCTGCTGCGTGCAGTCAAAACTCAAATATTCCGTCTGTTGATTACAGTCAAAATGAAATATGCCATCTCTTGAATGCAGTCAAAATTCAAATATTCCGTCTGTTGCTTGGAGTCTATATTGAAATATGCAGACTATTGATTGCAGTAAAAATTCAAATTTACCATCTGCAGCTTCCACTTAAAATTGATATTCAACTCAGTGTTGATAGGAATAAAAAGGTGGACTCACCTATTGTTGCTTGCAGTCAAAATTGAAATATGCCATCTGTTGATTGCAGTCAAAATTCAAATATTCTGCCTGTTGCATGCAGTCAAAATTCAAATATTCCATCTGTTGATTGCCGTCAAAATACAAACATGCCGTATGTTGATTGCGGTCAAAATTCAAATATGCCTCCTGTTGATTACAGTCAAAATTCAAATATGCTGTCTATTGATTGCCGTCAAAATTGAAATATGCCATGTGTTGATTGCAGTCAAAATTCAAATATGCCATCTACTGATTGCCGTCAAAACTGAAATATGCCGACTATTGATTGCAGTAAAAATTCAAATTCACCAAATACATCTTCCACTTAAAACTGAAATTCTACATCTGTTGTTAGGAATAAAAATGTGGACTCACCTATTGTTGTTTGCAGTCAAAATTCAAATAATCCGTCTGTTGCTTGCAGTCAAAATTCAAATATGACATCTGTTGCTTGCAGTCAAAATTGAAATATGCCGACTATTGATTGCAGTAAAAATTCACATTCAGCATCTGAAGCTTCCACGTAAAATTGAAATTCAACTTACTGTTGATAAGAATGAAAATGTGTACTCACCTATTGTTGCTTGCAGTCAAAATTCAAATATGCTGTGTGTTGCTTGCAGTCAAAATTTAAATATGGCATGTGCTCACTGCAGTCAAAATTCAAATATTCCATCTGTTGATTGCAGTCAAAATTCAAATATTCCATCTGTTGATTGTGGTCAAAATTCAAATATGCTGTCTCTTGATTACAGTCAAAATTGAAATATGCCATGTGTTGATTGCAGTCAAAATTAAAATATTCCTTCTGTTGCTTGCAGTCAAAATTAAAATATGACGTCTGTTGCTTGCAGTGAAAATTGAAATATACTGACTACTGACAGCAGTAAAAATTCAAATTCACCATCTGCAGCTTCCACTTAAAATTGAAATTCAACTTACTGTTGATAGGCATAAAAATCTGAACTCACCTAGTATGGCTTGCAGTCTAAATGCAAATATGCCATCTGTTGCTTGCAGTCAAAATTCAAATATTCCATCTGCTGATTGAAGTAAAAATACAAATATGCCATATGTTGATTGTGGTCAAAATTCAAATATGCTGTCTGTTGATTGCAGTCAAAATACAAATATGCTGTGTGTTGATTGCAGTCAAAATTCAAATATTCCAACTGTTGATTGTAGTCAAAATTCAAATATGCCGACTATTGACTGCAGTAAAAATTCAAATTCATCATCTGAAGCTTGCACTTAAAATTGATAATCAACTTACTGATGATAGGAATAAAAATGTGGACTCACCTATTGTTGCTTACAGTCAAAATTCAAATATTCCGTCTGTTGATTGCAGTCAAAAATGAAACATGCCGTCTCTTGATTGCAGTCAAAATTCAAATATTCTGTCTGTTGCTTGCAGTCAAAATTCAAATATGACATCTGTTGCTTGCAGTCAAAATTGAAATAGGCCGACTATTGAATGCAGTAAAAATTCAAATTCACCATCTGCAGCTTCCACTTAAAATTGAAATTCAACTTACTGTTGATAGAAAAAAAATGTGGACTCACCTATTGTTGCTTGTAGTCAATATTGAAATATGCTGTGTGTTGCTTGCAGTCAGAATTGAAATATGCCGTCTGTTGATTGCAGTCAAAATTCAAATATTCCATCTGGTGATTGCAGTCAAAATACAAATATGCAGTATGTTGATTGAGGTCAAAATTCAAATATGCAGTATGTTGATTGAGGTCAAAATTCAAATATGCCGACTGTTGATTGCAGTCAAAATTCAAATATGCGGTCTCTTGATTGCAGTCAAAATTGAAATATGCCATGTGTTGATTGCAGTCAAAATTCAAATATGCCATCTATTGATTGCCGTCAAAACTGAAATATGCTGACTATTGATTGCAGTAAAAATTCAAATTCACCAAATACGTCTTCCACTTAAAATTGAAATTCAACATCTGTTGTTAGGAATAAAAATGTGGACTCGCCTATTGTTGTTTGTTGCTTGCAGTAAAAATTGAAATATGCCGACTATTGATTGCAGTAAAAATTCACATTCACCATCTGAAGCTTCCACGTAAAATTGAAATTCAACTTACTGTTGATGAGAATAAAAATGTGTACTCACCTATTGTTGCTTGCAGTCAAAATTCAAATATGCTGTGTGTTGCTTGCAGTCAAAATTGAAATATGGCATGTGTTCATTGCAGTCAAAATTCAAATATTCCGTCTGTTGATTGCAGTCAAAATTCAAATATTCCGTCTGTTGATTGCAGTCAAAATTCAAATATTCCGTCTGTTGATTGCAGTCAAAATTCAAATATTCCATCTGTTGATTGTGGTCAAAATTCAAATATGCTGTCTGCTGCTTGCAGTCAAAACTCAAATATTCCGTCTGTTGATTACAGTCAAAATGAAATATGCCATCTCTTGATTGCAGTCAAAATTCAAATATTCCGTCTGTTGCTTGCAGTCAATATTGAAATATGCAGACTATTGATTGCAGTAAAAATTCAAATTCACCATTTGCAGCTTCCACTTAAAATTGATATTCAACTCAGTGTTGATAGGAATAAATAGGTGGACTCACCTATTGTTGCTTAAAGTCAAAATTCAAATATGCCATATGTTGCTTGCAGTCAGAATTGAAATATGCCGTCTGTTGCATGCAGTCAAAATTCAAATATTCTGCCTGTTGCATGCAGTCAAAATTCAAATATTACATCTGTTGATTGCCGTCAAAATACAAACATGCCGTATGTTGATTGCGGTCAAAATTCAAATATGCCTCCTGTTGATTGCAGTCAAAATTCAAATATGCAGTCTCTTGATTGCAGTCAAAATTGAAATATGCCGTGTGTTGATTACAGTCAAAATTCAAATATGCTGTCTATTGATTGCCGTCAAAATTGAAATATGCCATGTGTTGATTGCAGTCAAAATTCAAATATGCCGTCTACTGATTGCCGTCAAAACTGAAATATGCCGACTATTGATTGCAGTAATAATTCAAATTCACCAAATACATCTTCCACTTAAAATTGAAATTCTACATCTGTTGTTAGGAATAAAAATGTGGACTCACCTATTGTTGTTTGCAGTAAAAAATTCAAATATTCCGTCTGTTGCTTGCAGTCAAAATTCAAATATGACATCTGTTGCATGCAGTCAAAATTGAAATATGCCGACTATTGATTGCAGTAAAAATTCACATTCACCATCTGAAGCTTCCACTTAAAATTGAAATTCAACTTACTGTTGATAAGAATAAAAATGTGTACTCACTTATTGTTGCTTGCAGTCAAAATTCAAATATGCGGTGTGTTGCTTGCAGTCAAAATTAAAATATGGCATGTGTTCATTGCAGTCAAAATTCAAATATTCCGTCTGTTAATTGCAGTAAAAATTCAAATTCACCATCTGCAGCTTCCACTTAAAATTGATATTCAACTCAGTGTTGACAGGAATAAAAAGGTGGACTCACCTATTGTTTGTTGCTTGCAGTAAAAATTGAAATATGCCGACTATTGATTGCAGTAAAAATTCACATTCACCATCTGAAGCTTCCACTTAAAATTGAAATTCAACTTATTGTTGATAAGAATAAAAATGTGTACTCACCTATTGTTGCTTGCAGTAAAAATTCAAATATGCTGTGTGTTGCTTGCAGTAAAAATTGAAATATGGCATGTGTTCATTGCAGTCAAAATTCAAATATTCCATCTGTTGATTGTGGTCAAAATTCAAATATGCTGTCTGCTGCTTGCAGTCAAAACTCAAATATTCCATCTGTTGATTACAGTCAAAATGAAATATGCCATCTCTTGATTGCAGTCAAAATTCAAATATTCCGTCTGTTGCTTGCAGTCAGAATTGAAATATGCCGTCTGTTGATTGCAGTCAAAATTCAAATATTCTGCCTGTTGCATGCAGTCAAAATTCAAATATTACATCTGTTGACTGCCGTCAAAATACAAACATGCCGTATGTTGATTGCGGTCAAAATTCAAATATGCCTCCTGTTGATTGCAGTCAAAATTCAAATATGCAGTCTCTTGATTGCAGTCAAAATTGAAATATGCCGTGTGTTGATTACAGTCAAAATTCAAATATGCTGTCTATTGATTGCCGTCAAAATTGAAATATGCCATGTGTTGATTGCAGTCAAAATTCAAATATGCCGTCTATTGATTGCCGTCAAAACTGAAATATGCCGACTATTGATTGCAGTAAAAATTCAAATTCACCAAATACATCTTCCACTTAAAATTGAAATTCTACATCTGTTGTTAGGAATAAAAATGTGGACTCACCTATTGTTGTTTGCAGTAAAAAATTCAAATATTCCGTCTGTTGCTTGCAGTCAAAATTCAAATATGACATCTGTTGCTTGCAGTCAAAATTGAAATATGCCGACTATTGATTGCAGTAAAAATTCACATTCACCATCTGAAGCTTCCACTTAAAATTGAAATTCAACTTACTGTTGATAAGAATAAAAATGTGTACTCACCTATTGTTGCTTGCAGTCAAAATTCAAATATGCGGTGTGTTGCTTGCAGTCAAAATTGAAATATGGCATGTGTTCATTGCAGACAAAATTCAAATATTCCGTCTGTTGATTGCAGTCAAAATTCAAATATTCCATCTGTTGATTGCCGTCAAAATTCAAATACGTCATTTTTTGCTTGTAGTCAAAATGCAAATATTCCATCTGTTGCTTTCAGTCAAAATTCAAATATTCCATCTGTTGCTTGCAGTCAAAATTCAAATATGCCGTGTGTTGCTTGCAGTCAAAATTCAAATATGCAGTCTCTTGATTGCAGTCAGAATTGAAATATGCCGTCTGTTGATTGCAGTCAAAATTCAAATATTCCGCCTGTTGATTGCAGTCAAAATTGAAATATGCAGACTATTGATTGCAGTCAAAATTCAAATTCACCATATACATCTTCCACTTAAAATTGAAATTCAACTTCTGTTGTTAGGAATAAAAATCTGAACTCACCTATTGTTGCTTGCCGTCAAAACTGAATTATGGCATGTGTTGATTGAAGTCAAAATTCAAATATTCCCTCTGTTGATTGGAGTCAAAATTCAAATATTCTATTTGTTGATTGCAATTAAAAATGAAATATGCCATCTCTTGATGGCAGTCAAAATTCAAATATTCCATCTGTTGATTGCAGTCAAAATTTAAATATTCCGTCTATTGATTACAGTTTAATTCAAATATTCCGTCTGTTGATTGCAGTCAAAAATGAAATATGCCATCTCTTGATGGCAGTCAAAATTCAAATATTCCATCTGTTGATTGCAGTCAAAATTCAAATATGCCATCTGTTGCTTGCAGTCAAAATTCAAATATGACGTCTGTTGCTTGCAGTGAAAATTGAAATATACCGACTACTGACAGCAGTAAAAATTCTAATTCACCATCTGCAGCTTCCACTTAAAATTGAAATTCAACTTACTGTTGATAGGCATAAAAATCTGAACTCACCTAGTATGGCTTGCAGTCTAAATTCAAATATGCCATCTGTTGCTTGCAGTCAAAATTCAAATATTCCATCTGTTGATTGAAGTCAAAATACAAATATGCCATATGTTGATTGTGGTCAAAATTCAAATATGCTGTCTGTTGATTGCAGTCAAAATACAAATATGCTGTGTGTTGATTGCAGTCAAAATTCAAATATTCCAACTGTTGATTGTAGTCAAAATTCAAATATGCCGACTATTGACTGCAGTAAAATTCAAATTCATCATCTGAAGCTTGCACTTAAAATTGATAATCAACTTACTGTTGATAGGAATAAAAATGTGGACTCACCTATTGTTGCTTACAGTCAAAATTCAAATATTCCGTCTGTTGCTTGCAGTCAAAATTCAAATATGACATCTGTTGCTTGCAGTCAAAATTGAAATAGGCCGACTATTGATTGCAGTAAAAATTCAAATTCACTATATGCAGCTTCCACTTAAAATTGAAATTCAACTTACTGTTGATAGAAAAAAAAATGTGGACTCACCTATTGTTGCTTGTAGTCAATATTGAAATATGCCGTCTGTTGATTGCAGTCAAAATACAAATATGCAGTATGTTCATTGCGGTCAAAATTCAAATACGCCCTCTGTTGATTTCTGTCAAAACTGAAATATGCCAACTATTGATTTAAGTAAAAATTCAAATTCACCAAATATATCTTCCACTTAAAATTGATATTCAACTTTCTGTTGATAGAAATAAAAATCTGAACTCACCTATTGTTGCTTGCCGTCAAAATTGAATTATGGCATGTGTTGATTGCAGTCAAAATTCAAATATTCCCTCTGTTGATTGGAGTGAAAATTCAAATATTCTATTTGTTGATTGCAATTAAAAATGAAATATGCCATCTCTTGATGGCAGTCATAATTCAAATATTCCATCTGTTGATTGCAGTCCAAATTCAAATATTCCGTCTGTTGATTACAGTTTAATTCAAATATTCCGTCTGTTGATTGCAGTCAAAAATGAAATATGCCATCTCTTGATGGCAGTCAAAATTCAAATATGCCATCTGTTGCTTGCAGTCAAAATTCAAATATGCCATCTGTTGCTTGCAGTCAAAATTCAAATATTGCAACTGTTGATTGCAGGCAAAAATGAAATATTCCGTCCATTGATTGCCGTCAAAATTGAAATATGCCGACTATTGATTGCAGTCAAAATTCAAATTAACCATATGTATCTTCCACTTAAAATTGAAATTCAACATCTATTGTTAGGCATAAAAATCTGAACTCACCTAGTATGGCTTGCAGTCTAAATTCAAATATGCCATCTGTTGCTTGCAGTCAAAATTCAAATATTCCATCTGTTGATTGCAGTCAAAATTCAAATATTCCATCTGTTGATTGAAGTCAAAATACAAATATGCCATATGTTGATTGTGGTCAAAATTCAAATATGCTGTCTGTTGATTGCAGTCAAAATACAAATATGCTGTGTGTTGATTGCAGTCAAAATTCAAATATTCCAACTGTTGATTGCAGTCAAAATTCAAATATGCCGACTATTGATTGCAGTAAAAATTCAAATTCATCATCTGAAGCTTGCACTTAAAATTGATAATCAACTTACTGTTGATAGGAATAAAAATGTGGACTCACCTATTGTTGCTTACAGTCAAAATTCAAATATTCCGTCTGTTGATTGCAGTCAAAAATGAAACATGCTGTCTCTTGATTGCAGTCAAAATTCAAATATTCCGTCTGTTGCTTGCAGTCAAAATTCAAATATGACATCTGTTGCTTGCAGTCAAAATTGAAATAGGCCGACTATTGATTGCAGTAAAAATTCAAATTCACCATCTGCAGCTTCCACTTAAAATTGAAATTCAACTTACTGTTGATAGAAATAAAAATGTGGACTCACCTATTGTTGCTTGTAGTCAATATTGAAATATGCCGTGTGCTGCTTGCAGTCAGAATTGAAATATGCCGTCTGTTGATAGCAGTCAAAATTCAAATATTCCATCTGGTGATTGCAGTCAAAATACAAATATGCCGACTGTTGATTGCGGTCAAAATTCAAATATGCCGACTGTTGATTGCAGTCAAAATTCAAATATGCGGTCTCTTGATTGCAGTCAAAATTGAAATATGCCATGTGTTGATTGCAGTCAAAATTCAAATATGCCATCTATTGATTGCCGTCAAAACTGAAATATGCCGACTATTGAATGCAGTAAAAATTCAAATTCACCAAATACATCTTCCACTTAAAATTGAAATTCAACATCTGTTGTTAGGAATAAAAATGTGGACTCACCTATTGTTGTTTGTTGCTTGCAGTAAAAATTGAAATATGCCGACTATTGATTGCAGTAAAAATTCACATTCACCATCTGAAGCTTCCACTTAAAATTGAAATTCAACTTACTGTTGATAAGAATAAAAATGTGTACTCACCTATTGTTGCTTGCAGTCAAAATTCAAATATGCGGTGTGTTGCTTGCAGTCAAACTTGAAATATGGCATGTGTTCATTGCAGTCAAAATTCAAATATTCCGTCTGTTGATTGCAGTCAAAATTCAAATATTCCATCTGTTGATTGCAGTCAAAATTCAAATATGCCATTTCTTGCTTGCAGTCAAAATGCAAATATTCCATCTGTTGATTGCAGTCAAAATTCAAATATTCTGTCTGTTGCTTGCAGTCAATATTGAAATATGCAGACTACTGATTGCAGTAAAAATTCAAATTCACCATCTGCAGCTTCCACTTAAAATTGATATTCAACTCAGTGTTGATAGGAATAAAAAGGTGGACTCACCTATTGTTGCTTGCAGTCAAAATTCAAATATGCCATGTGTTGCTTGCAGTCAGAATTGAAATATGCCATCTGTTGATTGCCGTCAAAATACAAACATGCCGTATGTTGATTGCCGTCAAAATTCAAATATGCCGTGTGTTGATTGCAGTCAAAATTCAAATATGCCGTCTATTGATTGCCGTCAAAATTGAAATATGCCAACTATTGATTGCAGTCAAAATTCAAATTCACCATATACCTATTCCACTTCAAATTGAAATTCAACATCTGTTGTTAGGAATAAAAATGTGGACTCACCTATTGTTGTTTGCAGTAAAAAATTCAAATATTCCGTCTGTTGCTTGCAGTCAAAATTCAAATATGACATCTGTTGCTTGCAGTCAAAATTGAAATATGCCGACTATTGATTGCAGTAAAAATTCACATTCACCATCTGAAGCTTACACTTAAAATTGAAATTCAACTTACTGTTTGTAAGAATAAAAATGTGTACTCACCTATTGTTGCTTGCAGTCAAAATTCAAATATGCGGTGTGTTGCTTGCAGTCAAAATTAAAATATGGCATGTGTTCATTGCAGTCAAAATTCAAATATTCTGTCTGTTGATTGCAGTAAAAATTCAAATTCACCATCTGCAGCTTCCACTTAAAATTGATATTCAACTCAGTGTTGACAGGAATAAAAAGGTGGACTCACCTATTGTTTGTTGCTTGCAGTAAAAATTGAAATATGCCGACTATTGATTGCAGTAAAAATTCACATTCACCATCTGAAGCTTCCACTTAAAATTGAAATTCAACTTACTGTTGATAAGAATAAAAATGTGTACTCACCTATTGTTGCTTGCAGTCAAAATTCAAATATGGTGTGTGTTGCTTGCAGTCAAAATTGAAATATGGCATGTGTTCATTGCAGTCAAAATTCAAATATTCCATCTGTTGATTGTGGTCAAAATTCAAATATGCTGTCTGCTGCTTGCAGTCAAAACTCAAATATTCCGTCTGTTGATTACAGTCAAAATGAAATATGCCATCTCTTGATTGCAGTCAAAATTCAAATATTCCGTCTGTTGCTTGCAGTCAATATTGAAATATGCAGACTATTGATTGCAGTAAAAATTCAAATTCACCATTTGCAGCTTCCACTTAAAATTGATATTCAACTCAGTGTTGATAGGAATAAATAGGTGGACTCACCTATTGTTGCTTGCAGTCAAAATTCAAATATGCCATATGTTGCTTGCAGTCAGAATTGAAATATGCCGTCTGTTGATTGCAGTCAAAATTCAAATATTCTGCCTGTTGCATGCAGTCAAAATTCAAATATTACATCTGTTGACTGCCGTCAAAATACAAACATGCCGTATGTTGATTGCGGTCAAAATTCAAATATGCCTCCTGTTGATTGCAGTCAAAATTCAAATATGCAGTCTCTTGATTGCAGTCAAAATTGAAATATGCCGTGTCTTGATTACAGTCAAAATTCAAATATGCCATGTGTTGATTGCAGTCAAAATTCAAATATGCCGTCTATTGATTGCCGTCAAAACTGAAATATGCCGACTATTGATTGCAGTAAAAATTCAAATTCACCAAATACATCTTCCACTTAAAATTGAAATTCTACATCTGTTGTTAGGAATAAAAATGTGGACTCACCTATTGTTGTTTGCAGTAAAAAATTCAAATATTCCGTCTGTTGCTTGCAGTCAAAATTCAAATATGACATCTGTTGCGTGCAGTCAAAATTGAAATATGCCGACTATTGATTGCAGTAAAAATTCACATTCACCATCTGAAGCTTCCACTTAAAATTGAAATTCAACTTACTGTTGATAAGAATAAAAATGTGTACTCACCTATTGTTGCTTGCAGTCAAAATTCAAATATGCGGTGTGTTGCTTGCAGTCAAAATTGAAATATGGCATGTGTTCATTGCAGTCAAAATTCAAATATTCCGTCTGTTGATTGCAGTCAAAATTCAAATATTCCATCTGTTGATTGCAGTCAAAATTCAAATACGTCATTTCTTGCTTGCAGTCAAAATGCAAATATTCCATCTGTTGATTGCAGTCAAAATTCAAATATTCTGTCTGTTGCTTGCAGTCAATATTGAAATATGCAGACTACTGATTGCAGTAAAAATTCAAATTCACCATCTGCAGCTTCCACTTAAAATTGATATTCAACTCAGTGTTGATAGGAATAAAAAGGTGGACTCACCTATTGTTGCTTGCAGTCAAAATTCAAATATGCCATGTGTTGCTTGCAGTCAGAATTGAAATATGCCGTCTGTTGATTGCAGTCAACATTCAAATATTCTGCCTGTTGCATGCAGTCAAAATTCAAATATGCCATGTGTTGCTTGCAGTCAGAATTGAAATATGCCGTCTGTTGATTGCCGTCAAAATATAAACATGCCGTATGTTGATTGCCGTCAAAATTCAAATATACCTATTCCACTTCAAATTGAAATTCAACATCTGTTGTTAGGAATAAAAATCTGAACTCAGCTATTGTTGCTTGCCGTCAAAATTGAAATATGGCCTGTGTTGCTTGCAGTCAAAATTCAAATATGCCATCTATTGATTGCTGTCAGAATTGAAATATGCCGACAACTGATTGCAGTCAAAAAACAAATTCACCATATACATATTCCACTTAAAATTGAAATTCAACATCTGTTGTAAGGAATAAAAATCTGAACTCACCTATTGTTGCTTGCCGTCAAAATTGAATTATGGCATGTGTTGACTGCACTCAAAATTCAAATATTCCGTCTCTTGATTGCAGTCAAAATTCAAATATTCCATCTGTTGCTTGCAGTCAAAATTCAAATATCACGTCTGTTGCTTGCAGTCAAAATTGAAATAGGCCGACTATTGATTGCAGTAAAAATTCAAATTCACCATCTGCAGCTTCCACTTAAAATTGAAATTCAACTTACTGTTGATAGAAATAAAAATGTGGACTCACATATTGTTGCTTGTAGTCAATATTGAAATATGCCGTCTGTTGCTTGCAGTCAGAATTTAAATATGCCGTCTGTTGATTGCAGTCAAAATTCAAATATTCTGCCTGTTGATTGCAATCAAAATTCAAATATGCGGTGTGTTGCTTGCAGTCAAAATTCAAATATTCTGTCTGTTGATTGCAGTCAAAATTCAAATATTCTGTCTGTTGCTTGCAGTCAAAATTCAAATATTCTGTCTGTTGCTTGCAGTCAAAATTCAAATATTCTGTCTGTTGCTTGCAGTCAATATTGAAATATGTAGACTATTGATTGCAGTAAAAATTCAAATTCACCATCTGCAGCTTCCACTTAAAATTGATATTCAACTCAGTGTTGATAGGAAGAAAAAGGTGGACTCACCTACTGTTGCTTGCAGTCAAAATTCAAATATGCCATGTGTTGCTTGCAGTCAGAATTGAAATATGCCGTCTGTTGCTTGCAGTCAAAATTCAAATATGCCGTCTGTTGATTGCAGTCAAAATTCAAATATTCTGCCTGTTGCATGCAGTCAAAATTCAAATGTGCAATGTGTTGCTTGCAGTCAGAATTGAAATATGCCGTCTGTTGATTGCCGTCAAAATACAAACATGCCGTATGTTGATTGCCGTCAAAATTCAAATATGCCTCCTGTTGACTGCAGTCAAAAGTCAACTATGCCGTGTGTTGATTGCAGTCAAAATTGAAATATCCCGTGTGTTGATTGCAGTCAAAATTGAAATATGCCGTGTGTTGATTGCAGTCAAAATTCAAGTATGACGTTTATTGATTGCCGTCAAAATTCAAATATGCCATCTGTTGCTTGCAGTCAAAATTCAAATATCACGTCTGTTGCTTACAGTCAAAATTGAAATAGGCCGACTATTGATTGCAGTAAAAATTCAAATTCACCATCTGCAGCTTCCACTTGAAATTGAAATTCAACATCTGTTGTTAGGAATAAAAATCTGAACTCACCTATTGTTGCTTGCCGTGAAAATTGAAATATGGCATGTGTTGCTTGCAGTCAAAATTCAAATATGCCATCTATTGATTGCTGTCAGAACTGAAGTATGCCGACAATTGATTGCAGTCAAAATTCAAATTCACCATATACATATTCCACTTAAAATTGAAATTCAACATCTGTTGTTAGGAATAAAAATCTGAATTCACCTATTGTTGCTTGCCGTCAAAATTGAATTATGGCATGTGTTGATTGCAGTCAAAATTCAAATATTTCCTCTGTTGATTGGAGTCAAAATTCAAATATTCTATTTGTTGATTGCAATCAAAAATGATATATGCCGTCTCTTGATTGCAGTCAAAAGTCAAATATTCCATCTATTGATTGCCGTCAGAATTGAACTATGCCGACGATTGATTGCAGTCAAAATTCAAATTCACCATGTACATCTTCCACTTAAAACTGAAATTCAACATCTGTTAGGCATAAAAATCTGAACTCACCTAGTATGGCTTGCAGTCTAAATTCAAATATGCCATCTGTTGCTTGCAGTCAAAATTCAAATATCACGTCTGTTGCTTGCAGTCAAAATTGAAATAGGCCGACTATTGATTGCAGTAAAAATTCAAATTCACCATCTGCAGCTTCCACTTGAAATTGAAATTCAACATCTGTTGTTAGGAGTAAAAATCTGAACTCACCTATTGTTGCTTGCCATCAAAATTAAAATATGCCATGTGTTGATTGCAGTCAAAATTCAAATATTCCGTCTGTTGCTTGCAGTCAAAATTCAAATTCACTATATACCTATTCCACTTCAAATTGAAATTCAACATCTGTTGTTTGAATAAAAATCTGAACTCACCTATTGTTGCTTGCCGTGAAAATTGAAATATGGCATGTGTTGCTTGCAGTCAAAATTCAAATATTTCGTCTGTTGATTGGAGTCAAAATTCAAATATTCTATTTGTTGATTGCAATCAAAAATGATATATGCCGTGTGTTGCTTGCAGTCAAAATTCAAATATTCCGCCTTTTGATTGCAGTCAAAATTGAAATATGCCGACTATTGATCGCAGTCAAAATTCAAATATTCCATCTGGTGATTGCAGTCAAAATACAAATATGCAGTATGTTCATTGCGGTCAAAATTCAAATACGCCCTCTGTTGATTTCTGTCAAAACTGAAATATGCCAACTATTGATTTAAGTAAAAATTCAAATTCACCAAATATATCTTCCACTTAAAATTGATATTCAACTTTCTGTTGATAGAAATAAAAATGTGGACTCACCAATTGTTGCTTGCAGTCAAAATTCAAATATGCCATCTGTTGCGTGCAGTCAAAATTCAAATATGCAGTCTCTTGATTGCAGTCAGAATTGAAATATGCCGTCTGTTGATCGCAGTCAAAATTCAAATATTCCGCCTGTTGATTGCAGTCAAAATTGAAATATGCAGACTATTGATCGCAGTCAAAATTCAAATTCACCATATACATCTTCCACTTAAAATTGAAATTCAACTTCTGTTGTTAGGAATAAAAATCTGAACTCACCTATTGTTGCTTGCCGTCAAAATTGAATTATGGCATGTGTTGATTGAAGTCAAAATTCAAATATTCCCTCTGTTGATTGGAGTCAAAATTCAAATATTCTATTTGTTGATTGCAATTAAAAATGAAATATGCCATCTCTTGATGGCAGTCAAAATTCAAATATTCCATCTGTTGATTGCAGTCAAAATTTAAATATTCCGTCTGTTGATTACAGTTTAATTCAAATATTCCGTCTGTTGATGGCAGTCAAAAATGAAATATGCCATCTCTTGATGGCAGTCAAAATTCAAATATTCCATCTGTTGATTGCAGTCAAAATTCAAATATGCCATCTGTTGCTTGCAGTCAAAATTCAAATATTGTAACTGTTGATTGCAGTCAAAATTCAAATATTCCGTCTGTTGATTGCAGTCAAAAATGAAACATGCCGTCTCTTGATTGCAGTCAAAATTCAAATATGACATCTGTTGCTTGCAGTCAAAATTGAAATAGGCCGACTATTGATTGCAGTAAAAATTCAAATTCACCATCTGCAGCTTCCACTTAAAATTGAAATTCAACTTACTGTTGATAGAAATAAAAATGTGGACTCACCTATTGTTGCTTGTAGTCAATATTGAAATATGCCGTGTGTTGCTTGCAGTCAGAATTGAAATATGCCGTCTGTTGATTGCAGTCAAAATTCAAATATTCCATCTGGTGATTGCAGTCAAAATACAAATATGCAGTATGTTGATTGAGGTCAAAATTCAAATATGCAGTATGTTGATTGAGGTCAAAATTCAAATATGCCGACTGTTGATTGCAGTCAAAATTCAAATATGCGGTCTCTTGATTGCAGTCAAAATTGAAATATGCCATGTGTTGATTGCAGTCAAAATTCAAATATGCCATCTATTGATTGCCGTCAAAACTGAAATATGCTGACTATTGATTGCAGTAAAAATTCAAATTCACCAAATACGTCTTCCACTTAAAATTGAAATTCAACATCTGTTGTTAGAAATACTCACCTATTGTTGCTTGCAGTCAAAATTGAAATATGCCATGTGTTGCTTGCAGTCAGATATGAAATATGCCATCCATTGATTGCAGTCAAAATTCAAATATTCCGCCTGTTGATTGCAGTCAAAATTGAAATATGCAGTCTCTTGATTGCAGTCAAAATTCAAATTCACCATATACCTATTCCACTTCAAACTGAAATTCAACATCTGTTGTTAGGAATAAAAATCTGAACTCACCTATTGTTGTTTGCCGTCAAAATTGAAATATGGCATGTGTTGATTGCACTCAAAATTCAAATATTCCGTCTCTTGATTGCAGTCAAAATTCAAATATTCCGTCTGTTGCTTGCAGTCAAAATTCAAATATCACGTCTGTTGCTTGCAGTCAAAATTGAAATAGGCCGACTATTGATTGCAGTAAAAATTCAAATTCACCACCTGCAGCTTCCACTTAAAATTGAAATTCAACTTACTGTTGATAGAAATAAAAATGTGGACTCACATATTGTTGCTTGTAGTCAATATTGAAATATGCCGTGTGTTGCTTGCAGTCAGAATTGAAATATGCCGTGTGTTGACTGCAGTCAAAATTGAAATATGCCGTGTGTTGATTGCAGTCAAAATTGAAATATGCCGTGTATTGATTGCAGTCAAAATTCAAATCTGCCGTGTGTTGATTGCAGTCAAAATTGAAATATGCCGTGTGTTGATTGCAGTCAAAATTGAAATATGCCGTGTGTTGATTGCAGTCAAAATTCAAATATGCCGTCTATTGATTGCCGTCAAAATTGAAATATGCCAACTATTGATTGCAGTCAAAATTCAAATTCACCATATACCTATTCCACTTCAAATTGAAATTCAACATCTGTTGTTAGGAATAAAAATCTGAACTCACCTATTGTTGCTTGCCGTCAAAATTGAATTATGGCATGTGTTGATTGCAGTCAAAATTCAAATATTCCCTCTGTTGTTTGGAGTCAAAATTCAAATATTCTATTTGTTGATTGCAGTCAAAAATGATATATGCCGTCTCTTGATTGCAGTCAAAATTCAAATATTCCGTCTATTGATTGCCGTCAGAATTGAACTATGCCGACGATTGACTGCAGTCAAAATTCAAATTCACCATGTACATCTTCCACTTAAAATTGAAATTCAACATCTGTTGATAGGCATAAAAATCTGAACTCACCTAGTATGGCTTGCAGTCTAAATTCAAATATGCCATCTGTTGCTTGCAGTCAAAATTCAAATATTCCATCTGTTGACTGAAGTCAAAATACAAATATGCCTTTTGTTGATTGTGGTCAAAATTCAAATATGCTGTCTGTTGATTGCAGTCAAAATACAAATATGCTGTGTGTTGATTGCAGTCAAAATTCAAATATTCCAACTGTTGATTGCAGTCAAAATTCAAATATGCCGACTATTGACTGCAGTAAAAATTCAAATTCATCATCTGAAGCTTGCACTTAAAATTGATAATCAACTTACTGTTGATAGGAATAAAAATGTGGACTCACCTATTGTTGCTTACAGTCAAAATTCAAATATTCCGTCTGTTGATTGCAGTCAAAAATGAAACATGCCGTCTCTTGATTGCAGTCAAAATTCAAATATTCCGTCTGTTGCTTGCAGTCAAAATTCAAATATGACATCTGTTGCTTGCAGTCAAAATTCAAATATGACATCTGTTGCTTGCAGTCAAAATTGAAATAGGCCGACTATTGATTGCAGTAAAAATTCAAATTCACCATCTGCAGCTTCCACTTAAAATTGAAATTCAACTTACTGTTGACAGAAATAAAAATGTGGACTCACCTATTGTTGCTTGTAGTCAATATTGAAATATGCGGTGTGTTGCTTGCAGTCAAAATTCAAATATGCGGTGTGTTGCTTGCAGTCAAAATTGAAATATGGCATGTGTTCATTGCAGTCAAAATTCAAATATTCCGTCTGTTGATTGCAGTCAAAATTCAAATATTCCATCTGTTGATTGCAGTCAAACTTCAAATACGCCATTTCTTGCTTGCAGTCAAAATTCAAATATTCCATCTGTTGATTGCAGTCAAAATTCAAATATTCTGTCTGTTGCTTGCAGTCAATATTGAAATATGCAGACTATTGATTGCAGTAAAAATTCAAATTCACCATCTGCAGCTTCCACTTAAAATTGATATTCAACTCAGTGTTGATAGGAATAAAAAGGTGGACTCACCTATTGTTGCTTGCAGTCAAAATTCAAATATGCCATGTGTTGCTTGCAGTCAGAATTGAAATATGCCGTCTGTTGATTGCAGTCAAAATTCAAATATTCTGCCTGTTGCATGCAGTCAAAATTCAAATATGCAATGTGTTGCTTGCAGTCAGAATTGAAATATGCCGTCTGTTGATTGCTGTCAAAATACAAACATGCTGTATGTTGATTGCCGTCAAAATTCAAATATGCCTCCTGTTGACTGCAGTCAAAATTCAACTATGCCGTGTGTTGATTGCAGTCAAAATTGAAATTCACCATATACCTATTCCACTTCAAATTGAAATTCAACATCTGTTAGGAATAAAAATCTGAACTCACCTATTGTTGCTTGCCGTGAAAATTGAATTATGGCATGTGTTGATTGCAGTCAAAATTCAAATATTCCCTCTGTTGATTGGAGTCAAAATTCAAATATTCTATTTGTTGATTGCAATCAAAAATGATATATGCCGTCTCTTGATTGCAGTCAAAATTCAAATATTCCGTCTATTGATTGCCGTCAGAATTGAACTATGCCGACGATTGACTGCAGTCAAAATTCAAATTCACCATGTACATCTTCCACTTAAAATTGAAATTCAACATCTGTTGATAGGCATAAAAATCTGAACTCACCTAGTATGGCTTGCAGTCTAAATTCAAATATGCCATCTGTTGCTTGCAGTCAAAATTAAAATATTCCATCTGTTGACTGAAGTCAAAATTCAAATATGCCTTTTGTTGATTGCGGTCAAAATTCAAATATGCTGTGTGTTGATTGCAGTCAAAATTCAAATATTCCAACTGTTGATTGCAGTCAAAATTCAAATATGCCGACTATTGACTGCAGTAAAAATTCAAATTCATCATCTGAAGCTTGCACTTAAAATTGATAATCAACTTAATGTTGATAGGAATAAAAATGTGGACTCACCTATTGTTGCTTACAGTCAAAATTCAAATATTCCGTCTGTTGATTGCAGTCAAAAATGAAACATGCCGTCTCTTGATTGCAGTCAAAATTCAAATATGACATCTGTTGCTTGCAGTCAAAATTGTAATAGGCCGACTACTGATTGCAGTAAAAATTCAAATTCACCATCTGCAGCTTCCACTTAAAATTGAAATTCAACTTACTGTTGATAAGAATAAAAATGTGTACTCACCTATTGTTGCTTGTAGTCAATATTGAAATATGCCGTGTGTTGCTTGCAGTCAGAATTGAAATATGCCGTCTGTTGATTGCAGTCAAAATTCAAATATTCCATCTGGTGATTGCAGTCAAAATACAAATATGCAGTATGTTGATTGAGGTCAAAATTCAAATATGCCGACTGTTGATTGCAGTCAAAATTCAAATTCACCAAATACATCTTCCACTTAAAATTGAAATTCATCATCTGTTGTTTGGAATAAAAATGTGGACTCACCTATTGTTGTTTGTTGCTTGCAGTAAAAATTGAAATATGCCGACTATTGATTGCAGTAAAAATTCACATTCACCATCTGAAGCTTCCACTAAAAATTTAAATTCAACTTACTGTTGATAAGAATAAAAATGTGTACTCACCTATTGTTGCTGCAGTCAAAATTCAAATATGGCATGTGTTCATTGCAGTCAAAATTCAGATATTCCATCTGTTGACTGCAGTCAAAATTCAAATATTCCATCTGTTGATTGCAGTCAAAATTCAAATATTCCATCTGTTGATTGCAGTCAAAATTCAAATATTCCATCTGTTGATTGCAGTCAAAATTCAAATATTCCATCTGTTGATTGCAGTCAAAATTCAAATATTCCATCTGTTGATTGCAGTCAAAATTCAAATATTCCATCTGTTGATTGTGGTCAAAATTCAAATATTCCATCTGTTGATTGTGGTCAAAATTCAAATATGCTGTCTGCTGCTTGCAGTCAAAATTCAAATATTTCGTCTGTTGATTACAGTCAAAATGAAATATGCCATCTCTTGATTGCAGTCAAAATTCAAATATTCCGTCTGTTGCTTGCAGTCAATATTGAAATATGCAGACTATTGATTGCAGTAAAAATTCAAATTCACCATCTGCAGCTTCCACTTAAAATTGATATTCAACTCAGTGTTGATAGGAATAAAAAGGTGGACTCACCTATTGTTGCTTGCAGTCAAAATTCAAATATGCCATATGTTGCTTGCAGTCAGAATTGAAATATGCCGTCTGTTGATTGCAGTCAAAATTCAAATATTCTGCCTGTTGCATGCAGTCAAAATTCAAATATTCCATCTGTTGATTGCCGTCAAAATACAAACATGCCGTATGTTGATTGCGGTCAAAATTCAAATATGCCTCCTGTTGATTGCTGTCAAAATTCAAATATGCTGTCTATTGATTGCCGTCAAAATTGAAATATGCCAAATATTGATTGCAGTCAAAATGTTGTATGGCTGGGGGGGCCTGGCTGCCTTTTTGTTTCTGTCTTTTGTTTTTCCTTCCAGGTGGCTTGCATTTGGGACTGAGTTGCTGTGTTGCTGAGGTTATCAGGACCTCACCCTGATCACCTGCGGCTCGTCAGGACTCACAGCTGAGGTGCATCTATATGGATTGGAACATGGTGGCATTTAAGAATGGAGTATACAGTGTGTATTTGCCAGAGACTCGACCTTGTGACCAGACGGGTGAAATCGTCGTCTCAGGAGCCATCTCATCATCAGTGGATGCAGAGAACGTCCAGGGTTTGATGCACGGTCTGTGAAAGAGGAGGGGGTGAGGTCTCACGCTCGTCAGCACACTTCCTGAGGTACGTTAGATTTTGTGACTAACATTTATACAGTCAGTAAATGTGGTGTCCCTCACACCTTATTGTATTGAGCTGTATGTTAGTCATGTATCGGCTTCCACTGCAGTGGAGTTTTGTGAACTGGATGTTCCATGCCTGCAGGTTGGGAAGCTGATTAGTAATCAAGCGAGGAAGTGTTTGCTGTTTGTACACCTTTAAGTGTTCTCTCTGTGTGTAGAGTGTGGACTCACATAATGGTTCCTTCTTTGTCCTTCAAACGCTGGTCGGTTCTCCGAGCTGTGTCCGACACATAACACAAAATTCAAATTCACCATATACCTATTCCACTTCAAACTGAAATTCAACATCTGTTAGGAATAAAAATCTGAACTCACCTATTGTTGTTTGCCGTCAAAATTGAAATATGGCATGTGTTGATTGCACTCAACATTCAAATATTCCGTCTCTTGATTGCAGTCAAAATTCAAATATTCCGTCTGTTGATTGCAGTCAAAAATGAAACATGCCGTCTCTTGATTGCAGTCAAAATTCAAATATTCCGTCTGTTGCTTGCAGTCAAAATTCAAACATCACGTCTGTTGCTTGCAGTCAAAATTGAAATAGGCCGACTATTGATTGCAGTAAAAATTCAAATTCACCATCTGCAGCTTCCACTTAAAATTGAAATTCAACTTACTGTTGATAGAAATAAAAATGTGGACTCACATATTGTTGATTGTAGTCAATATTGAAATATGGCATGTGTTGCTTGCAGTCAGAATTGAAATATGCCGTCTGTTGGTTGCAGTCAAAATTCAAATATTCCGCCTGTTGATTGCAATCAAAATTCAAATATGCCATCTGTTGCTTGCAGTCAAAATTCAAATATTCCATCCGGTGATTGCAGTCACAATACAAATATGCAGTCTCTTGATTGCAGTCAGAATTGAAATATGCCGTCTGTTGATTGCAGTCAAAATTCAAATATTCCGCCTTTTGATTGCAGTCAAAATTAAAATATGCCGACTATTGATCGCAGTCAAAATTCAAATATTCCATCTGGTGATTGCAGTCAAAATACAAATATGCAGTATGTTCATTGCGGTCAAAATTCAAATACGCCCTCTGTTGATTTCTGTCAAAACTGAAATATGCCAACTATTGATTTAAGTAAAAATTCAAATTCACCAAATATATCTTCCACTTAAAATTGATATTCAACTTTCTGTTGATAGAAATAAAAATCTGAACTCACCTATTGTTGCTTGCCGTCAAAATTGAATTATGGCATGTGTTGATTGCAGTCAAAATTCAAATATTCCCTCTGTTGATTGGAGTGAAAATTCAAATATTCTATTTGTTGATTGCAATTAAAAATGAAATATGCCATCTCTTGATGGCAGTCATAATTCAAATATTCCATCTGTTGATTGCAGTCCAAATTCAAATATTCCGTCTGTTGATTACAGTTTAATTCAAATATTCCGTCTGTTGATTGCAGTCAAAAATGAAATATGCCATCTCTTGATGGCAGTCAAAATTCAAATATGCCATCTGTTGCTTGCAGTCAAAATTCAAATATTGCAACTGTTGATTACAGGCAAAAATGAAATATTCCGTCCATTGATTGCAGTCAAAATTCAAATATGCCATCTATTGATTGCCGTCAAAATTGAAATATGCCGACTATTGATTGCAGTCAAAATTCAAATTAACCATATGTATCTTCCACTTAAAATTGAAATTCAACATCTATTGTTAGGCATAAAAATCTGAACTCACCTAGTATGGCTTGCAGTCTAAATTCAAATATGCCATCTGTTGCTTGCAGTCAAAATTCAAATATTCCATCTGTTGATTGAAGTCAAAATACAAATATGCCATATGTTGATTGTGGTCAAAATTCAAATATGCTGTCTGTTGATTGCAGTCAAAATACAAATATGCTGTGTGTTGATTGCAGTCAAAATTCAAATATTCCAACTGTTGATTGCAGTCAAAATTCAAATATGCCGACTATTGACTGCAGTAAAAATTCAAATTCATCATCTGAAGCTTGCACTTAAAATTGATAATCAACTTACTGTTGATAGGAATAAAAATGTGGACTCACCTATTGTTGCTTACAGTCAAAATTCAAATATTCCGTCTGTTGATTGCAGTCAAAAATGAAACATGCTGTCTCTTGATTGCAGTCAAAATTCAAATATTCCGTCTGTTGATTGCAGTCAAAAATGAAACATGCTGTCTCTTGATTGCAGTCAAAATTCAAATATTCCGTCTGTTGCTTGCAGTCAAAATTCAAATATGACATCTGTTGCTTGCAGTCAAAATTGAAATAGGCCGACTATTGATTGCAGTAAAAATTCAAATTCACCATCTGCAGCTTCCACTTAAAATTGAAATTCAACTTACTGTTGATAGAAATAAAAATGTGGACTCACCTATTGTTGCTTGTAGTCAATATTGAAATATGCCGTGTGTTGCTTGCAGTCAGAATTGAAATATGCCGTCTGTTGATAGCAGTCAAAATTCAAATATTCCATCTGGTGATTGCAGTCAAAATACAAATATGCAGTATGTTGATTGAGGTCAAAATTCAAATATGCCGACTGTTGATTGCAGTCAAAATTCAAATATGCGGTCTCTTGATTGCAGTCAAAATTGAAATATGCCATGTGTTGATTGCAGTCAAAATTCAAATATGCCATCTATTGATTGCCGTCAAAACTGAAATATGCCGACTATTGATTGCAGTAAAAATTCTAATTCACCAAATACATCTTCCACTTAAAATTGAAATTCAACATCTGTTGTTAGGAATAAAAATGTGGACTCACCTATTGTTGTTTGTTGCTTGCAGTAAAAATTGAAATATGCCGACTATTGATTGCAGTAAAAATTCACATTCACCATCTGAAGCTTCCACTTAAAATTGAAATTCAACTTACTGTTGATAAGAATAAAAATGTGTACTCACCTATTGTTGCTTGCAGTCAAAATTCAAATATGCTGTGTGTTGCTTGCAGTCAAAATTGAAATATGGCATGTGTTCATTGCAGTCACAATTCAAATATTCCGTCTGTTGATTGCAGTCAAAATTCAAATATTCCATCTGTTGATTGTGGTCAAAATTCAAATATGCTGTCTGCTGCTTGCAGTCAAAATTCAAATATTCCGTCTGTTGATTACAGTCAAAATGAAATATGCCATCTCTTGATTGCAGTCAAAATTCAAATATTCCGTCTGTTGCTTGCAGTCAATATTGAAATATGCAGACCATTGATTGCAGTAAAAATTCAAATTCACCATCTGCAGCTTCCACTTAAAATTGATATTCAACTCAGTGTTGATAGAAATAAAAAGGTGGACTCACCTATTGTTGCTTGCAGTCAAAATTGAAATATGCCGTCTGTTGATTGCAGTCAAAATACAAACATGCTGTATGTTGATTGCGGTCAAAATTCAAATATGCCTCCTGTTGATTGCAGTCAAAATTCAAATATGCAGTCTCTTGATTGCAGTCAAAATTGAAATATGCCGTGTGTTGATTACAGTCAAAATTCAAATATGCTGTCTATTGATTGCTGTCAAAAATTGAAATATGCCATGTGTTGATTGCAGTCAAAATTCAAATATGCCATCTACTGATTGCCGTCAAAACTGAAATATGCCGACTATTGATTGCAGTAAAAATTCAAATTCACCAAATACATCTTCCACTTAAAATTGAAATTCTACATCTGTTGTTAGGAATAAAAATGTGGACTCACCTATTGTTGTTTGCAGTCAAAATTCAAATAATCCGTCTGTTGCTTGCAGTCAAAATTCAAATATGACATCTGTTGCTTGCAGTCAAAATTGAAATATGCCGACTATTGATTGCAGTAAAAATTCACATTCACCATCTGAAGCTTCCACTTAAAATTGAAATTCAACTTACTGTTGATAAGAATAAAAATGTGTACTCACCTATTGTTGCTTGCAGTCAAAATTCAAATATGCGGTGTGTTGCTTGCAGTCAAACTTGAAATATGGCATGTGTTCATTGCAGTCAAAATTCAAATATTCCGTCTGTTGATTGCAGTCAAAATTCAAATATTCCGTCTGTTGATTGCAGTCAAAATTCAAATATTCCATCTGTTGATTGCAGTCAAAATTCAAATACGCCATTTCTTGCTTGCAGGCAAAATGCAAATATTCCATCTGTTGATTGCAGTCAAAATTCAAATATTCTGTCTGTTGCTTGCAGTCAATATTGAAATATGCAGACTACTGATTGCAGTAAAAATTCAAATTCACCATCTGCAGCTTCCACTTAAAATTGATATTCAACTCAGTGTTGATAGGAATAAAAAGGTGGACTCACCTATTGTTGCTTGCAGTCAAAATTCAAATATGCCATGTGTTGCTTGCAGTCAGAATTGAAATATGCCGTCTGTTGATTGCCGTCAAAATACAAACATGCCGTATGTTGATTGCCGTCAAAATTCAAATATGCCTCCTGTTGATTGCAGTCAAAATTCAAATATGCCGTGTGTTGATTGCAGTCAAAATTCAAATATGCCGTCTATTGATTGCCGTCAAAATTGAAATATGCCAACTATTGATTGCAGTCAAAATTCAAATTCACCATATACCTATTCCACTTCAAATTGAAATTCAACATCTGTTGTTAGGAATAAAAATGTGGAAACACCTATTGTTGTTTGTTGATTGCAGTAAAAATTGAAATATGCCGACTACTGATTGCAGTAAAAACTCACATTCACCATCTGAAGCTTCCACTTAAAATTAAAATTCAACTTACTGTTGATAAGAATAAAAATGTGTACTCACCTATTGTTGCTTGCAGTCAAAATTCAAATATGCTGTGTGTTGCTTGCAGTCAAAATTGAAATATGGCATGTGTTCATTGCAGTCAAAATTCAAATATTCCATCTGTTGATTGCAGTAAAAATTCAAATATTCCATCTGTTGATTGTGGTCAAAATTTCAAATATGCTTGTCTGCTGCGTGCAGTCAAAACTCAAATATTCCGTCTGTTGATTACAGTCAAAATGAAATATGCCATCTCTTGAATGCAGTCAAAATTCAAATATTCCGTCTGTTGCTTGGAGTCTATATTGAAATATGCAGACTATTGATTGCAGTAAAAATTCAAATTTACCATCTGCAGCTTCCACTTAAAATTGATATTTAACTCAGTGTTGATAGGAATAAAAAGGTGGACTCACCTATTGTTGCTTGCAGTCAAAATTGAAATATGCCGTCTGTTGATTGCAGTCAAAATTCAAATATTCTGCCTGTTGCATGCAGTCAAAATTCAAATATTCCATCTGTTGATTGCAGTCAAAATTCAAACATGCCTCCTGTTGATTACAGTCAAAATTCAAATATGCTGTCTATTGATTGCCGTCAAAATTGAAATATGCCATGTGTTGATTGCAGTCAAAATTCAAATATGCCATCTACTGATTGCCGTCAAAACTGAAATATGCCGACTATTGATTGCAGTAAAAATTCACATTCACCATCTGAAGCTTCCACGTAAAATTGAAATTCAACTTACTGTTGATAAGAATAAAAATGTGTACTCACCTATTGTTGCTTGCAGTCAAAATTCAAATATGCTGTGTGTTGCTTGCAGTCAAAATTTAAATATGGCATGTGCTCACTGCAGTCAAAATTCAAATATTCCATCTGTTGATTGCAGTCAAAATTCAAATATTCCATCTGTTGATTGTGGTCAAAATTCAAATATGCTGTCTGCTGCTTGCAGTCAAAACTCAAATATTCCGTCTGTTGATTACAGTCAAAATGAAATATGCCATCTCTTGATTGCAGTCAAAATTCAAATATTACGTCTGTTGCTTGCAGTCAATATTGAAATATGCAGACTATTGATTGCAGTAAAAATTCAAATTCACCATCTGCAGCTTCCACTTAAAATTGATATTCAACTCAGTGTTGATAGGAATAAAAAGGTGGACTCACATATTGTTGCTTGCAGTCAAAATTGAAATATGCCGTGTGTTTACTGCAGTCAAAACTCAAATATGCCATCTATTGATTTCCGTCAAAATTGAAATATGCCGATTATTGATTGCAGTCAAAATTGAAATTAACCATATGCATCTTCAACTTAAAATTGAAATTCAACATCTGTTGTTAAGCATAAAAATCTGAACTCACCTATTGTTGCTTGCCGTCAAAATTGAAATATGGCATGTGTTGATTGCAGTCGAAATTCAAATATTCCGTCTCTTGATTGCAGTCAAAATTCAAATATTCCATCTGTTGCTTGCAGTCAAAATTCAAATATCACGTCTGTTGCTTGCAGTCAAAATTGAAATAGGCCGACTATTGATTGCAGTAAAAATTCAAATTCACCATCTGCAGCTTCCACTTAAAATTGAAATTCAACTTACTGTTGATAGAAATAAAAATGTGGACTCATATTGTTGCTTGTAGTCAATATTGAAATATGCCGTCTGTTGCTTGCAGTCAGAATTTAAATATTCTGCCTGTTGATTGCAATCAAAATTCAAATATGCGGTGTGTTGCTTGCAGTCAAAATTCAAATATTCTGTCTGTTGATTGCAGTCAAAATTCAAATATTCTGTCTGTTGCTTGCAGTCAATATTGAAATATGCAGACTATTGATAGCAGTAAAAATTCAAATTCACCATCTGCAGCTTCCACTTAAAACTGATATTCAACTCAGTGTTGATAGGAATAAAAAGGTGGACTCACCTACTGTTGCTTGCAGTCAAAATTCAAATATGCCATGTGTTGCTTGCAGTCAGAATTGAAATATGCCGTCTGTTGATTGCAGTCAAAATTCAAATATGCCGTCTGTTGATTGCAGTCAAAATTCAAATATTCTGCCTGTTGCATGCAGTCAAAATTCAAATATGCAATGTGTTGCTTGCAGTCAGAATTGAAATATGCCGTCTGTTGATTGCCGTCAAAATACAAACATGCCGTATGTTGATTGCCGTCAAAATTCAAATATGCCTCCTGTTGACTGCAGTCAAAATTCAACTATGCCGTGTGTTGATTGCAGTCAAAATTGAAATATCCCGTGTGTTGATTGCAGTCAAAATTGAAATATGCCGTGTGTTGATTGCAGTCAAAATTCAAGTATGACGTCTATTGATTGCCGTCAAAATTCAAATATGCCATCTGTTGCTTGCAGTCAAAATTCAAATATCACGTCTGTTGCTTGCAGTCAAAATTGAAATAGGCCGACTATTGATTGCAGTAAAAATTCAAATTCACCATCTGCAGCTTCCACTTGAAATTGAAATTCAACATCTGTTGTTAGGAATAAAAATCTGAACTCACCTATTGTTGCTTGCCGTGAAAATTGAAATATGGCATGTGTTGCTTGCAGTCTAAATTCAAATATGCCATCTATTGATTGCTGTCAGAATTGAAGTATGCCGACAATTGATTGCAGTCAAAATTCAAATTCACCATATACATATTCCACTTAAAATTGAAATTCAACATCTGTTGTTAGGAATAAAAATCTGAATTCACCTATTGTTGCTTGCCGTCAAAATTGAATTATGGCATGTGTTGATTGCAGTCAAAATTCAAATATTTCCTCTGTTGATTGGAGTCAAAATTCAAATATTCTATTTGTTGATTGCAATCAAAAATGATATATGTCGTCTCTTGATTGCAGTCAAAAGTCAAATATTCCGTCTATTGATTGCCATCAGAATTGAACTATGCCGACGATTGATTGCAGTCAAAATTCAAATTCACCATGTACATCTTCCACTTAAAACTGAAATTCAACATCTGTTAGGCATAAAAATCTGAACTCACCTAGTATGGCTTGCAATCTAAATTCAAATATGCCATCTGTTGCTTGCAGTCAAAATTCAAATATCACGTCTGTTGCTTGCAGTCAAAATTGAAATAGGCCGACTATTGATTGCAGTAAAAATTCAAATTCACTATCTGCAGCTTCCACTTGAAATTGAAATTCAACATCTGTTGTTAGGAGTAAAAATCTGAACTCACCTATTGTTGCTTGCCGTGAAAATTGAAATATGGCATGTGTTGCTTGCAGTCAAAATTCAAATATGCCATCTATTGATTGCTGTCAGAATTGAAGTATGCCGACAATTGATTGCAGTCAAAATTCAAATTCACCATATACATATTCCACTTAAAATTGAAATTCAACATCTGTTGTTAGGAATAAAAATCTGAACTCACCTATTGTTGATTGCAGTCAAAATTCAAATATTTCCTCTGTTGATTGGAGTCAAAATTCAAATATTCTATTTGTTGATTGCAATCAAAAATGATATATGCCGTGTGTTGCTTGCAGTCAAAATTCAAATATTCCGCCTTTTGATTGCAGTCAAAATTGAAATATGCCGACTATTGATCGCAGTCAAAATTCAAATATTCCATCTGGTGATTGCAGTCAAAATACAAATATGCAGTATGTTCATTGCGGTCAAAATTCAAATACGCCCTCTGTTGATTCCTGTCAAAACTGAAATATGCCAACTATTGATTTAAGTAAAAATTCAAATTCACCAAATATATCTTCCACTTAAAATTGATATTCAACTTTCTGTTGATAGAAATAAAAATGTGGACTCACCAATTGTTGCTTGCAGTCAAAATTCAAATATGCCGTGTGTTGCTTGCAGTCAAAATTCAAATATGCAGTCTCTTGATTGCAGTCAGAATTGAAATATGCCGTCTGTTGATTGCAGTCAAAATTCAAATATTCCGCCTGTTGATTGCAGTCAAAATTGAAATATGCAGACTATTGATCGCAGTCAAAATTCAAATTCACCATATACATCTTCCACTTAAAATTGAAATTCAACTTCTGTTGTTAGGAATAAAAATCTGAACTCACCTATTGTTGCTTGCCGTCAAAATTGAATTATGGCATGTGTTGATTGAAGTCAAAATTCAAATATTCCCTCTGTTGATTGGAGTCAAAATTCAAATATTCTATTTGTTGATTGCAATTAAAAATGAAATATGCCATCTCTTGATGGCAGTCAAAATTCAAATATTCCATCTGTTGATTGCAGTCAAAATTTAAATATTCCGTCTGTTGATTACAGTTTAATTCAAATATTCCGTCTGTTGATTGCAGTCAAAAATGAAATATGCCATCTCTTGATGGCAGTCAAAATTCAAATATTCCATCTGTTGATTGCAGTCAAAATTGAAATATGCCATCTGTTGCTTGCAGTCAAAATTCAAATATTGTAACTGTTGATTGCAGTCAAAAATGAAATATTCCGTCCATTGATTGCAGTCAAAATTAAAATATTCCTTCTGTTGCTTGCAGTCAAAATTCAAATATGACGTCTGTTGCTTGCAGTGAAAATTGAAATATACCGACTACTGACAGCAGTAAAAATTCAAATTCACCATCTGCAGCTTCCACTTAAAATTGAAATTCAACTTACTGTTGATAGGCATAAAAATCTGAACTCACCTAGTATGGCTTGCAGTCTAAATTCAAATATGCCATCTGTTGCTTGCAGTCAAAATTCAAATATTCCATCTGTTGACTGTGGTCAAAATTCAAATATGCTGTCTGTTGATTGCAGTCAAAATACAAATATGCTGTGTGTTGATTGCAGTCAAAATTCAAATATTCCAACTGTTGATTGTAGTCAAAATTCAAATATGCCGACTATTGACTGCAGTAAAATTCAAATTCATCATCTGAAGCTTGCACTTAAAATTGATAATCAACTTACTGTTGATAGGAATAAAAATGTGGACTCACCTATTGTTGCTTACAGTCAAAATTCAAATATTCCGTCTGTTGATTGCAGTCAAAAATGAAACATGCCGTCTCTTGATTGCAGTCAAAATTCAAATATTCCGTCTGTTGCTTGCAGTCAAAATTCAAATATGACATCTGTTGCTTGCAGTCAAAATTGAAATAGGCCGACTATTGATTGCAGTAAAAATTCAAATATGACATCTGTTGCTTGCAGTCAAAATTGAAATAGGCCGACTATTGATTGCAGTAAAAATTCAAATTCACCATCTGCAGCTTCCACTTAAAATTGAAATTCAACTTACTGTTGATAGAAATAAAAATGTGGACTCACCTATTGTTGCTTGTAGTCAATATTGAAATATGCCGTGTGTTGCTTGCAGTCAGAATTGAAATATGCCGTCTGTTGATTGCAGTCAAAATTCAAATATTCCATCTGGTGATTGCAGTCAAAATTCAAATATGCAGTATGTTGATTGAGGTCAAAATTCAAATATGCAGTATGTTGATTGAGGTCAAAATTCAAATATGCCGACTGTTGATTGCAGTCAAAATTCAAATATGCGGTCTCTTGATTGCAGTCAAAATTGAAATATGCCATGTGTTGATTGCAGTCAAAATTCAAATATGCCATCTATTGATTGCCGTCAAAACTGAAATATGCTGACTATTGACTGCAGTAAAAATTCAAATTCACCAAATACGTCTTCCACTTAAAATTGAAATTCAACATCTGTTGTTAGGAATACTCACCTATTGTTGCTTGCAGTCAAAATTGAAATATGCCGTGTGTTGCTTGCAGTCAGATATGAAATATGCCATCCATTGATTGCAGTCAAAATTCAAATATTCCGCCTGTTGCTTGCAGTCAAAATTCAAATTCACCATATACCTATTCCACTTCAAACTGAAATTCAACATCTGTTGTTAGGAATAAAAATCTGAACTCACCTATTGTTGTTTGCCGTCAAAATTGAAATATGGCATGTGTTGATTGCAGTCAAAATTCAAATATTCCGTCTGTTGCTTGCAGTCAAAATTCAAATATTCCGTCTGTTGCTTGCAGTCAAAATTCAAATATTCCGTCTGTTGCTTGCAGTCAAAATTCAAATATTCCGTCTGTTGCTTGCAGTCAAAATTCAAATATCACGTCTGTTGCTTGCAGTCAAAATTGAAATAGGCCGACTATTGATTGCAGTAAAAATTCAAATTCACCACCTGCAGCTTCCACTTAAAATTGAAATTCAACTTACTGTTGATAGAAATAAAAATGTGGACTCACATATTGTTGCTTGTAGTCAATATTGAAATATGCCGTGTGTTGCTCGCAGTCAGAATTGAAATATGCCGTGTGTTGATTGCAGTCAAAATTCAAATCTGCCGTGTGTTGATTGCAGTCAAAATTGAAATATGCCGTGTGTTGATTGCAGTCAAAATTGAAATATGCCGTGTGTTGATTGCAGTCAAAATTGAAATATGCCGTGTGTTGATTGCAGTCAAAATTGAAATATGCCGTGTGTTGATTGCAGTCAAAATTGAAATATGCCGTGTGTTGATTGCAGTCAAAATTGAAATATGCCGTGTGTTGATTGCAGTCAAAATTGAAATATGCCGTGTGTTGATTGCAGTCAAAATTGAAATATGCTAACTATTGATTGCAGTCAAAATTCAAATTCACCATATACCTATTCCACTTCAAATTGAAATTCAACATCTGTTGTTAGGAATAAAAATCTGAACTCACCTATTGTTGCTTGCCGTCAAAATTGAATTATGGCATGTGTTGATTGCAGTCAAAATTCAAATATTCCCTTTGTTGATTGGAGTCAAAATTCAAATATTCTATTTGTTGATTGCAATCAAAAATGATATATGCCATCTCTTGATTGCAGTCAAAATTCAAATATTCCGTCTATTGATTGCCGTCAGAATTGAACTATGCCGACGATTGACTGCAGTCAAAATTCAAATTCACCATGTACATCTTCCACTTAAAATTGAAATTCAACATCTGTTGATAGGCATAAAAATCTGAACTCACCTAGTATGGCTTGCAGTCTAAATTCAAATATGCCACCTGTTGCTTGCAGTCAAAATTCAAATATTCCATCTGTTGACTGAAGTCAAAATACAAATGCCTTTTGTTGATTGTGGTCACAATTCAAATATGCTGTCTGTTGATTGCAGTCAAAATACAAATATGCTGTGTGTTGATTGCAGTCAAAATTCAAATATTCCAACTGTTGATTGCAGTCAAAATTCAAATATGCCGACTATTGACTGCAGTCAAAATTCAAATATTCCGTCTGTTGCTTGCAGTCAAAATTCAAATATGACATCTGTTGCTTGCAGTCAAAATTGAAATAGGCCGACTATTGATTGCAGTAAAAATTCAAATTCATCATCTGAAGCTTGCACTTAAAATTGATAATCAACTTACTGTTGATAGGAATAAAAATGTGGACTCACCTATTGTTGCTTACAGTCAAAATTCAAATATTCCGTCTGTTGATTGCAGTCAAAAATGAAACATGCCGTCTCTTGATTGCAGTCAAAATTCAAATATTCCGTCTGTTGCTTGCAGTCAAAATTCAAATATGACATCTGTTGCTTGCAGTCAAAATTGAAATAGGCCGACTATTGATTGCAGTAAAAATTCAAATTCACCATCTGCAGCTTCCACTTAAAATTGAAATTCAACTTACTGTTGATAGAAATAAAAATGTGGACTCACCTATTGTTGCTTGTAGTCAATATTGAAATATGCCGTGTGTTGCTTGCAGTCAGAATTGAAATATGCCGTCTGTTGATAGCAGTCAAAATTCAAATATTCCATCTGGTGATTGCAGTCAAAATTCAAATATTCCGTCTGTTGATTGCAGTCAACATTCAAATATTCCATCTGTTGATTGCAGTCAACATTCAAATATTCCATCTGTTGATTGCAGTCAACATTCAAATATTCCATCTGTTGATTGCAGTAAAAATTCACATTCACCATCTGAAGCTTCCACTTAAAATTGAAATTCAACTTACTGTTGATAAGAATAAAAATGTGTACTCACCTATTGTTGCTTGCAGTCAAAATTCAAATATGCGGTGTGTTGCTTGCAGTCAAAATTCAAATATGCGGTGTGTTGCTTGCAGTCAAAATTGAAATATGGCATGTGTTCATTGCAGTCAAAATTCAAATATTCCGTCTGTTGATTGCAGTCAAAATTCAAATATTCCGTCTGTTGATTGCAGTCAACATTCAAATATTCCATCTGTTGATTGCAGTCAACATTCAAATATTCCATCTGTTGATTGCAGTCAAACTTCAAATATGCCATTTCTTGCTTGCAGTCAAAATTCAAATATTCCATCTGTTGATTGCAGTCAAAATTCAAATATTCTGTCTGTTGCTTGCAGTCAATATTGAAATATGCAGACTATTGATTGCAGTAAAAATTCAAATTCACCATCTGCAGCTTCCACTTAAAATTGATATTCAACTCAGTGTTGATAGGAATAAAAAGGTGGACTCACCTATTGTTGCTTGCAGTCAAAATTCAAATATGCCATGTGTTGCTTGCAGTCAGAATTGAAATATGCCGTCTGTTGATTGCAGTCAAAATTCAAATATTCTGCCTGTTGCATACAGTCAAAATTCAAATATGCAATGTGTTGCTTGCAGTCAGAATTGAAATATGCCGTCTGTTGATTGCTGTCAAAATACAAACATGCCGTATGTTGATTGCAGTCAAAATTCAACTATGCCGTGTGTTGATTGCAGTCAAAATTGAAATATGCCGTGTGTTGATTGCAGTCAATATTGAAATATGCCGTGTGTTGATTGCAGTCAAAATTGAAATATGCCGTGTGTTGATTGCAGTCAAAATTCAAGTATGCCGTCTATTGATTGCTGTCAAAATTGAAATATGCCAACTATTGATTGCAGTCAAAATTCAAATTCACCATATACCTATTCCACTTCAAATTGAAATTCAACATCTGTTGTTAGGAATAAAAATCTGAACTCACCTATTGTTGCTTGCCGTGAAAATTGAAATATGGCATGTGTTGCTTGCAGTCAAAATTAAAATATGCCATCTATTGATTGCTGTCAGAATTGAACTATGCCGACTATTGATTGCAGTAAAAATTCAAATTCACCATCTGCAGCTTCCACTTGAAATTGAAATTCAACATCTGTTGTTAGGCATAAAAATCTGAACTCACCTATTGTTGCTTGCCATCAAAATTAAAATATGGCATGTGTTGATTGCAGTCAAAATTCAAATATTCCGTCTGTTGCTTGCAGTCAAAATTCAAATATGAAGTCTGTTGCTTGCAGTCAAAATTGAAATATGCCGACTGTTGATTGCAGTAAAAATTTAAATTCACCATCTGCAGCTTCCACTTAAAATTGATATTCAACTTACTGTTTAAGAGAATAAAAATGTGTACTCACCTATTGCTGCTTGCAGTCAAAATTGAAATATGCCGTGTGTTGCTTGCAGTCAGATATGAAATATGCCATCCATTGATTGCAGTCAAAATTCAAATATTCCGCCTGTTGATTGCAGTCAAAATTGAAATATGCAGTCTCTTGATTGCAGTCAAAATTCAAATTCACCATATACCTATTCCACTTCAAACTGAAATTCAACATCTGTTGTTAGGAATAAAAATGTGAACTCACCTATTGTTGTTTGCCGTCAAAATTGAAATATGGCATGTGTTGATTGCACTCAAAATTCAAATATTCCGTCTCTTGATTGCAGTCAAAATTCAAATATTCCGTCTGTTGATTGCAGTCAAAAATGAAACATGCCGTCTCTTGATTGCAGTCAAAATTCAAATATTCCGTCTGTTGCTTGCAGTCAAAATTCAAATATTCCGTCTGTTGCTTGCAGTCAAAAATGAAACATGCCGTCTCTTGATTGCAGTCAAAATTCAAATATTCCGTCTGTTGCTTGCAGTCAAAATTCAAATATCACGTCTGTTGCTTGCAGTCAAAATTGAAATAGGCCGACTATTGATTGCAGTAAAAATTCTAATTCACCATCTGCAGCTTCCACTTAAAATTGAAATTCAACTTACTGTTGATAGAAATAAAAATGTGGACTCACATATTGTCGCTTGTAGTCAATATTGAAATATGCCGTGTGTTGCTTGCAGTCAATATTGAAATATGCGTGTGTTGCTTGCAGTCAAAATTGAAATATGCCGTGTGTTGATTGCAGTCAAAATTGAAATATGCCGTGTGTTGATTGCAGTCAAAATTGAAATATGCCGTGTGTTGATTGCAGTCAAAATTGAAATATGCCGTGTGTTGATTGCAGTCAAAATTGAAATATGCCGTGTGTTGATTGCAGTCAAAATTGAAATATGCCGTGTGTTGATTGCAGTCAAAATTCAAATATGCCGTGTGTTGATTGCAGTCAAAATTCAAATATGCCGTCTATTGATTGCCATCAAAACTGAAATATGCCAACTATTGATTGCAGTCAAAATTCAAATTCACCATATACCTATTCCACTTCAAATTGAAATTCAACATCTGTTGTTAGGAATAAAAATCTGAACTCACCTATTGTTGCTTGCCGTCAAAATTGAAATATGGCATGTGTTGCTTGCAGTCAAAATTCAAATATGCCATCTATTGATTGCTGTCAGAATTGCAGTATGCCGACAATTGATTGCAGTCAAAATTCAAATTCACCATATACATATTCCACTTAAAATTGAAATTCAACATCTGTTGTTAGGAATAAAAATCTGAACTCACCTATTGTTGCTTGCCGTCAAAATTGAATTATGGCATGTGTTGATTGCAGTCAAAATTGAAATATTCCCTCTGTTGATTGGAGTCAAAATTCAGATATTCTATTTGTTGATTGCAATCAAAAATGATATATGCCGTCTCTTGATTGCAGTCAAAATTCAAATATTCCGTCTATTGATTGCCATCAGAATTGAACTATGCCGACGATTGACTGCAGTCAAAATTCAAATTCACCATGTACATCTTCCACTTAAAATTGAAATTCAACATCTGTTGATAGGCATAAAAATCTGAACTCACCTAGTATGGCTTGCAGTCTAAATTCAAATATGCCATCTGTTGCTTGCAGTCAAAATTCAAATATTCCATCTGTTGATTGAAGTCAAAATACAAATATGCCATATGTTGATTGTGGTCAAAATACAAATATGCTGTGTGTTGATTGCAGTCAAAATTCAAATATTCCAACTGTTGATTGCAGTCAAAATTCAAATATGCCGACTATTGACTGCAGTAAAAATTCAAATTCATCATCTGAAGCTTGCACTTAAAATTGATAATCAACTTAATGTTGATAGGAATAAAAATGTGGACTCACCTATTGTTGCTTACAGTCAAAATTCAAATATTCCGTCTGTTGATTGCAGTCAAAAATGAAACATGCCGTCTCTTGATTGCAGTCAAAATTCAAATATGACATCTGTTGCTTGCAGTCAAAATTGAAATAGGCCGACTACTGATTGCAGTAAAAATTCAAATTCACCATCTGCAGCTTCCACTTAAAATTGAAATTCAACTTACTGTTGATAAGAATAAAAATGTGTACTCACCTATTGTTGCTTGTAGTCAATATTGAAATATGCCGTGTGTTGCTTGCAGTCAGAATTGAAATATGCTGTCTGTTGATTGCAGTCAAAATTCAAATATTCCATCTGGTGATTGCAGTCAAAATACAAATATGCAGTATGTTGATTGAGGTCAAAATTCAAATATGCCGACTGTTGATTGCAGTCAAAATTCAAATTCACCAAATACATCTTCCACTTAAAATTGAAATTCAACATCTGTTGTTTGGAATAAAAATGTGGACTCACCTATTGTTGTTTGTTGCTTGCAGTAAAAATTGAAATATGCCGACTATTGATTGCAGTAAAAATTCACATTCACCATCTGAAGCTTCCACTAAAAATTGAAATTCAACTTACTGTTGATAAGAATAAAAATGTGTACTCACCTATTGTTGCTGCAGTCAAAATTCAAATATGGCATGTGTTCATTGCAGTCAAAATTCAGATATTCCGTCTGTTGATTGCAGTCAAAATTCAAATATTCCGTCTGTTGATTGCAGTCAAAATTCAAATATTCCATCTGTTGATTGCAGTCAAAATTCAAATATTCCATCTGTTGATTGTGGTCAAAATTCAAATATGCTGTCTGCTGCTTGCAGTCAAAATTCAAATATTCCGTCTGTTGATTACAGTCAAAATGAAATATGCCATCTCTTGATTGCAGTCAAAATTCAAATATTCCGTCTGTTGCTTGCAGTCAATATTGAAATATGCAGACTATTGATTGCAGTAAAAATTCAAATTCACCATCTGCAGCTTCCACTTAAAATTGATATTCAACTCAGTGTTGATAGGAATAAAAAGGTGGACTCACCTATTGTTGCTTGCAGTCAAAATTCAAATATGCCATATGTTGCTTGCAGTCAGAATTGAAATATGCTGTCTGTTGATTGCAGTCAAAATTCAAATATTCCATCTGTTGATTGCCGTCAAAATACAAACATGCCGTATGTTGATTGCGGTCAAAATTCAAATATGCCTCCTGTTGATTGCTGTCAAAATTCAAATATGCTGTCTATTGATTGCCGTCAAAATTGAAATATGCCAAATATTGATTGCAGTCAAAATGTTGTATGGCTGGGGGGGCCTGGCTGCCTTTTTGTTTCTGTCTTTTGTTTTTCCTTCCAGGTGGCTTGCATTTGGGACTGAGTGGCTGTGTTGCTGAGGTTATCAGGACCTCACCCTGATCACCTGCGGCTCGTCAGGACTCACAGCTGAGGTGCATCTATATGGATTGGAACATGGTGGCATTTAAGACTGGAGTATACAGTGTGTATTTGCCAGAGACTCGACCTTGTGACCAGACGGGTGAGATCGTCGTCTCGGGAGCCATCTCATCATCAGTGGATGCAGAGAACGTCCAGGGTTTGATGCACGGTCTGTGAAAGAGGAGGGGGTGAGGTCTCACGCTCGTCAGCACACTTCCTGAGGTACGTTAGATTTTGTGACTAACATTTATACAGTCAGTAAATGTGGTGTCCCTCACACCTTTATTATATTGAGCTGTATGTTAGTCATGTATCGGCTTCCACTGCAGTGGAGTTTTGTGAACTGGATGTTCCATGCCTGCAGGTTGGGAAGCTGATTAGTAATCAAGCGAGGAAGTGTTTGCTGTTTGTACACCTTTAAGTGTTCTCTCTGTGTGTAGAGTGTGGACTCACATAATGGTTCCTTCTTTCACAGACTCGGTTTGTTGCGGCCACCTGGGGGGTGTCGGCGGGGTCCTTGGGTCCGAACAGCTTCTGGCTCCGGACCGTTAGCGCTGCTGGGAGCGCACCACGCCAGACCGCACTTTCTTTGTTGTTTTTGTATCACTGTTATGTATTAAATTCAGTTAGCCTTTGTACCGTGCTCTGCTTATTTCATACTGGGTCCTTCAAACGCTGGTCGGTTCTCCGAGCTGCGTCCGACACATAACACAAAATTCAAATTCACCATATACCTATTCCACTTCAAACTGAAATTCAACATCTGTTGTTAGGAATAAAAATCTGAACTCACCTATTGTTGTTTGGCGTCAAAATTGAAATATGGCATGTGTTGATTGCACTCAAAATTCAAATATTCCGTCTCTTGATTGCAGTCAAAATTCAAATATTCCGTCTGTTGATTGCAGTCAAAAATGAAACATGCCGTCTCTTGATTGCAGTCAAAATTCAAATATCACGTCTGTTGCTTGCAGTCAAAATTCAAATATCACGTCTGTTGCTTGCAGTCAAAATTGAAATAGGCCGACTATTGATTGCAGTAAAAATTCAAATTCACCATCTGCAGCTTCCACTTAAAATTGAAATTTAACTTACTGTTGATAGAAATAAAAATGTGGACTCACATATTGTTGCTTGTAGTCAATATTGAAATATGCCATGTGTTGCTTGCAGTCAGAATTGAAATATGCCGTCAATTGATTGCCGTCAAAATTCAAATATGCTGTGTTGCTTGCAGTCAAAATTGAAATATGGCATGTGTTGATTGCAGTCAAAATTCAAATATTCCGTCTGTTGATTGCATTCAAAATTCAAATATTCCGTCTGTTGATTGCATTCAAAAATGAAATATGCCGTCTCTTGATTGCAGTCATAATTCAAATATTCCGTCTGTTGCTTGCACTCAAAATTCAAATATGACGTCTGCTGCTTGCAGTCAAAATTCAAATATTCCATCTGTTGATTGCAGTCAGAAATGAAATTTGCTATCTATTGACTGCAGTCAAAATTCAAATATTCCGTCTGTTGATTGCAGTCAAAATTCAAATATGACATCTGTTGCTTGCAGTCAAAATTGAAATATGCCGACTATTGATTGCAGTAAAAATTCAAATACACCATCTGCACTTCGACTTAAAATTGAAATTCAAGTTCTGTTGATAGGAATAAAAATGGGGACTCACCAATTGTTGCTTGGAGTCAAAATTGGAATATGCTGTGTGTTGCTTGCAGTCAAAATTGAAATATGCCGTCAAATGATTGCCGTCAAAATTCAAATATGCCGTTTGTTGCTTGCAGTCAAAATTCAAATATTCCACCTGTTGATTGCAGTCAAAAATGAAATATGCTGTCTATTGAATGCAGTCAAAATTCCAATATTCCGTCTGTTGCTTGAAGTCAAAATTCAAATATGACATCTGTTGCTTGCAGTCAAAATTGAAATATGCCGACTATTGATTGCAGTAAAAATTCAAATTCACCATCTGCAGCTTCTACTTAAAAGTGAAATTCGAGTTCTGTTGATAGGAATAAAAATGGGGACTCACCAAATGTTGCTGCAGTCAAAATTGAAATATGCCGTCTGTTGCTTGCAGTCAGAATTGAAATATACCTCTATTGATTGCAGTCAAAATTCAAATATGCCGAGTGCAGTCTTGCCAGCTTGCACTCGACCGAGACGGACGCACTTTTCTCCTCTCCCTCCCTCCTTATCTTTCCTGCTTTTGTGGCGTGTTGTCTGTGAGGCTGCAGCTTTGCTCTTCTGGAAACAACAAAAATGGATCTGTTAAAGTGGTCTCTGAACGCAATTGACACTATTTTTTCTACAAGACCTTCGGGAGCGGAGGACCCGACCTGTCCTGCTGGAACGCATGTGATGGGTTACGTGATGGACTCGTGGAGGAGATGGCAGGTCATGTGCCTTTACATGCTTTCTGTGGAGGACGTCGAAGATGTGTACATATTCGGCTTGGTGGTGACCGGCTTTCTGATGTGTGGAGCGGGCACTCTGCTGGTTTACCGGAAAATCAAGAAAGTGGAAGCAGCTTTGATTGGTCGTTCCAAGCTGCCCTATATGATTGATTCGATTGGGAAGGCAGTGGCTGCGCAGTCGGCGGGGGTTAACCGCACGTTGGAAGACATCTCGAGGAAGATCGCAGCCCTGGAAACCTGCTATGACCGTCTGTGAAGACCACATTCTACATTTCAGATGCATTGAGAGCCACTCTGTGCTCAGAACTGTGGAATCTTTCAGGCGTCTGTTATTCTGGCTATTCATTTGGCTTCCCCAAATACAGCTGCACTTCAAGGTCGCTGTGATAAGAACCTCCTCAGAAGATCAACACTTAAGCCTCGCTCCCTGGTCTTCCCCCCTCCCCTCAGCTTCTCCAGCTCTGACGTGAACTGTGTTAGAACTGTCCAGGACTTTCTCAGACTGTGCAGGGCTGTTCCCTTCCCCCTCCAGACTGACAGACAAGGCCGTTGACGGCGCCGAACTGGCTGCCTTCTGGAGTGTTCTGATAAACTGGTCCTTTCAAATCTCGGTTGTCGTCCTGTGTCCTTGTTTTGTCTCTGTGATTATTGTTTTTCTGTGCTGATGGGATTTTTTTTTCTTCTCCTTTTCCCTCGTGTTTTGCTTTCATATATATGTTTTATGTACCGGGCCGGCCTATGTGTTGTGTGTTGTGTGTGTTGTTTGTTATGGGTCGGTGTTGGTTTGCTCAGCCCTGCTGTTGACCAAGGCAGGGATGTACATCTGGAGCTGGTCCCCGGGCACCTAATGGCGACCTCCGCTCCTACTGGCAAATAGGATGGGTTAAATGCAGTAGCCACATTTCATTGTGCAGGAAAGATGTTCTTCTGTTCTGTGCATATGACAATAAAATTTCCTTGATTCCCTTGATTCCTTGATGTTGATTGCAGTCAAAATTCAAATATGCCGTATGTTGATTGTGGCCAAAATTCAAATATGCTGTCTTTTGCTTGCAGTGAAAATTCAAATATTCCATCTGTTGATTGAAGTCTAAATACAAATATGCCGTATGTTGATTGTGGTCAAAATTCAAATATGCTGTCTGTTGATTGCAGACAAAATACAAATATGCCATGTGTTGATTGCAGTCAAAATTAAAATATTCCAACTGTTGATTGCAGTCAAAAATGAAATATGACATCTCTTGATTGCAGTTAGAATTCTAATTTTCCATCTGTTGCTTGCAGTCAAAAGTGAAATATGCCAACTATTGATTGCAGTAAAAATTCAAATTCACCATCTGCAGCTTCCACTTAAAATTGATATTCAACTTACTGTGGATAGGAATAAAAATGTGGACTCACCTGTTGTTGCTTGCAGTCAAAATTCAAATATGCAGTGTGTTGCTTGCAGTCAGAACTGAAATATGCCGTCTGTTGATTGCAGTCAAAATTCAAATGTTCCGCCTGTTGATTGCAGTCAAAATTCAAATCTGCCATCTGTTGCTTGCAGTTAAAATTCAATATTCCATCTGTTGATTGTAGTGAAAATACAAACATGCCGTATGTTGACTGCGGTCAAAATTCAAACATGCCGCCTGTTGATTGCAGTCAAAATTCAAATATGCAGTCTCTTGATTGCAGTCAAAATTTAAATATGCTGACTATTGATTGCAGTCAAAATTCAAATTCACCATATACATCTTCCACTTAAAATTGAAATTCAACTTCTGTTGTTAGGAATAAACATCTGAACTCAATTATTGTTGCTTGCAGTCAAAATTGAAATATGGCATGTGTTGATTGCAGTCAAAAATGAAATTTACTATCTATTGATTGCAGTCAAAATTCAAATATTCAGTCTGTTGCTTGCAGTCAAAATTCAAATATGACATCTGTTGCTTGCAGTCAAAATTTAAATATGCTGACTATTGATTGGAGTAAAAATTCAAATTCACCATCTGCAGCTTCGACTTAAAACTGAAATTCAAGTTCTGTTGATAGGAATAAAAATGGGGACTCACCAATTGTTGCTTGGAGTCAAAATTGGAATATGCTGTGTGTTGCTTGCAGTCAAAATTGAAATATGCCGTCAAATGATTGCCGTCAAAATTCAAATATGCCGTTTGTTGATTGCAGTCAAAATTCAAATATTCCACCTGTTGATTGCAGTCAAAAATGAAATATGCTGTCTATTGACTGCAGTCAAAATTCCAATATTCCTTCTGTTGCTTGCAGTCAAAATTGAAATATGCCGACTATTGATTGCAGTAAAAATTCAAATTCACCATCTGCAGCTTCTACTTAAAAGTGAAATTCGAGTTCTGTTGATAGGAATAAAAATGGGGACTCACCAAATGTTGCTGCAGTCAAAATTGAAATATGCCGTGTGTTGCTTGCAGTCAGAATTGAAATATGCCTCTATTGATTTCAGTCAAAATTCAAATATTCCGCCTATTGATTGCAGTCAAAATTCAAATATGCCATATGTTGATTGTGATCAAAATTCAAATATGCTGTCTTTTGCTTGCCGTCAAAATTCAAATATGCCGTCTGTTGCTTGCAGTCAAAATTCAAATACTCCATCTGTCGATTGCAGTCAAAATACAAATATACCGTATGTTTATTACGTTCAAAATTTGAATATGCCGGCTTTTGATTGCAGTCAAAAATGAAATTTGCTGTCTATTGATTGCAGTCAAAACTCAAATATTCTGTCTGTTGCTTGCAGTCAAAATTCAAATATGACATCTGTTGCTTGCAGTCAAAATTTAAATATGCAGACTATTGATTGCAGTAAAAATTCAAATACACCATCTGCAGCTTCGACTTAAAATTGAAATTCAAGTTCTGTTGATAGGAATAAAAATGGGGACTCACCAATTGTTGCTTGGAGTCAAAATTGAAATATGCCGTTTGTTGATTTCAGTCAAAATTGAAATATTCTGTGTTGATTGCAGTCAAAATTCAAATATCCCACCTGTTGCTTGCAATCAAAATTCAAATATGCCGTTTGTTGCTTGCAGTCAAAACTCAAATATTCCCTGTTGATTGCAGTCAAAAATGAAATTTGCTATCTATTGATTGCAGTCAAAATTCAAATATTCCTTCTGTTGCTTGGAGTCAAAATTCAAATATGACATCTGTTGCTTGCAGTCAAAATTTAAATATGCCGACTATTGATTGCAGTAAAAATTCAAATTCACCATCTGCAGCTTCTACAACCCCTGGCAAAAATTATGGAATCACCGGCCTCGGAGGATGTTCATTCAGTTGTTTAATTTTGTAGAAAAAAGCAGATCACAGACATGACACAAAACTAAAGTCATTTCAAAAGGCAACTTTCTGGCTTTAAGAAACACTATAAGAAATCAGGAAAAATAATTGTGGCAGTCAGTCACGGTTACTTTTTTAGACCAAGCAGAGGGAAAAAAAATATGGACTCACTCAATTCTGAGGAAAAAAATTATGGAATCATGAAAAACAAAAGAACGCTCCAACACATCACTAGTATTTTGTTGAACCACCTCTGGCTTTTATAACATCTTGCAGTCTCTGAGGCATGGGCTTAATGACTGACAAACACTACTCTTCATCAAGCTGACTCCAGCTTTCTCTGATTGCTGTTGCCAGATCAGCGTTGCAGGTTGGAGCCTTGTCATGGACCATTTTCTTCAACTTCCACCAAAGATTTTCAATTGAATTAAGATCCAGACTATTTGCAGGCCATGACATTGACCCTATGTGTCTTTTTGCAAGGAACGTTTTCACAGTTTTTGCTCTATGGCAAGATGCATTATCATCTGGAAAAATGATTTCATCATCCCCAAACATCCTTTCAATTGATGGGATAAGAAAAGTGTCCAAAACATCAACGTAAACTTGTGCATTTATTGATGATGTAATGACAGCCATCTCCCCAGTGACTTTACCTGACATGCAGCCCCATATCATCAATGACTGTGGAAATTTACATGTTCTCTTCAGGCAGTCATCTTTGTAAATCTCATTGGAACGGCACCAAACAAAAGTTCCAGCATCATCACCTTGCCCAATGCAGATTCGAGATTCATCACTGAATATGACTTTCATCCAGTTATCCACAGTCCACGATTGCTTTTCCTTAGCCCATTGTAACCTTGTTTTTTTCTGTTTAGGTGTTAATGATGGGTTTCATTTAGCTTTTCTGTATGTAAATCCCATTTCCTTTAGGCGGTTTCTTACAGTTCGGTCACAGACGTTGACTCCAGTTTCCTCCCATTCGTTCCTCATTTGTTTTATTGTGCATTTTTGATTTTTGGGACATATTGCTTTAAGTTTTCTGTCTCGACGCTTTGATGTCTTCCTTGGTCTACCAGTATGTTTGCCTTTAACAACCTTCCCATGTTGTTTGTATTTGGTCCAGAGTTTAGACACAGCTGATTGTGAACAACCAATATCTTTTGCAACATTGCGTGATGATTTACCCTCTTTTAAGAGTTTGATAATCCTCTCCTTTGTTTCAACTGACATCTCTCGTGTTGGAGCCATGATTCATGTCAGTCCACTTGGTGCAACAGCTCTCCAAGCTGTGATCACTCCTTTTTAGATGAAGACTAACGAGCAGATCTGATTTGATGCAGGTGTTAGTTTTAGGGATGAAAATTTACAGGGTGATTCCATAATTCCATAAGTAGAGACTGCTACCTGCTGCTTTGGACTTTGAACTAACAGTCTTTTTCAAGACTTTTTTACTTTTTTTTACTTTTTCACTGTGCTCCAACGCCTAAGGAAGACCTCTAACGGTCGAAACATCGCGACAGAGCACTTTTATCAGCTAACTTTCATCAGCGTTGGCAAGCTAACTAGCTTGCTAACGTTTTCGTTTTTTTTTTTTTAGCACTGTTGTCGTGCGTTACCTGTGCTGCTCCACAGCGTGTTTAGTCGATTTTTATTTTATTTTAGCACCGTTGTCGTGCGTTCGCTGTTGTCGTGCGTTACCTGTGCTGCTTCATGGCCTGTCTGGTGCCTTAATTAAGGCACTCCTTCTGCTGAATCACCTCTAAATTATTTACACATTATTCACTTTGTGTGTTTTTAGGAATCCGCTAGGTTGCGTAGCTACTAGCTCTTAGCCGATTTAGCATGGCGGCTTCTCCTGTCTCTCCCGTACTTTTCTGCTCTGGGTGTGAAATGTTTAGTTATTCCTCGGCCTCCTTTAGCAGTAACGGTACTTGTAATAAGTGCAGCTTATTCGTAGCTTTGGAGGCCAGGCTGGGCGAATTGGAGACTCGGCTCCGCACCGTGGAAAATTCTACAGCTAGCCAGGCCCCTGTAGTCGGTGCGGACCAAGGTAGCTTAGCCGCCGTTAGTTCCCCCCTGGCAGATCCCGGGCAGTCGGGAAAGCAGGCTGACTGGGTGACTGTGAGGAGGAAGCGTAGCCCTAAACAGAAGCCCCGTGTACACCGCCAACCCGTTCACATCTCTAACCGTTTTTCCCCACTCGACGATACACTCGCCGAGGATCAAACTCTGGTTATTGGCGACTCTGTTTTGAGAAATGTGAAGTTAGCGACACCAGCAACCATTGTCAATTGTCTTCCGGGGGCCAGAGCAGGCGACATCGAAGGACATTTGAAATTGCTGGCTAAGGCTAAGCGTAAATTTGGTAAGATTGTAATTCACGTCGGCAGTAATGACACTCGGTTACGCCAATCGGAGGTCACTAAAATTAACATTAAATCGGTGTGTAACTTTGCAAAAACAATGTCGGACTCTGTTGTTTTCTCTGGGCCCCTCCCCAATCGGACCGGGAGTGACATGTTTAGCCGCATGTTCTCCTTGAATTGCTGGCTGTCTGAGTGGTGTCCAAAAAATGAGGTGGGCTTCATAGATAATTGGCAAAGCTTCTGGGGAAAACCTGGTCTTGTTAGGAGAGACGGCATCCATCCCACTTTGGATGGAGCAGCTCTCATTTCTAGAAATCTGGCCAATTTTCTTGGATCCTCCAAACTGTGACTGTCCAGCGTTGGGACCAGGAGGCAGAGCTGTGGTCTTATACACCTCTCTGCAGCTTCTCTCCCCCTGCCATCCCCTCATTACCCCATCCCCGTAGAGACGGTGCCTGCTCCCAGACCACCAATAACCAGCAAAAATCTATTTAAGCATAAAAATTCAAAAAGAAAAAATAATATAGCACCTTCAACTGCACCACAGACTAAAACAGTTAAATGTGGTCTATTAAACATTAGGTCTCTCTCTTCTAAGTCCCTGTTGGTAAATGATATAATAATTGATCAACGTATTGATTTATTCTGCCTAACAGAAACCTGGTTACAGCAGGATGAATATGTTAGTTTAAATGAGTCAACACCCCCGAGTCACACTAACTGTCAGAATGCTCGTAGCACGGGCCGGGGCGGAGGATTAGCAGCAATCTTCCATTCCAGCTTATTAATTAATCAAAAACCTAGACAGAGCTTTAATTCATTTGAAAGCTTGTCTCTTAATCTTGTCCATCCAAATTGGAAGTCCCAAAAACCAGTTTTATTTGTTATTATCTATCGTCCACCTGGTCGTTACTGTGAGTTTCTCTGTGAATTTTCAGACCTTTTGTCTGACTTAGTGCTTAGCTCAGATAAGATAATTATAGTGGGCGATTTTAACATCCACACAGATGCTGAGAATGACAGCCTCAACACTGCATTTAATCTATTATTAGACTCTATTGGCTTTGCTCAAAAAGTAAATGAGTCCACCCACCACTTTAATCATATCTTAGATCTTGTTCTGACTTATGGTATGGAAATAGAAGACTTAACAGTATTCCCTGAAAACTCCCTTCTGTCTGATCATTTTTTAATAACATTTACATTTACCCTGATGGACTACCCTGCAGTGGGGAATAAGTTTCATTACACTAGAAGTCTTTCAGAAAGCGCTGTAACTAGGTTTAAGGATATGATTCCTTCTTTATGTTCTCTAATGTCATATACCAACACAGAGCAGAGTAGCTACCTAAACTCTGTAAGGGAGTTAGAGTATCTCGTCAATAGTTTTACATCCTCATTGAAGACAACTTTGGATGCTGTAGCTCCTCTGAAAAAGAGAGCTTTAAATCAGAAGTGTCTGACTCCGTGGTATAACTCACAAACTCGTAACTTAAAGCAGATAACCCGTAAGTTGGAGAGGAAATGGCGTCTCACTAATTTAGAAGATCTTCACTTAGCCTGGAAAAAGAGTTTGTTGCTCTATAAAAAAGCCCTCCGTAAAGCTAGGACATCTTTCTACTCATCACTAATTGAAGAAAATAAGAACAACCCCAGGTTTCTTTTCAGCACTGTAGCCAGGCTGACAAAGAGTCAGAGCTCTATTGAGCTGAGTATTCCATTAACTTTAACTAGTAATGACTTCATGACTTTCTTTGCTAACAAAATTTTGACTATTAGAGAAAAAATTACTCATAACCATCCCAAAGATGTATCGTTATCTTTGGCTGCTTTCAGTGATGCCGGTATTTGGTTAGACTCTTTCTCTCCGATTGTTCTGTCTGAGTTATTTTCATTAGTTACTTCATCCAAACCATCAACATGTTTATTAGACCCCATTCCTGCCAGGCTGCTCAAGGAAGTCCTACCATTATTTAATGCTTCAATCTTACATATGATCAATCTATCTTTGTTAGTTGGCTATGTACCACAGGCTTTTAAGGTGGCAGTAATTAAACCATTACTTAAAAAGCCATCACTTGACCCAGCTATCTTAGCTAATTATAGGCCAATCTCCAACCTTCCTTTTCTCTCAAAGATTCTTGAGAGGGTAGTTGTAAAACAGCTAACTGATCACCTGCAGAGGAATGGTCTATTTGAAGAGTTTCAGTCAGGTTTTAGAATTCATCATAGTACAGAAACAGCATTAGTGAAGGTTACAAATGATCTTCTTATGGCTTCGGACAGTGGACTTATCTCTGTGCTTGTTCTGTTGGACCTCAGTGCTGCTTTTGATACTGTTGACCATAAAATTTTATTACAGAGATTAGAGCATGTCATAGGTATTAAAGGCACTGCGCTGCGGTGGTTTGAATCATATTTGTCTAATAGATTACAGTTTGTTCATGTAAATGGGGAATCTTCTTCACAGACTAAAGTTAATTATGGAGTTCCACAAGGTTCTGTGCTAGGACCAATTTTATTCACTTTATACATGCTTCCCTTAGGCAGTATTATTAGACGGTATTGCTTAAATTTTCATTGTTACGCAGATGATACCCAGCTTTATCTATCCATGAAGCCAGAGGATACACACCAATTAGCTAAACTGCAGGATTGTCTTACAGACATAAAGACATGGATGACCTCTAATTTCCTGCTTTTAAACTCAGATAAAACTGAAGTTATTGTACTTGGCCCCACAAATCTTTGATTAGAATTTAAAATTCTTCTTCTTACTTATAAGGTTTTGAATAATCAGGTCCCATCTTATCTTAGGGACCTCGTAGTACCATATTACCCCATTAGAGCGCTTCGCTCTCAGACTGCAGGCTTACTTGTAGTTCCTAGGGTTTGTAAGAGTAGAATGGGAGGCAGAGCCTTTAGCTTTCAGGCTCCTCTCCTGTGGAACCAGCTCCCAATTCAGATCAGGGAGACAGATACCCTCTCTACTTTTAAGATTAGGCTTAAAACTTTCCTTTTCGCTAAGGCTTATAGTTAGAGCTGGATCAGGTGACCCTGGACCATCCCTTGGTTATGCTGCTTTAGACGTAGACTGTGGGGGGGTTCCCATGATGCACTGTTTCTTTCTCTTTTTGCTCCGTATGCATCACTCTGCATTTAATCATTAGTGATCGATCTCTGCCCCCCTCCACAGCATGTCTTTTTCCTGGTTCTTTCCCTCAGCCCCAACCAGTCTCAGCAGAAGACTGCCCCTCCCTGAGCCTGGTTCTGCTGGAGGTTTCTTCCTGTTAAAAGGGAGTTTTTCCTTCCCACTGTAGCCAAGTGCTTGCTCATAGGGGGTCGTTTTGACCGTTGGGGTTTTTCATAATTATTGTATGGCCTTGCCTTACAATATAGAGCGCCTTGGGGCAACTGTTTGTTGTGATTTGGCGCTATATAAAAAAAAAGTTGATTGATTGATTGATAATTTATTCCTCAGAATTGAGTGAGTCCATATTTTTTTCCCTCTGCTTGGTCTAAAAAAGTAACTGTTACTGACTGCCACAATTTGTTTTCTTTATTTCTTACAGTGTTTCTTAAAGCCAGAAAGTTGCCATTTGAAATGACTTTAGATTTGTGTCATGTCTGTGATCTGCTTTTTTCTACAAAATTAAACAACTGAATGAACATCCTCCGAGGCCGGTGATTCCATAATTATTGCCAGGGGTTGTTCTTAAATGTGAAATTCGAGTTCTGTTGATAGGAATAAAAATGGGGACTCACCAAATGTTGCTGCAGTCAAAATTGAAATATGCTCTGTGTTGCTTGCAGTCAAAATTCAAATATTCCGCCTCTTGATTGCAGTCAAAATTCAAATACGCCATCTGTTGCTTGCAGTCAAAATTCAAATACTCCGTCTGTTGATTGCAGTCAAAATTCAAATACTCCGTCTGTTGATTGCAGTCAAAATTCAAATACTCCGTCTGTTGATTGCAGTCAAAATACAAATATACCGTATGTTTATTGCGTTCAAAATTTGAATATGCCACCTGTTGATTGCAGTCAAAATTCAAATATGGGGTTGCTTTTTTGCAGTCAAAATTGAAATATGACATGTGTTGAATGCAGTCAAAAAATTGAAATATTCCTTGTTTTGACTGCAGTCAAAATTCAAATATTCCATCCGTTGCTTGCGGTCAAAATTCAAATATGCTGTCTGTTGCTTGCGGTCAAAATTCAAATATTCCATCTGCTGATTGCAGTCAAAATACAAATATGCCATATGTTGATTGTGGTCAAAATTCAAATATGCCGCCTGTTGATTGCGGTCAAAATTCAAATATGCGGTCTCTTGATTGCAGTCAAAATTCAAATATGCGGTCTCTTGATTGCAGTCAAAATTCAAATATGCGGTCTCTTGATTGCAGTCAAAATTCAAATATGCGGTCTCTTGATTGCAGTCAAAATTCAAATATGCGGTCTCTTGATTGCAGTCAAAATTCAAATATGCGGTCTCTTGATTGCAGTCAAAATTGAAATATGCCGGTGTTGATTTCCGTCAAAATTGAAATATTCCGTGTGTTGATTGCAGTCAAAATTCAAATATACCATCTGTTGCTTGCAGTCAAAATTCAAATATGCCATCTGTTGCTTACAGTCAAAATTTAAATATTCTGTCTGTTGCTTGCAGTCAAAAGTGAAATATGCTGTCTGTTGCTTGTAGTCAAAATTGAAATATCCTGTCTGTTGATTGCAGTCAAAATTCAAATAATCCACCTGTTGATTGCAGTCAAAATTCAAATATGCCGTATGTTCATTGTGGTCAGAATTCAAATATGGGGTCTGTTGCTTGCAGTCAAAATTCAAATATTCCATCTGTTGATTGCAGTCAAAATACAAATATTCTGTATGTTGATTGCGGTCAAAATCCAAATATACCGCCTGTTCATTGCAGTCAAAATTCAAATATCCAGTCTCTTGATTGCAGTCAAAATTGAAATATTCCGTGTGTTGATTGCAGTCAAAATTCAAATATGCCATCTGCTGACTGCAGTCAAAATTGAAATATTCCGTGTGTTGATTGCAGTCAAAATTCAAATATGCCATCTGCTGACTGCAGTCAAAACTGAAATATTCCATGTTGATTGTAGTCAAAACTCAAACTGCCAACTGTTGCTTGCAGTCAAAATTCAAATATTCCGTCTGTTGATTGTAGTCAAAATACAAATATGCCGTCTGTTGATTGTGGTCAAAATTCAAATATTCCGTCTGTTGATTGTAGTCAAAATTCAAATATGCCGTCTGTTGATTGTAGTCAAAATACAAATATGCCGTCTGTTGATTGTGGTCAAAATTCAAATACGCTGTCTGTTGATTGTGGTCAAAATTCAAATACGCTGTCTGTTGATTGCGGTCAAAATTCAAATACGCTGTCTGTTGATTGCGGTCAAAATTCAAATACGCTGTCTGTTGATTGCAGTCAACATACAAATATGCTGTCTATTGATTGCAGTCAAAATTCAAATATTCCATCTGTTGCTTGCAGTCAAAATTCAAATATGACGTCTGATGCTTGCAGTTAATATTGAAATATTCCATCTGTTGATTGAAGTCTAAATACAAATATGCCGTCTGTTGATTGCAGACAAAATACAAATATGCCGACTATTGATTGCAGTAAAAATTCAAATTCACCACTTATAACTGAAATTCAACTTCTGTTGATAGGAATAAAAATGTGGACTCAGCTATTGTTGCTTGCAGTCAAAATTGAAATATGCCGTGTGTTGCTTGGAGTCAGAACTGAAATATGCTGTCTGTTGTTTACAGTCAAAATTCAAACATTCCACCTGTTCATTGAAGTCAAAATTCAAATATTCCACCTGTTAATTGCAGTCAAAAATGAAATATGCCATCTATTGATTGCAGTCACAATTCAAATATTCCGTCTGTTGCTTGCAGTCACAATTCAAATATGACGTCTGTTGCTTGCAGTCAAAATTCAAATATTCCATATGTTGATTGCAGTCAAAATTCAAATATGCCGTCTGTTGATTGCAGTCAAAATTCAAATATGCCGTCTGTTGATTGCAGTCAAAATTCAAATATGCCGTCTGTTGATTGCAGTCAAAATTCAAATATGCCGTCTGTTGATTGCAGTCAAAATTCAAATATGCCGTCTGTTGATTGTGGTCAAAATACAAATATGTCGTATGTTGATTGTGGTCAAAATTCAAATATTCTGCCTGTTGCTTGGAGTCAAAATTCCAATATGCCATCTGTTGCTTGCAGTCAAAATTCAAATATGCCATCTGTTGCTTGCAGTCAAAATTCAAATATGCCATCTGTTGCTTACAGTCAAAATTTAAATATTCTGTCTGTTGCTTGCAGTCAAAAGTGAAATATGCTGTCTGTTGCTTGTAGTCAAAATTGAAATATGCTGTCTGTTGATTGCAGTCAAAATTCAAATAATCCACCTGTTGATTGCAGTCAAAATTCAAATAATCCACCTGTTGATTGCAGTCAAAATTCAAATATGCCGTATGTTCATTGTGGTCAGAATTCAAATATGCTGTCTGTTGCTTGCAGTCAAAATTCAAATATTCTGTATGTTGATTGCAGTCAAAATCCAAATATACCGCCTGTTCATTGCAGTCAAAATTCAAATATGCAGTCTCTTGATTGCAGTCAAAATTGAAATATTCCGTGTGTTGATTGCAGTCAAAATTCAAATATGCCATCTGCTGACTGCAGTCAAAACTGAAATATTCCATGTTGATTGTAGTCAAAACTCAAACTGCCATCTGTTGCTTGCAGTCAAAATTCAAATATTCCGTCTGTTGATTGCAGTCAAAATACAAATATTCCGTATGTTGATTGCGGTCAAAATTCAAATACGCTGTCTGTTGATTGTGGTCAAAATTCAAATACGCTGTCTGTTGATTGCAGTCAACATACAAATATGACGTCTGATGCTTGCAGTTAATATTGAAATATTCTATCTGTTGATTGAAGTCTAAATACAAATATGACGTCTGATGCTTGCAAATAATGAAATATTCCATCTGTTGATTGAAGTCTAAATACAAATATGACGTCTGATGCTTGCAGTTAATATTGAAATATTCCATCTGTTGATTGAAGTCTAAATACAAATATGCCATGTTAATTGTGGTCAAAATTCAAATATGCTGTCTGTTGATTGCAGACAAAATACAAATATGCCGTGTGTTGATTGCAGTCAAAAATGAAATATGACATATCTTAATTGCAGTCAAAATTCTAAATTTCCGTCTGTTGCTTGCAGTCATAGTGAAATATGCCGACTATTGATTGCAGTAAAAATTCAAATTCACCATCTGCAGCTTCCACTTATAACTGAAATTCAACTTCTGTTGATAGGAATAAAAATGTGGACTCAGCTATTGTTGCTTGGAGTCAGAACTAAAATATGCCGTCTGTTGTTTACAGTCAAAATTCAAATAATCCACCTGTTGATTGCAGTCAAAATTCAAATATGCCGTATGTTCATTGTGGTCAGAATTCAAATATGCTGTCTCTTGATTGCAGTCAAAATTGAAATATTCCGTGTGTTGATTGCAGTCAAAATTCAAATATGCCATCTGCTGACTGCAGTCAAAATACAAATATTCTGTATGTTGATTGCGGTCAAAATCCAAATATACCGCCTGTTCATTGCAGTCAAAATTCAAATATGCAGTCTCTTGATTGCAGTCAAAATTGAAATATTCCGTGTGTTGATTGCAGTCAAAATTCAAATACGCCATCTGCTGACTGCAGTCAAAATTCAAATATTCCGTCTGTTGATTGCAGTCAAAATTCAAATACGCTGTCTGTTGATTGCAGTCAACATACAAATATGACGTCTGATGCTTGCAGTTAATATTGAAATATTCCATCTGTTGATTGAAGTCTAAATACAAATATGACGTCTGATGCTTGCAGTTAATATTGAAATATTCCATCTGTTGATTGAAGTCTAAATACAAATATGACGTCTGATGCTTGCAGTTAATATTGAAATATTCCATCTGTTGATTGAAGTCTAAATACAAATATGCCATATGTTGATTGTGGTCAAAATTCAAATATGCTGTCTGTTGATTGCAGACAAAATACAAATATGCCGTGTGTTGATTGCAGTCAAAAATGAAATATGACATATCTTAATTGCAGTCAAAATTCTAAATTTCCGTGTGTTGCTTGCAGTCATAGTGAAATATGCAGACTATTGATTGCAGTAAAAATTCAAATTCACCATCTGCAGCTTCCACTTATAACTGAAATTCAACTTCTGTTGATAGGAATAAAAATGTGGACTCAGCTATTGTTGCTTGGAGTCAGAACTGAAATATGCCGTCTGTTGTTTACAGTCAAAATTCAAATATTCCACCTGTTAATTGCAGTCAAAATTCAAATATGCCATCTATTGACTGCAGTCAAAATTGAAATATTCCGTCTGTTGCTTGCAGTCACAATTCAAATATGCCGTCTGTTGATTGCAGTCAAAATTCAAATATTCCGTATGTTGATTGCAGTCAAAATTCAAATATTCCGTATGTTGATTGCAGTCAAAATTCAAATATTCCGTATGTTGATTGCAGTCAAAATTCAAATATTCCGTATGTTGATTGCAGTCAAAATTCAAATATTCCATATGTTGATTGCAGTCAAAATTCAAATATGCCGTCTGTTGATTGCAGTCAAAATTCAAATATTCTGCCTGTTGCTTGGGGTCAAAATTCCAATATGCCATCTGTTGCTTGCAGTCAAAATTCAAATATGCCATCTGTTGCTTGCAGTCAAAATTAAAATATGCAGTCTGTTGATTGCAGTCAAAATACAAATATGCCGTCTGTTGATTCTGGTCAAAATTCAAATATTCCACCTGTTGATTGCAGTCAAAATTCAAATATTCCACCTGTTGATTGCAGTCAAAATTCAAATATGCTGCCTGTTGCTTGCAGTCAAAATTCAAATATTCCATCTCTTGATTGCAGTCAAAATACAAATATGCCACCTGTTGATTGCGGTCCATATTCAAATCTGCCGCCTGTTGATTGCAGTCATAATTGAAATATGTCATGTGTTGATTGTAGTCATAATTCAAATATGCTGTCTGTTGCTCCAGTCAAAATTCAAATATTCCGTCTGTTGATGCAGTCAAAATTGAAATATGCCGTCTGTTCATTGCAGTCAAAACTGAAATATCCCATCTGTTGATTGCAGTCAAAATTCAAATATGCCTATGTTGATTGTGGTCAAAATTCAAATTCACCACCTGCAGCTTCCACTGAAAATTGTATTTCAACATCTGTTGATAGGAATGAAAATATGTACTCACTTACTATTGCTTGCAGTCAAAATTAAAATATGTTGTCTGTTGCTTGCAGTCAAAAATTAAAATATTCCGTTTGTTGGTTGCAGTCAAAATTTAAATATTCCGCCTGTTAATTGCAGTCAAAATTCAAATATGCCGTCTGTTGATTGCAGTCAAAATTGAAATATGCTGTCTGTTCATTGCAGTCAAAATTCAAATATTCCATCTGTTGTTTGCAGTCAAAATTCAAATATTCCATCTGTTAATTGCAGTCAAAATTCAAATATGCCGTCTGTTGATTGCAGTCAAAATTCAAATTAGCCATCTGCAGCTTCGACTGAAATTTAAAATTCAACACCTGTTGATAGGAATAAAAATGTGGACTCACCTGTTGTTGCTTGCAGTCAAAATTCAAATATCCCATGTTGATTGCAGTCAAAATTCAAATATTCCGCCTGTTGATTGCAGTCAAAATTCAAATAGGCCATCTGTTGATTGCAGTCAGAATTCACATATGCCATATGTTGATTGCAGTAAAAATTCAAACTCACCACCTGCAGTTTCCACTGAAAATTGAAATTCAACATCTGTTGAATGTGGACTCACTGTTTGTTGCTTGAAGTCACAATTCATATTCATTGTCTATTGTTTGCACTCAAAATTCAAACTTGCCATCTGATGCTTGCTTGCTTTTCTTCTTGCAGTCACTCAGTTTTTGAGAACTGTCTACTCCACACAGATTTACCATAGAGTGCCATACTGTTTGTATTTCTTCATGACTGATGTAAATAAAGTTCAAGACATATTCATTGAGTTGGAAATGTTCATGTATCCATCCCCTGACTTGTCTGAAGAAAACAAGCAATAAAATTGATTATTTACAAGTATTATACCCATACCATACCAAGGGCCCCATTATTTATGCAACCCATCATCTTGGCTTTTATATTTTGAATTTATTTATATCTAGTTGTAGAGATTTGCTTTCAGTTTGAGTCTAAGGAAGATAATTTTAGAAATTTTTATATTGAGAATCCTGATTTACTTTTTGTATTTGAAATTCCATCAATAAATTTAAATATGTGAAATACCAAGGGGTTGAATACGTTTGCAAGCCACTGTATAGCATATTATTAATTTACAGGCTTCCTATCAGCTCTATAAATGTATATATTCGATATTATTCATATACAAGCATCCTATCAGCACTATGAATGTATATTGCATTTTATTAATATACAGGCATCCTATCAGCAGTATGAAAGTATATATGGCATTTTATTTAAATACAGTTACCCTGTCAGCAGTATGAATGTATATATATAGCATATTATTCATATACAGGCATCGTATCATCACTATGAAAGTTTGTATAGCTTGTTATTAATATACAGACATCCTTTCAGCACAGCATGAAGCTGTACTTGGCCTCCAAACTAAGTCTATAAAACACTTCCCACATTAATTATGATTCAATGTAAACCAGAAGTCTATGTAAGTCTAACAGGAAGACAGGGTACTGCAAGGAGAGGAACAGTAGTCGCTAGTGAACCAGTTGTGATCAGTCTTTCTGGTATTTATATTTGTGTATTTATATTTACAATTTTAACTTTCACTTTTGATACTCTGTTTCTCACCCTGTATCCTGCTATACAATGCTGTTGGAACCGCAATTTCCCTGAGCGACTCTTCCCAAGGGATTAATAAAGTTCTGTCTCATCTGTCACTGTCATCGTGTCTTATAAAGATTTTTGCCTTCATGAATTGTCTTTACAGTCAAATGGAAATCATATCAAGGTCAAGTTACCAGTTCTGCTTAAAACGAATCATCACTATAAAAACTGAAATCTTATATGTAAAGCCCCAATGTGTATGATTTAGGGTGCGTATGATCAGGAATGGAACAGAGCATTCATGACCAGATGTTAGCAACAAATCAGTTTTCTTATGCCGAAAGTGAGCTCTTCATAACCACACGGGCGCGCCCCCTCATGGAGAATACAAAGTTCTACCATGTTGATACAGGAGCCCAAAAGGGACAATTATTGTCTTTTGCATTTTGCAGGCTGAAGATGGCACAAGAACGAAGACTCGGTGGTTGTTCCCCTGGACACAGTCTACTGGTTGATATTGCAGACTTTGCCAACAATATCACCTTTGAAGTGAAAACCTGAAGTCAAGACGCAATTCAATCTGTAACCTCACCACTAACTCAATCCAACACACATTTAATGTAATGTCATCCAGCTCCATAAAAGCTTGTTTCAGTGGGAAAAGAAAATTCTAATAAATGGTTTACAATGACAAGTTTTTGAGGGACTGGTTGACATGACAACTGTAGATTAAGGAAATAAATCATTTTTTAAGAGTGGAGCAGGAATGGAACAACAGCACACAGTGTGAAGGTTGGATGAAGAGCTTTGTTGGAGCAGAGTTCCTGCAGCAGCCTCAAGTCCTCTCTGGCTTTCAGTGCTCACTGACTGAAGTCCAGATGAATGAGGAGGATGAGAGTCCAGAACTGACTTAGTCACACAAAGGGACGCACCTTCCAATACAGCGTGCCCACGGAGCGTTTCTACTGCACTACTCAGCAGAAAACTACTTCAACTCTCAATCAGGGTTTCTGTAAATGCAGCAAAGCAGGTGTTTGAGTTTCAGTTCAAAGATCGGGCTTCAATTCCAGCTTTGTCCACTTCAGGCTACCCATTTGTCCCCTTGGACCAGTCACTTGACTTGCATTGTCCTCATCTACACAGCTGCAAATGGGGACTGTCCTCAGCTGGGGAAGCCATCGTGTCTCTGATGCTCCATCTATGTGACGTTTTGGACTCTGAACCATTGTTTGGCCATAACTCAACCTTTCTGGTCAAACAAATTAACTTTTTACTTTGATATTGTGTTACTTTCTGCATTGTGGGTTCTATTATTACTAATCAGAACACCGTTGACCCGCTGCTCGGATAGAAAATAGTTATTTTGAGGAGCCGATTAAAGACTAACCTGTGGTTACTGTATGAAATCATACATTGCTTACTGCACATGACCTTTGACCTTGAAAGACCAAACTCATTTTGACAGCTTCCGGTCACAATTCAACAAAAACAGCCAGAAAGCTTTTTTCAATAAGAATTCAATCTGTTGTGTTTCTGCCTGATTCAAGCTTTCATTCATTTACTGTCCTGATGCACTCAGACATGAAGTCTTCAAACGCTCAGAATATTGCTGTTAAAGTTGTTGCACACAAAATACAAACTGTACAAAAGATCAGAAGGTTGTTTAATAAAAAAAAATTAAACACTGATAAAATGATAATTTCGGCACCATCCCACTCCTGGTGACAGCTGTCAATCAGCCAGTCTTCCTCCTGTTGGAGGACGCAACAACAAAAGATGGTGTTGGCAGTCCTGAAGAAGCTGTAGGTCCTGTGCAGCACCTCCTGAGTCCTGCTTCAGGACCACATCCTGCTGGTCCGGTCCAGGTGGAGGCTGACTAGCTGTCTCTGAGGGTTCAGCTGCTGCCTGGTCCTCCAGAGGTGAGCATCTGCTCTGGAGACTGAGCAGATCCTCATTTTCACTTTGCAGGTTTTCACCCTGGATGAAGCAGAAGAGACGATCAGCCAATAAATCCTTTGATCAGTCAACTCCACGTGTTTTGTGAGTGACTTACTGAGATCTGATGTCATCACTCAGATGACCCATGGTGATGAACGGCTGAGTCAAAGCTTCACAGGGAGCGATCCCCAAATGCAGCATCTGTCCCAGGAAACATCTGGTGTCCTCTGTTTGGGCAGATGTTTGTGGATGGATCTGTGCACAGAAAGTTGGGTCCATCAGACAGGACTGATCCAGTCTGCGCTGAGACAGAAATCACTGACCTTCATCAGCTCATCAACTGAGTTCTGTAGCTCAATGAAGCCATTCTGCTCTTCAGCTCTGGAGCCGTTTGTGGCTTCAAATTCCTCAGGTGTCTGAAAAACAAAATACCATATTTGCCCGTCGGATACCATATTTGCCAAGATGCTCCTGGCACTCCACATATCGATGGCCTTGGTGAACAGCAGGCCTAAGGCCACCTCTGGAGCCATGATGGTGGAGGACAGAGGAGAAATGTCAGCACAGACACCGAAATACTGACAGCAGCTGTGATTCACATTGCCCCATTCAGGGCCACAAACTGTCCTACATCATTTGGAAACACCAAACTACAAACACATTAACAGATGAACTGGACGGGTGAACTTGCCTGAGACAGATAGCCTGAAGCTCCATTCCAGGTTCCACTGCGGAGGCTGGAAGAGCTCCACCAAAGTCAACATGTTTGACTCTGAAGAGCCGGTGTCGCAGACTGAATGGTCTGCGGCTGATGACGCATGCGCATCAGCCGCAGTTCACTGATTATCACCTCGTTTCTGCTTAAAGCTGCACTCCAGTCGTCATTTATCTCAGCGACATATATCTGAAGCTTTTATACAACAATCATTTCCACATAAATACAGCATTATTTCATCATAAAAGATGGAGGAAGTGACCAGGACGGCTAAGTGAGCTGCTCTGATAATCCCATTAATCCATTTGATCACTTTGGGTGTAGAGACTGTCTCAGAGTAGCTGCTGTGGTTACAAATGATGCATGCGCAGTGAAGGCAGAGCAGACAAATTTTTAGGGGGGAACATTCGGTCTGTGACATTAGTCATCATGGCCCACGAGCGTGATGATCCTGGGGTTGATGTCAGCATGAAGAAGCCCAACACCCACAAACAGCTGCAGAGACACAGCAGCAAATGACACGGACCCAAATTTAACTGACCTCTGCTTCAACATGAGACAAACACGGAGTACAACAAATAAATGTCTCCAGAATACAACAACCACAAGCCTTTTGTCTGGACATTACCCAGAGGACCTGGATCTGAGAATGCCAGTGTCCAAATAAGACACAAAATGTAGCAGATTATTGTTGAAGGACAGAGCGAATGTGTTGATGACACTTGGTGCAAAACTAGAAGAATACTAACTGGAGACATGAGAATCTGGATGCTGTGTGAGTAAAGTATCCTAAGACAAATTTAAGGAACAACTACAGCAGTTTACATTGTGTAGTTTTTGTATCATATCCTTATCCAGTCACTGCCCCTTGTCTAATATCCCCAGTGAGTAAGAAGTCATCTGACATGGAGGGTAAGTGTACCCATTAATCCCATGCACCCATTAAGCCCACTTTCAGCTTTGATGTCAATTTACAAAAATTTGAAAGACATGTTCACTGTTATCTAATATATTGCTATTTAGTTTTCATTGAATTGACTGAAGTGCCTGAAATGAAACTAAATTAAGCGATTCATTATTCTGTGTTGTGTACTGCACTGTTTTTCATGTATGTCATTTGTCCAAATGATGACATTGTTCAAAAGGGACTTAAAAAAAAATCATTGTCATTTATAAAATATATTGCATTGATTATATTTTTCATGCATTAATTATTGTATTAAATAACTATTTTATCAATAAATGATGTTATGGGCTTATTTGGAACACACATGGGCTTAAATGGTACCACAGTGCCAATTAAGCTTAAATGGTACCATGGTACCAATTAAGCCCATTCCAGACTTTTGACTTTTTCCCTAAAGTTTCTTAATTACGTCTTTATATTGTACATCAACTAATTACTAAATATTCAAATGATAAGTAAATCTTGCCCTTTAACAAATGATGACAAATTATGTCAATACGAGGAAAAATAGCAAAACTTAGATTTTGGTGAACTTAATGGGTACACTTACCCGACAATCTGAAGTTGCACCTACACGTGTGAAAGGAGAAACCCAGACAACAGGGGACCTGATTCTTCTCCAGACTTCATATAAGAAGCTAAAGACAAACATGTTGTGCAATTGGACGAATTGCATCTAGAGACCGTAGCAGCCATTCACCTTCCTTGAGAAGACTGTAGAGACTCCTGTCCATTTCAAATGCCACACAGGTTTGTCCCTGGTGCTGGAAATACTCAGAAGAGGACAATGCTGGACTCAGCGGCATCAATGACACTGACGCCTGAGGAGAAAGAAGACAAAATCCATCACCAGATTCTAAAAATGGGTGTAAACAAAATGTGGGACAACACAAAAGCTGATTTACTTTTTTCAAGTGTCTTGTTTAAAGTCGGTGTCCCTCTTCATTATTTTTACAACCACCATCTCTGCCGTGACATTAATTTGGCGACTCTGCTGAAGCAGCCCTCACACATGAACTTCAGGATCTAATATTGAAAAGAGTCCCTGCAGATGAGGTCACCATCCTCCAGTGTGCTGATGCTCGTAGTTGTGAATGTGGAGATACAATGGACACAAGAGACAAACCACATGAATGGACTTTACTGGTTTCCTTCATCCATTGATAATCCTGCTCTGCTGTGTGCTGTTTTTACATCATTTAAAGTATGAATTATTGTGTCATTTACGGGTGAGATCTCAACCTGACTTGTTCATAGCAGTTTGAGGAAACTTATGTTCTGATTTGGTGCACTGTAAAAATTTTATTTAAATAAACTGAATCGTGGGTTCATTTCCAGACAAGTATGTTGCAGACACTTCATCCCTTTTAAAATGCATATTTACTTAAAACTGTGTGGTCCCACCAATAAATAATCAACCACCTCATCATCCCACCAGGGAGACACAGAAAACAAAATAAATAAATAAATATCACTAAGGCACAAAGGAATTTTATAATAACTGAAACAAACAACTTGGAACAGTCCCTAAAAATTTAAATTCATGATTAAATACCTAACAACATAAGGAAAACAGTTCAGTTTTCTAAACCATAAAATATCAGATTAAAATTAAATTAAAATTCATATAATGGACCTCAAATAGACTTACACAGCTGTGTTGAAAAACTAAAAATCATTTAAAACCAAGCGTGCTGTCTCCATGGCAATACTTTGATCGATTTAAAAACTCACCCAATCCAGCCAAAATTATCCGACACATAAAATTAATTAATTAAATCAATTAATCCAGACTATTTATGACACAAAACTGTATCTTGATAGTTTATTTTTAATAAACATTTAAAAACAGTACGTCTCCATGGTGACATTATTTTGAAAAACACCTGATGGCTGTTTTAATTCAGAATTTTGAGCTCTGATCACTTTTTACATAAAGTTTTCACATAATGCCACTGTTTTTAAATTATGTCTGGGATTTTACTAAACAGTGAACTATAAGGGCTCACGGAAACGCAAAATAAACGCACGGAAAGTCAATAAACACAAACTACAAGCCCAAACATCTTTATCAAAAGAGGTACAAACCTGACCTGCTACAACTACTGACTTTTGAGCTGTTTACATACCGTTTTTGTCCACAGTGTAACTTACTTCGTCTCTTCACGCTGTCATGTTGCAAACAGTGTCTTCGGGCTGTGTGTCGACGGTATTTATGTCTTAACGTGTAACACGTGCACTGGTAACTCTGGCAACTCCAAACAGTCTCCGACGTCATTGGTTCTTAAGCGGCCCCGCCCCCGCGCTCAGTCGCGTTGTGCCCCGCCCCTAACCTAACGCCAGTTGCTACGAGTTACCATAGTTACCACCATGATCTGTAGCTTATTGGCTTATTTTTTTAAACAAACCGGACGCCACATTACCACTCCCATGTACCGCTCCTGAACCATTGAAGCAAACTGGCGGCCATCTTACCACTCGCAATTTATGCGGACCGCACATACAGGCTTATTAGAACGTCAGCAATTTGGAGTAATAACTTAACTGATTATCCAATTTTCTTATTTTTGTTCTTCAGATAATGTGACCGTCATACATCCTAATCTATGTCTGCCATGATTAGCTATTTGATTTATTTCCTTTCTTTCTTTTAGTACTTTGACACATTCTCTCCTTCTGTTCTCACTCAGATCTCACTGGGACAAATAGTCCATTCTAAAAATTATCACACACATATAAAATTAGGTTTATACAAGTTTTGTGTAATATGTATATATTGGTACCATACCATGAACAAAGTGGATGGATAATCCCCTCATTACCCCATCCCCGTAGAGACGGTGCCTGCTCCCAGACCACCAATAACCAGCAAAAATCTATTTAAGCATAAAAATTCAAAAAGAAAAAATAATATAGCACCTTCAATTGCACCACAGACTAAAACAGTTAAATGTGGTCTATTAAACATTAGGTTTCTCTCTTCTAAGTCCCTGTTGGTAAATGATATAATAATTGATCAACGTATTGATTTATTCTGCCTAACAGAAACTTGGTTACAGCAGGATGAATATGTTAGTTTAAATGAGTCAACACCCCCGAGTCACACTAACTGTCAGAATGCTCGTAGCACGGGCCGGGGCGGAGGATTAGCAGCAATCTTCCATTCCAGCTTATTAATTAATCAAAAACCTAGACAGAGCTTTAATTCATTTGAAAGCTTGTCTCTTAGTCTTGTCCATCCAAATTGGAAGTCCCAAAAAACAGTTTTATTTGTTATTATCTATCGTCCACCTGGTCGTTACTGTGAGTTTCTCTGTGAATTTTCAGACCTTTTGTCTGACTTAGTGCTTAGCTCAGGTAAGATAATTATAGTGGGTGATTTTAACATCCACATAGATGCTGAGAATGACAGCCTCAACACTGCATTTAATCTATTATTAGACTCTATCGGCTTTGCTCAAAAAGTAAATGAGTCCACCCACCACTTTAATCATATTTTAGATCTTGTTCTGACTTATGGTATGGAAATAGAAGACTTAACAGTATTCCCTGAAAACTCCCTTCTGTCTGATCATTTTTTAATAACATTTACATTTACCCTGATGGACTACCCTGCAGTGGGGAATAAGTTTCATTACACTAGAAGTCTTTCAGAAAGCGCTGTAACTAGGTTTAAGGATATGATTCCTTCTTTATGTTCTCTAATGTCATATACCAACACAGAGCAGAGTAGCTACCTAAACTCTGTAAGGGAGTTAGAGTATCTCGTCAATAGTTTTACATCCTTATTGAAGACAACTTTGGATGCTGTAGCTCCTCTGAAAAAGAGAGCTTTAAATCAGAAGTGTCTGACTCCGTGGTATAACTCACAAACTCGTAGCTTAAAGCAGATAACCCGTAAGTTGGAGAGGAAATGGCGTCTCACTAATTTAGAAGATCTTCACTTAGCCTGGAAAAAGAGTTTGTTGCTCTATAAAAAAAGCCCTCCGTAAAGCTAGGACATCTTTCTACTCATCACTAATTGAAGAAAATAAGAACAACCCCAGGTTTCTTTTCAGCACTGTAGCCAGGCTGACAAAGAGTCAGAGCTCTATTGAGCTGAGTATTCCATTAACTTTAACTAGTAATGACTTCATGACTTTCTTTGCTAACAAAATTTTGACTATTAGAGAAAAAATTACTCATAACCATCCCAAAGATGTATCGTTATCTTTGGCTGCTTTCAGTGATGCCGGTATTTGGTTAGACTCTTTCTCTCCGATTGTTCTGTCTGAGTTATTTTCATTAGTTACTTCATCCAAACCATCAACATGTTTATTAGACCCCATTCCTGCCAGGCTGCTCAAGGAAGTCCTACCATTATTTAATGCTTCAATCTTAAATATGATCAATCTATCTTTGTTAGTTGGTTATGTACCACAGGCCTTTAAGGTGGCAGTAATTAAACCATTACTTAAAAAGCCATCACTTGACCCAGCTATCTTAGCTAATTATAGGCCAATCTCCAACCTTCCTTTTCTCTCAAAGATTCTTGAGAGGGTAGTTGTAAAACAGCTAACTGATCACCTGCAGAGGAATGGTCTATTTGAAGAGTTTCAGTCAGGTTTTAGAATTCATCATAGTACAGAAACAGCATTAGTGAAGGTTACAAATGATCTTCTTATGGCTTCGGACAGTGGACTTATCTCTGTGCTTGTTCTGTTGGACCTCAGTGCTGCTTTTGATACTGTTGACCATAAAATTTTATTACAGAGATTAGAGCATGTCATAGGTATTAAAGGCACTGCGCTGCGGTGGTTTGAATCATATTTGTCTAATAGATTACAGTTTGTTCATGTAAATGGGGAATCTTCTTCACAGACTAAAGTTAATTATGGAGTTCCACAAGGTTCTGTGCTAGGACCAATTTTATTCACTTTATACATGCATGACCTCTAATTTCCTGCTTTTAAACTCAGATAAAACTGAAGTTATTGTACTTGGCCCCACAAATCTTAGAAGCATGGTGTCTAACCAGATCATTACTCTGGATGGCATTTCCCTGATCTCTAGTAATACTGTGAGAAATCTTGGAGTTATTTTTGATCAGGATATGTCATTCAAAGCGCATATTAAACAAATATGTAGGACTGCCTTTTTGCATTTACGCAATATCTCTAAAATCAGAAAGGTCTTGTCTCAGAGTGATGCTGAAAAATTAATTCATGCATTTATTTCCTCTAGGCTGGACTATTGTAATTCATTATTATCAGGTTGTCCTAAAAGTTCCCTAAAAAGCCTTCAGTTGGTTCAGAATGCTGCAGCTAGAGTACTGACAGGGACTAGCAGGAGAGAGCATATCTCACCCGTGTTGGCCTCTCTTCATTGGCTTCCTGTTAATTCTAGAATAGAATTTAAAATTCTTCTTCTTACTTATAAGGTTTTGAATAATCAGGTCCCATCTTATCTTAGGGACCTCGTAGTACCATATTACCCCATTAGAGCGCTTCGCTCTCAGACTGCGGGCTTACTTGTAGTTCCTAGGGTTTGTAAGAGTAGAATGGGAGGCAGAGCCTTCAGCTTTCAGGCTCCTCTCCTGTGGAACCAGCTCCCAATTCAGATCAGGGAGACAGATACCCTCTCTACTTTTAAGATTAGGCTTAAAACTTTCCTTTTCGCTAAGGCTTATAGTTAGGGCTGGATAGGGTGACCCTGGACCATCCCTTGGTTATGTTGCTTTAGACGTAGACTGTGGGGGGGTTCCCATGATGCACTGTTTCTTTCTCTTTTTGCTCCGTATGCATCACTCTGCATTTAATCATTAGTGATCGATCTCTGCCCCCCTTCTCGGCATGTCTTTTTCCTGGTTCTTTCCCTCAGCCCCAACCAGTCTCAGCAGAAGACTGCCCCTCCCTGAGCCTGGTTCTGCTGGAGGTTTCTTCCTGTTAAAAGGGAGTTTTTCCTTCCCACTGTGGCCAAGTGCTTGCTCATAGGGGGTCGTTTTGACCGTTGGGGTTTTTCATAATTATTGTATGGCCTTGCCTTGCAATATGGAGCGCCTTGGGGCAACTGTTTGTTGTGATTTGGCGCTATATAAGAAAAAAGTTGATTGATTGATTGATAATAAAAGTGATGATGGATAATATAGTAATAGTGGATTTTTTTTATTTTTTTTTTTATAGTTGCACTGAAAGAATATAACACCACTTAACTAGCGACAGGAGAGGTGGTTTTCCCTGCAATGACAATATTTATTACACACAGCTCTGAGGTTCGGCCTCATAGCAACGCCTAAAGCTCCAAAACTATACCTAACAAATGTCTTAAAATAGACTGTCCAACACAAAATTCAACAAGGAGTTGAGTTTTTGTTCCACTCTGGAGGCTGGAACTGGCAATGTGAGGAAAAAGAGTCTCTGCTTTTTCATTCCATTGCATTGAAAAGGATAATAACTTTATTAATCCCAAAGAAAATTGTTTGGTGCAATCATTAAGTCCGCAGTCGGGTAATGTCAGAACACACAAGCCAAGCCACCTTTTATTATTATTATCATCGTCATCATCGAGGCCTACATGCCGGAATAAGTGATAGAACTCTTCAAATTATTAATTACTTTCCATTTCAATTATACTCACAGGTGAAATGTTCATCCACAGCCTTTGAACCGGGGATTTGCACAATTTATAGCTGTACATGAAGGCATTTTTTAAAAACAAAATCACAAAGAATAAAGCTTTGTGCGCCTGGTTAAAGATCAACAGAAAAGAGCGTTCAGGAGCAGAACATGCGAGTAGTAATATGGCAGCCGATTTGCTTCAGAAACATTGGCCAATGAGCTATCCAGTATTATATAGAGATCGGTGTCCTGAACTGTCTTTTCTACTGATCTTTAACCAACCAGGCGCACGCAACGTTAAACTGTGTGGTTTTGCCCCCCAAAAAATGCCTTCATGTGCAGCTATAAACTGCACAAATTCTCAGTTCAAAGGCTGTAAGTGAACATTTCATCTGAGTATGAAAATTAAAATTAAAATAGAAATTAGTGAACAATAATTTGAAGAGTTCTATCCTTTATTTCACCATATAGACACAGATAATATTATGAAGAATAATAAGTGGCTTGAGTGTAGCCACATGATTAGTAGAATGCCAAAGCGATTGTCTGTCAAACCCACCAAATTGAAAGAAAAAACATTTCCATTCTATGAATTTGCTCTTACAGAATATCTCAAGATGGTGAATTAAAAACCCAAGGCTAATTAAAAGGGATAAATTGACTCTTATGAAAGTGAGACTTCTGAGTCACTAAACGAATGGTGAAATATTTATCACGGCAAAGCAGGCAGTAAAAATGAAGTCACTACTTTACAAAATACAAATAGATACAAAAAAATAAGTCATTTCCTAACCTTTATTAAGCTATTTTAGTCATTTCCTGTAACAGCGGAATGTGCCGTTCATTTCCAAAGTAAACGCTTTGTTGATTCGGGACATCGTCTGACTACCACAGAAATGGCAGAAGAGTTTGACATCAGCACTTTTTCGGCATGAAAAGACGTGCCGAGGACTTCGCGCGTCGGGACGGAGGCGCAGGGCACAGAACAAAAAGCAACGCCGTGATGAAGCCTCACAGGACATGTTATGGCATGTCCAGCTCGTCCACAATTTCTCGGATAGTCACACGACTGAAAAGCCACCGAAAGCCGTCTGAATTTTCCGAATGGTGCAAGAGCTGGGCATGTTAGGGCATGTCCTGTGAGACCAACACGGAGGTGCTTTCGTCCCGCGCCATGAGCGGCTCCGTGGTGAATTTCTCCACTCGTCTTTCCATTACAAAAACTCCTGTAACAGTGAAATGTGCCGAAAAAGTGCTATGTCCAGCTGTCTTGCCATTTCTCTGGTAGTCAGACGACGTCCCGGATCAACAAAGCGTTCACTTTGGAAATGATCTGGTTGTTTGAGCCTGTCAATCGCCGCTCGGTGCACGGCGCGCCATCCGCCGCTGTGGGCCGTCTTTAATCCAATTGTAATTGTCCTTAATCTGTGTGATCCCCATAAGATCTTCACCGAAAACCATCTGAATTTTCCAAATGGTTTCCACCTGGCTGCCTCTCACACTTTCTGAAAAAAAATTTGATGAAGCAAAGCGGCAGTCGATCAGCCAATTTCCCGACAATGAAAATCCGACGAGGGGGCTGGACCACTCCTCCCAACAAGGCGTGCTCACAGGCGAATGACGCAACCGACAGGCGTGAAAAAACTCACGCATGTGCACGAAGGTTCAAGCTTGGCTGATGCAATCACACGATTCAAATCAATATAGTTTTTGCAAAAAATAAAAAGGTTGGATAGTTTTCTAACAGACCTCGTAAGACAGATTTGTGACTTTCGTGTATTGAGCACTGAGCAGAGACACTTTGGATTTTGTGTCCGTCTCCTCTGAGTCCAGTTTGGGCTCAAGTAAAAAGAACGCAGCACTTGAACAAATGCTGAAGGTTTTGAAGTACTGCGCTGTCCGGTGGGTCAGGTGATGGTGTGTATTTAACTTACCAACTTCACGTTTCCTGTTTCTTTTCAAGATGTGTTTGAATTCAAATACCAGAGTCAGAATCAGAAGAGACTTTATTCACCAAGTATCTACAAAAATACAAATTTGTCTCCAGTTTGAGCTGTACTTTCTCTGTACGAACATGTATAAATATACACTAAACACAATAATTCACAGTAAAAATGCACAAATAAAATAAACCAGACAGAGATGGAGATGCACAAGACAGACCGGATGATGGATGTGTAGAAGATGATGAGCAGTTCCTGGGGCAGGTTGAACTTCCTGAGCTGTCTGAGGAAGTACAGTGAGGAAAATAAGTATTTGAACACCCTGCGGTTTTGCAAGTTCTCCCACTTGGAAATCATGGAGGGGTCTGAAATTTTCATCTTAGGTGCATGTCCACTGTGACAGACAATCTAAAAAAAAAAAAAATCCGGAAATCACAATGTATGATTTTTTAATAATTTATTTGTATGTTAGTGCTGCAAATAAGTATTTCAACACCTGTGAAAATCAATGTTAATATCTGGTACAGTAGCCTTTGTTTGCAATTACAGTTATTGTTTGAACTTGTTACCTGTATAAAAGACACCTGTTCAGACACTCAATCATACTCCAACCTGTCCATCATAGCCAAGACCAAAGAGCTGTCTAAGGACACCAGAGACAAAACTGTAGACCTGCACAAGGCTGGGATGGACTACAGGACAACAGGCAAGCAGCTTGGTAGAAGACAACAACTGTTATGATTATTTATTAGAAAGTGGAAGAAACACAAGATGACTGTCAATCTCCCTTGGTCTGGGATTCCATGCAAGATCTCACTTTGTGGGGTAAGGATGATTCTGAGAAAGCTCAGAACTACACAGGAGGACCGGGTCAATGACCTGAAGAGAGCTGGGACCACAGTCACAAAGATTACATTAGTAACACATTATGCTGTCATGGTTTAAAATCCTGCAGGGCAGCAAGGTCCACCTGCTCAAGCCAGCACATGTCCAGGCCCGTTTGAAGTTCACCAGTGACCATCTGGTTGATCCAGAGGAGCCATGGGATAAGGTCATGTGGTCAGATGAGACCAGAATAGAGCTTTTTGGAATCAACTCCACTTACCATGTTTAGAGGATGAGAACAACCCCAAGAAAACCATCCCAACCGTGAAGCATGGGGGTGGAAACTTCATACTCTGGGGGCGCTCTTCTGCAAAGGGGACAGGACGACTGCACCGTATTGAAGGGAGGATGGATGGGGTCATGTATTGCGAGATTTTGGCAAACAACCTCCTTCCCTCAGTAAGCTCATTGAAGATGGGTCATGGCTGGGTCTTCCAGCATGACAATGACCCCAAACACACAGCCAGGGAAACTAAGGAGGGGCTCCGTAAGAAGCATTTCAAGGTCCTGGAGTGGCCTGGCCAGTCTCCAGACCTGAACTCAATAGAAAATCTTTGGAGGGAGCTGAAACTCCAAACCTGAAAGATTTGGAGAAGATCTGTATGGAGGATGCTCCTGGCACTCCACATATCGATGGCCTCGGTGAACGGCAGGCCTAAGGCCACCTCTGGAGCCATGATGGTGGAGGACAGAGGAAAAATGTCAGCAAAGACACCGAAATACTGACAGCAGCTGTGATTCACATTGCCCCATTCAGGGCCACAAACTGTCCTATGTCATTTGGAAACAAAACTACAAACACATTAACAGATGAACTGGACGGGTGAACTTGCCTGAGACAGATAGCCTGAAGCTCCATTCCAGGTTTCACTGTGGAGGCTGGAAGAGCTCCACCAAAGTCAACATGTTTGACTCTGAAGAGCCGGTGTCACAGACCGAATGGTCTGATGCAGCTGATGCACATGCGTCATCAGCCGCAGTTCACTGATTATCACCTCGTTTCTGCTTAAAGCTGCACTCCAGTCATCATTTATCTCAGCGACATATATCTGAAGCTTTTATACAACAATCATTTCCACATAAATGCAGCATTATTTCATCATAAAAGATGGAGGAAGTGATCAGGACAGCTAAACGAGCTGCTCTGATAATCCCATTAATCCATTTGATCACTTTGGGTGTAGAGACTCTGTCTCAGAGTAGCTGCTGTGGTTACAAATGACGCATGCGCAGTGAAGGCAGAGCAGACCAATTTTTAGGGGGGACTATTCGGTCTGTGACACCAGTCCTCATGGCCCACGAGTGTGATGATGCTGGTGTTGATGTCAGCATGAAGAAGCCCAACACCCTTGAGAGCATCCAAGGCCACAAACAGCTGCAGAGACACAGCAGCAAATGACATGGACCCAAATTTAACTGACCTCTGCTTCAACATTTAACATGAGACAAACACGGAGTACAACAAATAAATGTCTCCAGAATACAACAACCACAAGCCTTTTGTCTGGACATTACCCAGAGGACCTGGATCTGAGAATGCCAGTGTCCAAATAAGCCAGACAAAATGTAGCAGATTATTGTTGGAAGGACAGAGCGAATATAAAGCGCAATATAAAGCGCCTTGGGCAACTGTTTGTTGTGATTTGGCGCTATATAAAAAAATTGATTGACTGATTTGGTGCAAAACTAGAAGAATACTAACTGGAGACATGAGAATCTGGATGCTGTGTGAGTAAAGTATCCTAAGACAAATTTAAGGAACAACTACAGCAGTTTACATTGTGTAGTTTTTGTATCATATCCTTATCCAGTCACTGCCCCTTGTCTAATATCCCCAGTGAGTAAGAAGTCATCTGACATGGAGGGTAAGTGTACCCATTAATCCCATGCACCCTTTAAGCCCACTTTCAGCTTTGATGTCAATTTACAAAAATTTGAAAGACATGTTCACTGTTATCTAATATATTGCTATTTAGTTTTCACTGAATTGACTGAAGTGCCTGAAATGAAACTAAATTAATCGATTCATTGTTCTGTGTTGTGTACTGCACTGTTTTTCATGTATGTCATTTGTCCAAATGATGATCTTGTTCAAAAGGGACTTAAAAAAAATCATTGTCATTTATAAAATATAGTGCATTGATTATATTTTTCATGCATTAATTATTGTATTAAACCATTTTATTTTATTAATAAATGATGTTATGGGCTTATTTGGAACACACATGGGCTTAAATGGTACCACAGTGCCAATTAAGCTTAAATGGTACCATGGTACCAATTAAGCCCATTCCAGATTTTTGACTTTCTCCCTAAAGTTTCTTAATTACTTCTTTATATTGTATATCAACTAATTACTAAATCTTCAAATGAGAGGTAAATCTTGACCTTTAACAAATGATGACAAATTATGTCAATACGAGGAAAAATAGCAAAACTTAGATTTTGGTGAACTTAATGGGTACACCTACCCGACAATCTGAAGTTGCACCTACACGTGTGAAAGGACAAACCCAGACAACAGGGGACCTGATTCTTCTCCAGACTTCATATGAGAAGCCAAAGACAAACATGTTGTGCAATTGGACGAATTGCATCTAGAGACCGTGGCAACCATTCACGTTCCTTGACAAGACTGTAGAGTGTAGAGACTCCTGTCCATCATTTCAAATGCCACACAGGTTCGTCCCTGGTGCTGGAAATACTCAGAGGAGGACAATGCTGGACTCAACCGCATCAATGACACCGACGCCTGAGGAGAAAGAAGACAAAATCCATCACCAGATTCTAAAAATGGGTGTCAACAAAATGTGGGACAATACAAAAGCGGATTTACTTTTTTCAAGTGTCTTGTTTAAAGTCGGTGTCCCTCTTCATTATTTTTACAGCCACCATCACTGCCGTGACATTAATTTGGCGACTCTGCTGAAGCAGCCCTCACATATGAACTTCAGGATCGAATATTGAAAAGAGTCCCTGCAGATGAGGTCACCATCCTCCAGTGTGCTGATGCTCGTGGTTGTGAATGTGGAGATACAATGGACAAGAGACAAACCACATGAATGGACTTTACTGGTTTCCTTCATCCACTGATAATCCTGCTCTGCTGCGTGCTGTTTTTACATCATTTAAAGTATAAATTATTGTCTCATTTATGGGTGAGATCTCAACCTGACTTGTTCATAGCAGTTTGAGGTAACTTATGTTCTGATTTGGTGCACTGTAAAAATTTTATTTAAATAAACTGAATCGTGGGTTCATTTCCAGACAGGTATGTTGCAGACGCTTCATCCCTTTAAAAATGCATATTTACTTAAAACTGTGTGGTCCCACCAATAAATAATCAACCACCTAATCATCCCACCAGGGAGACACAGAAAACAAAATAAATAAATAAATATCACTAAGGCACAAAGGAATTTTATAATAACTGAAACAAACAACTTGGGACAGTCCCTAAAAATTCAAATTCATGATTAAATACTTAACAATATAAGGAAAAAACAGTTCAGTTTTCTAAAACCATAAAATATCAGATTAAAATTAAATTAAAATTCATATAATGGACCTCAAATAGACTTACACAGCTGTGTTGAAACACCAAAAATCATTTAAAACCAAGCGTGCTGTCTCCATGGCAATACTTTGATCGATTAAAAAACTCACCCAATCCAGCCAAAATTATCCGACACATAAAATTAATTAATTAATCAATTAATCCAGACTATTTATGACACACAAAACTGTATCTTGATAGTTTATTTTTAATAAACATTTAAAAACAGTACGTCTCCATGGTGACATCATTATTTTGAAAAACTACACCTGATGGCTGTTTTAATCCAGAATTTTGAGCTCTGATCACTTTTTACATAAAGTTTTCACATAACGCCACTGTTTTTAAATTATGTCTGGGATTTTACTAAACAGTGAACTATAAGGGCTCACAGAAACGCAAAACAAACGCACGGAAAATCAATAAACACAAACTACAAGCCCAAACATCTTTATCGAAAGAGGTACAAACCTGACCTCCTACAACTACTGACTTTTGAACTGTTTACATACCGTTTTTGTCCACAGTGTAACTTACTTCGTCTCTTCACGCTGTCATGTTGCAAACAGTGTCTTCGGGCTGTGTGTCGACGGTATTTATGTCTTAACGTGTAACACGTGCACTGGTAACTCTGGCAACTCCAAACAGTCTCCGACGTCATTGGTTCTTAAGCGGCCCCGCCCCCGCGCTCAGTCGCGTTGTGCCCCGCCCCTAACCTAACGCCAGTTGCTACGAGTTACCATAGTTACCACCATGATCTGTAGTTTATTGGCTTATTTTTTTAAACAAACCGGACGCCACATTACCACTCCCATGTACCGCTCCTGAACCACTGATCTGTAACACTGAAGCAAACTGGCGGCCATCTTACCACTCACAATTTATGCGGACCGCACATACAGGCTTCATCATCATCATCTATTTTATTTGAGCAGAGGATAAGAAATACAGAAAACAGAAGAAAAAAACAAAACAGAAAACAATTTAACAATAACATAAAAAACAAAAAAAACTGAATTTACTATTAACTCAGGACATTGAATCTGCTCAAAAAGGAGTGGGAGGAAGAAAACTTATTTAATCCCACCCCTTTATTCAAATTTAACATAAAGTGCATAGCTGCTTCCCGTCAATTATAGAAAATTAAGAAAATAATACATTTAAATACTTGTAAATTCCCACATTAGATACAAACAGCAGCAAGAAAACAATACCAGTATAATAAACAAGCGACAAGCACATACCAACAATGGTAAGAAATCAACGATACCAGTTACGGCAAAGAAAACAAACATATGATGCTCATACCAACAATGGTAAGAAAACAACAATACCAATTACGGTAAGAAAGCAAACATATAAAAAACATACCAACAATGATAAGAGACAGCAATACCAATTATGATGAAGAACCAAACATATGAAAGAAAGAAACATATAATGCACAAACCAACAATTGTGATACAGAGTCATGAGCCATGAATGTAAAATGGCTTTTATTGTTAAGTCTCAATCATTCTATACCGATCCCAGACCCTCTGTTTATAATGTGACTTGAATTCATGAATGTTTTGGCATTGCTTGAGTCTGACGTCCAAACCATTCCATAACTTTGCTCCACATACAGACACACAAAAAATTTTCCGAGTGGTTCTAACTTTTAATAATGTGAATTTGGCAAAACCTCTAAGATTATGAACACACTCTTTAACTGAGAAGAACTTTAGAATGTTACTTGGCAGTGATTTGTTAAATACCTTAAATAAAATCTGTAATGTAGAATATTTTACAAGATCATGAAATTTAAGCAATTTTGATTGCATAAAAAGATTATTGCTATGTTCTAAAAATCCAACTTTATGTATGATCCTTATTGCTCGTTTTTGTAGTATAAATAGTGGTTGTGTTGAACATTGATAGTTGTTACCCCACACTTCAACACAATATGTTAAGTATGGGAGAACAGTATAATGTACGGAGTGCATTATGATCAAGAAATTGCTTTACCTTATTCATAATAGAGAGGCTTTTTGAAATTTTCATTTTTATGTGTCTGATGTGGGCTTTCCATGTTAATTTACTGTCTATTATTACTCCTAAAAATTTGTTTTCAGCTGAGTTTTCAATTTGGACACTGTCTATACATATTTGTAATTTAGATTTAACCTTATAATTACCAAATATCATTGCTTTTGTTTTATTTAAATTTAATGATAATTTGTTACTGTCCATCCATTTTTTTATTTTACTTAGTTCGTCATTTACAGTATTTATAAGTTCATTGTAATTATCACTACTGTAGAATATATTTGTATCATCAGCGAATAATATTAGTTTCAGTGATCTAGATGCATTAAAAATGTCATTAATATACATATTAAACAATTTGGGACCCAACACTGCCCCCTGGGGGACACCACAAGCAATGCCAAGACATTCAGATTTGTAATTTCCCATTTCCACGTATTGGACCCTATCTGTAAGATAACTTTTTATCCAATTTCCTGCAACTCCTCTGATACCATAATTCTCTAATTTGTTGATTAAAATTGAATGGTTAATTGTATCAAATGCTTTTTTAAGATCAATGAATATTCCAACAGCATATCTTTTTCTGTCCAATGCATTAGTAATTTCTTCTATTGCCTCAATAACAGCCATTGAAGTGGTTCTTTTCTTTCTAAAGCCATATTGACCTTCGTTTATTAACTGATATTTTTCTATGAATTTTTCCAAACGAGAGACAAACAATTTTTCTAGGATTTTTGAAAACTGTGGGAGTAAAGAAATTGGTCTATAATTGGTAAAAAAATATGTTTGTTGTCATTTTTGTACAGTGGTATAACTTTTGCAATTTTCATTTTTTCCGGAACACATCCAGTTTGGAATGACAAATTACAGATATAGGTCAGAGGTTTTGAAATGTTGTTGATGACTTTTTTGACTAATACCATGTCTATATCGTGACAGTCTGTAGACAGTTTGTTTCTGCATTTATTAACAATGTCTTTTATTTCCTGTTCATTTGTTGCTGAAAGAAAAATTGAATTTATGTTTCTTTTTATAGTTTCATTAGACTGCTGAATTCCTGGATTTGGGATTTCAGCTGCCAAATCAGGGCCAACATGTACAAAAAATTTATTAAAACCATTCACTATATTATTCATGTTGTAATCATGAACATTTTTATCAATAAAATAATCTGGATATCTTGTATTGGAAGATCCTGGTTTAATTAGGTTGTTCAAAAATGTTCCAAGTTTCTTTGATGTTGTTTTTATTTTTTTGTAGAATTTCATCATAGTACAACTTTTTACTTATTCGGATGACTTCTGTTAATTTGTTTTTATATACTTTATATCTTATTTCAGCTTCTTTTGTTTTTGAATTAATAAATTTTTTATAAAGGCTGTTTTTTTTTGCAGGCTTTTAATATTCCTTTAGTTAGCCAAGGACATTTATTGTATCTTTTATTTTTATAGTATTCTTTAAGGGGACAATGTTTTTTATACAACGTGCAGAAAATATCTATAAAATTGCTATATGCACCATCTACATCTGACTCACTGTAGACTGTACTCCAGTCTTGTATACTTAAACTGCTGTTGACGGCATTTATTGTTTCTTCTGTTCTTATTCGTTTATGGACTACTTCTCTGTCATGATTAGTTTTTTTAAGGTCACAGTCATAAACAATAAAAACAGGTAAGTGATCAGTGATATCACATATGAACAGGCCACTTATAACTTGATTTTCAATAATATTCGTAAAGATATTATCGATTATTGTGGCACTGTGAGATGTTATTCTACTTGGTTTTGTAATTGCTGGATAAAGGGACATACTATACATTGTGTCAGAAAAAGCATCTATTGATTTCAGTTTTTCAGGATTCAAAAGATCTATATTAAAATCCCCACAGACAAATATATTTTTAGTACTTATTTCCGAGAACATTTTTTCCATTTGTTCATTAAAAATGTCAATACTTGAACCAGGTGACCGATATACACAACTTACAATAATATTTTTCCTCTTTTTGTTGTCTATTTCGACTGTCAGACATACCATTACTCCATCTATTGTTACTGACATACTTTCTACAACCGTAAACTGAATTGTTTTATGAATATATAATGCAACACCACCTCCTGTTTTGTATTTCCTGTTTACATAATGCAACTCATAATCTTCTAAATCAAAATCAATACCTTTTTCCTTTTGTAACCAGGATTCTGATATGGCAATAATACTAAATGGTGATATAAACTGTTGCAAATATTCCTTTATAGAGTTAAAATTAGTGTACAAACTTCAGCTGTTGAAATGTATGATTGACAATTTGTCGTCCGAAGTCGTAACATTTGTATACTGGTCTTGTGTATAGTAATCACAGTTCATATTTATTGAAACAAGAAGGTTGTTGACCGGGTCAGTTTCATTTTCCTGATCTTGTGTGTTGTGCTCAGTATATTTAAATGTTTCCAGTTCCTTTTGTTTAAATTGTAAGATTCTCTGTAACAAATCTGTATCTTTGTTGTTCTTTGGTGTGAATATGTTTGTTGTAATGTTCATGGTGGTGTATAGAGTCTCACATTGTTACCTTATCTTTCAGTTATATTTGTCAAGCTCTTCTATATTTCTCACCACCATAACTTTTGCTTCTTCTGGTGTACCATTCAGTTTGATGAGAATCCTACAATTTGTTACCCACATTTGCTGAATTCTTTGCCGTTTCTTTAGGACATCAGCAATTTGGAGTAATAACTTAATAATAACTTAACTGATTATCCAATTTTCTTATTTTTGTTCTTCAGATAATGTGACCGTCATACCTCCTAATCTATGTCTGCCATGATTAGCTATTTGATTTATTTCCTTTCTTTCTTTTAGTACTTTGACACATTCTCTCCTTCTGTTCTCACTCAGATCTCATTGGGACAAATAGTCCATTCTAAAAATTAATTAAATCTGTTAATTACTTTCCATTTCAGTTATACTCACAGGTGAAATAGTCATCCACAGCCTTTGAACCGGCGATTTGCACAATTTATAGCTGCACATGAAGGCATTTTTTAAAACAAAATCACAAATAATAAAGCTTTGTGCGCCTGGTTAAAGATCAATAGAAAAGAGCGTTCAGGAGCAGAACATGCGAGTGGTAATATGGCAGCCGATTGGCTTCAGAAACATTGGCCAATGAGCTATCCAGTATTCATATGCAGCTATAAACTGCACAAATTCTCAGTTCAAAGGCTGTAGGTGAACATTTCACCTGTGAGTATGATTAAAATAGAAAGTAATGAACAATAATTTGTAGAGTTCTATCCTTTATTCCACCATATAGACACAGATAATAATAATAAGTGGCTTGAGTGTAGCCACATGATTAGCCATGATCAGTAGAATGCCAAAGCGATTGTCAGTCATGTGACCCACCAAATTGAAAGAAAAAACATTTCCATTCTATGAATTTGCTCTTACAGAATATCTCAAGATGGTGAATTAAAAACCCAAGGCTAATTAAAAGAGATAAATTGACACTTATGAAAGTGAGACTTGAATGGCGATATATTTATCACGGCAAAGCAGGCAGTAAAAATGAAGTCACTACTTTACATAATACAAATAGTTACAACAAAATAAATCATTTCCTAACCTTTATTAAGCTATTTTAGTCATTTCCCTCATATCATTTAGTGTTTGGGACTGAAGCTGAGAACAAGTGGTTCGCTTTCGGCTACTGATTTTTATTATTTATTTATTTTTAATGCTAACCTCACTTATCATGTTTTGTCTGTCTCCAATTACAGCTTTTAATTAACTAATTATTAATATTATTATGAAGTGGGGTCAGAGGTTCAAGGTCAAGTGCACTAGTTTATTTATGAAGGCTCGAATCGTTAACACAAGTTTCCCCAAGGTGCTTCACAAGGGCAAAGTCTCACTTCACCAGCCGTTTTAATTTTATTTTTTGTGATATTTACAGGTAAAATGGTTGAGAAATTCATTAACATACAAAAACAAACTGTTCTCTGTTCATTAGAAAGCAAATGTATCAAAATGTGTCTGTGCTGATGTTTATAATAATGAAATTGTCATTTATCTCAAACAGGAATATAAGATAGATTTGTGACTTTCGTGTATTGAGCGCTGAGCAGAGATGACACTTTGGATTTTGTGTCTGTCTCCTCTGAGTCCAGTTTGGGCTCAAGTGAAAAGAATGCAGCACTTGAACAAATAAATGCTGAAGGTTTTGAAGTACTGCACTGTCCGGTGGGTCAGGTGATGGTGTGTATTTAACTTAACCAACTTCACGTTTCCTGTTTCTTTTCAAGATGTGTTTGACTTCAAATACCAGAGTCAGAATCAGAACAGACTTTATTCACCAAGTATCTACAAGAATACAAGGAATTTGTGTCCAGTTTGAGCTGTACTTTCTCTCTCCACTGTGAGAGACATAATCTAAAAAAAAAAAAAAATCTGTAAATCACAATGTATGATTTTTTAATAATTTATTTGTATGTTACTGCTGCAAATAAGTATTTCAACACCTGTGAAAATCAATGTTAATATCTGGTACAGTAGCCCTTGTTTGCAATTACACTTATTGTTTGAACTTGTTACCTGTATAAAAGACACCTGTTCACACACTCAATCAATCATACTCCAACCTGTCCACCATAGCCAAGACCAAAGAGCTGTCTAAGGACACCAGAGACAAAACTGTAGACCTGCACAAGTCTGGGATGGACTACAGGACAACAGGCAAGCAGCTTGGTAGAAGACAACAACTGTTATGATTATTTATTAGAAAGTGGAAGAAACACAAGATGACTGTCAATCTCCCTTGGTCTGGGATTCCATGCAAGATCTCACTTTGTGGAGTAAGGATGATTCTGAGAAAGCTCAGAACTACACTGGAGGACCGGGTTAATGACCTGAAGAGAGCTGGGACCACAGTCACAAAGATTACATTAGTAACACATGATGCTGTCATGGTTTAAAATCCTGCAGGGCAGCAAGGTCCCCCTGCTCAAGCCAGCACATGTCCAGGCCCGTTTAAAGTTCACCAGTGACCATCTGGATGACCCAGAGGAGCCATGGGAGAAGGTCATGTGGTCAGATGAGACCAGAATACAGCTTTTTGGAATCAACTCCACTTACCATGTTTAGAGGATGAGAACAACCCCAAGAAAACCATCCCAACCGTGAAGCATGGGGGGTGGAAACTTCATACTCTGGGGACGCTCTTCTGCAAAGGGGACAGGACGACTGCACCGTATTGAAGGGAGGATGGATGGGGTCATGTATTGCGAGATTTTGGCAAACAACCTCCTTCCCTCAGTAAGATCATTGAAGATGGGTCATGGCTGGGTCTTCCAGCATGACAATGACCCCATACACACAGCCAAGGAAACTAAGGAGGGTCTCCGTAAGAAGCATTTCAAGGTCTTGGAGTGGCCTGGCCAGTCTCCAGACCTGAACGCAATAGAAAATCTTTGGAGGGAGCGGAATCTCCAAACCTGAAAGATCTGGAGAAGATCTGTATGGATAAGTGGACCAAAATCCCTGCTGCATTGTGTGCAAACCTGGTGGAAAAACTACAGGAAATGTTTGACCTCTGTAATTGCAAACAAAGACTACTGTACCAAATATTAACATTGATTTTCACAGGTGTTCAAATACTTATTTGCAGCGTAACATACAAATAAATTGTTAAAAAAATCATACATTGTGATTTCCGGATTTTTTTTTTTTTTTTTTTTTAGATTATGTCTCTCACAGTGGACATGCACCTAAGATGAAAATTTCAGACCCCTCCATGATTTCTAAGTGGGAGAACTTGCAAAATCGCAGGGTGTTCAGATACTTATTTTCCTCACTGTACATCCTCTGCTGTGCCTGTTTCCTGATGGAGTGGGAGGGACATCAGATCTCGCGAGATGGTGGATCCCAGGAACTGGAAAGTGTCTACAGTAGACACAGTGCTGTTGAGGATGGGTGGGTGGGTGGGGATCCTCCTGAAGTCCACTATCATATCCATAGTCTTGAGCAGGTTCAGCTCTGGTTTGTTCTAACCACACCAGAGGACCAACTGTTCCACCTCCTGTCTCACCTCCCATTGATCTACAGAGCAAAACTGTTATGTGTCGGACGCGGTCGGAGCACCGACCCAGCGTTTGACAGGACCCAGCATAAAATAAGCAGAGCACGGTTCAAAAGGTAACAGAATTTAATACACATAATAGTGAGTGGAGTGATAAACAACCCAAAAAGTCCACGGTCTGGTGAGGTGGAAACACGGTGCGCTCTCAGCAGCGCACACAGTCCGGAGCCACAGCAGTTCGGACCCAGGGACCCCGCCGACACCCCCCAGGCGGCCGCGACAAACTGAGTCTGCGAAGGAAGAAATCATGAGGTGAGTCCAACACTCTCCACACAGAGACACAGCTCAAAGGTGCACACAATCAGCAAACACTTCCTGGCTTTAATATAACTCAGCTTCTCACCCTGCAGGCACGGAACAACTCAGTTCAAATCTCCACTGCAGCAGAAGCTGATTAGCATAGCGTAACAGCTCAATAGGTGTGAGGGACACCAAATCCACTGTCATTACTTCACCAAAACCAAATTACCTCAGGAAGTGTGCTGAAGAGCGTGAGACCTCACCCAATCCTCCTTCACAGACTGTGGCGTCAAACCTGGAGCGGTCTCTGCGTCCGTAATGGTGAGATTGTTCTCCTGACGTCGATCTCACACGTCTGCTCACAAGGTCGAGTCTCTGGCAAATACACACTGTGCATTCAAGGTTTAAGTGCAGCAAGCTCTGATCAAGACAGATACACCACAGCTGTGAGTCCTGATGACCTGCACGTGATAACAAGCCTCAGGTGTTCAGGGTGAGGTCCTAATACTCAGCCACACGTCAGCCACTCAGTCCTGAACGCATAACACCTGGTGGGAGAAACAGAAAACAAAAACAAAGCCAGCCAAACACCCCAGCCCACAACAGTACCCCACCCTCACGGGAAGCCTCCCGGCGACCACACGAACCTGGGCCAGGAAAAACACCCCCCTCCAGGGACCATGGCTGGAATGTTGGCTGGGAGCAAAAAACACCTCCTGCAGCTTCAGTCTCAGCTCCGTGTGCTGACGATCCAGCTGGGAAAGCCTGTCTCCAAGAGCCGAGCGTTACTGCGCTCTGAAGACAGCTCCGTCGTCAGCTGCTCAACCTCATGTGAATTTCATCATGCGGTCATTGACCCTCTTAATGTTGAATGTTGAGCTTCTCCTCTTCTAGTTTTTCCTTCAGCTGGATGAAACGAGCTTCCAGCCGCCTCTTCTCTGCCAACAGGGAACTCTGTGTTGAGACTATAGATCTCATCCTTTCACTCCTTGAGCCTGTCTGCAGTAGACAGCTCCTCCTGGATGTGTAACATGTCTCCCTCCATTGCTTTAAGCTTCTTATCACTGTCTTTAGCATCATTAACTGCTTCATCCCCGAACATTCACAGCTCTTCCAGTCCTCTCATCTGGTCTTTCATTCGGTCCTGCAGTTTCTTCAAGTGCTGTAAGACATTATTGCGATTTTCAGTAGCATCTTCAAGATGGCCTTCAAGCCCTCCCAGATCCAGCTCCCGTTTCTTCTTGGCAGAGTGGGCCTGGAAACATTACCTATATACATCCTCCAGCTGAATCTTCATCTCCTCCAGTCGCTGCTCCATGGCACGCTTGGACCTCTCCAAACAAGGAACTCTTTCCGAAGTCATCCGTCTCGGTCTTGAGCACTTTATTAAATCAGTCAAGTTCATCTTTCAGGTCTGTAAGAGTCTTTAACTCTCTTGCCAGGGTCAACACTTTTGCCTCCTTCTCCCTGGCCTCCGCTTCGGCACGATCATACTCCTCTGCATATAGAGTAGCAACACATTTCTCTTTGGCCCACATCTGGTCAGACTTTTTTTGCTTCCTCTCCAGATTGGAGACGATCTGCCGAAGGTGGTCCTGGTCCACCAAGAGGTCATCCATTTCTCTTGCTGCAAACGGATCTCTATCTTATCCAGTTTGTCCATAGGCTGAACTTTTCTACTCCAGCTGCCGCTGAACACCGTCCAAATTCCCACTGTACTCCTTTGAGGCCCTCTTCAGCCCCCTCTAATGACAAGGCATTCTATCCTGCCTTTGTGTTTCTTTCAGCCAGCTGAGTCTAGAGAGCAAAGACGTACATCTCTACAGTGTTCTTGCTCTCGTTCTCTTCTTTCAGCTTCTCCTGCAAAATATACCCCTCATCCTCCATCTACCCTAGGCAGATGGAGAAGGAAGTTGTCTACTGGATTTCCTCTTGGAGCAGCTCCTGAATGTCCTGCAGCTGACACTCCAGTGCAGAGATATCTTTTGTTAAATTTGATGGTCTTGCCTACTGCTTCATTTAGCAGACCCGTTAGCGTCTCCATCTCTGACTGCATCTTTGCATTTGTTTATGTCAACTCTTGCTTCTGTCATTCACTTTGCACAGATTTGGCCAGGAGTTCTTAAACCTGTGCATTCAGCCTTCTTTCGACCATGTTCAGAGTCTGCCTAGTCAAAAAACAAAAAGAAAAACACAAACAACCATTCAGACCCCCCAGGGAACACCACAACCAACACCAGGGGTGCAAACTGGGAGGAAGGAAAAAAAAAAAGAAAAACACAAACAACCATTCCGACCCCCCCCCCCAAGAGGACCGTCCCATCAAACCCTGGGAGGAGGAGAAAAGAAAAAGAAACACAACCCAAACTTAAGCTTGCAAAAAAAAAAAAAATCTAACACCCCCCCCCCAGACGACATGTAGGGACCAACACCCCCCAGAGGACATCCCGCCAGCTCCAGGAGTAATAACCACAGCTGAGGTCCCTCTTGGATCCAAAGTCACCCACGGGGGCTCCCAGCGCCTCCCAGAGGACCGTTCCATCAAACCCCAGGAGACACCCCCCCATGACTAACAACAGACCCAGCCCCGGCCGTCTACGGCTAGATGGTCCCACAGTCATTTCTCCCCCAGAGGACACCACAGTCACACTCTGAGGGCGGAAACTGGGGGAAAAAACAAACAAACAAAACAACAACCCCAACCCCACCCCCTCAGCGCAGGGGAAACTGGAAGTACGTCCAGTGTCACCAACCATGACTATACCCCAAAAGTCAACCGGGAGGAGTGGAACAGCGGTAATGGCGTATGGCACAAAACGGCGCCACTCCTCCGACTTTTAAACCAGCCACCAGCTGCGGGTATATTCCACTGCCCCAAACCTCAGCTATGCCGATGGCGTACGGCTCAAAGGCACGCTGAAGCCGGAGGTGGAACAGGGAATGAACAAAAAATAAAAAAAACACCCCTAACCCCCCCCCCCCCCCCCCCCTCCTGGGTGCAGAGGTCATCTGGGAAATGCCCAGCATAACCGAACTGCACCACCCCAGCAACGCCGACAACGTACGGCTCAAACGGCTGGGGCCGGAGGAGAAGACAGGGAAGTAACAAAAAAAAAGAGTGCCCCCAAACCCCGCCCCCCCCCCCCGGGTGCAGAGGTCATCTGGGAAACGCCCAGCACAACCAAACTGCACCACTCCAGCAACGGCGACAACGTACGGCCCAAACGGCTGGAGCCGGAGGAGAAGAGAGGGAACAAAAAAAAAAGAGAAAAAGAAAAAACAACCCAATTACCCCCCCATCACCCCCCAGAGGACCGTCCCATCAAACCCTGGGAGGTGAAACCAAAAGAAATAAACAAGAAAGACTAACAGACAAACATAAAGTCACCTGGGTCCAACTATGCTCCCGACAGCCTGTATTTTCACGCCACCAGACCACTGACAGTGCTTAAAACCCACAAAAACAATTTGAACCACACATATAAAACCCCACAATTAATAAACCAACAAGAAACTAACTAATAAGTGACTTATACCATCAAGCTCAAACAACTGGAACATTTATGTTCTACCTTAAGAGCTGTGACAGTAATGTGGCTCAGTCACCAGCAGGGGGAGCCAGAGTGCTAAAAATAAAAAGCCCTGTGGCCACCGAGTAAACTCAACACACGCTGCTTTAATTGTGAGGAGCTACGTGTAGCATACAGCTAAAGTGTGATTTAACTAATAAGTCCAGAGCTGATACAACAGACGTAGTAGCTATCTTCACCCAGGGAGACGGGGCTACATCTGTAACAGCAGGACGCAAAGCGACCCGTGCTGCAGAACTCCGCCGTGCGCATTCACCCTCCAATCACACACTCATGCAGCTCCTGTCTAACCTCTTATCTGGTTGGAGTGTGAAGCGAAGCCGTCGCTAATCACACCTTATGCCAATCCCATAGATAAGACAACACCACAGGAACACGGCTGCAAGAGAGTTCAAACTATTATTCAATTTTAGGTTCACTGACACGCACAACCCGGGCGGAGAGCACCCGCAACTGATCCCGGATAACTTCCAACGTCTGCTGCCGCCTTCCCAGCAAAAATACCGTCTCTGCTTCCGCTGGTCCATTGTTAAATGGCCAGAGACTATTGTTATGTGTCGGACGCGGTCGGAGCACCGACCCAGCATTTGACAGGACCCAGCATAAAATAAGCAGAGCACAGTTCAAAAGGTAACAGAATTTAATACACATAATAGTGAGTGGAGTGATAAACAACCCAAAAAGTCCGCGGTCTGGTGAGGTGGAAACACGGCGCACTCTCAGCAGCGCAAACGGTCTGGACCCACAGCAGTTCGGACCCAGGGACCCCGCCGACACCCCCCAGGCGGCCGCGACAAACCGAGTCTGCGAAGGAAGAAATCATGAGGTGAGTCCAACACTCTCCACACAGAGACACAGCTCAAAGGTGCACACAATCAGCAAACACTTCCTGGCTTTAATATAACTCAGCTTCTCACCCTGCAGGCACGAAACAACTCAGTTCAAATCTCCACTGCAGCAGAAGCTGATTAGCATAGCGTAACAGCTCAATATAACAAGGTGTGAGGGACACCAAATCCACTGTCATTACTTCATGAAAGTCACCAAAACCAAATTACCTCAGGAAGTGTGCTGAAGAGCGTGAGACCTCACCCAATCCTCCTTCACAGACTGTGGCGTCAAACCTGGAGCGGTCTCTGCGTCCGTAATGGTGAGATTGTTCTCCTGACGTCAATCTCACACGTCTGCTCACAAGGTCGAGTCTCTGGCAAATACACACTGTGCATTCAAGGTTTAAGTGCAGCAAGCTCTGATCAAGACAGATACACCACAGCTGTGAGTCCTGATGACCTGCACGTGATAACAAGCCTCAGGTGTTCAGGGTGAGGTCCTAATACTCAGCCACACGTCAGCCACTCAGTCCTGAACGCATACCACCTGGTGGGAGAAACAGAAAACAAAAACAAAGCCAGCCAAACACCCCAGCCCACAACAAAAACAATGTGTATCAGATCATTATTACATATACAGATGAAAACACCTTTCAGTAAAAATTGTGATAAGAATCAAAGATTACTGCACCAGATGGATGTAGTTCTTATGGTTTTACAATGATGAATGACTGAGATGTTCTTATGATGTATCATGTGCTGATGTCCTTTGCATTGCAAAAGTACATGTACGTATACACACACAGACACACTGCCAAATGCAATCTATTTCTTTTATACAGTGAGTTAAAAATAAAAATGTTTCGACATGAAAAACCTTTTTGCTGGGCATGTTGTCATTTGTGCATGTAAACTCTGACCCAAAAGTCACAGTGGCCAATCAAAATGTGTGTTTTACACCGTTCATTGTATGATTTAAAATCTAAGATGGATGTTCATTTGAAGGGTGTCAAAACTAAACGTGCCAGTTTAAATCTTAAGAACACGTTTTGATTTACCTGTTCCCGCTGTAGCAGACCGAACAGTCCCCCCTAAAAATTGGTCCGCCCTGCTTTCACTGCGCATGCGTCATTTGGGACCACAGCAGCTCATCTGAGACAGAGTCTCTACACCCAAAAAGATCAAAGGGAATAATGTGATTATTAACCATTAGATGACAAAGTAAAACCTCTTAAATCATTCTAAAGTCAGTTTTAAGCATAAACAAAGTGATAATCGGTGAGTCACGACTGACACTTTGAAATGATGGCGGTGCAGTGATCGCAGCAGCTAGCAGCTCGTGTGGCTGCTGCGGTGCTCTGATCACTTCCTCTGTCTTTTATTATGAAATAATGCTGAATTTATGTGGAAATGATTGTTGTACAAAAGCTTCAGATATCTGTTGCTGAGATAGATGATGACTGGAGTGCAGTTTTATGTAGAAACGAGGTGATAATTAGTGAACCGCGGCTGATGCACAGAAATTACGCATGCGCAGTGAAGGCAGGGTGGACCGATTTTTAGGGGGGACCGTTCAGTCGGCGACACCAGAATGTAAGACTGTAAATTATGTTGTTTATTTCAGATGTGTACATGAAAAAAAAACAACAATCCATAGATTTAATAAAAAAAAGTATAAAATTAAAATAAAGTATAAAAATTACAAACAATATAAAGAATACGAGAAGCACTCAGAGAGTGCAAACCTCTGCCAAGGCCATGGGGTCACTGACGCCATAACATCTACACGCCGTGGAATCATTGAACATAAAAAAGTCTAACAATGATGTTTGCTCAGTAGTAAACAGTGGTGGGCACAGTTCCGATAATCTGATAACAGATAATTATCGAAGATAATGTTTTCATTATCGGATTATCTTTTTAGATAACTTTGAAAACCATTATCGGACCAATTATCTTCCGATTAACTTTTGTCCGATAAGTTTTAGATTGATAAACAAAGCTTAAGAGCAACAAGCATTTCTAAAATTTAAAATCAGTTCAGCATCTACCTGTTAAAAGCTTTGTAACAGATGTACAGTTATACCCTCTGCAAACAGAAGAGAGCTGTTTCTATAAAAAGTGTCTCTATGCTCTGCAGACAAAGTAGAAGTAGTCAAAAAAAAAAAGCATTTCCTTTAACACTATACCGATATGCTGGCAATATCACCTAAGTCATCCAGAGGCATACATTTTTAACGTATGGTTCAAATTTTACCAAACTAATTTTGGACAAGTTATTTAAAATTACTGTCATGTCTGAAGTTTTATAAAGTGAAAATATCAGATATATGTTTTAAAGTAGTGCGCTAATTTTTAAGGTTTTGTGAGCCCATGCTGAGTCCAGCAGTGCATTATGGGTAGGATGATGTAATCTCACGTTCACGATAGGACAAATGCATTTCAGACACTCTGTTCAGGCTCCACGGACAACAGCATTAAACTCTAGTGCCTAAAACTCTCTTGAATATATTCTCTGGGTTTTGTTAAATTCCACGCATTTTAAATGTAGCAGACAGGGATTATCTGGAATTTTGTTTTCAAGGCCTCTACTGCCATCTACTGGCCAGTAGTGTTCATGGCAGTATTCGCCCTAAGTACTAAGCGTCTGGGAACCAGTAGATGGCAGTGTTGTATTTGTTTTAACCCCAGTTATATCAGATGATTGTCAAATCAACTTTTTGGCTTTGCAAATGGCTTTTTTTTTTTTTTACAAATGAAGTTTAAAAACAAAACAAAACAACAGCAAAAAAAATAAAATAAATAATAATAATAATAATAACATTACAAGACAGCTCTGCAGTGTTTGCACAGGCACAGTGCGAGCGGTTGGATGCTTGTAGCTTTTCAGCAGGAGGATAACCTCATGACAAATCATACGATCGCGATCAGGAGGTGCTCGTGAGATGTTAAAGCTTGTTACTCCATGTACACTACACGATGCAGGACGCGCGATTAACCTGAAACTCGGTCCAAAAATTCCTGCATGAAAAATCATCTCGCACAGCATAAAGCACGTTTTACATCATAAAACGTGGGCACACTCTCCACATGCAAAACATTTTGTGATGACACTTCCAGGGCTCCGTAAAAATGCCTGTTTTTACAAATAAAAAAAATGAACACCAACACACGACAGAAGTCACATTAACGTGTTGGTTTACATACTGAAGGACTGAACCAATCAGTGTTTAGCAGAGGCACTTTTACCCAGAATCCTTTGCGATTTGTCTGTGTTTGTTACTAAACCTCAGAATTAGTGCATTATTCAACATTAAAAGATATATGCTACATTTAAACTTTGTATAAATGACAGAATTGACAATAATGGAGTTAATCTATCGGTATTAATATTATTTATTAAGACAGCATGACTTTATTTTTCAAGACCTCCGCCTGACCAGAGTGTTGTAATTGATAGAGAGCTGGCTTTAGGGCTGCTCTCAGGGTGCTTCTGTGTTGGGAGCTCTGTAGTAAACAAGAGCTTCCAGCAGGTGCAGAATGTTCAAAGACGAAAGTGTGGTCTCATTGTTTGGGTCTGTTGTTACTTTTAATATTAGTAGAAGTTATTGTGGCATTAAAACTTAAATTCGTTTTACTAATAGTTGCAAATGTACCAGAGACAATATTGGAATTTATCTGTTATCGGTTATCTGTAACTTCCGATACATTTTTGGGTGGTTTATTGTTTTATCTTTATCGAAGATAACTTCTCAGTTATCTGATTATCTGTTATCTAAGTTAATTTTTTGGTTATCTGTGCCCACCACTGGTAGTAAAAAAAGTTTCAGCTGCTGTGACTGGATAGCATGTATCCTTAGCGCTTGGCATCACAGTTTATTGCAACTTGCACCTTTCCCAGAAGCTACTGTCATCTGAGCACTGATATTGATATTGCATGTGCTTATAGACAAAAACAAATAAGAGACAAAATTCAATTTATTATTCAACTAAACTGCAAATATATGACTTTTTTTTTAACATTTATGAAACACTTCTCAAAACAAGGCCATAGGGTCACTGACCCTAAAGAGATTCTCTCCTTGGCACAGTGATCTATTCAACAATTCAGTGTTACAACCAAAACTATGATACATACACTTTTCTTTTCTTTATATTTGACATCCTTGACCATGAAAACATACCACTAGAACTTGGAATCACTTTAATGTCTTTATTAGTTCAAAAGATTTTTCGGTAATGGTGGTTTTCTTCTGGATCTAGCTCCATAACATTTGAAGCTACATCAAATCTGATGACACCTTACTGAATCAGTACAGATTCAGCTACAATTTGGTGTTAGTTGTGCATCTCTAGCTTCATTTGTCACCTCACACTGACACATTTTCTATGTTCCTTATATTTTTTGCATATTCTGGATCACCAGATCCGGAATCCGGATCCGATAATCACCAAACTTTGTTGTTTGATAGAACATTTGACTATGTTACACCCTAATTTTTTTCAAGCCTTTCTGCCTTGTTTTTGTGGAGTTAGAAACTAGAAAGTCAAAATTCCCCCTATCCCGCAATGGTGAAGAATCCTTTAAAAAAAAAACCAACACGTTAATGTGATGTGTGTCGTATGTTGGTGTTTACAGATAAATGTGCTTTTGTAAAATATTCCATTTTTTATTTGTAAAAACAGGCATTTTACGGAGCTCTGGAAGTGTCATCGCAAAATGTTTTGCATGTGGAGAGAATGTGCGCTCATTTTATTATATTGTGCGCACGTTTTATTATATTATGCGCACATTTTATGATGTTGTGCGCACGTTTTATTATATTGTGTACACGTTTTATGATATTGTGCGCATGTTTTAAGCATCGTTTGAGTAAAACAAGGGCACGATCGACTTAAACGTGGCCACAATTTGTAAAACGTGCACTCAATATTGTCTTGACACATAAATGTTGGCTATTAGCCAACAAACCAGGAGACAGTGAAAAACATTTCCCCATTAGAAATGGATCTGGTCAGAGTGTATCATCATGGTTTGGGCGCACAAGGACATACAGAGGACTCGAGCTGCCCAGCATGACATCATCTGGAGTTTAAGCACATTAAAAAGGACGCTGAGGGTGTTGTGAGGATGACAATTTAGGTCATATTATGAAGTTTATTTTGAACAAAAGGAAAACGTACCCAAGTTTTATTAATTTGAGGGCTCAATTAAAGGAAAACGCAACAAATTATCACGGCCAGGAAAACGTGTGCACGTTTCATTAATTTTGAGAGCACATTTTATTAATTCGTGGGCTCAATTAAAGGAAAACGTGCGCACAAATTATCATGGCCAGAAAAAATATCACTTTAAGTGACCTCTCCCGGGTTCCGTACTCCTATCAAGAGTGTTTGTAAATTAAGTTTGAAAAAAAGCTTCTGTTTACGTTTTGCTTCTGGAAACACGAGTCCGACGTGTGGTTTTTGCACGTACAATGTGTGTGAGAACATAAATCGTGCGCTCTGAACTTTTACACCGTGCGGTTCTGTGGTACAGTTTGAGCTGTACAGTGAGTACAGTGATTGAAAATATATCAGCCTAGCTTCAGGACCAATACTGCCATGAACACTACTGGCCAGTGGGTGGCAGTAGAGACCTTGAAAACTTGCCAAAACAAAATTCTACATAATCCGTGTCTGCTACATTTAAGATGCGTGGAATTTAATAAACGCACACACAATAACAACATTTATAAACCCAAAGAATATATTTATGAGAGTTTTAGGCACTCGAGTTTAATGCTGTTGTCCATAGAGCCTGATCAGAGTGTTTCAAATGCATTTCTCATGTCGTGAATGTACTGAGATTACCCTATCCTACCCATAATGCACTGCTGGGCACAGCATATATCCACACTAAAACCTTAAAAATAAGCACATTACTTTCAAACTAAAACATATATCTGATATTTTCACTTTATAAAACTTCAGACATGACATTAATTTAAATAACCTGTCTGAAATTAGTTTGGTTAAAATTTGAACCATAAGTTAAAAATGTATGCCTATGGATGTATTGGGTGATATTGCCCTCGTATTAGTATAGAGTTAAAAGAAATGAGTTTTTTGGGGGGGACCAGTTCTCCTTTGCCTGCAGAGGATAGAGCAGTTTCTTCTTGAAGCAGCTCTTCGCTGTTTTTCAGAGGGTAGAACTACACATCACCTACGAGACATTTAACAGGTAGGTGTTTCTGTGTAGGCTCTCAGTTGTCCAGGTGGTTTCCATAGTAGAGAAGCTTGCATCTTCAACTGGACTGGGTTGCTTGACATGAGGACGTTTCGCTTCAAATCGCAGAAGCTTCCTCAGCTAAAATTCTTGCTCTGGTAGTCTGACTTCTGTCTTGACTCTTGTGGAGAAGAAAAACAGAAGCCAACAAAAGCTGGAGTTTTTTAAACCTAACCAGACCCCTCCTACAGAGAGGCCGACTGCTATAGGCTAGTGACTAAACAATAGCTCTAATTAGCACCTATTGTGCTCTAGTTAGCACCCTCCTAATGACAGGGCAGCTGTCACTCCTAATGACACAGAGCCCTACAGGTGCCCGCAACTGCAGAGGGAAGGGCTAAAGAACAACTTGTACGGAAAGCCCTCATAGTATGTGGGTACTCACGATGGTCCCTGGACAAAGTGCAGAAGTCCCAGAAAACAAAGAGACCAGATAGACAGGAGATGGAGACAAGAAGAAGAGGAGTGTCTCTCCCTTATTTAGCAGGAGTAGGGGAAAAACTACAGAGGATCTTCAGACAGCACAAAATCCCAGTTTACTTTAAACCGGTTAACACCTTGAGACAGAAATTAGTTCACCCTAAGGACAGGATCCCTAGTTACAAACAGAGCAATGTAGTGTATTCTATCAGATGTCAGGAAAACTGTAATGAACACTACATAGGTGAGACTAAGCAACCTTTATACAAAAGGCTATACCAGCACCGCAGACAGGGCGCAAATGGACCTCAGTCTGCAGTTCATCTCCACCTGAAAGACACTAACCACACGTTTGAGGACAAGGAAGTTAAAATCTTAGCCAGAGAGAAGAAATGGTTTGAGAGAGGTGTCAAGGAAGCATTCTTTGTGAAACAGTTGAAACCCAGCCTTAACCGGCTTAACCTTAACCCAGCCTTTACAATGGGGTACTCAGGTCAAAGCAGTTCCAGTCTTTTGTTCATGGTAATGAGTCATTCACGTCATCAGGAGAGTCATCAAGGGAGCCATTAGGAGAGGCTTCCATCCCATTAGGAGGGACAGCTGCCCTGTCATTAGGAGGGTGCTAACTAGAGCACAATAGGTGCTAATTAGAGCTATTGTTTAGTCACTAGCCTATAGCAGTTGGCCTCTCGGTAGGAGGGGTCTGGTTAGGTTTAAAAAACTCCAGCTTTTGTTGGCTTCTGTATTTTCTTCTCTACAAGAGTGAAGACAGAAGTCAGACTACCAGAGCAAGAATTTTAGCTGAGGAAGCTTCTGCGATTTGAAGCGAAACATCCTCGCGTCAAGCAACCCAGTCCAGTCGAAGATTCAAGCTTCTCTACAACAGGTAGGTGCTCAACTGATTTTAAATTTTATAAATGTTTGCAACTGTTCAGCTTTATTTATCACGTTATCAGTCTAAAACTTATCGGACAAAACTGTATCGCAAGATAATTAGTCAGATAATGGTTTTTAAAGTTATCTAAAAAGATAATCCGATAATGAAACCATTATCTTCGACAATTTTCGGTTATCAGATTATCGGAACTGTGCCCACCACTGACTGGATGTGTGTTACACTTACAAACATGATAAAGGAAAACTGGAAAAATGGACTCAAGGTGTGAGAAAGGTATTTTTGTTGGATATCAATCAATCAACTTTTTTTTTATATAGCGTCAAATCACAACAAACAGTTGCCCCAAGGCGCTTTATATTGTAAGGCAAGGCCATACAATAATTATGAAAAACCCCAACGGTCAAAACGACCCCCTGTGAGCAAGCACTTGGCTACAGTGGGAAGGAAAGACTCCCTTTTAACAGGAAGAAACCTCCAGCAGAACCAGGCTCAGGGAGGGGCAGTCTTCTGCTGAGACTGGTTGGGGCTGAGGGAAAGAACCAGGAAAAAGACATGCTGTGGAGGGGGGCAGAGATCGATCACTAATGATTAAATGCAGAGTGATGCATACAGAGCAAAAAGAGAAAGAAACAGTGCATCATGGGAACCCCCCCACAGTCTACGTCTAAAGCAGCATAACCAAGGGATGGTCCAGGGTCACCTGATCCAGCCCTAACTATAAGCCTTAGCGAAAAGGAAAGTTTTAAGCCTAATCTTAAAAGTAGAGAGGGTATCTGTCTCCCTGATCTGAATTGGGAGCTGGTTCCACAGGAGAGGAGCCTGAAAGCTGAAGGCTCTGCCTCCCATTCTACTCTTACAAACCCTAGGAACTACAAGTAAGCCTGCAGTCTGAGAGCGAAGCGCTCTAATGGGGTAATATGGTACTACGAGGTCCCTAAGATAAGATGGGACCTGATTATTCAAAACCTTATAAGTAAGAAGAAGAATTTTAAATTCTATTCTAGAATTAACAGGAAGCCAATGAAGAGAGGCCAACACGGGTGAGATATGCTCTCTCCTGCTAGTCCCCGTCAGTACTCTAGCTGCAGCATTTTGAATTAACTGAAGGCTTTTTAGGGAACTTTTAGGACAACCTGATAATAATGAATTACAATAGTCCAGCCTAGAGGAAATAAATGCATGAATTAGTTTTTCAGCATCACTCTGAGACAAGACCTTTCTGATTTTAGAGATATTGCGTAAATGCAAAAAGGCAGTCCTACATATTTGTTTAATATGCGCTTTGAATGACATATCCTGATCAAAAATGACTCCAAGATTTCTCACAGTATTACTAGAGGTCAGGGAAATGCCATCCAGAGTAGAGCTCTGGTTAGACACCATGCTTCTAAGATTTGTGGGGCCAAGTACAATAACTTCAGTTTTATCTGAGTTTAAAAGCAGGAAATTAGAGGTCATCCATGTCTTTATGTCTGTAAGACAATCCTGCAGTTTAGCTAATTGGTGTGTGTCCTCTGGCTTCATGGATAGATAAAGCTGGGTATCATCTGCGTAACAATGAAAATTTAAGCAATACCGTCTAATAATACTGCCTAAGGGAAGCATGTATAAAGTGAATACAATTGGTCCTAGCACAGAACCTTGTGGAACTCCATAATCAACTTTAGTCTGTGAAGAAGATTCCCCATTTACATGAACAAACTGTAATCTATTAGACAAATATGATTCAAACCACCGCAGCGCAGTGCCTTTAATACCTATGACATGCTCTAATCTCTGTAATAAAATTTTATGGTCAACAGTATCAAAAGCAGCACTGAGGTCCAACAGAACAAGCACAGAGATAAGTCCACTGTCCGAAGCCATAAGAAGATCATTTGTAACCTTCACTAATGCTGTTTCTGTACTATGATGAATTCTAAAACCTGACTGAAACTCTTCAAATAGACCATTCCTCTGCAGGTGATCAGTTAGCTGTTTTACAACTACCCTCTCAAGAATCTTTGAGAGAAAAGGAAGGTTGGAGATTGGCCTATAATTAGCTAAGATAGCTGGGTCAAGTGATGGCTTTTTAAGTGATGGTTTAATTACTGCCACCTTAAAAGCCTGTGGTACATAGCCAACTAACAAAGATAGATTGATCATATTTAAGATTGAAGCATTAAATAATGGTAGGACTTCCTTGAGCAGCCTGGCAGGAATGGGGTCTAATAAACATGTTGATGGTTTGGATGAAGTAACTAATGAAAATAACTCAGACAGAACAATCGGAGAGAAAGAGTCTAACCAAATACCGGCATCACTGAAAGCAGCCAAAGATAATGATACATCTTTGGGATGGTTATGAGTAATTTTTTCTCTAATAGTCAAAATTTTGTTAGCAAAGAAAGTCATGAAGTCATTACTAGTTAAAGTTAATGGAATACTCAGCTCAATAGAGCTCTGACTCTTTGTCAGCCTGGCTACAGTGCTGAAAAGAAACCTGGGGTTGTTCTTATTTTCTTCAATTAGTGATGAGTAAAAAGATGTCCTAGCTTTACGGAGGGCTTTTTTATACAGCAACAAACTCTTTTTCCAGGCTAAGTGAAGATCTTCTAAATTAGTGAGACGCCATTTCCTCTCCAACTTACGGGTTATCTGCTTTAAGCTACGAGTTTGTGAGTTATACCACGGAGTCAGACACTTCTGATTTAAAGCTCTCTTTTTCAGAGGAGCTACAGCATCCAAAGTTGTCTTCAATAAGGATGTAAAACTATTGACGAGATACTCTAACTCCCTTACAGAGTTTAGGTAGCTACTCTGCTCTGTGTTGGTATATGACATTAGAGAACATAAAGAAGGAATCATATCCTTAAACCTAGTTACAGCGCTTTCTGAAAGACTTCTAGTGTAATGAAACTTATTCCCCACTGCAGGGTAGTCCATCAGGGTAAATGAAAATGTTATTAAAAAATGATCAGACAGAAGGGAGTTTTCAGGGAATACTGTTAAGTCTTCTATTTCCATACCATAAGTCAGAACAAGATCTAAGATATGATTAAAGTGGTGGGTGGACTCATTTACTTTTTGAGCAAAGCCAATAGAGTCTAATAATAGATTAAATGCAGTGTTGAGGCTGTCATTCTCAGCATCTGTGTGGATGTTAAAATCGCCCACTATAATTATCTTATCTGAGCTAAGCACTAAGTCAGACAAAAGGTCTGAAAATTCACAGAGAAACTCACAGTAACGACCAGGTGGATGATAGATAATAACAAATAAAACTGGTTTTTGGGACTTCCAATTTGGATGGACAAGACTAAGAGACAAGCTTTCAAATGAATTAAAGCTCTGTCTAGGTTTTTGATTAATTAATAAGCTGGAATGGAAGATTGCTGCTAATCCTCTGCCCCGGCCCGTGCTACGAGCATTCTGACAGTTAGTGTGACTCGGGGGTGTTGACTCATTTAAACTAACATATTCATCCTGCTGTAACCAGGTTTCTGTTAGGCAGAATAAATCAATACGTTGATCAATTATTATATCATTTACCAACAGGGACTTAGAAGAGAGAGACCTAATGTTTAATAGACCACATTTAACTGTTTTAGTCTGTGGTGCAGTTGAAGGTGCTATATTATTTTTTCTTTTTGAATTTTTATGCTTAAATAGATTTTTGCTGGTTATTGGTGGTCTGGGAGCAGGCACCGTCTCTACGGGAATGGGGTAATGAGGGGATGGCAGGGGGAGAGAAGCTGCAGAGAGGTGTATAAGACCACAGCTCTGCCTCCTGGTCCCAACGCTGGACAGTCACAGTTTGGAGGATCCAAGAAAATTGGCCAGATTTCTAGAAATGAGAGCTGCTCCATCCAAAGTGGGATGGATGCCGTCTCTCCTAACAAGACCAGGTTTCCCCCAGAAGCTTTGCCAGTTATCTATGAAGCCCACCTCATTTTTTGGACACCACTCAGACAGCCAGCAATTCAAGGAGAACATGCGGCTAAACATGTCACTCCCGGTCCGATTGGGGAGGGGCCCAGAGAAAACAACAGAGTCCGACATTGTTTTTGCAAAGTTACACACCGATTTAATGTTAATTTTAGTGACCTCCGATTGGCGTAACCGAGTGTCATTACTGCCGACGTGGATTACAATCTTACCAAATTTACGCTTAGCCTTAGCCAGCAGTTTCAAATTTTCTTCAATGTCGCCTGCTCTGGCCCCCGGAAGACAATTGACTATGGTTGCTGGTGTCGCTAACTTCACATTTCTCAAAACAGAGTCGCCAATAACCAGAGTTTGATCCTCGGCGAGTGTATCGTCGAGTGGGGAAAAACGATTAGAGATGTGAACGGGTTGACGGTGTACACGGGGCTTCTGTTTAGGGCTACGCTTCCTCCTCACAGTCACCCAGTCAGCCTGCTTTCCCGACTGCCCGGGATCTGCCAGGGGGGAACCAACGGCGGCCAAGCTACCTTGGTCCGCACCGACTACAGGGGCCTGGCTAGCTGTAGAATTTTCCACGGTGCGGAGCAGAGTCTCCAATTCGCCCAGCCTGGCCTCCAAAGCTACGAACAAGCTGCACTTATTACAAGTACCGTTACTGCTAAAGGAGGCCGAGGAATAACTAAACATTTCACACCCAGAGCAGAAAAGTACGGGAGAGACAGGAGAAGCCGCCATGCTAAATCGGCTAAGAGCTACTAGCTACGCAACCTAGCGGATTCCTAAAAACACGCAAAGTGAATAATGTGTAAATAATCTAGAGGTGATTCAGCAGAAGGAGTGCTTTAGTTAAGGCACCAGACAGGCCATGAAGCAGCACAGGTAACGCACGGCAACAGCGAATGCACGACAACGGTGCTAAAAAAATAAAATAAAAACGAAAGCGTTAGCAAGCTAGTTAGCTTGCCAACACTGATGAAAGTTAGCTGATGAAAGTGCTCCATCGCGATGTTTCGACCGTTAGAGGTCTTCTTTAGGCGTTGGAGCACGGTGAAAAAGTAAAAAAAAAAAAAAAAAAAAAGTAAAAAAGTCTTGAAAAAGACTGTTAGTTCAAAGTCCAAAGCAGCAGGTAGCAGTCTCTGTGTAAACAGTTCCAACAGAGAGCCAAAATTCTGATGCAACGTCTTCCTCCGTGTGTACTTCCGTGCGTTCAGACTCCGGAAATCCCATATGATATGATAAGATAAGAATAGTCCAGCCTATACGGTATACTATCCTAGCAGCAAGAAAATACAGAAACACAGACTAGTGGAATTTGTATCTAGAATGAAAACTGAGACAAATGTGACTCTGGATGATGATGATGATGATTTTGTAGTTAGAACTAATCCTAGAGCAAACAATGTGCCAGATGTAAATTCAGAAAGCACTCCTGGTAATTCTGACCATGAACTGCCCACAGGAAATGACCAGTGGTGTGTATTAGCCGCACACAAAAAGATGAACCTGAACAGGAACGATATCCTGTCGGAGAGAGAAAAAGACCAGCTTATCTAGATGACTATGTTGTGGCATTGATGATGATTTAACTACCATTGACTACTGTTACAGACTGATGTGTAATGTGCCCCAAACTTACAAAGAAGCTGTAACATCAGTGAATGCAAAAGAATGTATTATGTGGGGGCGCAAGTTAAAAGGTCAATCCAAGGCCCGACTGAACCCAGCCTAAAATAACTAGAAGCAGTTCCAAAGAAACAAGTTTATTAATCACCCTATCGTGCTGTACATAAACATCAAAATAAAATACATCTGGTGGTGGCTAAACATGCGGCGCACTCTCTCTGCGCCTGGACTGACCGGAGCCTGAACATTCAGGACTCAGGATCTCCGCCGACACCCCCCCCCCCCCCCCAGGTGGCCTTTCCCGGACTATACTCTGTGAGGAGGAAACAAAGGTGATATCCTTCAATATAAATATCAGAAACTATTAGAGGCTTACTTATCAGCAACACGTTCAGTTTGATCTCAGCGTTATTTAAAAGAACAGCTGCTCGCAGCCGGTGGAGGATTATCACTCCACACGCCACCGCCGCGAGGAGCAAACAAGACACTGACTTTTAGTATTTAAATTTAGCCACGCACAATTGCCCTATTATTTTCATAGATAAACATTAAAAGAAAGTCACCTCTGACGTGTGCTGACAGCATTTGCCTCTCACCCTCGTCCTCCTTCACAGACGTACGGTCAGGCTCTGGAGCGACCCTCAGCGTCCCCAAACGGTCGACACAACGTTGTTTTGAGCTGTGAAAAGTTGAATTCTCCGGCAGCCAGCACTCATCACCGCTGGCTTAAATGCAGCTCCTCATTTCTCTAGTGACACCAGCTGAAAGTCCTTACTCTGCACGTGAATGCCACAGGTGCAGCAGATTGTCCTGAGTAAGCGCTGCACGTGAATGCCACAGGTGCAGCAAATCCTTGTATCAGAGGTGAGAGACTCTTCTGCAGCACAATTTACCCAGAGAACAGTCCCAAACCACCTGGAAAGGAAAACAAACACACAAACACCAACACAATATCCAACTCCGCCCCCCAACACACAACAGTACCCCCAAGTCAACGGGAAGCCTCCCGGCGACCACACCAACCAAAGGCCACAACAGAAGACAGGGCAGGAAGACGTGGCCGGAAGGCCAGGCGGCAACAAAACAAACCCCCCCCCCCCCCCCCCCCCCCCCCCCCCCCAGGGAAAAGCCCCGAGACACAAAACCCCGCTCAGACCCACGCCCTCTCTCATGTCCACGCTCCCTAATCCGACCATCCAGACGAATAACCAAGGATATTAGATCGTCTAACTCCTTGGGTTGGTCACGGACCACCAGCTCGTCCTTCAAAGATTCATTTAACCCATCTACGAACACCCCTTTTAAAGCAATCGCGTTCCAACCGGACTGTGCTGAAAAGATTCAAAAGTCCACGGAATAATCAGCTGCACTTCGTCGCCCCTGTCGGAGATTCAGCAATCGTTGGATCTTGGTTTTCGTTTCAACCGGATGATCAAAAACCAAACGAAACTCATGAGAAAAATCGTCAAAAGACTCCAGCAGTGGTGATTTATTGCTCCACAGTGCGGTTACCCACACCAGGGCATCACCACGCAACAAATTTGTAACATATGCGACTCGGCTACTCTCAGACGAGAAAGACGTCGGTCGCTGAGCAAACACTAAGGAACACTGCATAAGAAATGGAGCACAAGCCTCTACGTTTCCTGAATAGGGCTCCGGATGGCAAATAACCGATTCGAGAGCCGAATCATTGGACGACAATCTTGTCTGCACAGAACGCGATGGAACCGACGCTGCAGCCGTGGGAAGCGGAGCAGCCTGTGCTATGAGCTCCGTTACACGAGCATCAGTTTGCTTAATTTGGATTGAAAGGTGCTGTACCTGCTCCCAGATCATTTCCAGGTGTTTCTGTACCTTTTCTTGAAACGGAACTGCTTCTGTCGCTGGGTCCATACTGGTATGGCCGGAGAATTCTATTATGTGGGGGCGCAAGTTAAAAGGGCGATCCAAGGCCCGACTGAACCCAGCCTAAAATAACTAGAAGAGGTTCCAAAGAAACAAGTTTATTAATCACCCTATCGTGCTGTACATAAACGTCAAAATAAAATACATCTGGTGGTGGCTAAACAGGCGGCGCGCTCTCTCTGCGCCTGGACTGACCGGAGCCCAAACGTTCAGGACTCAGGATCTCCGCCGACCCCCCCAGGTGGCCTTTCCCGGACTATACTCTGTGAGGAGGAAACAAAGGTGATATCCTTCAATATAAATATCAGAAACTATTAGAGGCTTACTTATCAGCAACACGTTCAGTTTGATCTCAGCGTTATTTAAAAGAACAGCTGCTCGCAGCCGGTGGAGGATTATCACTCCACACGCCACCGCCGCGAGGAGCAAACAAGACACTGACTTTTAGTATTTAAATTTAGCTACGCACAATTGCCCTATTATTTTCATAGATAAACATTCAAAGAAATTCACCTCTGACGTGTGCTGACAGCATTTGCCTCTCACCCTCGTCCTCCTTCACAGACGTACGGTCAGGCTCTGGAGCGACCCTCAGCGTCCCCAAACGGTCGACACAACGTTGTTTTGAGCTGTGAAAAGTTGAATTCTCCGGCAGCCAGCACTCATCACCGCTGGCTTAAATGCAGCTCCTCATTTCTCTATTGACACCAGCTGAAAGTCCTTACTCTGCACGTGAATGCCACAGGTGCAGCAGATTGTCCTGAGTAAGCGCTGCACGTGAATGCCACAGGTGCAGCAAATCCTTGTATCAGAGGTGAGAGAATTTACCCAAAGAACAGTCCCAAACCACCTGGAAAGGAAAACAAACACTCAAACACCAACACAATATCCAACCCCGCCCCCCAACACACAACAGAATGGATTACAGCAACGGATGAGGAAATGCAATCATTAAAAGAGAATATGACCTTTACCCTGACTGACCTACCTGCAGGCAAAGTTGTAGTGGGGGGTAAATGGGTCTATGCAATGAAGAAGAATAATGATGGATCAGACAAATATAAGGCGCGATACGTTGCCAAAGGTTAGAGTCAAAAGAAAGGCGTGAACTACGATGAAATCTTTTCACCAACTGCTAACCTGACAAGCATCAGAGTGTTATTGCAAAAAGTGGCACAAGAAAATTTGATTGTTCACCAGATGGACGTAAAAACTGCATATTTACATGCACCAATAGAGTGTGAACTCTATACTGAACAACCAGAAGGTTGTGAGGTGAAATCTCAGAAAGATGAAAGACTTGTGTACAGACTGGAAAAATCTTTGTATGGACTTAAACAGTCTGGCAGAAACTGGAACAAAATGTTACATGAATATCTATGTGAAAACAAGTTTGTTCAAAACCCTGCAGATTATTGTGTATACACAAATGGTACTAACACTAAAAAGGTGTTTATAATCATATGGGTTGATGATCTGATTATTGCTGCCAGTGATAAGAATACTCTCAAAGATGTAAAAGAGATGCTCACATCAAAATTTAAGATGAAAGATTTAGGACAACTAACACATTTTCTTAGTATTGATTTTGAGCAAGATGTTGACTATATTAAAATGTCACAATGCAAATATATTGAAAAAATATTGGAGAGGTTTGACATGCAAAACTGTAAGCCAAGCTACTCCTTGTGAGCAAAAACAACTACACTGACAATGCTGAGGTTATGAGTGATATTAAAATGTACAGAGAGGCAGTAGGGAGCTTAATCTAGAACAAAACTCAAACAATTTACGAATTTAGTGCGGCTGAAAGGGTGTGGGCAGAAGCAGAAGCTTATAAATGCCCACCCCGTACATCAGTTTCTGTGTACAAACAAAGAATAAACACAAAAAATAAATACCAGTCAGTAATGTAACGCAGTAAAACAAAGTAATACAACAGACAAACAAACAAAAAATAGCCACACAGGCAATTTACTTAATTACGCAAACTATAACAAGTTACTATATTATTTTTATACAGTCTTTTAAAACAAGTCAATGAACTAGATACTTTAATGCAATCTAAACAATCATTCCACACTCAAACACCCTTTACGGAAACCCAATGACCTTTCGCAGTAGTTCGAATCTTCTATCAAATACCAAAGTTCCATGCAAATTACAACCCCTGGCAATAATTATGGAATCACCGGCCTCGGAGGATGTTCATTCAGTTGTTTAATTTTGTAGAAAAAAAGCAGATCACAGACATGACACAAAACTAAAGTCATTTCAAATGGCAACTTTCTGGCTTTAAGAAACACTATAAGAAATCAGGAAAAATAATTATGGTAGTCAGTAACGGTTACTTTTTTAGACCAAGGAGAGGGAAAAAAATATGGACTCACTCAATTCTGACGAATAAATTATGGAATCACCCTGTAAATTTTCATCCCCAAAACTAACACCTGCATCAAATCAGATCTGCTCGTTAGTCTGCATCTAAAAAGGAGTGATCACACCTTGGAGAGCTGTTGCACCAAGTGGACTGACATGAATCATGGCTCCAACATGAGAGATGTCAATTGAAACAAAGGAGAGGATTATCAAACTCTTAAAAGAGGGTAAATCATCACGCAATGTTGCAAAAGATGTTGGTTGTTCACAGTCAGCTGTGTCTAAACTCTGGACCAAATACAAACAACACGGGAAGGTTGTTAAAGGCAAACATACTGGTAGACCAAGGAAGACATCAAAGCATCAACACAGAAAACTTAAAGCAATATGTCTCAAAAATCGAAAATGCACAACAAAACAAATGAGGAACGAATGGGAGGAAACTGGAGTCAGTGTCTGTGACCGAATTGTAAGAATCCGCCTAAAGGAAATGGGATTTACATACAGAAAAGCTAAACGAAAGCCATCATTAACACCTAAACAGAAAAAAACAAGGTTACAATGGGCTAAGGAAAAGCATTCGTGGACTGTGGATGACTGGATGAAAGTCATATTCAGTGATGAATCTCGAATCTGCATTGGGCAAGGTGATGATGCTGGAACTTTTGTTTGGTGCCGTTCCAATGAGATTTATAAAGATGACTGCCTGAAGAGAACATGTAAATTTCCACAGTCATTGATGATATGGGGCTGCATGTCAGGTAAAGGCATTGGGGAGATGGCTGTCATTACATCATCAATAAATGCACAAGTTTACATTGATAATTTGGACACTTTTCTTATCCCATCAATTGAAAGGATGTTTGGGGATGATGAAATCATTTTTCAAGATGATAATGCATCTTGCCATAGAGCAAAAACTGTGAAAACATTCCTTGCAAAAAGACACATAGGGTCAATGTCATGGCCTGAAAATAGTCTGGATCTTAATCCAATTGAAAATCTTTGGTGGAAGTTGAAGAAAATGGTCCATGACAAGGCTCCAACCTGCAAAGCTGATCTGGCAACAGCAATCAGAGAAAGTTGGAGCCAGATTGATGAAGAGTACTGTTTGTCACTCATTAAGTCCATGCCTCAGAGACTGCAAGCTGTTATAAAAGCCAGAGGTGGTGCAACAAAATACTAGTGATGTGTTGGAGCGTTCTTTTGTTTTTCATGATTCCATAATTTATTCCTCAGAATTGAGTGAGTCCATATTTTTTTCCCTCTGCTTGGTCTAAAAAAGTAACCGTTACTGACTGCCACAATTTTTTTCCTGATTTCTTATAGTGTTTCTTAAAGCCAGAAAGTTGCCATTTGAAATGACTTTAGTTTTGTGTCATGTCTGTGATCTGCATTTTTTCTACAAAATTAAACAACTGAATGAACATCCTCCGAGGCCGGTGATTCCATAATTTTTACCAGGGGTTGTATAACTGGACTCTCTCATTTTAAACAGCTCATGGACATGTTGAGGCAAGAGTCCACTTTTAACTTTAACTTTATACATTATCTGTATTGTAAAATAATCAACCAAGTCATAAAATTTCAAAAACTGAAAATGAACAAACTGAATTTGTTGGTTCACAATATGTTTTTTTTACTTATCACTCTTATAGCTATTTTTGTAACAGAAATATTGGATTTGTATTTGTTTTATATGTATTTCCCCAGACTTCAATGCAGTAAGTCATATAAGGGACAAGTAATGAGTGATACAATGAAACCAACAGATGCTGGGGGAGAGAGTATTGTACTTTGTACAAGATAGCAATAATTTTTGATATTTTGGCCTCAATATGTTTTATATGAGTGTTCCACCTGAGCTTATCATCAACAAAAACTCCAAGAAATTTAGTTTGAGATACAATTTCAATTTCAATGCCATTCAACGATAATTTACTGCTTAAATTTCTAGGCTTATTTCCAAATATAATGCACTTAGTTTTACCGAAATGAAGTGATAATTTATTAGAGTCGAACCAATATTTTAATTTTTGCAGTTCCCTGTCTCAAATTATCTCCACTACCAATCACAGTTGTATCATCAGCAAACAAAATACAACTCAAAGACTTAGAAACCAAACCTATATCATTAATATACAACAAAAACAATAATGGCCCAAGAACTGACCCCTGGGGCACTCCACATGTAATCCTCAAAAATTCCAATTTTACCCGCCAAGATGAACACACTGATATCTGTTACGTAAATAGCTAGCTATCCAGTTAAAGGCCAGTCCTCTACTACCATACATCTGTAATTTTTCCAATGATATGGTATGATCAATAGTATCAAATGCTTTCTGTAAGTCAAAAAACAAAAACAAAAAAAAACAGTGTATTGCTTCTTCCCTATTGCATTTGTAACTTGTTCCACAAAGTCTATTAAAGCCAAAGAAGTTGTTCGATTTTTTTCTGAAACCATACTGCTGTTCGTTGAGTCTATGATGTTTTTCTACAAAATCGTTCAGCCTCTTTACATATATTTTTTCCAGAATTTTAGAAAACTGTGGTAACAAAGAGACTGGCCTATAATTTGAAAAAAACATGTTGTTTATCACCAGATTTAAACAATGGTATCACCTTAGCAATTTTCATTCTGGAGGGAAATTTCCCAGTCATGAGTGACAGATTACAAATATATGTTAGTTTGATAATACAGTCAATAATGTTCTTAAAACCATATCAAAGCTATCGATGTCACTGGATTTTTTTCCCTTAATTTTGTGAACTATATTAAAAATTTCTTTTTCATCCTTTTCTCTAATAAATATTGAATCCTGAATTTTATTAATTAATTTACAGCTGTCCATAGAACACTTTGCCGTAGTTACAATTGAGTTTGATAAATTTTTTTTTACCAACATTAACAAAACAATCATTAAAATAATCAGCAATAATTTTATTTCCTTTTACAATTTTATCACAGTCTATATAAAAGTAAGATGGATAATCTTTAACAACTTTTTTCTTTTTAATGATTTCGCCCAAGAGCTTCCAGGTTCCCCTAATGTTAGTTTTATTTTTCTCCAACAAATCGCAGTAATACTGCTTCTTACACAATTTCATAATGTTTGTTAATTTATTTTTATATGTCTTATATTTCCTATCGGCTTCATTAGTTTGAAATTTTAAGAACTGCTTATACAATAAATTTTTCTTTTTACATGCATTCAGGAGTTCCTTTGTCACCCAAGGTTTATCAGTCCTTTGTGTGTCTATGGTTTTAGGCACCCACGGACAATGTTTATCATACAGATTAGATACAACAGAAATAAATGATTCATATGATTCATCAACATCATCACAATAAATTTCACACCAATTCTGGTGCAATAAATCCCATCTGAGGTTCTCAACGTTAACATTGGTTATTTTCCTAATAAAATGTACAGTTTTTGTTTGGTGCACGCTGTCCACTGATGATTGAAAAGCTACAAAAACTGGCAAGTGATCACTGACATCGGAAATAAGTATTCCACCTGTCATATTCCCTACAATGGCATTTGTTAATATGTTGTCAATGAGTGTTGAGATTTAAGCTTTGTTGTAAGTAAGCTATCGCAGTATTTTACAAATCCAACTGTACAACAGTGGAATACAGTCAAACATGTTTTTAGGTATTTGAAAGGAACACAAAACAAAAAACTGTGCTTTAAGAAATGTGCTAAAGAGAATCTAATACATGCATATAGTGATGCAAATTGGGCCGCCGATGTAACAGATTGGCAAAGTACTACTGGATACTGCATTAGCCTGAAGGAAAATGGTCCTTTAGTGTCATGGAAGATGAAAAGACAGCCGCATGTGAAGAGGAATACATGGCTTTTGCTTCTACAATACAGGAATGCTTGTATTTGGAACAGCTGTTATTTAACACTGATGGTCTCAAATATGTATCTAAGGTCTATGAAGACAATCAGAGTGCCATAGCCTTATCCAAAAATCCTGTGTACAGGCAAAGGTGTAAACATGTAGATATTAAATATCATTTTGTGAGATCTGTGTTAAATGAAGGCAAAATTAGCCTGGAATACTGTCCAACTAACAATATGGTTGCAGATATACTGACCAAACCAGCAATGAAGCTGAAGTTGATGAAATATGAAATGTTTATGTTTTGTGTATGAACTGTTTATGTTGAATCCATAAAATGAGACTCATTCAAATGGGAGCAAGTGGGGATGTTGACTTTTGTATTTTGGTGCTCCCATTTGTTATTGTGTCCCAGTTTTCTGTTGGCTTGTTGTGCAGCCTATCACACGGCTTCATGTCATGTGACCTCCCTAATTTGACACACGTGAAAATAATAAAGTGTGGGTGTGCCACTTCCCAGGTGGACAACACAAAGAGAAAAGTGTATGCTGTGTTTCATGTTTTCGTTAAATGCTGCACCAAAACCATCCTCTGCTAACACCCGCCAAAATGAAACAAAAAAAATGCAGAGATCTGGCTTTGTGTAAGGCTTTTTGTGTCATGGTTTGTGTCATCTGGATGTAAACAGATAACACAGATAAAATAAAGAGCTGAAGTTGTTTATGTGAAATTTCCCGTAAAAGCGGGTTTGCGTGCCGTTAGATTCCCACCAAGTCTACCGCTAAAACATCATGACACTACACAATAGCGGCGCTAGATGGCAGTATGACGGCGTGGCGCCGTTGTTCTATTGTCTGGGGAGAATCCTGAATCCATAGCGGAGTTTTTTTCATTATCACCACTGTTTTGTTTTTTTAATGCCTCAGCAGCAAGGGCAGGTGCATTTTGTTGTCTGTATGTGCTGTAGCAGATGCTGGTGTTTTCTGTACTTCTTGCAGCACTTCCGGTGGCATCTTTATGTGCTACAGCAGATGCTAGTCTTTTATTTACCTGCTGCAGCATCTTTATGTGCTCCATCCATCCATCCATTATTAATTAATAATTGTTACAATGCAAAGTAAATCTATGTATGCATGTTAACAATTACAATATATGAAACAGATAAGCTGTTAATTGCCTGTTTTGAAGATAAAATCTGCACAATTATTGCTGTCAATTCAACACTATTGTTGTTGTTTTTTTTTTACAGTTTTTTTTATGTTGTCATTTTACAGTGTTGCATCGCTGGTTAGATCTGATTTTTACTCATCCTCATTGCTCGAACTTAATGAATGAATGAGTTTGTGTATTTTTATTTTTTCATCTATGATCTGTTAATGTATTTACATGTATACTGAGCTAAATCAAGGCCAAAAGTTTTGTAATCTGAAAATAAAAAAAGATTTTTCAATCTTTCAATCAATAAATTTTGAAACTGAAAATTCAATGTTTGCTCTTGAATTTTAGAATCATTTAAAAAAATAAAAAATAAATAAGCGTAAGATATATATTTTTCAGTTTAAATAATTTTTTTTTTAATTCAGCTCTGTAATCTTTTTGATCAAATAATTTATTTTCATTCATATTTCTTTTGTTCACCTTCAGATCTTATTTCTTCACTTTCAAACTTTTGGCCCCGTTCTGGCGTGGGAGGGTGTGGCTTCAATTGAGAGGGGCGTGGAATTGTGAGTGACAGGAGAGCAATCAGTCCTCACATGATGTTGCTTTCAGGAAATGTGGGTACTTTGATAGATAATGACTTAACACTTTCTCAGGAAAATATGCAAGATTGGAAAGTTTAACACCTATACCTAAAAAACCGATGTGTCCCAAATGCACACAAGACCGTAAACGCAGCGCAGCATCACCGCATGAAAATGAGGCAGGTCGCTCATTTTACAGGCTGCAGTGAAGTGTTGCGAGCTTTTTAAGTGACACACAGAGAGACCTGGATCAGCAGATCTGAAGGAAGCTTTAATATGGCCACAACCAAGCAGACCGCCCGTAAATCCAAATCCAAAGCTGCCCGGAAGAGTGCTCCGGCTACCGGTGGTGTGAAGAAGCCTCGCCGTTACAGGCCTGACACCGTGGCACTCCGCCGCTACCAGAAATCCACCGAGCTGCTGATCCACAAGCTGCCCTTCCAGCTCCTGGTGAGAGAAATCACTCAGGACTTCAAGACCGACCTCCGCTTTCAGAGCTCTGCTGTGATGCTCTGCAGGAGGCTGGCGTGGATGACCTGGTTGCAGCTTGCGGATCAGCAGCTCGGTGGATCTGTCTCAGCGCCACGGTGCCGGACCTGTAACGGTGAGGCTTCTTCACACCGCCGGTAGCTGGAGCGCTGTTCCGGCTTTGACTTTGGATTTACGGACAGTCAACTTTGTTACATCGTCATTAGCTCAGAGAGAGAAAGAACACAGTGAAAAAACAACTCCCCATCAAAGTCTTCAGATAAAAAGAGCTCCTTCTGCTTGCATAGCTCCAGAAATTAATTTATAGGCTAAAGAAGAAGAAGAGAGTGAGAGCTCAACAAAGGATCAGATGGTGGAAGCTGAAGGAGGAAGACTGTTGTGTGAAATTTAGCGAGCAGGTGAGAGAAGCACTAGTTGGAGGGGAAGCAATTTTGGACAATTGGAAGAGTACTGCAGATGTGGTGAGGGAGACAGCTAGGGCAGTACTGGGTATGACATCTGGACAGTGGAAGGAAGACAAGGAGACTTGGTGGTGGAATGAAGAGGTCCAGGAAAGCATAAGGAGAAAGAGGTTGGCGAAAATGTTTTGGGATAGTCGGAGAGATGAAGAAAGTAGACAGGAGTACAAGGAGATGCGGCGTAAGGCGAGAAGAGAAGTGGCAAAAGCAAAGGAAAAGGCATATTGCGAGCTGTACAAGAAGTTGAATAGTAAGGAAGGAGAAAAGGACTTGTACCGATTGGCCAGACAAAGGGACAGAGCTGGAAAGGATGTGCAGCAGGTTAGGGTGGTAAAAGATGCACATGGTAATGTGCTGACAAGTGAGGTGTGTGTGCTGAGAAGGTGGAGGGAATATTTCGAAGAGTTGATGAATAAAGAAAATGAGCGAGAGAAAAGGCTGGATGATGTGGTGAGAGTAAATCAGGAAGTAAAAGAGATTAGCAAGGAAGAAGTGAGGGCTGCTATGAAGAGGATGAAGAGTGGAAAGGCAGTTGGTCCAGATGACATTCCAATGGAAGCATGGAAATGTCTAGGAGAGATGGCAGTAGAGTTTCTAACCAGATTTTTTAATAAAATCTTGGAAAGTGAGAGGATGCCTGAGGAGTGGAGACGAAGTGTGCTGGCTCCTATTTTCAAGAACAAGGGTGATATGCAGAGCTGCAGCAACTACAGAGGCATAAAGCTGATCAGCCACAGCATGAAGTTATGGGAAAGAGTAGTAGAAGCTAGGCTTAGAAAACAGGTGAAGATCTGTGAGCAGCAATATGGTTTCATGCCGAGAAAGAGCACTACAGATGCAATGTTTGCTCTGAGAATACTGTTGGAAAAGAACAGAGAAGGACAGAAAGAGTTACATTGTGTGTTTGTGGACTTAGAAAAAGCTTATGATAGGGTGCCAAGAGAAGAGTTGTGGCATTGTATGAGGAAGTCTGGAGTGGCAGAGAAGTATGTTGTTAGGGTAGTACTGGACATGTACAAGAATAGTGTGACAGCGGTGAGATGTGCAGTCGGAATGACAGACTCATTCAAAGTGGAGGTGGGATTACACCAAGGATCAGCTCTGAGTCCTTTCTTGTTTGCAGTGGTGATGGACAGGTTGACAGATGAGATCAGACAGGAGTCCCCATGGACTATGATGTTTGCAGATGACACTGTGATCTGTAGTGAGTAGAGAGCAAGTTGAGTCTAGTCTGGAGAAGTGGAGATATGCTTTGGAGAGAAGGGGAATGAAAGTCAGTAGAAGCAAGACTGAGTACATGTGTGTGAATGAGAGGGAGCCCAGTGGAATAGTGCAGTTACAAGGAGTAGAAGTGCTGAAAGTAGATGAGTTTAAATATTTGGGGTCAACTTTTCAAAGTAATGGAGAGTGTGGTAGAGAGGTGAAGAAGAGAGTGCAGGCAGGGTGGAGTGGGTGGAAAAAGGTGGCAGGAGTGATTTGTGACCGAAGAATATCAGCAAGAGTGAAGGGGAAAGTTTACAAAACAGTAGTGAGACCAGCTATGTTGTATGGTTTAGAGACAGTGGCACTAACAAAAAGACAGGAGGCAGAGCTGGAGGTGGCAGAGCTGAAGATGTTGAGATTCTCTTTGGGAGTGACAAGAATGGACAAGATTACGAATGAACATATCAGAGGGACAGCTCAGGTGGGACAGTTTGGAGACAAAGTCAGAGAGGCGAGATTGAGATGGTTTGGACATGTGCAGAGGAGGGACCCAGGGTATATAGGGAGAAGGATGCTGAGGATGGAGCCACCAGGCAGGAGGAGAAGAGGGAGACCAAAGAGGAGGTTCATGGATGTGCTGAGAGAGGACATGCAGGTGGTTGGTGTGACAGAGGAAGATACAGAGGACAGGGTGAGATGGAAACGATTGATCTGCTGTGGCGACCCCTAACGGGAACAGCCGAAAGACAAAGAAGAAGAAGAATTTTACAGTTGAAAGCCTTCATGTTTCCAAAGTTTGCTCAAATATGGTGTGAGAGTGACAAGTCTCTTGTTCCCTCACAGAAAGAGAGAGAAAGAGAGAGAGAGTGTGTGTGTGAACAGCAGACGCTACACGATGTAAAAAAGCAGCAAAGCAAATCAACGATCATCTTCACCACACAGCCTCAGTGAAACAGTAAAGTGTGAAAAACTGATTCAGAAAGCTTTTCATCCAGGATTTCATCATTAAAAGAGCAGATTTACTTCTTTACTTCTTACAAAAGTATTTTTTTTGTTGTGAAAGTGTAGTGACACGGACCCACAACAGGGGGCGCAATTGAACGGACAATAGGAGAAGTTAAATCTGAACACTTTACTGTTGTGAATTCCACAACTACACACAGCAGATTATAGAATGAATACAAGGTCAGTTAATAAAGGTGTCGTGTGGGCAGGCTCGACGATAGGAGACGTCCATCTGGAGAAGAACCGGAACCACACGATTTCCTCCGCCACCGAACCAGGAGGATACTGGAGCCGCCAGGTCCCGAGTTCCCCAGGTGGCCACCGTCTCTGCGTGTCGACTGCACTGAAGACGTCAGCAAGATCGTGGTACTCAACCGGCACCGCCGTCAGATTGGGAGGGACTTTGACCTCCTCCTTAGCATGTAAACCGGGAGGAACCGAGGATCCTAAACACACCCAATGGCAGGTTTCGCTCCACAGAACCACTACCCCAGACGGCCAATCAATCCGGGGATTGTGTTTAATCATCCACGGGAAACCTAAAATCATGCAAGAGGTAGAAGGAGTCACAAAAAACTCGATCTCCTCCCGATGATTTCCAGACACCACCAGAGTTACAGGTCGTGCCTTGTGCGTGATTAAAGGGAGAAGGGTGCCATCTAGTGCCCGCACCTGCAATGGCAAAGGAAGCGCCACCAGAGGGAGCCCTACCTCCCTTGCCCATCTGCTGTCTAGTAGATTCCCTTCTGACCCCGTGTCCACCAGTGCTGGGGCTTGAAGGGTTAAATCCCCGCTCAGGATTGTAACTGGGAGTCGTGTGGCTATATGTGTGTGTCCCACGTGAATGTTATGACCCCCTCTTAGCCCAGTCTCTAAGGGCGGGTATTGTCGTTGTGGCCGTTTGGGGCAGTTTTTCTATATGTGCTCTTTTGAGCTGCATATAAAACACTCCCCGCGGACCAGCCTCCTCATTCTGTCATCTGTTCTCATTTTGGCCCTCTGCGTTTCCCTAGCAACGTCAGCAGGGGGAGCTGTTGCCCCACGGAGCGCTGCAGCTGTGGAGCGTGGGGAGGGCAGAACCTTTTCGAACCCGGAAGGGAGAGGGACGGCGCGTACCCGGCCACGTCCTTCGTCTTACTCCCGACGGCGTTCCTCCAAACGGTTATCTAACCGTATAACGAGGTCGATAAGCCCATCTAATTCCCGCGGTTCGTCCTTAGCCACCAGGTGCTCCTTCAGGACCGATGACAGTCCGTTTACAAAGGCGGCGCGGAGCGCAGCGTCATTCCAGCCGGACCTCGCAGCCGCAATGCGGAAGTCGACTGCATAAGCGGCTGCGCTCCGGCGTTCCTGTCTCATTGACAGCAGCACAGTTGAAGAGGTCTCTCCCCTGTTAGGGTGATCAAACACAGTTTTGAACTCCCTCACAAACCCAGTGTACGTATGAAGGAGCCGTGAATTTTGCTCCCAAAGCGCCATAGCCCAAGTGCGTGCCCCTCCTCGAAGCAGATTAATCACATAAGCTACTTTACTAGCATCAGACGCGTACATGATGGGACATTGTGCAAAGACGAGCGAACACTGCATAAGAAAGTCCGTGCACGTCTCCACACAACCTCCGTACGGCTCTGGGGGGCTTATATATGCTTCAGGGGATGGTGGGAGGGGTTGTTGAACGACCAGTGGAACTTTTATATCCTGCACAGGGTCGGCAGGAGGAGGAGCTGCAGCAGCGCCCTGAGCGCTCGCTGCCACCTGTGCGGAGAGAGCCTCCACCCTGCAGTTCAGGAGGATGTTTTGCTCGGTCATCTGATCCAACCGAGCAGTAAAGGCGGTGAGGATGTGCTGCAACTCACCAATCACGCCTCCTGCAGATGCCTGTGCACTCTGCTCTCCCATTGGCCGTTCAACTGCTGGGTGATGCCCCTCGGAGTCCATGACGCTGGCCGAGATATCCTGTTGTGAAAGTGTAGTGACACGGACCCACAACAGGGGGCGAAAATGAACGGACAATAGGAGAAGTTAAATCTGAACACTTTACTGTTGTGAATTCCACAACTACACACAGCAGATTATAGAATGAATACAAAGTCAATTAATAAAGGTGTCGTGTGGGCAGGCTCGACGACAGGAGATGTCCGTCTGGAGAAGAACCGGAACCACACGATTTCCTCCGCCACCGAACCAGGAGGATACTGGAGCCGCCAGGTCCCGAGTTCCCCAGGTGGCCACAGTCTCCGCGTGTTGGATCTGGTACTGCTGGCGAAGAGCACAAACAGTCAGGTGTGGGTGTGTGTGCACCCCGTAACAAGGATGGTGGAAATTCCACCTCCACCTTAAATCACACACTCGTTCAGCTCCTGTTTAACCACTTATCTGGTTGGGGTGTGAGGCGAAGCTGTCGCTAATCACACCAAACGCCAATCCAGCAGATAAGGAAACACTACAGGAAAACGGCTGCAAAAAGAGCTCAGAGTATTTGTCAGTGTTAAATACAGCAGAGAATATTACCTCCTTGGAAGAACAATATCTCGGCGACGTGGTGGAGGTGTTGTCCTGCTTTTATGCGGGGTGAGGCGCAGATGATTGGTGACAGCTGTCAACCCGGCCGCTCTTGGAAGGTGGCAGCGCCCTCCTGTGCCTGAAGCCCGCACTTCAGACAGGGCGCCCTCTGGTGGTGGGCCAGCAGTACCTCCTCTTCTGGCAGCCCACACAACACTTTTTTTTCGTTTTGTTTTTATTATTGTTGTTTATGGACCAATGACCCCAGATCAAATCACTTGTATGTGAGAACTTACTTTGCAATACATTTTATTCTGATTTGACAATCAAATCAGTCCAGATTTAGCTCTTGTTCAAACAAGACAATTAGGAGTTATATTGTTTGTTTGTTTTTTTTTAAATAAGTATGCAATCCCACTCAAAAATGTTGAAAAAAAAAGCTAAACTGTGAACCACACTCTCACGAGTGCCACTAGCTTAGCTTATGGCAAGCTAAAAGTGGACGCTCTTTGGCCGAACTTCTAGCCAGTTTTTGGGTATTCTGTGTTAGTACGCGCCCGCAGCCGACGTGCTTGATGAATTCCTGCGCAAAAAGTAGTTCCTGTAAGATAATGAGTATATCTCATCTAAATTCTAAAAATTTACCAGTATTAAAATTATAAAGATAAATTAAGTTTTAAGAGTGGCCATAATAAATATTTAAAAAACTTAAAGTTTATGAGCAACTTCACCTGTTATTGCTGAAGCACATTGATTGTAATCATTGACACGACAGTTTGTTGCGGAAGAGTTCAGAAACATGTGAATGGAATGTTTTAATTACCATTTACAGTTGGCGATGATGAAAGACTTGGGTGTTAACTTCGTGTTAAAGTCAGAACAAGAAGCTGCACTGAAAGATCTATCTGGGACGAGACACATTCTGTGTGTTGTTACGCCAACGAGAGCGGCACGCTGAGCAGGGTGGCGAAAGTAGTCCGGCGAACTATCACCGGACTACTACGAGCTATCCACAGTGCTAAAATAGCAGAGATGCTGGTCCAATGAGAGAGGGACTCTGAGCAGGGTGACTGTCAACATGACAGAAAAACTCTGCCTGGACTCTTACTGGATTAAAGGTACAGTGTCATTTTTAAAGAAGAGAGCAAATGCTATGTCCATCAAATTTTAATGTGTTTGTAAACTTTTCAATGTTATTTATTTTCTTAACTTAGACAGAAAAATACAAAGAAGAACTTTGATATTACAACATAAGTGTCATTTTTTTTTTGTCCATTATTCTTGCTTTCAATGCATCTAAAACCAGTCAAAATGACTTGCAACGCGCACCGCCTCGGGCGATAATTGCCAACAGCACCGCAATACTAAAAATTTCTTGGGAGAACCCTGGTATTCCAGTTAATCAGACACTTATTTGGCAAAAAAAAAAATTTGAGTGAAGTTGGTTTCCAGTTACTTATTCGGACACTTATTCAACATTTTTTTTAATTTTATTTATTTTTATTTTTGGTATAAATGACATCCAGTAGATCCACAAAGATGCATAATATAGGAAATCGGCCTGAAATTGTAAATATCTGTCTGAATATCTGTCCAGTCCAGTCCAGACACTTATTCGGCTGAAAAAAAAAAAGTTTATTTTTTTGGTGAGAATAGCATTCATTTGGTGCAAAGAAATAATATAGGTTTTGCCTGTAAAAAATTGGGTTACAACTGCAACATGGGCTGAAATCGCGAATATCTTTCTGAATATCTGTCCAGACACTTATTCAGTTACCAGTTACTTATTCAGACACTTATTCAACTTTTTTTTGGTATGAATGACATCCAACGGATCCACAGAGATGCATAATATAGGAAATCAGCCTGAAATTGTGAATATTTATATATACTTATATATAGTTAATAATAATATACAGTTACAACCCCAATTCCAATGAAGTTGGGACGTTATGTGAAATGTAAATAAAAACAGAATACAATGAACACCACAAAGACAAGATATTTATTTTTTTAAATCTGTTGGAGGCATCCATTTCAAAATGAGCAAATATTTGCACAAAAACAATAAAATTTTTCAGTTTGAACATTAAATATCTTGTCTTTGTGGTGTATTCAATTGAATATAGGTTGAAGAGGATTTGCAAATCATTGTATTCTGTTTTTATTTACATTTTACACAATGTCCAAACTTCATTGGAATTAGGGTTGTAAATACTGTTGAACAGAAAAGGTTGCATTGGCTATGTTTTCGTCTCCAGGTTAATTATAATTGCACTTAAGTTGACAGTGTTATTGCAAGGTATATTGTACTGATTCCCATATCATCCACCTCTTTATTGCTGTTCCATCAAAAACTAGAAGTCACAGTGCACCTATATTCCCAGCAATCCTCTAATACTTGCTCTGTAGGATGTGTAGCCCCATGCACTTGTAAATGTACACAGTAAGCTCGTGAGAGTTTCAGCCTTCTAAGACTTAAAGGCATCTCCCCTACCTCTACTTGCAGGGCTGGAACCGGCGATGTTCTGAAGGCTCCACAACACAGCCAAAGAGCTTTGGCCTGCACCCTATCCAGTTCAGCTAATACGGTTTTTGCTGCAGTTTTATAAACTATACCTCCATAATCAAGAATCTTCTCAGTGCATCTGTTTGGAGTCTTGAGTTTTCTGCCTACCGTCTGTGTGCGCATGTGCGGGAAAGGCGGAAATAAATAACAGCGATCCCTTCTATTTGAATTGGGGTTGTAAAGAGGTATTTTCAACATTAGTAAATGTTGTCTCTCCAGTCACAAATACGGCCGCAATGACTGTGACGTCAACTCGGGTACCTTGGGTTGCTCAATGTCTTCACGAGTTAATAAAAATAATATTTTTAAAAAATCCTCAGCAGTTTCGGAGTTCAAATCATTTTCCCCCAAGCTCGAAGTCGGAATGCCCGAACCTCCGATGGTCATGGACGCAGCATGAGTATGGCGTGACATAGTTTCTGATTGGCTGAGGATGTCGCCCAGTAAGCCCCTGTTCTGGACGTTGATTGGCTGAGAAGGATGTTTGTTTCGTATCTGGACGATGATTGGCTAACGAAGATGCTGGTTTCGTCTCTGGACTCTGATTGGCTGAGTAGGATGTTGGTTCAGCGTCTGTCACGTCAGTCTTTGTTTTAGTCTCAAAGCTCTTGTTTATTTTTTTGTTTGTTTGTGTGAAAATCTGCTTCATTAGTTCCAGGACGTAAAGACTTCGAGTGTTGCACTTTTTCGGAATCCACTTTGGCACGTTACAAATGTCAGTCAAGCTAGCGAGCAGGTTAGCTTCAGATGAAGTTAGCTGTCAGGCTAAGCAGCGTTAGCTTCCAGGTAAGAATAAAACCTTCACTTCCCCCTAATGTTCTGACATTCTTTTCATTTTGTACTGTAAAAAATAACATCCCATCTGGCTTCCGGGGCTGTGCGTGCGTTCTGTTTGTTGTTATTGTGTAGCCGGTGAAGCTAACTTGGGGAGTAGAGTGAACACTGATCACTTTGTGTGTGTTTGTGTTTGTACGTACACCGATAACTCTCTCTCTCTCTCTGTGTTTGTTTGTTTACACTTATCACTGTGTGTTTCTGTGTGTACTGATCACTCTATGTATGTGTGTACACACTGATCACTGTGTATGTAGGTACGTGACAAAAAAATAGTTAAAGGAATTGTAACATAACTTGTGGTTGCAAAAGAGGCATTTAAATATTTGTTCTATATCAAATATGAAGAAAGATATGAGCATTTGAAGGTGGGAAGATCTTGGTAGTTTACATCTGTGTGCTTTAAGGGACAAACACCAGAAAGCTGTGACCGGTGTTGTTTACATTTCAAAATGATGGTACTCTGTCAAACCCAATCATTGTCATTTACATGTGATTTGCAATGATCCACCGTATAAACAGTTTTGTGACAGTAGTTTCCAATGTAAAAAAACATAAATTTCGCCATGTCCGCCATCTTGCCGACTCAACATCAGTTTTGTGGATCATAAAAATATGCATGCCGAGGCTTCGATCACCACCAAACTTTGCAGAAAGGTATGTAATTACATGAATTAAATGTTCTATATGATTTGAAAACCGTTCTTACTTGCTTTCAAGGTGAATTTCTTCAGCTTTTTCGGTGCAATTTTTCAATCACAGAATTTCCTAACATTACCCGTCACAGGAATGCCTTTCGAAACTGAGGTTGCAGAGGGGAATTTCAGCTACGTCATCAAATAGGGGGATTCCCGATTGTCAAAAATAAACAATTCCACGAAATGCAAACTCAGCAATACATATGTATTTTTGCAGATATAGCTACTGATTCACTGTGCCCCGTGATTCACCATGCCCCGGTTTCCCCTATCAATAGAAATCAATATGGACATGATCATTGTTTTCAAGAGAGTTTCAAATTTGCATTTTCTGTGCCATTACTGTGCTGTTACATTTATTCAGACTCAGTCCCACATTTGTACAGCCACTATTTGTCAAAACAAGTACAGAAGAGGATCAGACTATTTATATAATAGACTTAATAGACTGGGACTGGGTGAGATATTTATCACAACAAAACATTCAGACAGTAAAACTGAAGTGACTACTTTACAGAATACAGATAGACACACACACAAAAAAATCATTTTCTAACCTTTATTAAGCAATTTTAGTCATTTCCACCACATCATTTATATTACATGTAATACGCACTTATGCAAGCTCACTCCACAAAAGTAGGGGAAGCCGGGGCACAGTGGATCAGAAATGTTGTTTTGTGGCAGCATGAACACATTATGCATAGGTTTAGGTCATTCTATTCTGGATTTAATACAGCAAGTTATTGTTTATAAGGCTGTGTTATTTAAGTTTCCCCAAATGTAATTTACAGGTGTTTAAAATCAATTTTAAAATTTTTGATTCACTGTGCCCCAGAAATTAATTCACGAGGCACAGTGAATCAACTTAGAATATAATGAAAAAAAACACATGATTATAAAGATTTCTTCAAATTATTAAATATATGTTGATGCATATACCAACTATAATCCAGCAAACCAGCTATGTAATGTGTGAGTGTCTTATATAGTGATATAAGTCCTTTAGAAACTACTATAAATACAACTGTCATCATTTCTGTTCAAACATGAAAACAGTTGTTTATGTACACAAATTACAGAAATAATTCATGGAAAAATAAATGTATAAGCTTCAACAAGTAGTATTTGTCATTCACTTGATACTGGGGCTTAGTAAATCGTTTTCTAGACTGATTCACTGTGTCCCAATTCACTGTGCCCCGGGTGCATGTGACACACGAGTCATGTTATCAAATAGCTGATAGTCTGGAGAAGATATAACACATGCTCATCAGTTGGACGGGGTAGTCTTCTAACTAATACTAATTTTTTGGACCGCCTTTCCTCTGTTATGAGAAATAAATACAAAGACACTGACATCCACAAAATTTACTTTTGATAGGAAAAAACTAACTTCACTTGCCACTTAGTTTTACCATTAATGTATCCAATAACAAAACACTAATTTATAAGGGGGATGTCTTTATGCATAAAAATATGGCATAACTGCTGCAAATATATATGTAGTTTTGCAGAAATAGCTACTGATTCACTGTGCCCTGTATTTCACCGTGCCCCAGTTTCCCCTATTTTTGATTTATTTAATCAGCTGATACTCCTTTGTCAGCTTGTCATAGCACCTGAACGCTGCACAAAACAGCATTTTCAGATCACTTTAATCCAAGTTTAAGTCAGAAAATAATCTTTCTGTCAGTGGTGGGCACAGTTCCGCTAACCGCTAATTATCGAAGCTAATGTTTCATTATCGGATTAGCTTTTCAGATAACTTTGAAAACCATCAGCAGACTAATTATCTTCTGCTAAATTTTGGTCCGATAAAATTTAGACCTCTAACATATTTTTGCAGGCGTGGTGAACAAAGCTCAACAGTTAAAACATTTAAGAATTCTGAAATCAAAGATTTGAGTACCTACCTGTTGAATGTTTTGTAGTAGATGTACAGATCTATCCTCTGCAAACAGAGGAGAGTTGGTTCCAGGAGAAACTGCTCTATCCTCTGCAAGCAAAGGAGAACTGGTCACAGAAAAGAAAACAAACAAAAGAAAAAGGACAATTTCTGTTGACCCCATACTGATGCGCTGGCAATATCACCCAAGTCATCCAGAGGCATACAGTTTTAACTTATGGCAAATTTTTAACCAAATGAATTTCAGACAAGTTAAATTAACATCATGTCTGAAGTTTTATGAAGTGAAAATATCAGATATATGTTTAAAGTAATGCACTAATTTTGAAGGTTTTAGTGTGGACATGCTGTGTCCAGGTTCATTATGTGTAATCTCAGTACATTCACGACAGAAGAAATGCATTTGAGACGCTCTGATCAGGCTCCACACGGACAACAGCATTAAGCCCTTTGTATATTGTGCCTAAAACACTCGTGAATATATTCTTTGGGTTTATAGATGTTATTGTGTTTGTTTTATGTAAAAATGCCAGAAGCCCAGGTTGCTTCTCCATTATTTTCAATTGGAATCACTGCAGTCGCTTCCTGTTTGCTCTTAGAGTCCGGCTTATGTCAAACACTGTCTGTTGTCTTTGTTCCAGAAAAAAATATATATAAGATGTCTGAAATTCAGTTTCCGTTTATTAAATTCCACGCAGCTTAAATGTAGCAGGCACGGATTATCTGGAATTTTGTTTTGGTAGGTTTTCATGGTCTCTACTGCCATCTACTAGCCAGCAGTGTTCATGGCAGTTTGAGAGTCTGGATGCCAGTAGATGGCAGTGTTCTATTTATTTTGACCCCTGTTAAATCAGACGGTTGTCTAATCACAACTTGACTTTTTGGCTTTTGCACATTGCTTTTTTTTTTTACAAATAAAAAAGGCAAATTTTACAAAAGCACATTTATATGTAAACACCAACACACACCTCACATTAACGTGTTGGTTTTTACACAGAATGAATGAGTCAACCAGTCAGTGTTAGCGGAGGCTCATTTACCCATAATCCCTTTGCCATCTGTCTGTGTTTGTTACAAAACTTGAGAATTAGTGCATTATTTAAAATGAAAAGATACGTGTTATATTTTAACTTTGTACAAATGACAGAATTGACATTAATGGAGTTATTCTATCCGGATTCATTTGATGATTTTAAATCAAAACATAAGTCAAAACTGCTTTATTTTCCAAGACCTCTGCCTCACTACAGCACTGCTGTATTCTGTTAAGGAATAATGGCTTATTTTGTGTGTGTGTAGAGTTGAGTTTAGCTCCTCTCAATTGCTTCACTGCTGCAACATATGTAATAAACAGGAGCTTCCAGCAGTGGGCAGGGCGCACAAAGACAGAAGTGCTGACTCATTGTTTGGGTCTGTGGTCGCCTTTGATGCTACCAAAAGCGATCGTGGTGTTAAAACTCAAAATCAGCTTGTTAGTAGTTGCAAGTGTACCGGAAGCAATACTGAAAGTTATCGGTTAGCTGTAGCTTTTGATAAATTTTTGGGTGGTTTATCGGTTTAGCTTTATAAAAGATAACCTTTCAGTTAGCTGATTAGCTGTTATTGAAGCTCACTTTTTGGTTAGGTGTACTCACCACTGATTTCTATTTAATATAATGCCTGATGAAGCATAATAACGCTAAGCAAGATGGAGGCACTCTGGCAACAGCTCACAGGCTGCATCTGCCATTGAGTGGATTAAATAGAAATCAGTGGTATATACACACACACTGGTTACTGTGTGTGTACACTGATTACTCTGTGTGTGTGTGTGTGTGTGTGTGTGTGTGTGTGCACACACTGATCATTCTCTCTGTGTGTCTACACTGATCACTGTGTGTGGGTGTGTGTGTGTGTGTATGTGCGCACGCGCTACTCCATTAAAGACTCCATTAAATTTTGGAGGTGATCCGGATCTGAATCCAGATTCTCGATCAAGATTTCATTTTATATGGGTGATTCTTTAACTACAGGCACTATTGGCCTTGTAAATGTAATTTCCACCACACCATTGCTTTACAATATAAAGCGCCTTGGGGCAACTGTTTGTTTTGATTTGGCGCTATATACATGTGCTCTGATGTCACTGTTTATCTCCATAGAAACTACCCAAACAATCTTTCATACAAACTGTTTAAAGGGACATTACAGTGTTGTGGAGGAAATTACGGCAATAGTGTGGGACAACTACATTTTGTTTTAAAAAAATCACAACAGTTGTATGACATTGAATACCCCAATTATGTTTTGATTATTTTACTGATATTTTATTCAGATATTTTAAAACATTAGAAAAAACGTTTCTTTACCATTCATTTTTATCATTGAAGATCAAAAGTCTGGGTGTGGGACAAGCACAAAACGGCAATATTTGCATATAATAATGCTGAAAAAAGGTGAAAAAGTCATCATAGACTATTAGAACAAATTTCTTAACACACTTTCATTGTAAAGGTAACTATAAAAGTGTGAAATTTCCCCTTTTTTCTGTTTTTCATACAATATGATCAAAGGACATAATAAGTGCCCGTAGTCTAACAATCACCCATATACGCTTTGAAGGATTACGTCAAAATTACTTCATGGATTCTCACCAAATTTTCACCACAGATGCATATAGGTAATGGAAGGCTCCATTAAATTTTGGAGGTGATCTGGATCCGGATCCAGATTCTGGGTCAAGTTTCACTTTATATAGTCTTTGAAGGATTATGTTAAAACTACTTCCCATATTCTCACCAAGGTTTCGCCACAGATATATTAGGCCATGGAAGACTCTGTTAAATTTTGGAGGGGATCTGGATCTGGATTCTCATCAAGTTTCAATTTATATAGGCTTTGAAGGATTACGTCAAAGCTACTTGACAGGTTTTGACAAAATTTTCAACACGTATACAGGTTGGGCCATCGAAGACTTCATTAAAATTTGGAGGTGATCTGGATCCGGAGTCTGGATAAAGATTTCACTTTATATACACCTTGAAGGATTACATCAAAACTACTTCATAGATTCTCACCAAATTTGCACCACAGATTATATATTAGGGCATGGAAGACTCCACTGAATTTTGGAGGTGATCCGACATTCGCATCCGGATTCTGGATCAAGTTTCACTTTAGATAGTCTTTGAAGGATTACGTCAAAACATAGAAGTAGAGAGACTGGAATGCCAACTCAAGATCTTGTTCCATTGAGTTCTGTTTGTGAGCTTGTGACCCCGATATTTCAGCCACTCAGCTGCGAGAGTTGGGGTATTTCACTTCCGGTCGTCTACCAGCAATAACACCAAATGTGCTTTTAAAGCACACTTCTGCGTGTTTTCTTGTTTTCTGCCGTGAATTCAGCAAGTTATCCCCTCGAAGTATGTTCAAAGTGTAGCTTGAATGAAGTTCTTGTTGATTTTTAAATTGTATTCAGGACAAAATTTGCTAATATTTTTGATAAGAGCATGCAGGCTGTCAGCAACTGTGGCGGAAAATCGCTGTCAATAATCATTAATTTTTCATAAAACGTGTATAAAAGTATAATAAAAGTACACATCATTCGTCATTTAAAAAGCATCATAGTAAAACTCATAAATATAACCATATAAAACACATAAATAGCACAGTAAAAGTCATCAAACACCATAATAAAATCGTCCATCAATAAAAATCAAACACCATAAAATAATCATAGTTTTCCTTTGAAGTAATAACACTTGGAACATTTACCACATGATGGAGGCTGTTCCACGTAGTTACAGCTAAATATAAAATATTTTCTTGAGTCGTTTCTGCATATTTGCACCTCAAAAATGTGAGAGTGACCTCTCAAACATAAAAAAACTCTATTTTGGGGAAAAAATTCCGGCCTAAATTTATATATATATATATATATATATATATATATATATATACAGTGAGGAAAATAAGTATTTGAACACCCTGCGATTTTGCAAGTTCTCCCACTTAGAAATCATGGAGGGGTCTGAAATTTTCATCTTAGGTGCATGTCCACTGTGAGAGACATAATCCAAAAAAAGAAAATCCGGAAATCACAATGTATGATTTTTTTTAAATAATTTATTTGCATGTTACTGCTGCAAATAATTATTTCAGCACCTGCCAATCAGCAGAAATTCTGGCCCTCAAAGACCTGTTAGTCCGCCTCTAAAAAGTCCACCTCCACTCATTATTCCAAATTAGAAGCACCTATTTGAGGTCCTTAGCTGCATAAAGACACCTGTCCACCCCACACAATCAGTAAGACTCCAACTACTAACGTGGCTAAGACCAAAGAGCTGTCCAAAGACACCAGAGACAAAATTGTAGACCTCCACAAGGCTGGAAAGGGCTACGGGGCAATTGCCAAGCAGCTTGGTGAAAAAAGATCAACTGTTGGAGCAATTACTAGAAAATAGAAGAAGCTAAACATGACTGTCAGTCTCCCTCGGACTGGGGCTCCATGCAAGATCCCACCTCGTGGCGTATCAATGATCCTAAGAAAGGTGAGGAATCAGCCCAGAACTCCACGGGAGGAGCTGGTCAATGACCTGAAGAGAGCTGGCACCACTGTTTCCAAGGTTACTGTGGGTAATACACTAAGACGTCATGGGTTAAAGTCATGCATGGCACGGAGGGTTCCCCTGCTTAAATCAGCACACGTCCAGGCCCGTCTTAAGTTTGCCCATGACCATTTGGATGATCCAGAGGAGTCATGGGAGAAAGTTATGTGGTCAGATGAGACCAAAATAGAACTTTTTGGTCTTGATTCCACTCACCGTGTTTGGAGGAAGAAGAATGCTGAGTACCATCCCTACTGTGAAGCATGGGGGTGGAAACATCATGCTTTGGGGGTGTTTTTCTGCACATGGGACAGGACAACTGCACTGTATTAAGGAGAGGATGACCGGGGCCATGTACGAGGTCTGTCCATAAAGTATAGGTCCTTTTTATTTTTTTCAAAAACTATATGGATTTCATTCATATGTTTTTACGTCAGACATGCTTGAACCCTCGTGCGCATGCGTGAGTTTTTCCACGCCTGTCGGTGACGTCATTCGCCTGTGAGCACTCCTTGTGGGAGGAGTCAGTCCAGTCCCTCGTCGGAATTCCTTTGTCTGAGAAGTTGCTGAGAGACTGGCGCTTTGTTTGATCAAAATTTTTTCTAAACCTGTGAGACACATCGAAGTGGACATGGTTCGAAAAATTAAGCTGGTTTTCAGTGAAAAGTTTAACAGCTGATGAGAGATTTTGAGGTGATTCTGTCGCTTTAAGGACTTCCCACGGTGCGAGACGTCACGCAGCACTCTCAGGTGCCGTCGTCAGCCTGTTTCAAGCTTAAAACCTCCACATTTCAGGCTCTATTGATCCAGGACGTCGTGAGAGAACAGAGAAGTTTCAGAAGAAGTCGGTTTCAGCATTTTATCCGGATATTCCACTGTTAAAGGAGACTTTTTTAATGAAAGACGTGCGGACGGGTCCGCGCGTCGGGACGCAGCCGGCGCGGTGCGGCGGCACAGGAAAAACACCTCCGTGTTGATAACCATTTGTAAAATCCAGGCGGCTTTTGATGGCTTTCAGTGGAGTGAGTATATGAGAAATTGTTTAACAGCTGGACATGTTCCAACTTGTCCTTAAGGCTTCCAACAGAGGTGTTTTTCCTGTGGCGGAGTGTCGCGGCGGCTGCGAGCCGACGCTGCAATCCGCCCGCACGTCTTTCATTAAAAAAAATCTCCTTTAACAGTGGAATATCCGGATAAAATGCTGAAACCGACTTCTTCTGAAACTTCTCTGTTCTCTCACGACGTCCTGGATCAATAGAGCCTGAAATGTGGAGGTTTTCAGCTTGAAACAGGCTGACGACGGCGCCTGAGAGCGTTGCGCGACGTCTCGCACCGTGGGAAGTCCTTAAAGCGACAGTATCACCTCAAAATCTCTCATCAGCTGTTAAAATTTTTACCGAAAACCAGCTTAATTTTTCGAACCATGTCCACTTCGATGTGTCTCACAGGTTTAGAAAAAATTTTGATCAAACAAAGCGCCAGTCTCTCAGCAACTTCTCAGACAAAGGAATTCCGACGAGGGGCTGGACGACTCCTCCCACAAGGAGTGCTCACAGGTGAATGACGTCACCGACAGGCGTGGAAAAAACTCACGCATGCGCACGAGGGTTCAAGCATGTCTGACGTAAAAACATATGAATGAAATCCATATGTTTTTGAAAAAAATAAAAAGGACCTATACTTTATGGACAGCCCTCGTATTGCGAGATTTTGGGGAACAACCTCCTTCCCTCAGCTAGAGCATTGAAGATGGGTCGTGGATGGGTCTTCCAACATGACAATGACCCAAAGCACACAGCCAGGATAACCAAGGAGTGGCTCCATAAGAAGCATATCAAGGTTCTGGAGTGGCCCAGCCAAGTCTCCAGAACCTAAACCCAATAGAAAATCTTTGGAGGGAGCTCAAACTCCATGTTTCTCAGCGACAGCCCAGTAAGCTGGCTGATCTAGAGAAGATCTGTGTGGAGGAATGGGCCAAAATCCCTGCTGCAGTGTGTGCAAACCTTTTGAGAAACTACAGGAAACGTTTGACCTCTGTAATTGCAGACAAAGGCTACTGTACCAAATATTAACAGTGATTTTCACAGGTGTTGAAATACTTATTTGCAGCAGTAACATACAAATAAATTATTAAAAAATATCATACATTGTGCTTTCCGGATTTTTTTTTAAATAAATAATGGAATTGGACCAGAAATCACATTAAAAAATAAAAATAAATAAAAAGGTGGTGTGATCCTCTTCCCTTAGCTGACTGAATAAACTTAACTTTAACTCTCTTTTAAAACTTGCCTTGTTGCTAATCGACTGCGATCTGTAGTTTATACAAGATATATTTCACCTGAATAATTCCCCTTTCAACCTAACCGGTTGTTTGTAAACCTTCACAGCAGGGGTCTCAAACTCAAATTACCAGAGGGTCGTTGAGCATCCAGTGTTGTTACTAGAGGGCTGCTTCAGGTATTGCATAAGAAAAGGAAAAACATTCAACCGTTCGAACAGTTGTCCTTTGTAACATAAACTATTTTACATTCATATTTCGCTTTTTTTTTTTTTTTTTTGTCTAATGTTTGCTCCCAGACACCTGAGAACGCTTTTTCTCAGGCAGCTTGACCTCATTTGCTCTGAGGGAGGTGGCAGCTGAAACCCTCAGTATGGCTTTAAGGTGGTCGTCACTGAGTCTGGATCTGTACTTTGATTTATTAAAGTTCATGGTGGAGAATAGTTTTTCTCAGAGATATGTGCTTCCAAAAAGACACATGGTCCTCTTGAATACCCTGGAAAGCTCTGGGAAAGATGGGGGTATTTCTCTCAGAAATTTTTCAAGCATTTTTGCTTTTCCAGTGGTCTCTCTGAACTTGGCTTTGAGTTGAGAATTGCACTGCAGGTCAGTGAGCTCCATTTGTAGCACACTAGGAGCATTCTGCACATCAAAGGAGAAGGGGTCAGCAAACATTTGGAATGTGGCACTGTGTGTCTTGAAGTCAGCAAACCGCTGGTCAAATTCCTGCTGTAACTTCTCAATGACAGCAACATATGTTTCACTACTGAATGCTTTGCCCTCCTCCACAAGAGAGCTGCATGCTCTGAACTGGAAGAGTTTTTTCTCCGAGATCTGGGCTTTCCATAACATCAGTTTTGTCATGAAAGCTCTGACATTTTCAAAAGCTGTAGTGACAAACTGGCCTGGGCCCTGCAACCTCAAGTTGAGTTTGTTCAGTTCCTCTGTGATGTCAACTAGGAAAGCTAGGTCCATCTGCCACTTGGGATCATCAAGCTCAGGAAGGTCCAGCCTGCCCTCCTCCATGAACATCTTTACTTCTGTTCTCAGCTTAAAAAAACCTCTTCAAGACATTTCCCCTGCTGAGCCACTGTACCTCTGTGAAGTACAGCACATCTCCATATGACCATCAATTTCCTCTAAAAAGGCACGGAACTGGCGGTGCCTTTTTTACAAGGCTCTGGATCTGATGAAAATCATGCATTTCATGACAACAGACATCACATTGTCAAACTTCAAGCACCTGCTGTGCAGCGCCTGCTGGTGGATAATGCACTACAGAACAGTTGCAGAATCTGCACCTTCCTCCTCCTGTTTTTTTTGAACAAGCACTACGAGTCCATTTTTCCTCCCCATCATTGATGGTGCGCCGTCTGTCGTTATTCCTACGAGAGACTTCCAGGAGAAGCCAGCCTGCTCAATTGTGTCACACAGCAGCTGAAATACATCCTTAGCTGTGTTACAACTTTGCATCAGGTTCACACTGAGCAGCTCTTCTGTTAGTTGGAACTGGTCGTTAATATCGCGGACATACGAGGTCTGTCCATAAAGTATCGTACCTTTTTATTTTTTTCAAAAACTATATGGATTTCATTCATATGTTTTTACGTCAGACATGCTTGAACCCTCGTGCGTATGCGTGAGTTTTTCCACGCCTGTCGGTGACGTCATTCGCCTGTGAGCACGCCTTGTGGAAGGAGTGGTCCCGCCTCCTCGTCGGATTTTCATTGTCTGGAAATGGCGGAATGAAAAGGACTTTTTTTCCATCAGAATTTTTTCAGAAGCTGTTAGAGACTGGCACCTGGAAACCATTCAAAAATTTATCTGGCTTTCAGTGAAAATTTTACGGGCTTCACAGAGAATAAGGACTTTAACTACACGTTTAAGGATCCCTTTAAGGATGGTCGGTGCGCCGCGCTGCGAGCTGCGACGATGCGGCACAAACCACTGGATCATTTTTAAGCTGATGGCTCTGTGGATACGAGACCGTCGTGTGCTCTTTCTCTGGTTATCACAAGACCTGGACATCAGCCATTTTCCGGCAGATTTCACTTTTAACAAGAGATTTTGTCATGGAAAGCCGCGCGGAGGCTTCGCGCGTCACGACCGATTCGCTGATGAAGCGAGACAAAGGAACACCTCCGTTTCGGCGTGTTAGAGGACAAGTTGGGACATGTCTATCTCGGCTTTCAGTGCTTACCAGTCGAGTGAGTATAAAAGAACTTGTGGAGAGCTGGACATGTCCCAACTTGTCCTCTAACACTCCGAAACGAGAGGTGTTCCTTTGTCTCGCTTCATCAGCGAATCGGTCGTGACGCGCGAAGCCTCCGCGCGGCTTTCCATGACAAAATCTCTTGTTAAAGTGAAATCTGCCGGGAAAATGGCTGATGTCCAGGTCTTGTGATAACCAGAGAAAGAGCACACGACGGTCTCGTATCCACAGAGCCATCAGCTTAGAAATGATCCAGTGGTTTGTGCCGCATCGTCGCAGCTCGCAGCGCGGCGCACCGACCATCCTTAAAGGGGTCCTTAAACCTGTAGTTAAAGTCCTTATTCTCTGTGAAGCCCGTAAAATTTTTCACTGAAAGCCAGATACATTTTTTGAATGGTTTCTAGGTGCCAGTCTCTAACAGCTTCTGAAAAATTCTGATGGAAAAAAGTTCTTTTCATTCCGCCATTTCCAGACAATGAAAATCCGACGAGGAGGCGGGACCACTCCTTCCACAGGCGTGCTCACAGGTGAATGACGTCACCGACAGGCGTGGAAAAACTCACGCATGCGCACGAGGGTTCAAGCATGTCTGACGTAAAAACATATGAATGAAATCCATATAGTTTTTGAAAAAAAATAAAAAGGTACGATACTTTATGGACAGACCTCGTAAATGGTGAGCTGAGCTGTGTCATTAATGTTCGTGCTCTCATCCAAAGCCACAGAGTACGCGCTGAAACGTTTGCCTCTGTCACGTAACTGTTCATAAAAGTCATTTGAAAGCTCAGTGATCCGCTCTGCCACTGTGTTGGCTGACAGACTGATGTTGCTGAATTGGCTCTTTTTTTTCTGGACAGACAATATATGCAACTTTCAGCATGCAATCTTAGAAACTGACCTTCAGTGAACAGCTTTCCCGTTTTGGCGATCATCTCACTCACGACTACTTGCTTCAAGTGCCGCATCGGCCTCCTTTCTCACTCTCTGGAATAAATTTTGTTGAGATGACAGCTCTTTCTTTAACTGTGCAGCTCGCTGTGTCCACTCTTCTCCCTCCAACTTTGCATACTGCTCCACATGTTTAGTTATAAAATGCCGTTTGAGATTATATTCCTTCAGAACAACAACATTTTGCTTGCAGATAAGGCAGGTGGCATTCCCCTTAAATTCCACAAAGAAATAATTGTTTTCCACCTCCCCTGAAACCCTATGTGCTCGACATCAACTTTTCTTTTAGCCTTTGAAAGAGAACCAGGATCACACCAGCAACATACAAACCCAGGATCACACCAGCAACATACAAACCGCAGCTGAGCCGCATAAAAATAAAACTTCAGATTAGGTAATGCCATGCCCCCTTTATCTTTAGGCAACTGTAATGTTGAGAATCTAACCCTCGGTCTGTTCCCATCCCAAATAAATCTAGATACCATCCGGTCCCATTCAGTGAATTGTTTGGAGGGTATATCAATAGGAAGTGATTGAAATAAATAAAAAAGTCTAGGCAAGATGTGTCATTTTCACCACATTTATCCTATTGTCAAGTCTAAAGGATAGGTGGACCACCTCTGGATATCTGCTCTAATTTTAGATTAATTGAATTATAATTGTCCTGATATAAAGAAATGAGATCTTTAGACAGGAATACTCCAAGATATTTAATTTTTCCACTATCCCAGTTAATATTGTACTTACTTGCAATTTCTGTTGCGGGTTTATGATTAAAAAGGAGTACCTGTGTTTTAGGAATGTTCAGTTATATCCAGAATATGAATTAAATTCTTGTAAATACTCAGTAATTTGGGTAAAGAGGAATTAATGTCTTCTAAAAATAACAAAACGTCATCTGCAAATAATCCTATCTTTTGTTCTCTTCCTTGGATCTGGATTCCCTTCAACTCTTCACTCTGGCGTATGGCTTGGGCCAGTGGCTCTATGTAAAGGGTGAACAGGCAGGGACTAATCCCACAACCCTGTCTCGATCCCCTTTTAAGTTGAAAATGATTTGTGAGAGAAACATTCACTTTTATTCTTGCTGTGGGACTGTCATAAATTGCTCTAATACATTTAATTGATTCTTGTGTCAGACCAAATTTTTCTAAAGTTAGATAAAGAAAGTCCCAGTTCACTCTGTCAAAAGCCTTTTCTGCATCGAGGCTGATCAGGGCCGCTTTAATTTTATTTTTGGTTATGGTCTGAATTACTTGTAAGCTTCTTCTAATATTATCGTGAGTTTGTCGACCGGTTACAAAACCGGTCTGATCTTCGTCAATTAAATCTGCAATAAAAGTTTCAAATCTTTTCGTTAATATTGATGTATATAATTTATAGTCCACATTTAACATTGAGACTGGTCTAAAATTTGCACAATCTTCACTGTCTTTACCTTCTTTCGGGATTAAAGTAATAATTGCTTCTTTACAAGAGGGTGGGGTCTTTCCCTCTGTATGTATATAGTTAAGTGTTCTAAGAAGCAATGGAGACAGTTCTTCCTTAAATTTTCTGTACCACTCTATGGGGTAACCATCACCGCCTGGGGCCTTATTGGTCTTAAGTCTACCTATGCTTTATCGAGCTCCTTCTGAGTAATTTCAGCTATGATTATTTTATTTTGAGCTTCTCCTATAGAGGGAGATCCAATTTATCCAGAAACTGTTTAGTGGATTTCAGGTCAAGAGTGCCCTCTTGTGAGTATAACTTAATATAATATTGATAAAAATACTTTCTATTATCTTGGGATCTCTCTCTAATTTCTGTGAAATGGGGTTTCTAATCCTTGTAATCATTGAATCGATTTGCTGCTTACGCAGTTTTCGGGCCAGCAGTTTAGTAGATTTTGGACCAAGTTCATAATCAGACTGTTTAATATATCTAACCTTTTTCTCAATTTCATAATCTAATAATCCTTCAATTTGTCCTTTCAGATGTTTTATTTCCTTTTGAGTTTCCTGGTCCTTTTTCAACTTGAATTTATTTCTTTATCTTTCAAGTCAGCTATTAATTGTTTATATACTTGCACTCTCCTCCTTTTTAAATATGATGCTTTTGCTATTAAATTTCCCTTTAAAACCACCTTCAACGAGTCCCATAATATCAATGGGTCAACTAAGCCATTATCATTTTCCTGTATGAATAACTTAATTTCTCGTTTAATATCAGCAACTATTGATTGACTATTTAGTAGCCCAACATTTAATCTCCAATACAGTACTTTTATATTATTCTCCAGATTATACTAAATATATTGAATTATGGTTCTGAGATGTCTGCCACTCCAATAACACAGTCTAATACTCTATAATAATCCTCTTGACCTATTAAAAAATAGTCTATTCTTGAATGTACTGAATGGGGTGCTGAAAAATATGTATAATCCCTTTCAGTCGGGTGAAGCCTTCTCCATATGTCAACCATCCCCATTCCCCAAGAGTGGTACTGAATGTTCTTGTTTAAACGTTTATTGCTTCTGTTTGTACTTGTAGTATCGATTTTTTTTGAATGAATGAATGAAAATGAATGAATGAATGAATGAATGAATGAAAACTGTTATTTCGAACATTTGATACAACAACAATTACAAGATAGATCAGTGAAGACAACAACAAAAAAGTTCCTACTGTGTACCCAACATGTACGAAAAGGGTAGGGTGAAGCATCAGCTTATTTTTCCCTACCCCTTCTTCCCCACACCAGTGATACCCTTTGCCACATATACACATCGATTCCTACACACCTAAACCGATATCATATATAATATATATATATATATAATATATATATATATATATATATATAAATAAATATACACCTACACATACCTACTTACATACAAAATACTATATATTTACAAGCCGAAGCAAAAAACAAAAACACCCTAACCCTCATTACCCTTCCTCCTCCTATACCTAGAAAAAAACATATTTTTTGTACGCTGTTTGAAGTGGTTCATGCTTGGACATTGCTTGAGCCACAGGACAGAAATACAGAAACCTTTTAATGTTGTTCGTGCCCACTGATGCTTTAAATTCAATTTCCCCCTCAGACTGCAATCCCCTGATCTGTTTAAAAAGCATATTTTTAATATTTGCTGGAAGTAAATTGTTTATTGCTTTATACACGATTTGTACTGTTTGAAAATGAACCAAGTCTGTGAATTTTAAGAATTTGGATTGTAAAATAGGGATTTGTATGATCTCTATTGCCAGTATTATGAATAATTCTTATAGCTCTTTTCTGCATTACTGATAGTGATTGTGTTGTACCTTTATAAGTATTACCCAATACCTCTGCACAGTACTGTAAATATGGTTAAAACCAGTGAGCAGTAAAGAATGCGGAGTGAGTTGTGGTCCAGAATATGTTTCGCCTTTGTTTAGAACTGAAATGCTTCTTGACAGTTTACTTTGTATGTGTTTTATATGAGTCTTCCAGTTTATCTTATCATGTATTATCACCCCCAGAAACTTATTTTCATGTACCCTTTCAATATCTACCCCCCTTGACTTGTAACTGAACCTGTATGTCTGTATTACAATAGCCAAATAACATGCTATTTTGTTTTACTTAAGTTTAATGATAATTTGTTTCTGTCAAACCTATTTTCAATTTTCCCATTTCTATACTGATCCTCCTCAGTAACTCCTGCAAATCCCCCCCCTGAACAAAAAATGCTTGTGTCATCTGCAAATAATACTAATTTTAATATTTTGGAAACATTGACAATATCATTTATATAAATTAGAAACAGTTTTGGACCCAATACTGACCCCTGTGGGACGCCACAAGCATTGTCCAAGCATGATGATGTATATTCCCCCAACTTCACAAACTGTTTTCTGTTACTTAAGTAGCTTCTCACCCAGTGCAACACCAACCCCCTAATCCCATACTGTTCAAGTTTATTGATTAATATGTCATGATTGATTGTATCAAAAGCCTTTTTAAGGTCTATAAATATTCAACTGAATGTAATTTGTGGTCTATGGCGTTTGTAATCTCCTCAACTGATTTCTATTAATGCAAGTGATGTTGAACTATGTGCTCTGAATCCATATTGACTATCAGTAAGTAATTTATGTTTATTTATGAATTTGTCTAATCTATTATGAATACCTTTTCTAATAATTTGGAAATTGTGGAAGCAAGAAACAGGTCTATAATGTGTGAAGTGGTGTCTATCCCCAGTCTTATACAGCGGCACAACCTTAGCTATTTTCATGTGATTGGGAAATTTACCGGTTTGAAATGATAAGTTACAGATGTATGTTAATGGTTCTACAATCCATTCAATGACCTGTTTTACCACCACCATACTCAATTTCATTTAAATCGGTAGATGTTTTATATTTACAATTATTCACAACGTCTATAATTTCTTTTCCATCCACTGCTGGTGAGGAACATTGAACAGGGATTTCTTTCTATGAGATTATCTATCCCAATCCTCAGGTTGGGAATCGGGAATTTTTTTCTGCCAAGCTTGGTCCAATATTTACAAAAAAATTATTTAAAACCGTTGACTACCTCATCCTTATTTCCTTCTTGACATTATTATCAATGAAATACTGAGGTGTAACTCTGTTTTTTATTACCAATTTTTGATAATGCTATTTAATATATCCCATATTCCTTTAATATTGTTTTTGTTATTATTATAATATGTTACTATAATATTCCTTCCTACATACCGTATAATATTAGTTAATCTATTTTTGTATTTCTTATATCTATTTTCTGCCTCTTTAGTCTTTAGTTTTATGAATTCTCTATACAGTGTATTTTTCTTATTACATGCATTTCGTAACCCTTTCGTCATCCATGGTCGAGCCTTGGATTTTTTTGTTTTCTGTAGTCTTGTTTAATTGGACAATTTTTTATCATATTATGATGTAAATATTGTTAAAAACGTTTCATATGCACTATCACATCATTTTCACTGTATACCTTTCCCAGTTTTGCTCCTGTAAATCCTTCTTTAGTGTGTTCATGTTTTCCTCTGTCCGCACTCGCCTGTATTTTATTTTCTCCTCTGGCTGATTCCGCTGATGGTTTCTATTACTAAACGATGAAAACTGGTAGATGATCACTAATGTCATTGATTAATAATCCACTCAGTGTTATTCTCAATATCATTGCTGGAATATATTATCAATTAAGGTAGCACTATGGGATGTAATTCTGCTTGGCCTGGTGATTTTTGGATATAAACTCATACTGTACATTATATTGATAAATTCATCTGTTATTTTATGCTTATTTGGATTGAGCAGATCAATATTTAAGTCACCACAATATGTACACAGTTTTTTGATTAGTTTTTGAGAACATTTTTCCCATACAGTCAGTGAATGTTTCAATACTAGATCCTGGTGCTCTATATATACAGCTGACTAATACATTTTTGCTTTTTTCTTCACATATTTCAATAGTTATACATTCTAATAAGTTATCGATCACAGTTGTCATATTGTATACTATTTTATAATCCATTGTTCTTATCCACATACACAGCCACTCCTCCTCCACTCTTATTCTTTCTGTTTACACACATTAAATTCATATCCATCCAGTTTCAAAATCCATTCCTTTATCTTCATTGATCCATGTTTCTGATATAGCATTATGTTAATATTTTTTTTAAATTGACTTAAATATTCTTTAATGTTGTTAAAGTTTGCCATATAGACTTCTGCTGTTGAAATGGATTATTGATAATTTGTTATCCGTTTTAATGATCCGATTAAACTGTTCATCTGTATAATAGCACCAACTGTCATTAATATTTGAAAAGAAATTATTGTCCGGGTCTATATCGTGCTCCAAGTCCAGTACATTGTGGTCTGTGTATTTAATGTTCCTCAGTTCTACTTCTCCATGATCATCCTTTGAGTTATATCCTTCTTGTCTCCAGATGTAGATGATGTAGTAGATGAATAGGTTCCTCTGGTCTGTCATGGTGTTGTGATGTGTTTGTGTCCTCATACCTTATTGGTCATATTTGTCCAGTTCCTCGATGTTCCTGATTACCATAACCTTCGCTTGTTCTGGTGTTCCATTCAATTTGATAAATGTTTTGCAGTTGGATGTCCATGTCTGTTGAATTTTTCCCTGCTTTTTTAAGAAACGAGCTTTCCTGGCGATGTCTGCGTTTCTTTTGGTCAGATGTTCATTGATGAATACGTTTGTTCCTTTGAGTTTCCGTCCCTGTTTTAACAGTGACATTTTACGTTTTCTGTTGACAAACCTCATTATAACTGCTCGCTTGTCTCCGTCCTCTCTCCTGGGCAGGGGGTGGCACGCTTCAATGTTATTACAGTCCATTTGAATACCTTTAGAATGCAGGAAGTCAGCCACCTGTTGTTCCACTGAGCTGGCCTCCTGCTCGCTGTCTTCTGACACCACCCGTGCGTAGGATCGAGGTTTAATATGAATTCCTGTAATAATAACGTCGTTCATCCTTGGTACTGTTCCAACTCTGCAACACGGTTCTCCAGGTACACCAGACGCCGGTCTTTCTCTGCATTCTGGATCTGGAGAGCCTTCACTTCTTCCACCAGCTCCATAATGGATTTCTGCTGCATTTTAACAACAGAGATTTCTCAGACAAAAAGTCCAGGGACTTCTTGATATCATCTCCCTCCTCCGCCGTCAGTGCCTTCTTCGGACCCATGGTCAGATAACGCCGCGCCGGTGGAACTGCACTGACGGCTCGGGCCTCGGTGGAGCCACGCTGGTGGAACTGCGCTGACGCCTCGGGCTTCAGGTGGAGCCGCGCCGGTGGATGTGCGCTGGCGCCTCGGGCCTCGGTGGAGCCGCGCCGGTGGAAAACAATCTGTGGATCAGCGAACTTCACACTAATAATTTATTATAACTGTCAGATGACAATGTAAAACCTTTTAATCATTCTAAAGTTGATTGTAAGCAGAAACAAGGCAGTTTAAGCGCAAACGGGGCGATTAATCTCTTAATTGCTGCTAGCGCTCAGTCATGACGCTCCGATTGGTTCCCCTTCCACTGGACTCTGTTTGGGAAGGGATATCCTTCTCCAAACAGAGAAGGATCTCCAAACAGAGAAGGATATCCGGATATCCACATTTTAATGCCGTTCTTGATTTTTAAATCAAGAATGGCATTAAAATCCCCCGCACATATACAGATTCCCTCAGCCTCTTTTGCTATCGTGTCAAATATCGTTTTATAGATTGTTACTTCACTGTCGGGTGGTACGTAAATATTTGCCAATGTCAAAAGATTATTTTCAATATTATCTTTAATTATGACATATCGTCCCTCTTTATCTCTTATTTCCGAATATTTCTAATTTAACATTCTTGGATATTAATATTGCTACGCCCCGTCTATGGCTTTGTGCAAATGAACTACACTCAGCAAAAATATAAATGCAACACTTTTGGTTTTGCTCCCATTTGTATGAGATGAACTCAAAGATCTAAAGCTTTTTCCACATACACAATATCACCATTTCCCTCAAATATTGTTCACAAACCAGTCTAAATCTGTGATAGTGAGCACTTCTCCTTTGCTGAGATAATCCATCCCACCTCACAGGTGTGCCATATCAAGATGCTGATTAGACACCATGATTAGTGCACAGGTGTGCCTTAGACTGCCCACAATAAAAGGCCACTCTGAAAGGTGCAGTTTTATGACACAGCACAATGCTACAGTTTCGCAAGATTTGAGGGAGCGTGCAATTGGCATGCTGACAGCAGGAATGTCAACCAGAGCTGTTGCTCGTGTATTGAATGTTCATTTCTCTACCATAAGCTGTCTCCAAAGGCGTTTCAGAGAATTTGGCAGTACATCCAACCAGCCTCACAACCGCAGACCACGTGTAACCACACCAGCCCAAGACCTCCACACAGCCTGTTCACCTCCAAGATCGTCTGAGACCAGCCACTCGGACAGCTGCTGAAACAATCGATTTGCATAACCAAAGAATTTCTGCACAAACTGTCAGAAACCATCTCAGGGAAGCTCATTTGCATGCTCGTCGTCCTCATCGGGGTCTCAACCTGACTCCATTTCGTCGTCGTAACCGACTTGAGTGGGCAAATGCTCACATTCGCTGGCGTTTGGCACGTTGGAGAGGTGTTCTCTTCACGGATGAATCCCGGTTCACACTGTCCAGGACAGATGGCAGACAGCGTGTGTGGCGTCGTGGGGTGAGGGTTTTCTGATGTCAGTGTTGTGGATCGAGTGGCCCATAGTGGCGGTGGGGTTATGGTATGGGCAGGCGTCTGTTATGGATGAAGAACACAGGTGCATTTTATTGATGGCATTTTGAATGCACAGAGATACCGTGACAAGATCCTGAGGCCCATTGTTGTGCCATCCAAGAACATCACCTCATGTTGCAGCAGGATAATGCACGGCCCCATGTTGCAAGGATCTGTAAACAATTCTTGGAAGCTGAAAATGTCCCAGTTCTTGCATGGCCGGCATACTCACCGGACATGTCACCCATTGAGCATGTTTGGGATGCTCTGGACCGGCGTATACGACAGCGTGTACCAGTTCCTGCCAATATCCAGCAACTTCGCACAGCCATTGAAGAGGAGTGGACCAACATTCCACAAGCTACAATTGACAACCTGATCAACTCTATGCGAAGGAGATGTGTTGCACTGCATGAGGCAAATGGTGGTCACACCAGATACTGACTGGTATCCCCCCCCAATAAACAAAACTGCACCTTTCAGAGTGGCCTTTTATTGTGGGCAGTCTAAGGCACACCTGTGCACTAATCATGGTGTCTAATCAGCATCTTGATATGGCACACCTGTGAGGTGGGATGGATTATCACAGTAAAGGAGAAGTGCTCACTATCACAGATTTAGACTGGTTTGTGAACAATATTTGGGAAATGGTGATATTGTGTATGTGGAAAAAGTTTTAGATCTTTGAGTTTTAGATCTTTGAGTTCATCTCATACAAAATGGGAGCAAAACCAAAAGTGTTGCGTTTATTTTTGTTGAGTGCATAAAAAATTTTTTATAACCAAATTTAATTAATTTCTCATGCTCTTGAGCTCAAATGAGTTTCCTGTAACAAGATGATATGTACCTTACTTTCTTTAATTTATTCATGAGCCTTGCCCTTTTTACAGGATTACCAAGCCCATTAATATTTAATGATAATATTTTCAAATTTTGACTCTGCATTAATAATTGATGAGTTTGTAAATATTATTTGGTTGCTCAACGTACAATGAAAACAAAAGAAACTAAAAAACCAAAACATTTTAATAACAAAAAGAAACGTATATATTAAAACAGGATAAATCTTACTCCCAAGGCTGGGTATTTCTATACCCTTTTGTTTTTCCTAAACCTTTGCCCGGGGGGGGGGGGAAAGTCTCTTGAAAAAGAGGGCCCCCTTCCAGAATCAGTGGATGTACCTTAACAAAAAGTGTTTCCACTAATTCTACCAGTGGTATGCTCCTTTTGGTCAGGCTTAATAACATATGTAGATGACAGTATATTCCAATATATCAATCATAATTTCACACCATTTTGAAAAGAAGCGTAAATATTTCAGAACTAACAATTACCCATTACACATGAGTTCAACGTCCTGCTCTTATATGGATGATCATGTCAAGGTCTAAGTTTGCGCTGGAACTCCTGTAGGTGTTCTGTGCTCGTTTAGTGGCTTCCCTCTCTCCGTGGCGGGAGACGAGTTTCCATGGTAACACATGGTCCAGTTGCAGTAACGTTGTGGGGTCACTGTCGCCGGAGCCCCTCTCGTCCGGTTGGCCAAAAAGAAGCCCTCTCCGACACAGATCCCTCATGGCATCTCCCGGGCTGTCATACATTTGTGGCCCGCTGTCCCAATGAATGTGCATTCGAGTAAACGGCGTCTGAAAGCGGATGCCTCTCTCTTTGAGTGCTGCTTTGACTGCCTTATATTCTTTACGCTTCTGCATCACATCTGTGGTGTAATCATTATCAAACGAGGGTACCTGTCTCCAATCTGAATTTTCTTCTTCCAGGTATTTCTAAGAATTGTTTCTTTGGTTCTGTATTGGAGAAAGTTCACAACTATGGACCTGGGGGGGCGCGTTGGGGCCCGGCTTTGGTGCAAGGGAGCGGTGCGCTCTCTGGATTTGTGGATCCACCGTCCTCGATTAGCTTCTCACTAGCAATTAGCCTCTCCACAAACTGAATTACCGAGCCCGTCTCACTTTGTTCAGGGACTCCATAAATCCTCAAATTTCCCCTTCTTGATCTTGACTCGAGTACATCTATCTTGTCACGCAATACATTTTGTTCTTTAAGTGACTGTTCCAGCGCGTTGTTTTCTGCTGCTGACCATGTTTCCAACTCGTCCACGCGAGCGCAAGCTGATTCCAGCTCGCACTCGTGTTCTTGTAGCTTTAGCGTTGTGGTAGCTAGTCGTTGATCAATCTGCTCCTTGAACAGTGCGAGTTCATCTTTGATATCTTTCTTGAAGTCTTCTTTGAATTTGTCCCAGTTAGCCGTTAGTGTCATGTTAAGTTCACTGATTTGTTCACTTATTGCTCTCAAATTCGGCCCGGTTGCTTCCAAGGCGGCCTGCTCATCAGCATTAGCATCACTCATGTCTTCATCGTGTGACATTAGTACCTCGATGTTGGTCCTTTCTGCCTTCCTCTTGTCCTTAGCTTTACTTCCCCCTCTCATGTCTCGAGTAATTTGCTTAAAAACAATGAGATGTTTTAGAATTAGTGGGGTTTCAACCGCCTGCCTTTTCAGAGCAATTGTATCAAGCGTCCATCTTCCTCCGTAGCTTACTGGAAGTGAATTGGAATTTAATGAACTTTTCACCACAGATATATTAGGCCATGGAAGACTCCATTAAATTTTGGACATGATCTGGATCCGGAGCCGGATTCTGATCAAGATTTCCCTTTATATAGGCTTTGAAGCATTACATCAAAACTGCATCACGGATTTTAATGAAATTTTCACGACAGATACATATTAGGCCATGGAAGACTCTGTTAAATTTTGGAGGTGATCTGGATCCACATCCGGATTCTGAATCAAGATTTCCCTTTATATAGGCTTTGAAGCATTACATCAAAACTGCATCATGGATCCGAAGTCACCGAGGTGGTTAGAAAGCTCCTCGGTGGCAAGGCTCCTGGGGTGGATGAAATGCATCCTGAGTACCTTAAGTCTCTGGATTTTGTGGGACTGTCTTGGCTGACACACCTCTGCAACATCGCGTGGCGATCGGGGACAGTGCCTCTGGATTGGCAGACCGGGGTGGTGGTCCCTCTGTTTAAGAAGGGGGACCGGAGGGTGTGTTCCAACTATGGGGGGATCACATCCTCAGCCTCCCCGGTACGGTCTATTCCAGAGTAATGGAGAGGAGAATTCAACCGATGGTCGAACCTCGGATTCAGGAGGAGCAGTGTGGATTTCGTCCTGGTCGCGGCACACTGGATCAGCTCTACACGCTTCATCGGGTGCTCGAGGGTTCATGGGAGTTCGCCCAACCAGTCCACATGTGTTTTGTGGATCTGGAGAAGGCGTTCGACCGTGTCCCTCGGGGCACCCTGTGGGGAGTGCTCCGGGAGTACGGGGTCCGGGGTCCTTTGCTAAGGGCTATCCGGTCCCTGTACGACCGCAGCAGGAGCTTGGTTCGCATTGCCGGTAGTAAGTCAAACCTGTTTCCAGTGCACGTTGGCCTCCGCCAGGGCTGCCCTTTGTCACCGGTTCTGTTCATTATTTTTATGGACAGAATTTCTAGGCACAGCCAGGGTGTAGAGGGGGTCTGGTTTGGGAACCACAGAATCTCGTCTCTGCTGTTTGCGGACGATGTGGTTCTGTAGGCTTCGTCAAATCAGGACCTTCAGCGTGCACTGGGGCGGTTTGCAGCCGAATGTGAAGCATCCGGGATGAAGATCAGCACCTCCAAATCCGAGGGCATGGTTCTCGACCGGAAAAAAGGTGCTTTGCCCTCTTCAGGTCGGTGGAGTGTCCTTGCCTCAAGTGGAGGGGTTTAAGTATCTCGGGGTCTTGTTCACGAGTGAGGGACGGATGGAGCGTGAGATTGATAGATGGATCGGTGCAGCATCTGCATTGATGTGGTCACTGTATCGGAACGTCGTGGTGAAGAGAGAGCTGAGTAGGGGGGCAAAGCTCTCGATTTACCGATCGATCTACGTTCCGATCCTCACCTATGGTCATGAGATTTGGCTCGTGACCAAAAGAACGAGATCGCGGGTACAAGCGGCCGCGATGAGTTTCCTCCGCAGGGTGGCTGGGCGCTCCCTTAGAGATAGGGTGAGGAGCTCGGTCACTCGGGAGGAGCTCGGAGTCAAGCCGCTGCTCCTCCATGTCGAAAGGAGTCAGTTGAGGTGACTCGGGCATCTTTTCGGGATGCCCCCTGGATGCCTCCCTGGAGAGGTGTTCCGGGCACGTCCCATTGGGAGGAAGCCCGGGGAAGACCCAGGACACGCTGGAGGGACTACATCTCTCGGCTGGCTTGGAAACGCCTTGGGGAGGAGCTGGGGGAGGTGTGTGTGGATCGGGAGGTCTGTGCGGCTTTGCTTGAGCTGCTGCCCCCGCGACCCGACTCCGGATAAAGCAGAAGAAAATGAATGGATGGATGGATGCATCATGGATTTTAATGAAATTTTCATTATAGATACATATTAGGCCATGGAAGACTCCATTAAATTTTGGAGGTGATCTCGATCCAGAGCGGATTCTGGATCAAGATTTCCCTTTATATAGGCTTTGAAGGATTACATCAAAATTACATTACAGATTCTCACCAAAGTTTTACCACCGATAGATATTACGGCATGCAAGATTCCAGTGAATTTTGGGGATAATCTGGATACGGATTGGTAGACGTGAGAAATCTCTGATTGCTCTTGTTGATAATAAAACTGTTTTTTTGTTAAACAATATGAAATACTGTATTCAAAAAATAATATAATATAACATACAAACTTCCTATGTGCACTGCAGTAGTTAATTCAGTTCATACTAAAATGATTCTCAGATGTGTGTGAAATTTACTTTATTTTTATGCTTCTTTTTTTTTTTTTTTCATATGGGGCAGCACAGTCTCATTTGAACCCCTGCGTGATATTGGGGGATTTGACTACTTTCGTGGACAGACAGCCTGCACAAATACAGCATCACTTCACATGGAAAAATGTGTATTGTTTTGTGTTTTTTTTTTTTTGCTTCCCAGTGGAGAAGGGAAGACAAGGCAAATGGAAGAGGTTGTGTCGGTAAGTTTGAGCTTACACACTTTGACAGAGTAACTGCATTCTCTCGCCTGCACAACCACCTCGACATGTTTGAGCTCCGGGTCATAAACAATTTCCACCGCATCGTCACTTTTTCTTTGTATTTTCACTTTGTTTGCCGTGTAATTTGCCCAAAAACTCAGAGAAAGTGTCATGTTTCTGATGGGGACATACAACTGCTGTCCCCCGATGTAGGATTATTGCGTCAAATATATCATATAATAACCCTTTAGCGCCCACCCTCAAAAGAGACTGCGTTGCCTAATAGACTCTTCATTTTGCTGACTTACTTAAGTTAGAGTGTGTCTGTTATGTTACAGCTTGTCAGACAAGATATTACTAATGTGTCAGTCTATAGTTTTGCACACTGTGATAAATAATTGAGCAATAGAAGTGAACATTTGTCTTCAGTCAGCTACACACTGTGCCCCTGTTATAGTTGGGTTTTAGGTCTTGACTGATGTTAGTGGGACTCAGAATCAAAGATGAATTAATTAAATTTTCAAAGGTTAATGTGGAATCACAACTTCATGGATTTGATAACTCATCAGCATTTTAAGGGTTTTTTTTTTTGTTTTTTTTTGAAAGAAGTGTCTCCTCAGACTCAAGGATGACCTGACCAGATTTGGAGGGAACTCTGGTCAAAGATCAGGGTAACCATATGGGTTATGGTTACCCCATGCTACAAAGCACAATTGTGCCCATTACTTAGTAACTGGAATAATAAGAACAAAGAACAGTAAAGGAATAAGATTTAATGTCAAAAGGTAAAAGGTAAACTTATTTCTAATATAATGCAATATCTTGTAAAGAATTTTTTTTTATGCTTTTCATCACGTTAATAAGAGACTGCTGCATGATACCCTGAAAACTTACTAAAACAATTATAACAAAAAATCCATGTCTGCTACGTTTAATCTGTGTGGAATTTAATAAGCGCAAACTGAATTTCAGACACATTATATATATTAGTCTGGAACAAAGAGGACAAACAGTGTTGTAAAGAACAATAATCAAGACGTTAAAGAGCAAACTTCACTTACCCCCAGAACGACATGAACAGGAAGCGAGCATAGCTCACATCAGCTCCCATTGAAAATAACGGAGAGACAGCCTGTGATTCCCATGTTTACATAAAACAAATGCAGTAACAACGTCTACAAACCCAGAGAATATATTCAAGAGTTTTAGGCACAATATAAAAATAGTTTTATGTTGCGATGTTAATTGTGTTGTCCGTGTGCAGCGGTTAAAGTGAAGCGTGATCAGAGCGTATCAGTGCAGTTCTCAATGTTACTGAGATCTCGCAGCGCAGCGACCTCTCTGAGATTTTGCGGGATTTGAAACCTGAAAAGCCTCAATGCACAGGATTTTAATGGAGACTGTTTCCTCTTTCAGCGGACAGAATCTCTGTTCTGTGCCCTGTATTTCACCGTGCCCCAGTTTCCCCTATTTTGATTTATTTAATCAGCTGATACTCCTTTGTCAGCTTGTCATAGCACCTGAACGCTGCACAAAACAGCATTTTCAGATCACTTTAATCCAAGTTTAAGTCAGAAAATAATCTTTCTGTCAGTGGTGGGCACAGTTCCGCTAACCGCTAATTATCGAAGCTAATGTTTCATTATCGGATTAGCTTTTCAGATAACTTTGAAAACCATCAGCAGACTAATTATCTTCTGCTAAATTTTGGTCCGATAAAATTTAGACCTCTAACATATTTTTGCAGGCGTGGTGAACAAAGCTCAACAGTTAAAACATTTAAGAATTCTGAAATCAAAGATTTGAGTACCTACCTGTTGAATGTTTTGTAGTAGATGTACAGATCTATCCTCTGCAAACAGAGGAGAGTTGGTTCCAGGAGAAACTGCTCTATCCTCTGCAAGCAAAGGAGAACTGGTCACAGAAAAGAAAACAAACAAAAGAAAAAGGACAATTTCTGTTGACCCCATACTGATGCGCTGGCAATATCACCCAAGTCATCCAGAGGCATACAGTTTTAACTTATGGCAAATTTTTAACCAAATGAATTTCAGACAAGTTAAATTAACATCATGTCTGAAGTTTTATGAAGTGAAAATATCAGATATATGTTTAAAGTAATGCACTAATTTTGAAGGTTTTAGTGTGGACATGCTGTGTCCAGGTTCATTATGTGTAATCTCAGTACATTCACGACAGAAGAAATGCATTTGAGACGCTCTGATCAGGCTCCACACGGACAACAGCATTAAGCCCTTTGTATATTGTGCCTAAAACACTCGTGAATATATTCTTTGGGTTTATAGATGTTATTGTGTTTGTTTTATGTAAAAATGCCAGAAGCCCAGGTTGCTTCTCCATTATTTTCAATTGGAATCACTGCAGTCGCTTCCTGTTTGCTCTTAGAGTCCGGCTTATGTCAAACACTGTCTGTTGTCTTTGTTCCAGAAAAAATATTATAAGATGTCTGAAATTCAGTTTCCGTTTATTAAATTCCACGCAGCTTAAATGTAGCAGGCACGGATTATCTGGAATTTTGTTTTGGTAGGTTTTCATGGTCTCTACTGCCATCTACTAGCCAGCAGTGTTCATGGCAGTTTGAGAGTCTGGATGCCAGTAGATGGCAGTGTTCTATTTATTTTGACCCCTGTTAAATCAGACGGTTGTCTAATCACAACTTGACTTTTTGGCTTTTGCACATTGCTTTTTTTTTTTACAAATAAAAAAGGCAAATTTTACAAAAGCACATTTATATGTAAACACCAACACACACCTCACATTAACGTGTTGGTTTTTACACAGAATGAATGAGTCAACCAGTCAGTGTTAGCGGAGGCTCATTTACCCATAATCCCTTTGCCATCTGTCTGTGTTTGTTACAAAACTTGAGAATTAGTGCATTATTTAAAATGAAAAGATACGTGTTATATTTTAACTTTGTACAAATGACAGAATTGACATTAATGGAGTTATTCTATCCGGATTCATTTGATGATTTTAAATCAAAACATAAGTCAAAACTGCTTTATTTTCCAAGACCTCTGCCTCACTACAGCACTGCTGTATTCTGTTAAGGAATAATGGCTTATTTTGTGTGTGTAGAGTTGAGTTTAGCTCCTCTCAATTGCTTCACTGCTGCAACATATGTAATAAACAGGAGCTTCCAGCAGTGGGCAGGGCGCACAAAGACAGAAGTGCTGACTCATTGTTTGGGTCTGTGGTCGCCTTTGATGCTACCAAAAGCGATCGTGGTGTTAAAACTCAAAATCAGCTTGTTAGTAGTTGCAAGTGTACCGGAAGCAATACTGAAAGTTATCGGTTAGCTGTAGCTTTTGATAAATTTTTGGGTGGTTTATCGGTTTAGCTTTATAAAAGATAACCTTTCAGTTAGCTGATTAGCTGTTATTGAAGCTCACTTTTTGGTTAGGTGTACTCACCACTGATTTCTATTTAATATGCCTGATGAAGCATAATAACGCTAAGCAAGATGGAGGCACTCTGGCAACAGCTCACAGGCTGCATCTGCCATTGAGTGGATTAAATAGAAATCAGTGGTATATACACACCACTGGTTACTGTGTGTGTACACTGATTACTCTGTGTGTGTGTGTGTGTGTGTGTGTGTGTGTGTGCACACACTGATCATTCTCTCTGTGTGTCTACACTGATCACTGTGTGTGGGTGTGTGTGTGTGTGTATGTGCGCACGCGCTACTCCATTAAAGACTCCATTAAATTTTGGAGGTGATCCGGATCTGAATCCAGATTCTCGATCAAGATTTCATTTTATATGGGTGATTCTTTAACTACAGGCACTATTGGCCTTGTAAATGTAATTTCCACCACACCATTGCTTTACAATATAAAGCGCCTTGGGGCAACTGTTTGTTTTGATTTGGCGCTATATACATGTGCTCTGATGTCACTGTTTATCTCCATAGAAACTACCCAAACAATCTTTCATACAAACTGTTTAAAGGGACATTACAGTGTTGTGGAGGAAATTACGGCAATAGTGTGGGACAACTACATTTTGTTTTAAAAAAATCACAACAGTTGTATGACATTGAATACCCCAATTATGTTTTGATTATTTTACTGATATTTTATTCAGATATTTTAAAACATTAGAAAAAACGTTTCTTTACCATTCATTTTTATCATTGAAGATCAAAAGTCTGGGTGTGGGACAAGCACAAAACGGCAATATTTGCATATAATAATGCTGAAAAAAGGTGAAAAAGTCATCATAGACTATTAGAACAAATTTCTTAACACACTTTCATTGTAAAGGTAACTATAAAAGTGTGAAATTTCCCCTTTTTTCTGTTTTTCATACAATATGATCAAAGGACATAATAAGTGCCCGTAGTCTAACAATCACCCATATACGCTTTGAAGGATTACGTCAAAATTACTTCATGGATTCTCACCAAATTTTCACCACAGATGCATATAGGTAATGGAAGGCTCCATTAAATTTTGGAGGTGATCTGGATCCGGATCCAGATTCTGGGTCAAGTTTCACTTTATATAGTCTTTGAAGGATTATGTTAAAACTACTTCCCATATTCTCACCAAGGTTTCGCCACAGATATATTAGGCCATGGAAGACTCTGTTAAATTTTGGAGGGGATCTGGATCTGGATTCTCATCAAGTTTCAATTTATATAGGCTTTGAAGGATTACGTCAAAGCTACTTGACAGGTTTTGACAAAATTTTCAACACGTATACAGGTTGGGCCATCGAAGACTTCATTAAAATTTGGAGGTGATCTGGATCCGGAGTCTGGATAAAGATTTCACTTTATTACACCTTGAAGGATTACATCAAAACTACTTCATAGATTCTCACCAAATTTGCACCACAGATTATATATTAGGGCATGGAAGACTCCACTGAATTTTGGAGGTGATCCGACATTCGCATCCGGATTCTGGATCAAGTTTCACTTTAGATAGTCTTTGAAGGATTACGTCAAAACATAGAAGTGAGAGACTGGAATGCCAACTCAAGATCTTGTTCCATTGAGTTCTGTTTGTGAGCTTGTGACCCCGATATTTCAGCCACTCAGCTGCGAGAGTTGGGGTATTTCACTTCCGGTCGTCTACCAGCAATAACACCAAATGTGCTTTTAAAGCACACTTCTGCGTGTTTTCTTGTTTTCTGCTGCCGTGAATTCAGCAAGTTATCCCCTCGAAGTATGTTCAAAGTGTAGCTTGAATGAAGTTCTTGTTGATTTTTAAATTGTATTCAGGACAAAATTTGCTAATTTTTTGATAAGAGCATGCAGGCTGTCAGCAACTGTGGCGGAAAATCGCTGTCAATAATCATTAATTTTTCATAAAACGTGTATAAAAGTATAATAAAAGTACACATCATTCGTCATTTAAAAAGCATCATAGTAAAACTCATAAATATAACCATATAAAACACATAAATAGCACAGTAAAAGTCATCAAACACCATAATAAAATCGTCCATCAATAAAAATCAAACACCATAAAATAATCATAGTTTTCCTTTGAAGTAATACACTTGGAACATTTACCACATGATGGAGGCTGTTCCACGTAGTTACAGCTAAATATAAAATATTTTCTTGAGTCGTTTCTGCATATTTGCACCTCAAAAATGTGAGAGTGACCTCTCAAACATAAAAAAACTCTATTTGGGGAAAAAATTCCGGCCTAAATTTATATATATATATTATATATATATATATATATATACAGTGAGGAAAATAAGTATTTGACACCCTGCGATTTTGCAAGTTCTCCCACTTAGAAATCATGGAGGGGTCTGAAATTTTCATCTTAGGTGCATGTCCACTGTGAGAGACATAATCCAAAAAAGAAAATCCGGAAATCACAATGTATGATTTTTTTTAAATAATTTATTGCATGTTACTGCTGCAAATAATTATTTCAGCACCTGCCAATCAGAAATTCTGGCCCTCAAAGACCTGTTAGTCCGCCTCTAAAAAGTCCACCTCCACTCATTATTCCAAATTAGAAGCACCTATTTGAGGTCCTTAGCTGCATAAAGACACCTGTCCCCCCACACAATCAGTAAGACTCCACTACTAACGTGGCTAAGACCAAAGAGCGGTCCAAGACACCAGAGACAAAATTGTAGACCTCCAAAGGCTGGGAAAGGGCTACGGGGCAATTGCCAAGCGCTTGGTGAAAAAAGATCAACTGTTGGAGCAATTACTAGAAAATAGAAGAAGCTAAACATGACTGTCAGTCTCCCTCGGACTGGGGCTCCATGCAAGATCCCACCTCGTGGCGTATCAATGATCCTAAGAAAGGTGAGGAATCATGCCCAGACTCCACGGTAGGAGCTGGTCAATGACCTGAAGAGAGCTGGCACCACTGTTTCCAAGGTTACTGTGGGTAATACACTAAGACGTCATGGGTTAAGTCATGCATGGCACGGAGGGTTCCCCTGCTTAAATCAGCACACGTCCAGGCCCGTCTTAAGTTTGCCCATGACCATTTGGATGATCCAGAGGAGTCCATGGGAGAAGTTATGTGTCAGATGAGACCAAAATAGAACTTTTGGTCTTGATTCCCTCACCGTGTTGGAGGAGAAGAAATGCTGAGTACCATCCCTACTGTGAAGCATGGGGGTGGAAACATCATGCTTTGGGGGTGTTTTTCCTGCACATGGGACAGGACAACTGCACTGTATTAAGGAGAGGATGACCGGGGCCATGTACGAGGTCTGTCCATAAAGTATAGGTCCTTTTTATTTTTTTCAAAACTATATGGATTCATTCATATGTTTTTACGTCAGACATGCTTGAACCCTCGTGCGCATGCGTGAGTTTTCCACGCCTGTCGGTGACGTCATTCGCCTGTGAGCACTCCTTGTGGGAGGAGTCGTCCAGTCCCTCGTCGGAATTCCTTTGTCTGAGAAGTTGCTGAGAGACTGGCGCTTTGTTTGATCAAAATTTTTTCTAAACCTGTGAGACACATCGAAGTGGACATGGTTCGAAAATTAGCTGGTTTTCAGTGAAAAGTTTAACAGCTGATGAGAGATTTTGAGGTGATTCTGTCGCTTTAAGGACTTCCCACGGTGCGAGACGTCACGCAGCACTCTCAGGTGCCGTCGTCAGCCTGTTCAAGCTTAAACCTCCACATTTCAGGCTCTATTGATCCAGGACGTCGTGAGAGACAGAGAAGTTTCAGAAGAAGTCGGTTTCACAGCATTTTATCCGGATATTTCCACTGTTAAAGGAGACTTTTTAATGAAAGACGTGCGTACGGGTCCGCGCGTCGGGACGCAGCCGGCGCGGTGCGGCGGCACAGGAAAAACACCTCCGTGTTGATAACCATTTGTAAAATCCAGGCGGCTTTTGATGGCTTTCAGTGGAGTGAGTATTGAGAAATTGTTAACAGCTGGACATTGTTCCAACTTGTGCCTTAAGGCTTCCAACAGAGGTGTTTTTCCTGTGGCGGAGTGTTGCGGCGGCTGCGAGCCGACGCTGCAATCCGCCCGCACGGCTTTTCAATTAAAAAAAAATCTCCTTTAACAGTGGAATAATCCGGATAAAATGCTGAAACCGACTTCTTCTGAAACTTCTCTGTTCCTCTCACGACGTCCTGGATCAATAGAGCCTGAAATGTGGAGGTTTTCAGCTTGAAACAGGCTGACGACGGCGCCTGAGAGCGTTGCGCGACGTCTCGCACCGTGGGAAGTCCTTAAAGCGACAGTATCACCTCATAATCTCTCATCAGCTGTTAAAATTTTCACCGAAAACCACCTTAATTTTTCGAACCGTGTCCACTTCGATGTGTCTCACAGGTTGAGAAAAAATTTGATCAAACAAAGCGCCAGTGCTTCAGCAACTTTCTCAGACAAAGGAATTCCGACGAGGGGCTGGACGACTCCTCCCACAAGGAGTGCTCACAGGTGAATGACGCTCACCGACAGGCGTGGAAAACTCACGCAATGCGCACGAGGGTTCAAGCATGTCTGACGTAAAAACATATGAATGAAATCCATATGTTTTTGAAAAAAATAAAAGGACCTATACTTTAGGACAGCCCTCGTATTGCGAGATTTTGGGGAACAACCTCCTTCCCTCAGCTAGAGCATTGAGATGGGTCGTGGAGGGTCTTCCAACATGACAATGACCCAAAGCCACAGCCAGGATAACCAATGAGTGGCTCCATAAGAAGCATATCAAGGTTCTGGAGTGGCCCAGCCAAGTCCTCCAGAACCTAAACCCAATAGAAAAATCTTTGGAGGGGAGCTCAAACTCCATGTTTCTCAGCGACAGCCCAGTAAGCTGGCTGATCTAGAGAAGATCTGTGTGGAGGAATGGGGCCACAATCCCTGCTGCATGTGTGCAAACCTTTGAGAAACTACAGGAAACGTTTGACCTCTGTAATTGCAGACAAAGGCTACTGTACCAAATATTAACAGTGATTTTCACAGGTGTTGAATACTTATTTGCAGCAGTAAACATACAAATAAATTATTAAAAAATATCATACATTGTGCTTTCCCGGATTTTTTTTAAATAAATAATGGAATTGGACCAGAATCACATTAAAAAATAAAAAATAAATAAATAAGGTGGTGTGATCCTCTTCCCTTAGCTGACTGAATAACTTAACTTTAACTCTCTTTTAAAACTTGCCTTGTGCTAATCGACTGCGATCTGTAGTTTATACAAGATATATTCACCTGAATACTTCCCCTTTCAACCTAACCGGTTGTTTGTAAACCTTCACAGCAGGGGTCTCAAACTCAATTACCAGAGGGTCGTTGAGCATCCAGTGTTGTTACTAGAGGGCTGCTTCAGGTATTGCATAAGAAAAGGAAAAAACATTCAACCGTTCGAAACAGTTGTCCTTTGTAACATAAACTATTTTACATTCATATTCGTTTTTTTTTTTTTTTTTGTCTAATGTTTGCTCCCAGACACCTGAGAACGCTTTTTCTCAGGCAGCTTGACCTCATTTGCTCTGAGGGAGGTGGCAGCTGAAACCCTCAGTATGGCTTTAAGGTGGTCGTCACTGAGTCTGGATCTGTACTTTGATTTATTAAAGTTCATGGTGGAGAATAGTTTTTTCTCAGAGATATGTGCTTCCAAAAAGACACATGGTCCTCTTGAATACCCTGGAAAGCTCTGGGAAAGATGGGGGTATTCTCTCAGAAATTTTTTCAAGCCATTTTTTGCTTTTCCAGTGGTCTCTCTGAACTTGGCTTTGAGTTGAGAATTGCACTGCAGGTCAGTGAGCTCCATTTGTAGCACACTAGGAGCATTCTGCACATCAAAGGAGAAGGGGTCAGCAAACATTTGGAATGTGGCACTGTGTGTCTTGAAGTCAGCAAACCGCTGGTCAATTCCTGCTGTAACTTCTCAATGACAGCAACATATGTTTCACTACTGAATGCTTTGCCCTCCTCCACAAGAGGAGCTGCATGCTCTGAACTGGAAGAGTTTTTTCTCCGAGATCTGGGCTTTCCATAACATCAGTTTTGTCATGAAAGCTCTGACATTTTCAAAAGCTGTAGTGACAAACTGGCCTGGGCCCTGCAACCTCAAGTTGAGTTTGTTCAGTTCCTCTGTGATGTCAACTAGGAAAGCTAGGTCCATCTGCCACTTGGGATCATCAAGCTCAGGAAGGTCCAGCCTGCCCTCCTCCATGAACATCTTTACTTCTGTTCTCAGCTTAAAAAAACCTCTTCAAGACATTTCCCCTGCTGAGCCACTGTACCTCTGTGAAGTACAGCACATCTCCATATGACCCATCAATTTCCTCTAAAAAGGCACGGAACTGGCGGTGCCTTTTTTACAAGGCTCTGGATCTGATGAAAATCATGCATTTCATGACAACAGACATCACATTGTCAAACTTCAAGCACCTGCTGTGCAGCGCCTGCTGGTGGATAATGCACTACAGAACAGTTGCAGAATCTGCACCTTCCTCCTCCTGTTTTTTTGAACAAGCACTACGAGTCCATTTTTCCTCCCCATCATTGATGGTGCGCCGTCTGTCGTTATTCCTACGAGAGACTTCCAGGAGAAGCCAGCCTGCTCAATTGTGTCACACAGCAGCTGAAATACATCCTTAGCTGTGTTACAACTTTGCATCAGGTTCACACTGAGCAGCTCTCTGTTAGTTGGAACTGGTCGTTAATATCGCGGACATACGAGGTCTGTCCATAAAGTATCGTACCTTTTTATTTTTTTCAAAAACTATATGGATTCATTCATATGTTTTTACGTCAGACATGCTTGAACCCTCGTGCGTATGCGTGAGTTTTTCCACGCCTGTCGGTGACGTCATTCGCCTGTGAGCACGCCTTGTGGAAGGAGTGGTCCCGCCTCCTCGTCGGATTTTCATTGTCTGGAAATGGCGGAATGAAAAGGACTTTTTTTCCATCAGAATTTTTTCAGAAGCTGTTAGAGACTGGCACCTGGAAACCATTCAAAAAATTTATCTGGCTTTCAGTGAAAATTTTACGGGCTTCACAGAGAATAAGGACTTTAACTACACGTTTAAGGATCCCTTTAAGGATGGTCGGTGCGCCGCGCTGCGAGCTGCGACGATGCGGCACAAACCACTGGATCATTTTTAAGCTGATGGCTCTGTGGATACGAGACCGTCGTGTGCTCTTTCTCTGGTTATCACAAGACCTGGACATCAGCCATTTTCCGGCAGATTTCACTTTAACAAGAGATTTTGTCATGGAAAGCCGCGCGGAGGCTTCGCGCGTCACGACCGATTCGCTGATGAAGCGAGACAAAGGAACACCTCCGTTTCGGCGTGTTAGAGGACAAGTTGGGACATGTCTATCTCGGCTTTCAGTGCTTACCAGTCGAGTGAGTATAAAAGAACTTGTGGAGAGCTGGACATGTCCCAACTTGTCCTCTAACACTCCGAAACGGAGTGTTCCTTTGTCTCGCTTCATCAGCGAATCGGTCGTGACGCGCGAAGCCTCCGCGCGGCTTTCCATGACAAAATCTCTTGTTAAAAGTGAAATCTGCCGGAAAATGGCTGATGTCCAGGTCTTGTGATAACCAGAGAAAGAGCACACGACGGTCTCGTATCCACAGAGCCATCAGCTTAGAAATGATCCAGTGGTTTGTGCCGCATCGTCGCAGCTCGCAGCGCGGCGCACCGACCATCCTTAAAGGGGTCCTTAAACCTGTAGTTAAAGTCCTTATTCTCTGTGAAGCCCGTAAAATTTTCACTGAAAGCCAGATAAATTTTTTTGAATGGTTTCTAGGTGCCAGTCTCTAACAGCTTCTGAAAAAATTCTGATGGAAAAAAAGTTCTTTTCATTCCGCCATTTCCAGACAATGAAAATCCGACGAGGAGGCGGGACCACTCCTTCCACAAGGCGTGCTCACAGGTGAATGACGTCACCGACAGGCGTGGAAAAACTCACGCATGCGCACGAGGGTTCAAGCATGTCTGACGTAAAAACATATGAATGAAATCCATATAGTTTTTGAAAAAAATAAAAAGGTACGATACTTTATGGACAGACCTCGTAAATGGTGAGCTGAGCTGTGTCATTAATGTTCGTGCTCTCATCCAAAGCCACAGAGTACGCGCTGAAACGTTTGCCTCTGTCACGTAACTGTTCATAAAAGTCATTTGAAAGCTCAGTGATCCGCTCTGCCACTGTGTTGGCTGACAGACTGATGTTGCTGAATTGGCTCTTTTTTTCTGGACAGACAATATATGCAACTTTCAGCATGCAATCTTTAGAAACTGACCTTCAGTGAACAGCTTTCCCGTTTTGGCGATCATCTCACTCACGACTACTTGCTTCAAGTGCCGCATCGGCCTCCTTTCTCACTCTCTGGAATAAATTTTGTTGAGATGACAGCTCTTTCTTTAACTGTGCAGCTCGCTGTGTCCACTCTTCTCCCTCCAACTTTGCATACTGCTCCACATGTTTAGTTATAAAATGCCGTTTGAGATTATATTCCTTCAGAACAACAACATTTTGCTTGCAGATAAGGCAGGTGGCATTCCCCTTAAATTCCACAAAGAAATAATCGTTTTCCACCTCCCCTGAAACCCTATGTGCTCGACATCAACTTTTCTTTTAGCCTTTGAAAGAGAACCAGGATCACACCAGCAACATACAAACCCAGGATCACACCAGCAACATACAAACCGCAGCTGAGCCGCATAAAAATAAAACTTCAGATTAGGTAATGCCATGCCCCCTTTATCTTTAGGCAACTGTAATGTTGAGAATCTAACCCTCGGTCTGTTCCCATCCCAAATAAATCTAGATACCATCCGGTCCCATTCAGTGAATTGTTTGGAGGGTATATCAATAGGAAGTGATTGAAATAAATAAAAAAGTCTAGGCAAGATGTTCATTTTCACCACATTTATCCTATTTGTCAAGTCTAAAGGATAGGTGGACCACCTCTGGATATCTGCTCTAATTTTTAGATTAATTGAATTATAATTGTCCTGATATAAAGAAATGAGATCTTTAGACAGGAATACTCCAAGATATTTAATTTTCCACTATCCCAGTTAATATTGTACTTACTTGCAATTTCTGTTGCGGGTTTATGATTAAAAAGGAGTACCTGTGTTTTAGGAATGTTCAGTTTATATCCAGAATATGAATTAAATTCTTGTAAAATACTCATTAATTTGGGTAAAGAGGAATTAATGTCTTCTAAAAATAACAAAACGTCATCTGCAAATAATCCTATCTTTTGTTCTCTTCCTTGGATCTGGATTCCCTTCAACTCTTCACTCTGGCGTATGGCTTGGGCCAGTGGCTCTATGTAAAGGGTGAACAGGCAGGGACTAATCCCACAACCCTGTCTCGATCCCCTTTTAAGTTGAAAATGATTTGTGAGAGAAACATTCACTTTTATTCTTGCTGTGGGACTGTCATAAATTGCTCTAATACATTTAATTGATTCTTGTGTCAGACCAAATTTTTCTAAAGTTAGATAAAGAAAGTCCCAGTTCACTCTGTCAAAAGCCTTTTCTGCATCGAGGCTGATCAGGGCCGCTTTAATTTTATTTTTGGTTATGGTCTGAATTACTTGTAAGCTTCTTCTAATATTATCGTGAGTTTGTCGACCGGTTACAAAACCGGTCTGATCTTCGTCAATTAAATCTGCAATAAAAGTTTCAAATCTTTTCGTTAATATTGATGTATATAATTTATAGTCCACATTTAACATTGAGACTGGTCTAAAATTTGCACAATCTTCACTGTCTTTACCTTCTTTCGGGATTAAAGTAATAATTGCTTCTTTACAAGAGGGTGGGGTCTTTCCCTCTGTATGTATATAGTTAAGTGTTCTAAGAAGCAATGGAGACAGTTCTTCCTTAAATTTTCTGTACCACTCTATGGGGTAACCATCACCGCCTGGGGCCTTATTGGTCTTAAGTCTACCTATGGCTTTATCGAGCTCCTTCTGAGTAATTTCAGCTATGATTATTTTATTTTGAGCTTCTCCTATAGAGGGGAGATCCAATTTATCCAGAAACTGTTTAGTGGATTTCAGGTCAAGAGTGCCCTCTTGTGAGTATAACTTAATATAATATTGATAAAAAATACTTTCTATTATCTTGGGATCTCTCTCTAATTTCTGTGAAATGGGGTTTCTAATCCTTGTAATCATTGAATCGATTTGCTGCTTACGCAGTTTTCGGGCCAGCAGTTTAGTAGATTTTGGACCAAGTTCATAATCAGACTGTTTAATATATCTAACCTTTTTCTCAATTTCATAATCTAATAATCCTTCAATTTGTCCTTTCAGATGTTTTATTTCCTTTTGAGTTTCCTGGTCCTTTTTCAACTTGAATTTATTTTCTTTATCTTTCAAGTCAGCTATTAATTGTTTATATACTTGCACTCTCCTCCTTTTTAAATATGATGCTTTTGCTATTAAATTTCCCTTTAAAACCACCTTCAACGAGTCCCATAATATCAATGGGTCAACTAAGCCATTATCATTTTCCTGTATGAATAACTTAATTTCTCGTTTAATATCAGCAACTATTGATTGACTATTTAGTAGCCCAACATTTAATCTCCATACAGTACTTTTTATATTATTCTCCAGATTTATACTTAAATATATTGAATTATGGTCTGAGATGTCTGCCACTCCAATAACACAGTCTAATACTCTATAATAATCCTCTTGACCTATTAAAAAATAGTCTATTCTTGAATGTACTGAATGGGGTGCTGAAAAATATGTATAATCCCTTTCAGTCGGGTGAAGCCTTCTCCATATGTCAACCATCCCCATTTCCCCAAGAGTGGTACTGAATGTTCTTGTTAAACGTTTATTGCTTCTGTTTGTACTTGTAGTATCGATTTTTTTGAATGAATGAATGAAAATGAATGAATGAATGAATGAATGAATGAAAACTGTTTATTTCGAACATTTGATACAACAACAATTACAAGATAGATAAGTGAAGACAACAACAAAAAAGTTCCTACTGTGTACCCAACATGTACGAAAAGGGGTAGGGTGAAGCATCAGCTTATTTTTCCCTACCCCTTCTTCCCCACAACCAGTGATACCCTTTGCCACATATACACATAGATTCCTACACACCTAAACCGATATCAATATATATATATATATATATATATATATATATATATATATATATATATATATAAATAAATATACACCTACACATACCTACTTACATACAAAATACTATATATTTACAAGCCGAAGCAAAAACAAAAACACCCTAACCCTCATTACCCTTCCTCCTCCCTATACCTAGAAAAAAACATATTTTTGTACCGCTGTTTGAAGTGGTTCATGCTTGGACATTGCTTGAGCACAGACAGAAATACAGAAACCTTTTAATGTTGTTCGTGCCCACTGATGCTTTAAATTAAATTTCCCCCTCAGACTGCAATCCCCTGATCTGTTTAAAAAGCATATTTTTAATATTTGCTGGAAGTAAATTGTTTATTGCTTTATACACGATTTGTACTGTTTGAAAATGAACCAAGTCTGTGAATTTTAAGAATTTGGATTGTAAAAATAGTGGATTTGTATGATCTCTATTGCCAGTATTATGAATAATTCTTATAGCTCTTTTCTGCATTACTGATAGTGATTGTGTTGTACCTTTATAAGTATTACCCCATACCTCTGCACAGTACTGTAAATATGGTAAAACCAGTGAGCAGTAAAGAATGCGGAGTGAGTTGTGGTCCAGAATATGTTTCGCTTTGTTTAGAACTGAAATGCTTCTTGACAGTTTACTTTGTATGTGTTTTATATGAGTCTTCCAGTTTATCTTATCATGTATTATCACCCCCAGAAACTTATTTTCATGTACCCTTTCAATATCTACCCCCTCGACTTGTAACTGAACCTGTATGTCTGTATTACAATAGCCAAATAACATGTATTTTGTTTTACTTAAGTTTAATGATAATTTGTTTCTGTCAAACCATATTTTCAATTTTCCCATTTCTATACTGATCCTCCTCAGTAACTCCTGCAAATCCCCCCCTGAACAAAAAATGCTTGTGTCATCTGCAAATAATACTAATTTTAATATTTTGGAAACATTGACAATATCATTTATATAAATTAGAAACAGTTTTGGACCCAATACTGACCCCTGTGGGACGCCACAAGCATTGTCCAAGCATGATGATGTATATTCCCCCAACTTCACAAACTGTTTTCTGTTACTTAAGTAGCTTCTCACCCAGTGCAACACCAACCCCCTAATCCCATACTGTTCAAGTTTATTGATTAATATGTCATGATTGATTGTATCAAAAGCCTTTTTAAGGTCTATAAATATTCCAACTGAATGTAATTTGTGGTCTATGGCGTTTGTAATCTCCTCAACTGATTCTATTAATGCAAGTGATGTTGAACTATGTGCTCTGAATCCATATTGACTATCAGTAAGTAATTTATGTTTATTTATGAATTTGTCTAATCTATTATTGAATACCTTTTCTAATAATTTGGAAAATTGTGGAAGCAAAGAAACAGGTCTATAATTTGTGAAGTGGTGTCTATCCCCAGTCTTATACAGCGGCACAACCTTAGCTATTTTCATGTGATTGGGAAATTTACCGGTTTGAAATGATAAGTTACAGATGTATGTTAATGGTTCTACAATCCATTCAATGACCTGTTTTACCACCACCATATCAATTTCATTTAAATCGGTAGATGTTTTATATTTACAATTATTCACAACGTCTATAATTTCTTTTCCATCCACTGCTGTGAGGAACATTGAACAGGGATTTCTTTCTATGAGATTATTATCCCAATCCTCAGGTTGGGAATCGGGAATTTTTTCTGCCAAGCTTGGTCCAATATTTACAAAAAAATTATTAAAACCGTTGACTACCTCATCCTTATTTTCCTTCTTGACATTATTATCAATGAAATACTGAGTGTACTCTGTTTTTTATTACCAATTTTGATAATGCTATTTAATATATCCCATATTCCTTTAATATTGTTTTTGTTATTATATAATATGTTACTATAATATTCCTTCCTACATACCCGTATAATATTAGTTAATCTATTTTTGTATTTCTTATATCTATTTTCTGCCTCTTTAGTCTTTAGTTTTATGAATTCTCTATACAGTGTATTTTTCTTATTACATGCATTTCGTAACCCTTTCGTCATCCATGGTCGAGCTTGGATTTTTTGTTTTCTGTAGTCTTGTTTAATTGGACAATTTTTATCATATTATGATGTAAATATTTGTAAAAACGTTTCATATGCACTATCAACATCATTTTCACTGTATACCTTTTCCCAGTTTTGCTCCTGTAAATCCTTCTTTAGTGTGTTCATGTTTTCCTCTGTCCGCACTCGCCTGTATTTTATTTTCTCCTCTGGCTGATTCCGCTGATGGTTTCTATTATAAACGATGAAAACTGGTAGATGATCACTAATGTCATTGATTAATAATCCACTCAGTGTTATTCTCAATATCATTGCTGAATATATTATCAATTAAGGTAGCACTATGGGATGTAATTCTGCTTGGCCTGGTGATTTTTGGATATAAACTCATACTGTACATTATATTGATAAATTCATCTGTTATTTTATGCTTATTTGGATTGAGCAGATCAATATTTAAGTCACCACAAATGAACACAGTTTTTTGATTAGTTTTTGAGAACATTTTTCCCATACAGTCAGTGAATGTTTCAATACTAGATCCTGGTGCTCTATATATACAGCTGACTAATACATTTTTGCTTTTTTCTTCACATATTTCAATAGTTATACATTCTAATAAGTTATCGATCACAGTTGTCATATTGTCTACTATTTTATAATCCATGTTCTTATCCACATACACAGCCACTCCTCCTCCACTCTTATTCTTTCTGTTTACACAATTAAATTCATATCCATCCAGTTCAAAATCCATTCCTTTATCTTCATTGATCCATGTTTCTGATATAGCAATTATGTTAAATATTTTTTTAAATTGACTTAAATATTCTTTAATGTTGTTAAAGTTTGCATATAGACTTCTGCTGTTGAAATGGATTATTGATAATTTGTTATCCGTTTTAATGATCCGATTAAACTGTTCATCTGTATAATAGCACCAACTGTCATTAATATTTGAAAAGAAATTATTGTCCGGGTCTATATCGTGCTCCAAGTCCAGTACATTGTGGTCTGTGTATTTAAATGTTCTCAGTTCTACTTCTCCATGATCAGCAATCCTTTGAGTTATATCCTTCTTGTCTCCAGATGTAGATGATGTAGTAGATGAATAGGTTCCTCTGGTCTGTGTCATGGTGTTGTGATGTGTTTGTGTCCTCATACCTTATTGGTCATATTTGTCCAGTTCCTCGATGTTCCTGATTACCATAACCTTCGCTTGTTCTGGTGTTCCATTCAATTTGATAAATGTTTTGCAGTTGGATGTCCATGTCTGTTGAATTTTTCCCTGCTTTTTTAAGAAACGAGCTTTCCTGGCGATGTCTGCGTTTCTTTTGGTCAGATGTTCATTGATGAATACGTTTGTTCCTTTGAGTTTCCGTCCCTGTTTTAACAGTGACATTTTACGTTTTCTGTTGACAAACCTCATTATAACTGCTCGCTTGTCTCCGTCCTCTCTCCTGGGCAGGGGGTGGCACGCTTCAATGTTATTACAGTCCATTTGAATACCTTTAGAATGCAGGAAGTCAGCCACCTGTTGTTCCACTGAGCTGGCCTCCTGCTCGCTGTCTTCTGACACCACCCGTGCGTAGGATCGAGGTTTAATATGAATTCCTGTAATAATAACGTCGTTCATCCTTGTGTACTGTTCCAACTCTGCAACACGGTTCTCCAGGTACACCAGACGCCGGTCTTTCTCTGCATTCTGGATCTGGAGAGCCTTCACTTCTTCCACCAGCTCCATAATGGATTTCTGCTGCATTTTAACAACAGAGATTTCCTCAGACAAAAAGTCCAGGGACTTCTTGATATCATCTCCCTCCTCCGCCGTCAGTGCCTTCTTCGGACCCATGGTCAGATAACGCCGCGCCGGTGGAACTGCACTGACGGCTCGGGCCTCGGTGGAGCCACGCTGGTGGAACTGCGCTGACGCCTCGGGCTTCAGGTGGAGCCGCGCCGGTGGATGTGCGCTGGCGCCTCGGGCCTCGGTGGAGCCGCGCCGGTGGAAAACAATCCTGCTGTGGATCAGCGAACTTCACACTAATAATTTAATTATTAACTGTCAGATGACAATGTAAAACCTTTTAATCATTCTAAAGTTGATTGTAAGCAGAAACAAGGCAGTTTAAGCGCAAACGGGGCGATTAATCTCTTAATTGCTGCTAGCGCTCAGTCATGACGCTCCGATTGGTTCCCCTTCCACTGGACTCTGTTTGGAGAAGGGATATCCTTCTCCAAACAGAGAAGGATCTCCAAACAGAGAAGGATATCCCGGATATCCACATTTTAATGCCGTTCTTGATTTTTAAATCAAGAATGGCATTAAAATCCCCCGCACATATACAGATTCCCTCAGCCTCTTTTGCTATCGTGTCAAATATCGTTTTATAGATTGTTACTTCACTGTCGGGTGGTACGTAAATATTTGCCAATGTCAAAAGATTATTTTCAATATTATCTTTAATTATGACATATCGTCCCTCTTTATCTCTTATTTCCGAATATATTTCTAATTTAACATTCTTGGATATTAATATTGCTACGCCCCGTCTATGGCTTTGTGCAAATGAACTACACTCAGCAAAAATATAAATGCAACACTTTTGGTTTTGCTCCCATTTTGTATGAGATGAACTCAAAGATCTAAAGCTTTTTCCACATACACAATATCACCATTTCCCTCAAATATTGTTCACAAACCAGTCTAAATCTGTGATAGTGAGCACTTCTCCTTTGCTGAGATAATCCATCCCACCTCACAGGTGTGCCATATCAAGATGCTGATTAGACACCATGATTAGTGCACAGGTGTGCCTTAGACTGCCCACAATAAAAGGCCACTCTGAAAGGTGCAGTTTTATGACACAGCACAATGCTACAGTTTCGCAAGATTTGAGGGAGCGTGCAATTGGCATGCTGACAGCAGGAATGTCAACCAGAGCTGTTGCTCGTGTATTGAATGTTCATTTCTCTACCATAAGCTGTCTCCAAAGGCGTTTCAGAGAATTTGGCAGTACATCCAACCAGCCTCACAACCGCAGACCACGTGTAACCACACCAGCCCAAGACCTCCACATCCAGCATGTTCACCTCCAAGATCGTCTGAGACCAGCCACTCGGACAGCTGCTGAAACAATCGATTTGCATAACCAAAGAATTTCTGCACAAACTGTCAGAAACCATCTCAGGGAAGCTCATTTGCATGCTCGTCGTCCTCATCGGGGTCTCAACCTGACTCCATTTCGTCGTCGTAACCGACTTGAGTGGGCAAATGCTCACATTCGCTGGCGTTTGGCACGTTGGAGAGGTGTTCTCTTCACGGATGAATCCCGGTTCACACTGTCCAGGACAGATGGCAGACAGCGTGTGTGGCGTCGTGTGGGTGAGGGGTTTTCTGATGTCAGTGTTGTGGATCGAGTGGCCCATAGTGGCGGTGGGGTTATGGTATGGGCAGGCGTCTGTTATGGATGAAGAACACAGGTGCATTTTATTGATGGCATTTTGAATGCACAGAGATACCGTGACAAGATCCTGAGGCCCATTGTTGTGCCATCCAAGAACATCACCTCATGTTGCAGCAGGATAATGCACGGCCCCATGTTGCAAGGATCTGTAAACAATTCTTGGAAGCTGAAAATGTCCCAGTTCTTGCATGGCCGGCATACTCACCGGACATGTCACCCATTGAGCATGTTTGGGATGCTCTGGACCGGCGTATACGACAGCGTGTACCAGTTCCTGCCAATATCCAGCAACTTCGCACAGCCATTGAAGAGGAGTGGACCAACATTCCACAAGCTACAATTGACAACCTGATCAACTCTATGCGAAGGAGATGTGTTGCACTGCATGAGGCAAATGGTGGTCACACCAGATACTGACTGGTATCCCCCCCCAATAAAACAAAACTGCACCTTTCAGAGTGGCCTTTTATTGTGGGCAGTCTAAGGCACACCTGTGCACTAATCATGGTGTCTAATCAGCATCTTGATATGGCACACCTGTGAGGTGGGATGGATTATCACAGTAAAGGAGAAGTGCTCACTATCACAGATTTAGACTGGTTTGTGAACAATATTTGAGGGAAATGGTGATATTGTGTATGTGGAAAAAGTTTTAGATCTTTGAGTTTTAGATCTTTGAGTTCATCTCATACAAAATGGGAGCAAAACCAAAAGTGTTGCGTTTATATTTTTGTTGAGTGCATAAAAAATATTTTTATAACCAAATTTAATTAATTTCTCATGCTCTTGAGCACTCAAATGAGTTTCCTGTAACAAGATGATATGTACCTTAGCTTTCTTTAATTTATTCATGAGCCTTGCCCTTTTTACAGGATTACCAAGCCCATTAATATTTAATGATAATATTTTCAAATTTTGACTCTGCATTAATAATTGATGAGTTTGTAAATATTATTTGGTTGCTCAACGTACAATGAAAACAAAAGAAACTAAAAAACCAAAACATTTTAATAACAAAAAGAAACGTATATATTAAAACAGGATAAATCTTACTCCCAAGGCTGGGTATTTCTATACCCTTTTGTTTTTCCTAAACCTTTGCCCGGTGGGGGGGGGGAAAAGTCTCTTGAAAAAGAGGGCCCCCTTCCAGAATCAGTGGATGTACCTTAACAAAAAGTGTTTCCACTAATTCTACCAGTGGTATGCTCCTTTTGGTCAGGCTTAATAACATATGTAGATGACAGTATATTCCAATATATCAATCATAATTTCACACCATTTTGAAAAGAAGCGTAAATATTTCAGAACTAACAATTACCCATTACACATGAGTTCAACGTCCTGCTCTTATATGGATGATCATGTCAAGGTCTAAGTTTGCGCTGGAACTCCTGTAGGTGTTCTTGTGCTCGTTTAGTGGCTTCCCTCTCTCCGTGGCGGGAGACGAGTTTCCATGGTAACACATGGTCCAGTTGCAGTAACGTTGTGGGGTCACTGTCGCCGGAGCCCCTCTCGTCCGGTTGGCCAAAAAGAAGCCCTCTCCGACACAGATCCCTCATGGCATCTCCCGGGCTGTCATACATTTGTGGCCCGCTGTCCCAATGAATGTGCATTCGAGTAAACGGCGTCTGAAAGCGGATGCCTCTCTCTTTGAGTGCTGCTTTGACTGCCTTATATTCTTTACGCTTCTGCATCACATCTGTGGTGTAATCATTATCAAACGAGAGGTACCTGTCTCCAATCTGAATTTTCTTCTTCCAGGTATTTCTAAGAATTGTTTCTTTGGTTCTGTATTGGAGAAAGTTCACAACTATGGACCTGGGGGGGGCGCGTTGGGGCCCGGCTTTGGTGCAAGGGAGCGGTGCGCTCTCTGGATTTGTGGATCCACTCCGTCCTCGATTAGCTTCTCACTAGCAATTAGCCTCTCCACAAACTGAATTACCGAGCCCGTCTCACTTTGTTCAGGGACTCCATAAATCCTCAAATTTCCCCTTCTTGATCTTGACTCGAGTACATCTATCTTGTCACGCAATACATTTTGTTCTTTAAGTGACTGTTCCAGCGCGTTGTTTTCTGCTGCTGACCATGTTTCCAACTCGTCCACGCGAGCGCAAGCTGATTCCAGCTCGCACTCGTGTTCTTGTAGCTTTAGCGTTGTGGTAGCTAGTCGTTGATCAATCTGCTCCTTGAACAGTGCGAGTTCATCTTTGATATCTTTCTTGAAGTCTTCTTTGAATTTGTCCCAGTTAGCCGTTAGTGTCATGTTAAGTTCACTGATTTGTTCACTTATTGCTCTCAAATTCGGCCCGGTTGCTTCCAAGGCGGCCTGCTCATCAGCATTAGCATCACTCATGTCTTCATCGTGTGACATTAGTACCTCGATGTTGGTCCTTTCTGCCTTCCTCTTGTCCTTAGCTTTACTTCCCCCTCTCATGTCTCGAGTAATTTGCTTAAAAACAATGAGATGTTTTAGAATTAGTGGGGTTTCAACCGCCTGCCTTTTCAGAGCAATTGTATCAAGCGTCCATCTTCCTCCGTAGCTTACTGGAAGTGAATTGGAATTTAATGAACTTTTCACCACAGATATATATTAGGCCATGGAAGACTCCATTAAATTTTGGACATGATCTGGATCCGGAGCCGGATTCTGATCAAGATTTCCCTTTATATAGGCTTTGAAGCATTACATCAAAACTGCATCACGGATTTTAATGAAATTTTCACGACAGATACATATTAGGCCATGGAAGACTCTGTTAAATTTTGGAGGTGATCTGGATCCACATCCGGATTCTGAATCAAGATTTCCCTTTATATAGGCTTTGAAGCATTACATCAAAACTGCATCATGGATCCGAAGTCACCGAGGTGGTTAGAAAGCTCCTCGGTGGCAAGGCTCCTGGGGTGGATGAAATGCATCCTGAGTACCTTAAGTCTCTGGATTTTGTGGGACTGTCTTGGCTGACACACCTCTGCAACATCGCGTGGCGATCGGGGACAGTGCCTCTGGATTGGCAGACCGGGGTGGTGGTCCCTCTGTTTAAGAAGGGGGACCGGAGGGTGTGTTCCAACTATGGGGGGATCACACTCCTCAGCCTCCCCGGTACGGTCTATTCCAGAGTAATGGAGAGGAGAATTCAACCGATGGTCGAACCTCGGATTCAGGAGGAGCAGTGTGGATTTCGTCCTGGTCGCGGCACACTGGATCAGCTCTACACGCTTCATCGGGTGCTCGAGGGTTCATGGGAGTTCGCCCAACCAGTCCACATGTGTTTTGTGGATCTGGAGAAGGCGTTCGACCGTGTCCCTCGGGGCACCCTGTGGGGAGTGCTCCGGGAGTACGGGGTCCGGGGTCCTTTGCTAAGGGCTATCCGGTCCCTGTACGACCGCAGCAGGAGCTTGGTTCGCATTGCCGGTAGTAAGTCAAACCTGTTTCCAGTGCACGTTGGCCTCCGCCAGGGCTGCCCTTTGTCACCGGTTCTGTTCATTATTTTTATGGACAGAATTTCTAGGCACAGCCAGGGTGTAGAGGGGGTCTGGTTTGGGAACCACAGAATCTCGTCTCTGCTGTTTGCGGACGATGTGGTTCTGTAGGCTTCGTCAAATCAGGACCTTCAGCGTGCACTGGGGCGGTTTGCAGCCGAATGTGAAGCATCCGGGATGAAGATCAGCACCTCCAAATCCGAGGGCATGGTTCTCGACCGGAAAAAAGGTGCTTTGCCCTCTTCAGGTCGGTGGAGTGTCCTTGCCTCAAGTGGAGGGGTTTAAGTATCTCGGGGTCTTGTTCACGAGTGAGGGACGGATGGAGCGTGAGATTGATAGATGGATCGGTGCAGCATCTGCATTGATGTGGTCACTGTATCGGAACGTCGTGGTGAAGAGAGAGCTGAGTAGGGGGGCAAAGCTCTCGATTTACCGATCGATCTACGTTCCGATCCTCACCTATGGTCATGAGATTTGGCTCGTGACCAAAAGAACGAGATCGCGGGTACAAGCGGCCGCGATGAGTTTCCTCCGCAGGGTGGCTGGGCGCTCCCTTAGAGATAGGGTGAGGAGCTCGGTCACTCGGGAGGAGCTCGGAGTCAAGCCGCTGCTCCTCCATGTCGAAAGGAGTCAGTTGAGGTGACTCGGGCATCTTTTCGGGATGCCCCCTGGATGCCTCCCTGGAGAGGTGTTCCGGGCACGTCCCATTGGGAGGAAGCCCCGGGGAAGACCCAGGACACGCTGGAGGGACTACATCTCTCGGCTGGCTTGGAAACGCCTTGGGGAGGAGCTGGGGGAGGTGTGTGTGGATCGGGAGGTCTGTGCGGCTTTGCTTGAGCTGCTGCCCCCGCGACCCGACTCCGGATAAAGCAGAAGAAAATGAATGGATGGATGGATGCATCATGGATTTTAATGAAATTTTCATTATAGATACATATTAGGCCATGGAAGACTCCATTAAATTTTGGAGGTGATCTCGATCCAGAGCCGGATTCTGGATCAAGATTTCCCTTTATATAGGCTTTGAAGGATTACATCAAAATTACATTACAGATTCTCACCAAAGTTTTACCACCGATAGATATTACGGCATGCAAGATTCCAGTGAATTTTGGGGATAATCTGGATACGGATTGGTAGACGTGAGAAATCTCTGATTGCTCTTGTTGATAATAAAACTGTTTTTTTGTTAAACAATATGAAATACTGTATTCAAAAAATAATATAATATAACATACAAACTTCCTATGTGCACTGCAGTAGTTAATTCAGTTCATACTAAAATGATTCTCAGATGTGTGTGAAATTTACTTTATTTTTATGCTTCTTTTTTTTTTTTTTTTTCATATGGGGCAGCACAGTCTCATTTGAACCCCTGCGTGATATTGGGGGATTTGACTACTTTCGTGGACAGACAGCCTGCACAAATACAGCATCACTTCACATGGAAAAATGTGTATTGTTTTGTGTTTTTTTTTTTTTGCTTCCCAGTGGAGAAGGGAAGACAAGGCAAATGGAAGAGGTTGTGTCGGTAAGTTTGAGCTTACACACTTTGACAGAGTAACTGCATTCTCTCGCCTGCACAACCACCTCGACATGTTTGAGCTCCGGGTCATAAACAATTTCCACCGCATCGTCACTTTTTCTTTGTATTTTCACTTTGTTTGCCGTGTAATTTGCCCAAAAACTCAGAGAAAGTGTCATGTTTCTGATGGGGACATACAACTGCTGTCCCCCGATGTAGGATTATTGCGTCAAATATATCATATAATAACCCTTTAGCGCCCACCCTCAAAAGAGACTGCGTTGCCTAATAGACTCTTCATTTTGCTGACTTACTTAAGTTAGAGTGTGTCTGTTATGTTACAGCTTGTCAGACAAGATATTACTAATGTGTCAGTCTATAGTTTTGCACACTGTGATAAATAATTGAGCAATAGAAGTGAACATTTGTCTTCAGTCAGCTACACACTGTGCCCCTGTTATAGTTGGTGTTTTAGGTCTTGACTGATGTTAGTGGGACTCAGAATCAAAGATGAATTAATTAAATTTTCAAAGGTTAATGTGGAATCACAACTTCATGGATTTGATAACTCATCAGCATTTTAAGGGTTTTTTTTTTTTTGTTTTTTTTTGAAAGAAGTGTCTCCTCAGACTCAAGGATGACCTGACCAGATTTGGAGGGAACTCTGGTCAAAGATCAGGGTAACCATATGGGTTATGGTTACCCCATGCTACAAAGCACAATTGTGCCCATTACTTAGTAACTGGAATAATAAGAACAAAGAACAGTAAAGGAATAAGATTTAATGTCAAAAAGGTAAAAGGTAAACTTATTTCTAATATAATGCAATATCTTGTAAAGAATTTTTTTTTTATGCTTTTCATCACGTTAATAAGAGACTGCTGCATGATACCCTGAAAACTTACTAAAACAATTATAACAAAAAAATCCATGTCTGCTACGTTTAATCTGTGTGGAATTTAATAAGCGCAAACTGAATTTCAGACACATTATATATATTAGTCTGGAACAAAGAGGACAAACAGTGTTGTAAAGAACAATAATCAAGACGTTAAAGAGCAAACTTCACTTACCCCCAGAACGACATGAACAGGAAGCGAGCATAGCTCACATCAGCTCCCATTGAAAATAACGGAGAGACAGCCTGTGATTCTCCCATGTTTACATAAAACAAATGCAGTAACAACGTCTACAAACCCAGAGAATATATTCAAGAGTTTTAGGCACAATATAAAAATAGTTTTATGTTGCGATGTTAATTGTGTTGTCCGTGTGCAGCGGTTAAAGTGAAGCGTGATCAGAGCGTATCAGTGCAGTTCTCAATGTTACTGAGATCTCGCAGCGCAGCGACCTCTCTGAGATTTTGCGGGATTTGAAACCTGAAAAGCCTCAATGCACAGGATTTTAATGGAGACTGTTTCCTCTTTCAGCGGACAGAATCTCTGTTCGGCTCCTCCTCAGCTGTACTCTGAGGTGGCATTACAAAGCATTTCACACCCTCGGGACCGTGAACTGGCAAACTTTTTAGCACACATTTGCAGCAACAATTCAGTTAATTTTTTGGAAAATCCGTGCTCAACAAACAGACAATTTGAACCCGAGAGCCAGGCAGAAATTTGCCGCTGCCCTCAGCTTCGAACACTGTGGAAGAGAGCTCTCTCAAACAGCTCAGCTCCAGAAAGCCTCCCCCTCCTCTCCTCCCCTCAGTAGCAACCAAAGCAGAGAGCAGTTGAGAAGATTCACAGTGGCACTTCTCTGGTATTGGAAAATGTCGCGGGTTGGATCGGTATTTTCCGATGCTGTGAGCTATGCTCGCTTCCTGTTCATGTCGTTCTGGGGGTAAGTGAAGTTTGCGCTTTAACGTCTTGATTATTGTTCTTTACAACACTGTTTGTCCTCTTTGTTCCAGACTAATATATATAATCAATCAATTTTTCAATCAATTTTATTTATATAGCACCAAATCACAATAGTCTTACAAGATATTGCATTATATTAGAAATAAGTTTACCTTTTACCTTTTTGACATTAAATCTTATTCCTTTACTGTTCTTTGTTCTTATTATTCCAGTTACTAAGTAATGGGCACAACTGTGCTTTGTAGCATGGGGTAACCATAACCCCTATGGTTACCCTTTGACCAGAGTTCCCTCCAAATCTGGTCAGGTCATCCTTCAGTCTGAGGAGACACTTCTTTCAAAAAAAAAAACAAAAAAAAAAAAAAACCTTAAAATGCTGATGAGTTATCAAATCCATGAAGTTGTGATTCCACATTAACCTTTGAAAATGTAATTAATTCATCTTTGATTCTGAGTCCCACTAAGGTCAGTCAAGACCTAAAACACCAACTATTGATAACGGGCACAGTGTGTAGCTGACTGAAGACAAATGTTCACTTCTATTGCTCAATTATTTATCACAGTGTGTAAAACTATAGACTGACGCATTAGTAATATCTTGTCTGACAAGCTGTAACATAACAGACACACTCTAACTTAAGTAAGTCAGCAAAATGAAGAGTCTATTAGGCAGCGCAGTCTCTTTTGAGGGTGGGCGCTAAAGGGTTAATATATGATATATTTGACGCAATAATCCTACATCTGGGGACAGCAGTTGTATGTCCCCATCAGAAACATGAACTGAATTAACTACTGCAGTGCACATAGGAAGTTTGTATTCCGATAGAAAATTGGGAGCTTAAGTAGATTTTTCATAGATGGTCATATGAGGCTGTGTTTGAAGGTGGGATGTACAGAGAGGTGTATGTATGTTATATTATATTATTATTTGAATACAGTATTTCATATTGTTTAACAAAAAAGTTTTATTATCAACAAGAGCAATCAGAGATTTCTGACGTCTACCAATCCGTATCCAGATTATCCCCAAAATTCACTGGAATCTTGCATGCCGTAATATCTATCGGTGGTAAAAACTTTAGTGAGAATCCGTAATGTAATTTTGATGTAATCCTTCAAAGCCTATATAAAGGGAAATCTTGATCCAGAATCCGGCTCTGGATCGAGATCACCTCCAAAATTTAATGGAGTCTTCCATGGACTAATATGTATCTATAGTGAAAATTTCATTAAAATCCATGATGCATCCATCCATCCATTCATTTTCTTCTGCTTTATCCGGAGTCGGGTCGCGGGGGCAGCAGCTCAAGCAAAGCCGCACAGACCTCCCGATCCACACACACCTCCCCCAGCTCCTCCGGGGGAACTCCAAGGCGTTCCCAAGCCAGCCGAGAGATGTAGTCCCTCCAGCGTGTCCTGGGTCTTCCCCGGGGCCTCCTCCCAATGGGACGTGCCCGGAACACCTCTCCAGGGAGGCATCCAGGGGGCATCCCGAAAAGATGCCCGAGTCACCTCAACTGACTCCTTTCGACGTGGAGGAGCAGCAGCTTGACTCCGAGCTCCTCCCGAGTGACCGAGCTCCTCACCCTATCTCTAAGGGAGCGCCCAGCCACCCTGCGGAGGAAACTCATCTCGGCCACTTGTACTCGCGATCTCGTTCTTTCGGTCACGAGCCAAATCTCATGACCATAGGTGAGGATCGGAACGTAGATCGATCGGTAAATCGAGAGCTTTGCCCCCCTACTCAGCTCTCTCTTCACCACGATGGTCCAATACAGTGACCGCATCACTGCAGATGCTGCACCGATCCATCTATCAATCTCACGCTCCATCCATCCACATTATTTAAGTCACCCATGGGAAGGAATGGACAAATATCTGTGCTGTAAGGTCTATTGTGGATATAAAAGCCTGTTTAGATTTGCGGCATTGTGCGGACATTAGCGCGTGGAGCTTTCGGTTTGATAGCTGCTGTTCACATTCACTGTACATGATAATAATTCACATTTATTATCATGATGAAGCATGCCACATACATTACAACAGTTCCTTTGCGCTCCTGGGGGGTGGGGGGTGGACATTATTATATGTGGCACAGGCTTTGTGGTTCCAGATCTATCTCGAGGTTCCTTCATATGCGCTCAAATCCTTTCGGATCCCATTTTGCCACCATCAGAATATGTAAATTGTTGTCAGATGGTCCTCAGATAACAGATGGACCGCTATCGGATAGGTGTCCCATCTCGATGGCTACTGGAGAGTTTTGAACATGTGCGTCACCCTTGGGGCAGCCGGCCGATTTGGACCAACTGTGTCGACTTCTGTAGATGGCTATCACAGCATTTTGGAACTGAAATCCAGTACCTTTCGGATGTGCACCAATTCATAAGTCCGCCGCCACTCTGCGTGATTCCGGCTATGTGTGACGGGGGTATAAATTTCTCTAAAACTTATTCCACAAGTCCAGTCCTTAGAACGTCACCATAGATGCAGCAGACAAATCTCTGTGCATGAACAATTAAGGTACACATAAATCATCACTGACTTCATTACCAGGGTGCTGGATCTCTCCTAAATCTGGATTATTCATCTAGTTTCTGAGTTGATATGCTTGCATAGTTGTGAGGGAGACAAGGACAACTTTAAAGCAGGCAAGTATGTGTTAAACCTGACAACGATGTTTCTAATTACCAGTATGAGTCATAAATGAACATTTCTAAGGTACTTACATGTTTTCCATCCAGTGGCATTTGAAAAATATGGGGAAAAAAAAGAAAAATTGACTCCTTTTGTTTTAGCTACATTAAATAAGCAGCATGCTAGTGATATGGGGCCGAACTTAAAATTAATAAATTGCTTGATATCCAGATTTTCACTGAAGTAAGACAGTCCTCTAAAGTCTTTATGTGTATGAGATTACCAGCAGTTATTGGCATGTACAACTGATTGTCATCAGCATAGCAGTGAAAAGTAATTCCATAACGGTACAGTATATGCCCAAGGGGTGCTGTTAGAGGGGAAAACTTGATTTTTTTTTCTTTTCTTTTTTTTTCTTCATTTATTGTGCAGTACTGGCACACTGTCGCACCACACCAGCCACCCCATAGAGGTCATAGCGTTGAGAGGGTGAACCTAGGTGGCTGCTGTATGCAATCCCGGCACCGCGGCCACTAATGTTACTTTAAAATAAAATATATTCTTTCATTCCGAACATATCCTCACTTTGAGTTTTAACTGATGAATTCACTTTTAATACAGTTGTTGTCATGTTTTTATAATTTCATGCTGTCATTTTTTTAAAGGTTGACTTATTCTGTGTTTTGCAGGAACCCAAATGTTTGCAGACTGAGTGGACGTAGGGGCAGTTTGGAGTTCTTTGTCTACTTCCCTCGGCACTGCAGCTGTACACTGACAGGTGCAGGTCAGATATGACTAAGAGAAGCCCGTCCCTTCACCTCATCAAAAGGTCAGCTGTGCTTCTTGACTTTTATTCTTTCTGGATGCAGTAGATGAAGGGATTATCAGCATGACACCACTGGCTCTTAGAAGCTTACCTTATTAGTGGAGCAACACAGAATAGCAGTCAGCAGTTTTGGTATATGAGTGTTTAATGCAGTATTGAAGAAAAACATTTTCTTGTGCAAGGACACAGTGCTTTCTATGTGTGTTTCCCTCCTGGTTAACTATCTGGATTTTGAACTGTTTGATTTGATTATTTCACTGAGGATTTATTAAATTACAGAGGGCATTCTTTTTCTGTTTTTCTCTGTAAAACCACTTCTCCATCATGTTGAAAGGAGCTGGCTGATGCGATTCTTAATTAAGATGATGTCTGGAACTCTGGATACTTCTGTTTGGATGTTCAGACCCAAAACATGCTGGAGGAATTACCAAGTGAAGTCCAGAAGTAACTTAACAATGACAGCAGATTCATAATTTTAGTGCTCTATCACAAAAGAAAATAATACATGGTGTATGTGGAGACTTTTAACTTTAATCCCAAAGTATCTCCATCCAAATCCAGTTAAAAGGTTTTTACCTGATTGTCATTTAATAGACCAAATTTTTATCACTTATAAAATAGACAGTTTACACAAAATTCTTTCCTGCCTGATGTAAAATTCATACCAGTATTATTGTGGTTGGGATAATATGGCACAGCCCTAGGTCCATTGATATTCGAGAAGGGCCCATCATTTTGAGAAAATGGCCCATTACTTCAGGCACTGAGGGGCCATTAGCCCAGGCCACCCTTTGTTATATGTTAGTAGAGAAAGCTAGGAAATGTAAAGCGCATTATAACGTGAGCTCCACGCTGTCGTGCTTGCCTTACAAACAGGTGCATCTCGTTAACTGAGAATTTCAGTAAAATGCTATTAATGTTGAATTAGTACAGCGGTGGCCAAGTTCGGTCCTCGAGAGCCACCTTCCTGACACTCTTAGTTGTCTCCCTGCTCCAACACACCTGAATCCAATGAAAGGCTCATTAAAAGTCTGCTAATGAGTCTTTCATTGGATTCAGGTGTGTTGGAGCAGGGAGACAACTAAGAGTGTCAGGAAGTTGGCTCTCGAGGACCGAACTTGGCCACCCCTGAATTAGTACTTAATATGCAATGTAGGCAGTAGTTGGAAGGTCACCATTCTTCTTTTGTTGAATAAGAATCTTGACTTCAGACATGGTGCCTCATCTGTATTTATGAATTTTGAGCAGATGAACATTCCCACTCCTTTACATGACAGGATGCTGAACCATCACTGCAGAAGGAACCCTGAGCTTCATGAGGAGCTGCAGATCCAGGCTGCAGTGGCAGCCGGAGATGTCTGTACCGTAAGGAGAATGCTGGAGCAAGGCTATTCGCCCAAGATTCGTGATGCCAATGGCTGGACTCTGCTACACTTCTCTGCTGCTAAAGGAAAGGAGAGATGTGTTCGTGTCTTTCTGGAACATGGTGGTAAGTGGCTTATTGATTTTAAGAACTGAGTGGCTTTTTTCTGTTGTAACACTTTATTGAGGAAGAAACACCCTTGGGGCGTTACCCCACCTCCTAATATAATTCACCTCTTTGTTAAGGTCTCTCACACAAAAACAGTTTGAAGGCTGTCAAATTCAGGTCAAGTCTGGGAGCATGCACTTTGCCGCATCCATGACACTATGGAACCGCCTTAGGTCCTGGATGGCAACCACCCAGGCAGACAGACAGTCCATTCCTACATTTCTAAAATAGCCATATATCTTCTGCAGCCAGGTGAAACATGGGCATGTCCTTGGCCTTCTCCAGCTACTGGGGCTCTCAACTCTGTTTCTGCTCTCTCACAATGCAAGTTATCCTCCTCATCCTAGTCTCTATCAGTAACCACTCATTTAACACAAAGTAATTCCAGCAGTACCCAAAGATCCTCTGAAGAGACCTGGTACCAAACACATCCGGTTGTTGTCTTCAGTCACTGGTTAGGGTTAGGGCACTCTTTGGCTGCAGTGACATCCCTTTTTAAGGGTGTGATGTCATTGCAGCCAAACAGTGCGGAGCATTGATGTTTATTTCATAAGACTTATGCATTTGCAGGTTGTATGGATAAGATTTTCACATGTACCTGTTTATCGCCTGTCAGTCTCATCCTGTGAAACAACTCTTGCCCCTCCCCACATTTGTAAACACATGGCAGTATTCACTCCTCATTGAATTCTTTAAATTTTTTTTAAATCTAGTTGACTGCAGGTACTTCACAGAAAGCTGTCAGAAAATGAAACAAAATAAGAATCAAATTTAGACAAACAAAAAATGGCCCTGACCAAGGGCGTGGTTGGATTGGAATGCACATACGGGTTGCTTTTCTGACATGTTTAGACTTCCACTACTGTTCCTTCAGCTCAGTGGGGAGCATGAGAGCTTTGTTTACATCATCATGTGGTGCTGAGATGTGATGGCAGAAATTACACTGGAAACACACTGAATGGGATCAGGGTTTAAAAGCAAAACAACTTGACAGTCAGAAAGGACAACACTGGGTTATAACTTACAAAAAAAACACCAGTCACTCACGTTCCAATATTTTTACTCACAGAAAAAAAATTTGTCCAGTTTGTTTGAAAAAGTTCCATGTTGTTGAATTTATCCAGATATAATGGTTAGGAAAGTCCTGAGAACACTGTTCTACCGCTGCCATTTACTGCACGTCAGCTCAATGTGAAAAGAGTAAACTGAGGAAGTCTGTGTCCAACCTCGGACGTTTTTAGATGAATCCAAGCAATGTCATAGTGTATTTCTACCTCTAGATGACACTGTTGTGTTTGTCAGCACTTTACAGCAGAAGACCAGCTCAGTCATGCTCCAAAAGTTGCTGTATAAATGCTGATATTTTATAGAAAGGTTAAAGTGTGTTAAATGTGACAGTTATTCAAACAATATGCTGCCCCCTACTTAGAATATCATTCATTGTCATTATGACAATACAACAAGAATTTAAAGTGCAGGACCTTATTTAGTGCCTAAGAAAATGATGATGATGATAGAGATATCTATCTATCTATCTATCTATATATATATATATATATATATATATATATATATATATATATATATATACTAGAAATATACTTTAAATTTAAAAACCTGTGCTAAACTTTAAAAAAACATCAAAGATATTGAACTGTATATAAGGGAGGATAAAATAAAAGGACAGCCCTACACAGACAGACATCTATATACTTTCATTCTCTTAAAGACTGCATGTGCACATTTATGTTTTTGTTTTGACCACCTTGAGCACGTTGATGGCTGTAGGATAAAAACTGTTTTTTGTGAGTCTGTTAGTCCTCGTTTTTATCAACCTTGTTGTTTGCCTGATGGCAGCAGTTGGATGAGGTCACGACCGGTGTGTGTGATATGTCCAGGAGTATGTTCTGGCCTCTCCTGAGGCAGCGGGAGCAGGGAAGTTCCTCCAGAGAGGGGAGAGGGCAGCTGATGGTCTGAGTGACCTTTATGATCTCCTGGAGTGCTTTCTTCTGTGCTGCAATGCAGCTGGAAGACCAAATACAGAGACCGTATGTAAGAAGACTGTCAGCTGAGCAGCTATAGAAGGACACCAGCAGTTTCTGGGGTTTATTGTTCTTCCTGAGAATTCTCAGGAAGTACAGTCTCTGCTATGCCTTCTTTACCAACTCAGCTGAGTTCATACCCCAGGTCAGATCCTCTGTTATGTGGACTTCCAGGAAGCAGAAATCCGTGACCCTCTCCACACATGAATAATGACTGAACGTCTCCTCTCTTATTCCTAAAGTCAATACTAGTTCCTTGGTCTTTGTTGTGTCGAGGAGCAAGTTGTTGTCTCGGCACCACACTGTCAACTGCTCAACCTCATCCCTGAAGTCAGGTTCCCCACCCAAGAGATGTGTCATCAGCAAATTTGATGATGGTGTTGCTGTGATGGGCGACGATGCAGTCGTGAGTGTAGACGGTGTAGAGCAGACGTCTGTGCACACAGCCGTGGGGAGACCCAGTGCTATCTGTCAGAGACTGATATGAAAACACATATTTCTCCTCAATAAGCAGCGAGTGGTGCCATGGGATAGGACTCCTCCATGTCCCAAAGCGCTCACAGGCGACTGCCTGCCTCCTGTGCTCACACGGAAAATGAGACAGATAACCAGCTACGAGTTACTCCAGTTCATTGACTGAGAGCTCTTTGCACTGACGGCTTCTGATTGGCTCACACAGATGTGACACAAACTGCCCCCCATCCATCTTTGCAACTGTGGATGTTTATTTTTTGCCAAATAAAATTCTATTCGTAAATTTTTTTTAGCCCGAGTGTTGAATGTTTTTTTCACTGGCAACAGCAAAATAAAAAATAAATGTCCCAACTGCCTGTGTGTCAAATCAATTCCGGCAAAAGCTGGAATGTTCCATTCAACAAGGCGAATGAAATATTAGTACCATTGAACTCGTGAACATTCATTATTCAAATGCTGTTTACTGTTTCTGTACTCTGGCAAAAAATTATTTCCTTTGGGATAAATAAAGTTGATCATTATTTTCAATTCTGCACTTAAAGTATATAGTGGTACTAGTCATGTCATTCTGACCGTGATTGTGTGTGTGCGTGTGGACAGACAAATTGTGGTTTTAATACGTCATCTGGAGGACATTTTGGACAGTCCTCACAACTGTAAAGGGCTATTTAAGGGTTAAGTCTTGGTTTTTGGACTATGGTCAGACATACTGTAGGTTTGTGTTCGGGTCAGATGTTTCTCTGTGATGGTTCAGTGCTGTGGAATGCATTATGTCTACGAGTTCTCTAAACAAATACAGAGATGCAAGTGTGTGTGTGTGTGTGTAAAACTTAAGCTAGGTCTGAAATTGGTTTGGTTTTATTAGCTCTAATTATATTTTCAAAACAAAATGTGTTTCTGTCATTTTAAACTTAATTTCAAAATTTAAAATCAAAGAAGTTTTTGTTTATTTCTAATGACCCCTCATGGACAACCTGCAGCACCTTCACAGCCTACCAGGGGGTTGTGGCCCATGCCTTAGAAATCACTGCTGCCACTGAGTAGATGGCAGCAGATGGACTGGGTGGCAAGATGGCACCTGTAAGTTATGACAGTGTTTTCAAGGATTTGTAGTTGAATGAAGTCCTGAAGAGGTTCTTGGAGGTACGGCGCGCTCTGAGTGGGCTGCTAGGTGCCATTCCTAACGTCCTGTCCCCGGCCGATCACTATTGTCCTCTGACACTCTGAAAATGTACCTGTGCTGGTTTGTCTCTTCCCCTCACTCTCAGCTTTTGTCTCCGCAGCTGACCCCACAGTGAAGGACTTCATCGGCGGCTTCACAGCACTTCACTATGCTGCTATGCACGGCCGAGCGCGCATCGCTCGACTTATGCTGGAGTCAGAGTTTTGCAGTGACATTATTAACGCTAAAAGCAACGATGGCTGGACACCGCTCCATGTAGCCGCTCATTATGGCCGAGACTCATTTGTGCGGCTCCTCCTTGAGTTCAGGGCCGAGGTTGACCCGCTCAGTGACAAAGGCACCACGCCGCTACAGCTGGCCATAATTCGTGAGCGCTCCAGTTGTGTTCGGATCCTCCTTGACCACAGCGCCAACATTGACATTCAGAACGGGTTTCTGCTGCGGTACGCTGTCATCAAAGGCAATCACTCATACTGCCGAATGTTCCTGCAGAGGGGAGCAGACACCAATCTCGGGCGTCTCGAAGACGGACAGACACCGTTGCACCTGTCAGCCCTCAGGGACGATGTGTTGTGTGCTCAGATGCTCTACACATACGGAGCAGATACCAACACCAAGAACTACGAAGGCCAGACACCAGTTGCTGTGTCAGTTAGCATGTCTGGGATCAGCCGGCCGTGTCTGGACTTCCTGCAGGAGGTCACCAGTGAGTCCCATCCACACACCACATGGAAAAAAAAAAAGCCAGCTGCAGACACCATTACACACACACACTCACACTCACTCACTCATCTTCTGCCGCTTACTCCAATTAAGGGCGATGGGGGGCTAGAGCCTATCTCAGCAGTCATAGGGTGTGAGGCGGGGTACACCCTGGAGAGGACCCCAGTCTGTCACAGGGCCACATATAGACAAACAAACACACTGACAACCACATACACACCTCTGGACAATTTAAAGATTCTACTGATGAACAAAACATTGAGCGTGAGCACTTCCAGGTCAAACCTTTACCTCGTGACACTTCCAGTCACAGCATATGGAAATAAACTTATTATATCCACCTGTCTATATATATAAACGCAACACTTTTGGTTTTGCTCCCATTTTGTATGAGATGAACTCAAAGATCTAAAACTTTTTCCACATACACAATATCAACATTTCCCTCAAATATTGTTCACAAACCAGTCGAAATCTGTGATAGTGAGCACTTCTCCTTTGCTGAGATAATCCATCCCACCTCACAGAATAGCCATATCAAGATGCTGATTAGACACCATGATTAGTGCACAGGTGTGCCTTAGACTGTCCACAATAAAAGGCCACTCTGAAAGGTGCAGTTTTGTTTTATTGGGGGGGGGGGATACCAGTCAGTATCTGGTGGGACCACCATTTGCCTCATGTAGTGCAACACATCTCCTTCGCATCATCCATGAAGAGAACACCTCTCCAACGTGCCAAACGCCAGCGAATGTGAGCATTTGCCCACTCAAGTCGGTTACAACGATGAACTGGAGTCAGGTCGAGACGCCGATGAGGACGACGAGCATGCAGATGAGCTTCCCTGAGACGGTTTCTGACAGTTTGTGCAGAAATTCTTTGGTTATGCAAACCGATTGTTCCAGCAGCTGTCCGAGTGGCTGGTCTCAGATGATCTTGGAGGTGAACATGCTGGATGTGGAGGTCCTGGGCTGGTGTGGTTACACGTGGTCTGCGGTTGTGAGGCTGGTTGGATGTACTGCCAAATTCTCTGAAACGCCTTTGGAGATTGCTTATGGTAGCGACATGAACATTCAATACACGAGCAACAGCTCTGGTTGACATTCCTGCTGTCAGCATGCCAATTGCACGCTCCCTCAAATCTTGCGACATCTGTGGCATTGTGCTGTGTGATAAAACTGCACCTTTCAGAGTGGCCTTTTATTGTGGACAGTCTAAGGCACACCTGTGCACTAATCATGGTGTCTAATCAGCATCTTGATATGGCACACCTGTGAGGTGGGATGGATTATCTCAGCAAAGGAGAAGTGCTCACTATCACAGATTTAGACTGGTTTGTGAACAATATTTGAGGGAAATGGTGATATTGTGTACGTATGTGGAAAAAGTTTGAGTTCATCTCATACAAAATGGGAGTAAAACCAAAAGTGTTGCATTTATATTTTTGTTGAGTGTATATACGTGGTGTGTCCATAAAGTAACGGTCCTTTTTATTTTTTTTTAAACTATATGGATTTCATTCATATGTTTTTACGTCAGACATGCTTGAACTCTCGTGCGCATGCGTGAGTTTTTCCACGCCTGTCGGTGACGTCATTCGCCTGTGAGCACGCCTTGTGGAAGGAGTGATCCCGCCCCCTCGTCGGATTTTCATTGTCTGGAAATGGTGGAATGAAAAGGACTTTTTTTCCATCAGAATTTTTTCAGAAGCTGTTAGAGATTGGCACCTTGAAACCATTCGAAAAAGTTATCTGGCTTTTGGTGAAAATTTTACGGGCTTCACAGAGAATAAGGACTTTAACTACAGCTTTCAGGACCCCTTTAAGGACGGTCGGTGCACCACGCTCCGAGCTGCGACGTCGCGGCACAAACCACTGGATCATTTCTAAATGGATGGCTCTGTGGATACGAGACCGTCGTGTGCTCTTTCTCTGGTTATCACAAGAGCTGGACATCAGCCATTTTCCGGCGGATTTCATTTTTAACAGATTTTGTCATGGAAAGCCGCGCGGAGGCTTCGTGCGTCACGACCGATTCGCTGATGAAGCGAGACAAAGGAACACCTCCGTTTCGGAGTGTTGGAGGACAAGTTTGGACATGTCCAGCTCTCCACAAGTTCTCTTACTTGAAGCCGAGATAGGCATGTCCAAACTTGTCCTCTAAAACAAAGAGACCAACACGGAGGTGGTTTTGTGCTGCACCGTGAACGGCATGGTGCCGCAATCCTCCGCTTTTCTTTCCATGAAAAAAATTCCTGTAACAGTGGAATGTGCCGAAAAAGTACTGATGTCCACGTCTCCTGCCATTTTTGTGTAAGTCAGACGACATCCCGGATCAACAAAGCCTTCACGTTGGAAATGATCTGGTTGTTTCAGTGGGGTTTGAGCCTGTCGATCGGCGCTCGGAGCGCGGCGCGCTCTCAGCAGCTGTGGGCAGTCTTTAAACCAGCTGGAGCACTCCTTAATCTGTGTAATCCCCATAAAATCGTCCCTCAAAGCCATTTCAATTTTCCGAATGGTTACCACCTGGAGGTCTCTCACAGTTTCTGGAAAAAATTGATGCAGCAAAGCTCCAAATCGTTCAGACATTTATTTGCAATAAAAATCCGATGAGAGGGGTGGACCACTGCTCACACAAAGCCTGTTCACAAGCGAATGACGCAACCGACAGGCGTGAAAAAACTCATGCATGCGCACAAAGGTTCAAGCTTGGCTGATGCAATCACACGTGATTCAAATCCATATGGTTTTGGGGAAAAATAAAAAGGTTGTATACTTTTCTAACAGACCTTGCGTATATATATATATATATATATATATATATATATATATATATATATATATATATATATATATATATATATATATATATATATATATAGTGCTCATTCAGGTGCACAGCCAATCAGTTCCTAACAAACACCTGAATTAGCAAATCAGCTTGTGGCAGAGCAGGGAGAGATGGAAAATATGCAGGTTCACGGGTCCTTGAGGACTGGATTGAGAACCCCTGATATAGGACATGCATAAACCCAACACTCTGTAGCATGAAAACTTGGGCAAGTTGAATCCCCAAAGTCATGTTCGTTTGACAAGTCTAGGAGCTCCTTGGCATGGTAAGTTTCCATACAGGAGGCTATGTTAAAATTTCCAGCGCAGGCACAGACATAAACATGTTTCCAGCCCACCACACAAAAAAAACCCGTTTTAGTCTATGCCACTAGTTCCCTTCTCCATAACAAATCTACAGGGTCTTTTTTTTATATAACTCTTTAGTTTAACATATTTTAATCCATAAAGTAATCAATAGTGGTTGCTTTGAAAAACAGCTTGTCTGCCGGTGAGCCGAGTTCAGTCTCAGAGCACTGGTAGCACAGAGGCTGCTAGTCGTAGCTGCTAGCTGTTGTAGACCAATCATGTCGGTCGTTCATGATTCAATTGGATCATGATTTAAAGGGCGATGATACAATTATTGGTTGATCTCTTTTTCCTATAAGTATTTCTTTTTCCTCACTGTGTGATTGTGTGGTACATTTCAGAGCAAAGTATTTGTAAAGATCCTTTATGAATTTACTTCACACCTACAACCCCTGGCAAAAATTATGGAATCACCGGCCTCAGAGGATGTTCATTCAGTTGTTTAATTTTGTAGAAAAAAAGCAGACCACAGACATGACACAAAACTAAAGTCATTTCAAATGGCAACTTTCTGGCTTTAAGAAACACTATAAGAAATCAAGAAAAAAAGATTGTGGCAGTCAGTAACGGTTACTTTTTTAGAGCAAGCAGAGGAAAAAATATGGAATCACTCAATTCTGAGGAAAAAATTATGGAATCACCCTGTAAATTTTCATCCCCCAAATTAACACCTGCATCAAATCAGATCTGCTCATTGACATTGACCCTATGCCATGACATTGACCCTATGTGTCTTTTTGCAAGGAATGTTTTTGCAGTTTTTGCTCTATGGCAAGATGCATTATCATCTTGAAAAATGATTTCATCATCCCCAAACATCCTTTCAATTGTCCAAAATATCAACATAAACTTGTGCATTTATTGATGATGTAATGACAGCCATCTCCCCAGTGCCTTTACCTGACATGCACCCCCATATCATCAATGACTATGGAAATTTACATGTTCTCTTCAGGCAGTCATCTTTATAAATCTCATTGGAAAGGCACCAAACAAAAGTTCCAGCATCATCACCTTGCCCAATGCAGATTCGAGATTCATCACTGAATATGACTTTCATCCAGTCATCCACAGTCCACAATTGCTTTTCCTTAGCCCATTGTAACCTTGTTTTTTTCTGTTTAGGTGTTAATGATGGCTTTCGTTTAGCTTTTCTGTATGTAAATCCCATTTCCTTTAGGCCGTTTCTTACAGTTTGGTCACAGACATTGACTCCAGTTTCCTCCCATTCGTTCCTCATTTGTTTTGTTGTACATTTTTCAATTTTTGAGACATATTGCTTTAAGTTTTCTGTCTTGACGCTTTGATGTCTTCCTTGGTCTACCAGTATGTTTGCCTTTAACAACCTTCCCATGTTGTTTGTATTTGGTCCAGAGTTTAGACACAGCTGACTGAACAACCAACATTTTTTGCAACATTGCGTGATGATTTACTCTCTTTTAAGAGTTTGATAATCCTCTCCTTTGTTTCAATTGACATCTCTCGTGTTGGAGCCATGATTCATGTCAGTCCACTTGGTGCAACAGCTCTCCAAGGTGTGTTCACTCCTTTTTAGATGCAGACTAACGAGCAGATCTGATATGATGCAGGTGTTAGTTTTGGGGATGAAAATTTACAGGGTGATTCCATAATTTTTTCCTCAGAATTGAGTGATTCCATATTTTTTTCCTCTGCTTGGTCTAAAAAAGTAACCGTTACTGACTGCCACAATCTTTTTTTCTTGATTTCTTATAGTGTTTCTTAAAGCCAGAAAGTTGCCATTTGAAATGACTTTAGTTTTGTGTCATGTCTGTGATCTGCTTTTTTTCCTACAAAATTAAACAACTGAATGAACATCCTCCGAGGCCGGTGATTCCATAATTTTTGCCAGGGGTTGTATTTATTAATAGCCAAGTGGCCTCTTTGTGCTTGTATGTGTGTATACGTACCTGTGTTTGGCTTTGATCATGGAGAAACTGGGGAGAGCTTGCATTTGCAATTTGCTGTGTTTATATATTTTGGGTCAAGTATGAACACCACAAAAACAGAAAGTTGATAGGACTAACCTAATATATTTGGAGAAATTAGGGATATTAGCTAAAAACAGTGAACAATGGACATTGATAATTAAATTCTGGACTTGCATGCCATTCCAGCAGGGGGTGGTAAATCATCTATATATTAAGTGCCTTTCTGTGTATAATTTCGATCACAGACAAAGTGGGGAGAGCTGACATTTGGTATGCTTATGCATTTTGGGTCAAGGATGAAAGCAGCCAAAATGGAGCATTGATAGGGCTAATATTTTTGGAGAAATTTCAGATATTGCATAACAGCAGTGAACAGTGGACACTGATATTTACACTCTGGACTCACACCATTTCAAATCATTATAGAAACTTTGCATAATTTATTACCACCCTTGAAAAATGTCAGATACCTATTTCATAAACACTACCAAATCTAGAGACCATGGATCCAGACGGGCAACATGCTAGTACATTAAATAACAGCTCAGCCATATTTCCACCAGTGTGGCTGTCATTCACTGATTCTGAATTCTTAAACAGCACGTCCTCAGCCCTGCCTGTGTGTGGCTCAAGTCGGACTGACTCAGTGTTTGGATTATTACCACTCCAGCAGAGTTAAAGCTTGAACATACTTGTGCATGCTGGCTGTGCTGCACTCGTGCACTTTGCTCTTTTGTCAGAATAATTAAAAACTGGAATGTGTGTTGTGATAATGGGCTTACTTTGCCGACACTCTGAACTGCAGAAAACATGGGATGCAACACCTGTTCTCATCAGGTGCACCTGGATTTCCTTAGAATAGGACAGCTCAGTCTTGTTTGAGCCCTACATGATATCGCGGGATTTGAACACTAATGGGGACAGCTGCTCTAGTGTACTGGTTTGTTTTTGCCTGCAATCACCGAAGCAGTTGCGAAAGGTGCAGTTTTTTTTTTCTCGGTTCCCAGTGGAGAAGAAAAGACGAGGCAAATGAGAGATGTTGTGTCGGTAAGTGTTAGCTTACACAGCTAACCAGAGTAGCTCCGCTCTCTCGTCTGCACAAAAAATCGATAAATTATTTTGTCCACTGACATCAATAGCCTTTTGGCTCAACGATTCCCTTATTGGTCCTTCAGTTTACATTACGCCTGTGTGGCCGCTGTTTTTGAGAGTGTTTGTTAGGAAAATGATCAATTCGGTACTTTGGGTGCTGCAACCCGCTGCTTTGTTGGTTCTCTGCTTCAACTCCTTTTCAGAAGCAGCAGGTACCCAATTTCATCATTAACTCCCTCAAAGCCACTTAAAGATGCCAGTCATGAGTCACCTTTGTGCTGATTAAAGTCACTAACTGTGACTCTTGTCTTGTTGCGGGCAAGAAACAAGAATCGTCCGGACGGACGATTATACTGCACAGCTCCAAATGCGGCGAGGCTCTCTGCCGAGTAAAGTTCGAAAGATAGATTTTGATTGGAATTAATAACTTCAAAGTGAATCGCTGTTTAAAATCAAATGACACCTGTTTCCAAACAATGTAATACAGACAACAAACTACAACAGACTAAAACTATTTTTTTCTCACAGGCATCACTTGACTGATGCCTGTGGTATTCAGCATTCTGCAAGTGATTAAAATAAATCCCATGATCTACCAAGACAACAATAAAATAAAACAAAATTAAATTTATTTGAAAAATTTTAAATTATGTTGCGTGGACTCTGTGTGGAGGGGGTGAGGCCGCGTGACAGTGTAATCACTCAGTGACATGCACGTCAACATCTACATGCTCTGCCTGTTAGTTTTTAGCTAAGTCAAAATTGAACCCAAGATGAAGGCAGCAATGAGGAAGATGGTAATTGCATTCAGTGATTCAGTGTTTCACAACAAAATAACAAAACAGTTCAAGCAAGTGACATAAAAGAAGAGGGTAAAGAGTCCAAACAAAACTTGCTAAAGTTATCCAGTCGCAAGGTATACCAAGAATAAATCGACACAAAGCAAAAGTAAATGCAGCTGCAACAAAAGGTAATAAACAATTCTCAAAGAACTTACAAACGCGAGATGAACAACAAAAGACCAACCTGAGCCAACGTAAGGGAACCAGGGCAAACTCAGACTAAAGTCCACACTGGGGTGATGACACAAACTGAAGACAGGTGAGGGAAAAATTGTCAACCCCAGCTGGGGAAGAAAACACAGGAAGAAGTTACTTAACCAACAAGAACAGTCAGATCACCAAAATAAGTTAGCGGCTTTATATGACAAAATAAACGGAACATGGAAACAAATTTTGACAGAAATCTGTAAGCAGGAAGATGCAAAATCCAAGGCAAAGCTTAGATGGAATGAGAAACAGTGACACAAAGTTGATCTGGTTGTCAGAAGTGGCATCTTAGAGGACTCTACCTCTTGCTCTTCTGCTGGAGAGAGTGAGACAAACTTAGCATCTCATGTATATCATTGCACAGGGTTTTGCCATGTTTAACAGCATTTTGTGTGTATGCATTAAATAATGTCTATAATGTTGTATGCGAAAGTATGTTTATTTTTAGTTATATTGAGCACATTTATTATATACAAAAGTGTATAATGTCTTATGTGAGCAGTATATTTACTTTCAGTTGTGTTGAGCACACCCTAAATAATCTCAGATCTAAAAAGTATTTGGTATATATATACCTGTGTTTTTCATAATGGTGGTTCATTTAGAGAGGTGAGGGCAAAAAATTTCAAAAGTCACCAAATAAGGGCCACCCTAATGCTGACCTAGTAGCATATCTTAAAAGTGAGAGCCCATCAACAGTTTCAAACATCATTCTCAGTCTCAGTGGCCCAAAATTAGTAAAGTTTGACTATTTATTACGAAAGCATTTTGGCTGTACAGCAGTGTTTTCATACATCACATGTCTCACATACATTAAAACTCGAACATAATGAAAGTTTCACCACAGATGGATATTAGACCATGGAAGACTCCAGTAAATTTGGGAGTGGATTGAGATCAAGATCCCGATTCTGGATAATTTCTTAAATTTTCACCGTTTCGAGGATCATCTCAAATCTGCTTGATGGATCTTGACAAAATTTAAATCACATGTATCTTTTGTACAAAGGAAGACTCTGTTAGTCTTGGATGTTGAGAGTGATCCGGATCAGTATGCAGGTTTTGCAGCAGAAACATACGACATCACGATGTAAAACTAAGATCAGGAAGACACTGTTTTGTTTCAGCTTGTGAATTAAATAACAGATTGATCAGTTGGACCATTCTGAGTCAGTATGCAATTATTGCATTGCGTTGTGGAATCCAGATCCAAGCAAAGTCCAGGTCACAATGTGAATCACATGTCTTTTGTTTTGACTCCTTGTCAACCCTTGGCGGATGTCAGAAATCTCAGATTGCTCATTTCTTTCTAAAGTGGTCAAGTCTTTTTTTTTTTTTTGTTTGGTCTCGTGAGTTTCGGAGTGTTCCTAACAGCGCGTGCATGTGACTGCAGCCTGTGGAAAAACAGCCACATGTGTTGCTGTGGAGTGCAGCTTTTCCACTAAAGCCAAAGCATAATCTCGCCGAAGGCAACAAAGCGGCTGGTGCCAGTGTCCCGATGAGATGAACTAGCCCTCGAGATGAGCTCCACCGCACATCTGTCTCTACCCCGGACTTTAACACCTCACCCATCGAGTTGAGCTATGCGGTGGCGCTCATCTCTACGGGTCAACTCACCCATCGAGTTGATCTCCCCCACTGAAGAAAACTCATGCAAGTTTTGTCTTTACATAAAAATACAGTAATGAGTGTTTTAGAAATTTAGAAAAAGTAAAGAATTGCATGTACACGCTGTCTTTAGAGCAGAATATTGTCTTTAGATGTCATGGAGCTCATCTCGACGGGGGAGCTCATCTCGACAGAACACCACCTCTCTGCACACACATTACTTCCTGGATGAGACGGCACCTGAAAAGAGTTCATATGGAATGTTTCTGACCGCTGTGTTGTGGCTTTGAAAAACCACTAAGCATACAGAACTTTTTTTTATTTTTTTTTATTACACCTGTTGTTACTTCAATTTTTTTTTCCTTTCTTTTTCTTCAGGGCATCCTCGGACTCTGCAAGACTTGTGTCGGATAAAAATCCGTCACTGCATTGGTCTACAGAGCTTAAAGTTCCTGGAGGATCTACCAGTTGCAAAAGTTATGAAAGACTATTTAAAACACAAGTTTGACAGTGTGTGATGACATCGGTATGTGGGTGTGGCCAACAGTCTCGGGTCTGATTTAAGACTATGCAATCACCCAGTTCCCTGGTCAGAAGAACGGTCATGTATCCACCTGAGGTATTCAGATGAAGTTCTGTGTATCAGACCTTTTTGTGTGCTCATGTGACATTACCTCATGTTTGGGGGCCAAATCAACACTCTCACTGCAGAGTTAAAAGACACTGCCTGGAAAAAATGATGGCTTTTTAAGGAGCTCCTAAAAGGACATCAGAACAAAAAAAAAACATTTACCAGAGACGGGTACTGGATATGCTTTTGATAGGTCTCATGCCGTAGTTTTTGATGAGGTTGATATGATGTATTTCCCTTTGGGCTCAATGGCAGTCACGTCATTTTCCCACAGTTGGCATGGGCAGTAGATGTCATTTGTCTTATCGATTTGTAAAAGACTACATTCATTTTTTTTTTGCTACATTATGGTAAGCCTGTAGCCTGTGTTTCAACTTTTAATATAAATTAAAAGTCTTTATTTTTTTAAGTATTTTTTGCACAATTTTTAATTTTGTTCATTCTCTAGTGGGTTAGTTTGCTGAATTCTTGTCTTGCAAAATTATTATGAGATCCTTCAAAAGTATATCCAGTGCTCCATAAGCTTTTATGCTTTTTCATGGCATTAAATCAAAACATTATACACATTAATCTAAAACAAATCCACAAAACATGAACACGATTAAATCAACTCATTGTTATGGATTACATCAGTTAATATAACACTAGTAAATCATCACTTTCACAGCCAGCTGGTTTTACTAGATAAGTAACTGGTGGATGTTGTAGTACACCTCATATCAGGAGGCAGTTCTCCAAAACTGAAGGGATGTGAAGAAGGAGATGCATAGGAAGCCCCCAAGACACACGTGACAACTCAGGAGTTAAAGGCTTTAGCTGTGACTGGAGAAATCAGGAAGAGGTGAGACTGTATGGAAAATGCAAATAAATAAAAAATGTTTTGTATGGTCAGCTTAATTTTATTTGTTTCATTCATTTATTTCAGGCCTGGAAGACATTCCAAAGAAAGTTGTGATGGGGTCAATTTAGGGCAAGTAATGAAGTGAAAAAAATTAAATGATGATGATTTCAAACAGGCAATTGTAAGTCTTGATTTGTTACAAAGCCAGAATACCCTAAAGGCTGAGACTTTGAGGAGCAAAAATGGTCAGAGGATCTTCAGTTTGTCAACACATGCAGCAGAAAATTATTGAAATGTTTCAACACATTGTTCATCAAGGGGAAGGGATTTGCAGGACTGGCCTGCTGCAGTCCTGACCAATCTACAATAGAGGATCTGTGGAGAATTCAGAAATGAAAAATGCAACATTTGCAGGAACAGTCAGACAAACTAAGGGCCCCTTCACACATAACACGAAAGATGCAGACACCAGAAGAAAATCCACGAACCAGAAACAAAATGGGGAACCGCAAAACATTTCACCTGCTGTCGGGAGGGACGCACGGTCAGACAGGCGTGCACGATACCGCGGCAACGGTTTGGTGCACGCTCTTGTTCCTGCGTACGAACACAGTACGAGCACGTGGAAAGTCTCGCACACAGCAGCAGAGTAAAAAATTAATACACCACCACAATTTATAATACTTAATTCCTGTTATAAAGAGTGGATTAGTGGATTTAGCCTCCATCTAGACGTACACCAGGAAGTGATGAAATAACATGGACTGTTCTCCCTTTCATGATTTACATGAATTATCTGATGCGCTCCTCTCATGAAGACATCAGCTGGGCTCTCGTCTTATGAAGAGGCAGCTCTCGTGTCATGAAAGCATCAGCCGGCATGGCGTGTCCAGTGCGCAGTGATCCGCCTGTGACCGTGTTGCAAATGTGATACTTGTTTTAATTATTACAGTGTGGGGAAATCCCACAGTGACAAACGCCTCGTGGTGGTTCTCAGCATGGCACGCAGCTGATGCACTGCAACGCATGGCGCGGCAGTCAACTGAAGCGATATATTTTAATTTATTCCCATGTGAGGTCAGCAATCTGACATCCACGCTCGCGTGGACATGCCCATCTGTTTGTTCAGCCCACAGAACAAAGTGTCACTCTCCTTGTCTTTGCTCTGTGACTACTTATTTTGGTTATTTATATAATTGTGTATGTTGTTATTGTAGTAATTATTTTTATACCTTTCCTGGCTGTGTTCTCTGTGTTTTTAATGTAACACGTCGTGTGCATGGAGCCGTCATTTGAAGCTGTCAGTGAGTGGCTGGGCAGCGATCAGCTGAGAGGCGCCTTGCCTCAGACGTGTGCACTCAGACGTGGCTGGCCGGTCCCCATGTGATCATGTCTGTACATAATTATCAGCATTTGAAGCAAGTGTGCCCCCCCCCCAAACATGCCACGTGTTTCGGGGGGGGCACAATACACATGCACGCCACGTGTTGAGGCGGGAGCCGAGACTCTGGCACACCACACTTACACACATTTCACAGACAGCTCGAATGTGGTTGCCTGCTATCTACTATCATGCCAGGAGTGCGAATAGCCCCGCCTTTGCTAAGTGCCCGGCAAGCAGTGTTAGATGCTTGTGTGTGGCACCTGGAATTTGACACGTGCCGAGAGAGGGTTTGAATGGACACTCGGAGGGCATTTGCTGTCTTTCGGGCCGCCTGTGTGTGCGAATGGTTTTTGCGGCAGCTCCGATTTTTCATGAGTGGCATGCAGTTCCTCCTTCGTGCACCAGTCAGCTTCAGTCGTGTTATTTGTGAACAGGCCCTAACGTGAAACGCTTCATGACTTGGTGTCCTCAATGTGAAAACATCTCTTAAGTGTTGTGAGAAGGAACAGCGACATAACAAAGTCCAACTTTTTTGGGAATCTGTTGCAGCCCTGAAATGCATGAATGGATGAACATGAATAAATGAAATGAAGTTGACCAGAAAACAAAAAACATGAAATATTTTGGCTTTATCCTATCTGCAGTAAAACAGAAGTCAAAGTAAATAGTAGTCCTTTTAAATTCATTTTATTCATAATGGAACAGGTTCTAAATTCTGGGTCTGTTACTGAAGCTTTGGGCTCGCGGCTGGTGATCACCTTAGCATTTTCTTTGCTTTCCTGTTGATTTAATGCTGATGAATTATACCTTAGGTGTGTTGTTTTTTGTTTGTTTGTTTTTTTCTGGCCGACTTGTGGTTTTTTTTTTTGTTTTTTTTTCTGTTCGAGTTGTGGAGGTCAATGCGCAGGAGTGTGTGGACAACGGGATGCTGGACTGACCGTGAGATGCCCTGCCTGAAGCTTGTCTGCTTGAGGTTTCTTCCTCATTGTATATCAGAGGGAGTTTTTCCTTACCGCTGTCTCCTGTGTGCTTCCTCTAGGGTTTGGTAAGGTTAGATCTTACTTGTGTGAAACACCTTGAGGCAGCTTTATTGTGATTTGGCGCTATATAAAAAGTAATACATTGAAATTAAATCTAAGAATTACTGCAGGAGGTTTTTAATTTGCATTTTCTACACCATCCCAACCATTTCATGTTGGAGCACAACAGTGCTATACTGTTATACCACTCACCTAACTGCTCTTTGCACAGAAAATGATTCTCTTCAACAGAAGATGTGAAATGTCAGTAACAGAAGCCACACGGGACAGTCACAGCTAGATTTGATGTTTTTTTGTTTTTTGTTTTCCCCCCGCTCTGGTCCACTTGACTATAAAGCACTACAACGGGTGAAGCAACACACAAAAACTCCAGTCACAGCCACAGAAGCCTTTAACACTTTCAGAGCTGTTTTGGTGGCTTCCCTCACTAGACTCCTCCTTGCATGGTTACTGTTTTTTGGGAACAGCCTCCTCCTGATTTATTCTATAATACTACACCCTGTGCGCACAGTGAAGAATTTGGCCAGACCTGATCATCATTTCCAAGTGCATTTTCCAACTCTAAGATATCAGCTACATAATGGAAGCGTGCACGACACAGAGTTAAAGTAAGCCCCTTCAGCTGCTCTGTTGTTTTTCACTTGGTGTAACCACAACAGATCTGAGGTGGATCTGAATGCTGAATTGGCACAAGTTTTATGCTAGAAGCCCTTGCTGAATCAACACCACATTACATGGAGGCGGGGCGTTGAACCAAAAATCTGCAATGGAAACATGCGAAGTAACTGCTTTCACAAGCTGGAGAATAAACTCTGTTTGACTTTAACTCTGTACCATGCACTCTTCCATTACACTTCCCACAGTCCAACACAGGTATTTCTCCATCATACTTAATTTCACATAACTCCACTGGACTTCAGTATTCTCAGGCGTGGCCTAAAGTGATTATATTATGGTGTGCATAATTATTAGTTAGCTCCTTTACATCAGGCAAAATTGCCCTGAAAATTCAAAAACTAAACTGGCTTTCAGAGGGACGCAGCACTCTAGAAATACCTGAACTATTGAGGCGTAATCACCGACCAATCAAACGCTTCATTGAAAATAATCCACAGGGTCACAAGAAGCAGGACTGTTCCAGGAACCAGTTATCCTCCAGTGGCACCATGTTCCAGAACTGCAACCTACCTGGAGTGTCCAGACGTCCAAGGTGTTCAGTGCTCAGAGACAAGTCCAAGGTCAGGAAGGCTGAAATACGACTCCCACTGGACAAGACTCACAAGATGAAACAACAGGACTGGACCAAGAAACATCTGAACACAGGTGCTTCAAAGGTTTCATGAACTGAAGAAATGAGGGACTTTTGATGGACCAGATGGATGGACCAGTGTCTGGATCACTAATGGACACAGAACCACTTCAAGTCAGATGCCAGCAAGGTGGAGAAAGGGTGCTGGTACAGGCTGCTATTATTAAAGAGGAGCTAGTTGGACCTTTTCAGGTTGAAGATGGACTTAAAATCACCTTCCAAAAAGTCATATGTAGAATCACTTTCTTCCTAACATTTTAAGATTTTGTGATGCCAAAATACTAAAAATAATAAATCTGCTTATGATTAAATACTTTTACATTATGTCAGTAAAACTCCCAGTGAAAAATAAAACTACAGCTTAAATGAAAATGGCCACTTTTACAGCCAGTTTTCTTCAGATGAGTCAGGGCACAGACACGTGTAGGTTTCTGTGGCTGTGACTGGAGAAACGGTGTTTTTTTGGGGGGGTTTTTTTTCCCTTCATTTTTTATCATCTGTTGTTCATATTTGTGGTGGAACGGAACAGAAGGACTTTGACACAAGAAAACAGATCAAATCTCTGCTCGACTCTCGAAAATGATGTCAACCCTTCTGATGTATGTCATGAAAAGTAGTATAAGAGCTCAAGGGGTGCAACCTTTTTTAACAACCTGTACGTACACACACATACATATATGTGTGTGTGTGTGTACGGTGATGAAGTGATGTCTGCTCTTAATGCATCTAATTTTTGTTGAGTTGTTGAAGCACTTCATTGTAAATGTCTGCGCTCAGTGTTGATGATCTGAACTGCAGTTTGAGATTTAAAATGATCCAGACTGAGCCAAGAAAAACAAAATGTTTTATTTTTTTTAATCATATTGGTTGTTAAGAAAAAAAAATCAGGGAATGTATATTTAAAAAAGATATCAAGACGTTTTTCGGGCTATCATGTAAGAACAAGATGCCTTCATGGCACAAGCAAGATTCTGGGCAGTTACTTTATTTTGGAAGTCCTTTTGGGTTGATGGAAAATAATTTTATACTCTAACAAAACATTTAAATGCAGAATGAGTTGAGTTATCTGTTGATTGATTTGTTACACATATGTCCAAACCGTTTTTAAAATTACATGATATGTAAATGTTTCATTTGCAACAGATATTTTTATATGCTTTATTTAAACATCCACCTCAGTTATAATTAATGTATTTCATCATTAAGGTGTGTGTGTGTGAGTAAATAATTGAAGAATGTTTATTTTATGGCTGTTGAATTAAAAAAAGACTGTCCTTGTCCTGGAGATTATACTGTGAGTTTTTCAATTTGAACCTTTCAGAATGAAATGTAGGGTTGCGGTCTAAATAATACTGACACCACAGGAAACAATCTGTTAACATTTTTGTTGTCTGTGTTAAAATGCAAAGTAAAGACATTTTCTTTAGTTTCAGGGTGTTTGGTTTGTTTTCATGTGCACATGCTGCTCTCGGGCACTGAAACACTTTCCCCTGCAGAGGGCGCTTTCACGCCAGTGTATCACATGTTTTTCATGATCGTGACCATGTGTCCCATGTGGCAGCATTACAACACACATGGAGAACATGGCATTTTGTATCAAATAATTCATTGCATGTTTTATATCCAAAGGTGTTGCTTTTGTTTGGTACATTTACATTTACCCTGATGGACTACCCTGCAGTGGGGAATAAGTTTCATTACACTAGAAGTCTTTCAGAAAGCGCTGTAACTAGGTTTAAGGATATGATTCCTTCTTTATGTTCTCTAATGTCATATACCAACACAGAGCAGAGTAGCTACCTAAACTCTGTAAGGGAGTTAGAGTATCTTGTCAATAGTTTTACATCCTCATTGAAGACAACTTTGGATGCTGTAGCTCCTCTGAAAAAGAGAGCTTTAAATCAGAAGTGTCTGACTCCGTGGTATAACTCACAAACTCGTAGCTTAAAGCAGATAACCCGTAAGTTGGAGAGGAAATGGCGTCTCACTAATTTAGAAGATCTTCACTTAGCCTGGAAAAAGAGTTTGTTGCTCTATAAGAAAGCCCTTCGTGAAGCTAGGACATCTTTCTACTCATCACTAATTGAAGAAAATAAGAACAACCCCAGGTTTCTTTTCAGCACTGTAGCCAGGCTGACAAAGAGTCAGAGCTCTATTGAGCTGAGTATTCCATTAACTTTAACTAGTAATGACTTCATGACTTTCTTTGCTAACAAAATTTTGACTATTAGAGAAAAAATTACTCATAACCATCCCAAAGATGTATCGTTATCTTTGGCTGCTTTCAGTGATGCCGGTATTTGGTTAGACTCTTTCTCTCCGATTGTTCTGTCTGAGTTATTTTCATTAGTTACTTCATCCAAACCATCAACATGCTTATTAGACCCCATTCCTGCCAGGCTGCTCAAGGAAGTCCTACCATTATTTAATGCTTCAATCTTAAATATGATCAATCTATCTTTGTTAGTTGGTTATGTACCACAGGCCTTTAAGGTGGCAGTAATTAAACCATTACTTAAAAAGCCATCACTTGACCCAGCTATCTTAGCTAATTATAGGCCAATCTCCAACCTTCCTTTTCTCTCAAAGATTCTTGAGAGGGTAGTTGTAAAACAGCTAACTGATCACCTGCAGAGGAATGGTCTATTTGAAGAGTTTCAGTCAGGTTTTAGAATTCATCATAGTACAGAAACAGCATTAGTGAAGGTTACAAATGATCTTCTTATGGCTTCGGACAGTGGACTTATCTCTGTGCTTGTTCTGTTGGACCTCAGTGCTGCTTTTGATACTGTTGACCATAAAATTTTATTACAGAGATTAGAGCATGTCATAGGTATTAAAGGCATTGCGCTGCGGTGGTTTGAATCATATTTGTCTAATAGATTACAGTTTGTTCATGTAAATGGGGAATCTTCTTCACAGACTAAAGTTAATTATGGAGTTCCACAAGGTTCTGTGCTAGGACCAATTTTATTCACTTTATACATGCTTCCCTTGGGCAGTATTATTAGACGGTATTGCTTAAATTTTCATTGTTACGCAGATGATACCCAGCTTTATCTATCCATGAAGCCAGAGGATACGCACCAATTAGCTAAACTGCAGGATTGTCTTACAGACATAAAGACATGGATGACCTCTAATTTCCTGCTTTTAAACTCAGATAAAACTGAAGTTATTGTACTTGGCCCCACAAATCTTAGAAGCATGGTGTCTAACCAGATCGTTACTCTGGATGGCATTTCCCTGATCTCTGGTAATACTGTGAGAAATCTTGGAGTTATTTTTGATCAGGATATGTCATTCAAAGTGCATATTAAACAAATATGTAGGACTGCCTTTTGCATTTACGCAATATCTCTAAAATCAGAAAGGTCTTGTCTCAGAGTGATGCTGAAAAACTAATTCATGCATTTGTTTCCTCTAGGCTGGACTATTGTAATTCATTATTATCAGGTTGTCCTAAAAGTTCCCTAAAAAGCCTTCAGTTGGTTCAGAATGCTGCAGCTAGAGTACTGACGGGGACTAGCAGGAGAGAGCATATCTCACCCGTGTTGGCCTCCCTTCATTGGCTTCCTGTTAATGCTAGAATAGAATTTAAAATTCTTCTTCTTACTTATAAGGTTTTGAATAATCAGGTCCCATCTTATCTTAGGGACCTCATAGTACCATATTACCCCATTAGAGCGCTTCGCTCTCAGACTGCGGGCTTACTTGTAGTTCCTAGGGTTTGTAAGAGTAGAATGGGAGGCAGAGCCTTCAGCTTTCAGGCTCCTCTCCTGTGGAACCAGCTCCCAATTCAGATCAGGGAGACAGATACCCTCTCTACTTTTAAGATTAGGCTTAAAACTTTCCTTTTCGCTAAGGCTTATAGTTAGGGCTGGATCGGGTGACCCTGGACCATCCCTTGGTTATGTTGCTTTAGACGTAGACTGTGTTTCATAATTATTGTATGGCCTTGCCTTGCAATGTGGAGCGCCTTGGGGCAACTGTTTGTTGTGATTTGGCGCTATACAAGAAAAAAGTTGATTGATTGATTGATTGATTTGTTAAGTTAGCCATGTGGGGTGTGCCTGGACAAAAGAGTCCGGTTGTGTCAAGAAGAGCCTCTAGAGCACAAACCTCTGCCAACACTAGCTTCCAATTCCACAAAATTTTCAAGGTGAAAGTCCTGTTAGAAGTGACTTTTCATAAGTTAAATTAGATGTGATCAAATAGGAGTATTTAGTTGATGCACTTAAATCAGTTTTTTCTTTTTGTGGCATTAGGTTTTTTTTTTTTTTTTTTCAAACTTCCTCGGTTTCTGAATTTTTCAAATAATTTTCACAGAACATTGGTTATCTCTGCTATGCATAATTTGTAATTGCTTTTCAGCACTTGCTTTCTGACTGGTAACTAGAAGATAGACTATCAGGCATAAAATTGGAACCTCCGTCCAATTTCGGTAGGATAACAGAAGAATGACAGTTCATTTGGCACCACTGGGGAAGGGAAGTCTGGAGTCCCCTGCTGGAGCTGTTGCCCCGCGACTCCATCCCGGTTGTTCTGTATGGATAAGTGGTTGTGACTGGTAAAGGGAGGGAACTGGCTGATATTATGGAAAGAAGAAAGGTAGCTTTATTGTGTGTGCAAAAGACCAAGTGGAAGGGAAGTAAGAGCAGGAGCGAAGGCGGTGGGATCACATCGTTGTATCATGGTGTGGATAAGAAGAGAAATGATGCTGGTGTTATTTTAAAGGAAGAATATGTTAAGAGTGTGTTGGGGGTTAAGTGAGTGTCTGACAGTGTGATTGTTGTGTACTACTCAGGTTCATAAGCCAGAAGAAACGATGTAGCTGCACTGGAAATATTACACATTTATTTACAGGAAATACAGAACAACCGTCTTGTGTCTAAACTTTACCTCTGTGCTGTCTGCACTGTCATCACAGCCTTTTATGTGGCTCCTCGAGCCCCCTGCAGGAAACTCTTGTTACTGCCATCACAGAATGTTCCAGCTACCACAGTCCTCACCTGTAGATTTTTAACTGCACTTTTTTTTTTCAAAATATTGCATGTGCATTTTCTTACACACATCGTAATTGTATATATATATATATATATATATATATATATATATATATATATATATATATATATATATATATGCCGGTTTTTGTTGTTTACAATTCTTTACTTGATAAAGTTGATCATACTGACAAATTTTAAAAGAAAAATAACTAAGGAATCTATGGCCAATCTTAGAACGGATTTATCGCACCAAGATTGGCGTGGCATCTATACTGAAGACATTGACCAATCATGAATCATTTATCTCAAAGTCGTATGACAAACATTGTCCACTGATATCAATCGTTGCACGCAAGCAAAACACTGACAAACCTTGGATCACTAAGGGACTGCTAAATGCATGTAAAAAGAAAAATTTTTTGTACAAGCAATTTTTAAGGCGTTAAACAATTGAGGCTGAGAGTAAATATAAGACATATAAAAACAAGTTGACCAATATTACGCGATCTTGCAAAAGGCAGTATTACAGTGATTTGTTGGGAAAAAAATTAAACAAACATAAAGGTACATGGAAGCTCTTAAATGAAATCATCAAAAATAAAAAAGTTGTCCAAGACTATCCAACATATTTCTACTCAAATACTGATACAACCCCTGGCAAAAATTATGGAATCACCGGCCTCGGAGGATATTCATTCAGTTGTTTAATTTTGTAGAAAAAAAGCAGATCACAGACATGACACAAAACTAAAGTCATTTCAAATGACAACTTTCTGGCTTTAAGAAACACTATAAGAAATCAAGAAAAAAAGATTGTGGCAGTCAGTAACGGTTACTTTTTTAGACCAAGCAGAGGAAAAAAAATATGGAATCACTCAATTCTGAGGAAAAAATTATGGAATCACCCTGTAAATTTTCATCCCCAAAACTAACACCTGCATCATATCAGATCTGCTTGTTAGTCTGCATCTAAAAAGGAGTGAACACACCTTGGAGAGCTGTTGCACCAAGTGGTCTGACATGAATCATGGCTCCAACACGAGAGATGTCAATTGAAACAAAGGAGAGGATTATCAAACTCTTAAAAGAGAGTAAATCATCACGCAATGTTGCAAAAGATGTTGGTTGTTCACAGTCAGCTGTGTCTAAACTCTGGACCAAATACAAACAACATGGGAAGGTTGTTAAAGGCAAACATACTGGTAGACCAAGGAAGACATCAAAGCATCAAGACAGAAAACTTAAAGAAATATGTCTCAAAAATCGAAAAATGTACAACAAAACAAATGAGGAACGAATGGGAGGAAACTGGAGTCAACGTCTGTGACCGAACTGTAAGAAACCGCCTAAAGGAAATGGGATTTACATACAGAAAAGCTAAACAAAAGGCATCATTAACACCTAAACAGAAAAAAACAAGGTTACAGTGGGCTCAGGAAAAGCAATTGTGGACTGTGGATGACTGGATGAAAGTCATATTCAGTGATGAATCTCGAATCTGCATTGGGCAAGGTGATGATGCTGGAACTTTTGTTTGGTGCCTTTCCAATGAGATTTATAAAGATGACTGCCTGAAGAGAACATGTAAATTTCCACAGTCATTGATGATATGGGGCTGCATGTCAGGTAAAGGCACTGGGCAGATGGCTGTCATTACATCATCAATAAATGCACAAGTTTATGTTGATATTTTGGACAATTGAAAGGATGTTTGGGGATGATGAAATCATTTTTCAAGATGATAATGCATCTTGCCATAGAGCAAAAACTGCAAAAACATTCCTTGCAAAAAGACACGTAGGGTCAATGTCATGGCATAGGGTCAATGTCAATGAACAGATCTGATTTGATGCAGGTGTTAATTTGGGGGATGAAAATTTACAGGGTGATTCCATAATTTTTTCCTCAGAATTGAGTGATTCCATATTTTTTTCTCTGCTTGGTCTAAAAAAGTAACCATTACTGACTGCCACAATCTTTTTTTCTTGATTTCTTATAGTGTTTCTTAAAGCCAGAAAGTTGCCATTTGAAATGACTTTAGTTTTGTGTCATGTCTGTGATCTGCTTTTTTTCTACAAAATTAAACAACTGAATGAACATCCTCTGAGGCCGGTGATTCCATAATTTTTGCCAGGGGTTGTACAGTGGTTAAAGAAAAGAAAGTTATAGTAGATCATTTTAATGATTATTTTGCCAATGTGGGGAAAAATTTAGCAAATACAATTAATTGTACCTCCTAATATGAGCTCTTGAGATAACAGGACAATGAGGACTAACATCTCGGCATCAATATTTATCAGAGAAACTGATGAATATGAAATAATTAACATAGTACATAAACTAAAAGGGAAAAAAAATCAACTGATCATGATAATTTTGATATGTCTTTGATAAAAAAAAAAAATATATATATATATATATAATTGATTGTGTCATTAAACTTTTAACTTACATCTGTACCTTGTCATTAAACGCTGGCAGATTTCTTTTGCTAGATGAAAACGGCTTAAGTGGTACCGCTGTTCAAATCCAGCAACAAACACGATTTTTCAAACTTCAGGCCAATCTCACTGCTACCTCAATTTTCAAAAATTCTGGAAAAAGTATTCATTAAGAGGTTGAATGATTTTATATCCAAACATCACTTACTAAATAAGCAGCAATATGGATTTAGGAAAAATCGTACCACTTCACTGGCAGTAGGGTGATTCTTAGACTATGGGCACTTATGTCCTTTGATGAAAAACAGAAAAAAGGGCAAATTGAAAACACTCTTATAGTTATCTTTACAATGAAAGTGTGTTAAGAAATTTGTTCTAGTAGTCTATGATGACTTTTTCACCTTTTTTCAGCATCAGTATATGCAAATATTGCCGTTTTGTGCTTGTCCCACACCCAGACTTTTGATCTTCAATGATAAAAATGAATGGTAAAGAAACGTTTTTTTCTAATGTTTTAAAATATCTCTGAATAAAATATCAGTAAAATAATCAAAACATAATTGGGGTATTCAATGTCATACAACTGTTGTGATTTTCAACAAAATGTAGTTGTCCCACACTATTGCCGTAATTTCCACCACAACACTGTAATGTCTCTTTAAACAGTTTGTATGAAAGATTGTTTGGGTAGTTTCTATGGAGATAAACAGTGACATCAGAGCACATGTATATAGCGCCAAATCACAGCAAACAGTTGCCCCAAGGCGCTTTATATTGTAAGGCAATGGTGTGGTGGAAATTACATTTACAAGGCCAATAGTGCCCGTAGTTAAAGAATCAACCAGTAACTGATTTTGTGGTGATTACTGATTACTTCACTTTGGTAACACATTCCCTCTCCAAGAATGGTTTGATTCTAACAAATTGTCACTTCACTTTGGTAACACAAAGTGCATCAATATTTGGTAATAAGCCCAGGAATGCATGTAGGGATTTACAAATACGCGATGTTGAAATTGAACTTGTTAATGAAACTAAATTTCTTGGGGTCTTTATTGACGATAAATTTAAGTAGGAAAACATAAATTATGTTAAATCTGAAATGTCGAAGATCATTGCCATTATGTATAAAGCACAAGACTTCCCTCCCCAACACTCATTATTTACTTTATTAGTTGGTTGATTCTGTTTTCTGCACTGCTGCTTGCATGTTTGTGTTTTTCTGAAATTCAAATTCATGGATCAATGTATACTTTGTACTAGTTATGACGGGTATATGTAATTTTAAATACATATGAATATTTTATTTTATTTTATTGGTTAACGGGGTACTGTGTTTACAAGCTTTTGCTTCTGCCTACACCCTTCCGGGCGCATGTTCTGGGGAGTTACTGAGTAAATAACCTGTTTTCTGTCTGTGCCCATTAAATTCATACAAACCCAGCCCCTTGACTACACACTGATACTGAATGATTCTACAAAACTCTGCATTTGTATTCAAGGAAAACATTGTTTTTAATAAAATCTGTCGTAATTATTCATGCATAGCAACTGAAATATACTCTAGATTTGACAAATAAATCCAAAGTTGGATAAATATTACTGCCCTCTTATTCTTGTGTTTAGCCCAAATTCCCTGCTGGCTGTGTCCTGCTCTGCTATCTGTGTGCACACCACTCCTACTAGACAAACGGCAGCACCCAGCATCGCCCTGATTCATACACTGATAACAGCTGATGCATATAATCTCACCTGGAAGCATCCAGCACCCCTCAGCGTGGTGCACTCTGTCTACTGTTTCCAAAATCATTTGCACGTTAAAAGTGGTGCAGTAGGTGAGCAGATTAATACTATTTCTGAGTTTTAAAGCCATATATTTGTTGTAGTTGAAATGAAAGGCCCATTATTATCTCCTCCCAACCCGAATTAAGCAGCAGAGCAACATATCGTTAAAATCCAGCCCGGTCTCACGTTTAGTTTTTTTTTTCATGCCCCCGGCACAAAAAGCATGCAATTTTCTCTTTTTTTCTATTTATAATCTTCCCCTTCTCCTACCTCTAACCATAACCACAGAGTAAGTACACTCAACAAAAATATAAACGCAACACTTTTGGTTTTGCTCCCATTTTGTATGAGATGAACTCAAAGATCTAAAACTTTTTCCACATACACAATATCACCTTTTCCCTGAAATATTGTTCACAAACCAGTCTAAATCTGTGATAGTGCGCACTTCTCCTTTGCTGAGATAATCCATCCCACCTCACAGGTGTGCCATATCAAGATGCTGATTAGACACCATGATTAGTGCACAGGTGTGCCTTAGACTGTCCACAATAAAAGGCCACTCTGAAAGGTGCAGTTTTGTTTTATTGGGGGGGGATACCAGTCAGTATCTGGTGTGACCACCATTTGCCTCATGCAGTGCAACACATCTCCTTCGCATAGAGTTGATCAGGTTGTCAATTATGGCCTGTGGAATGTTGGTCCACTCCTCTTCAATGGCTGTGCGAAGTTGCTGGATATTGGCAGGAACTGGTACACGCTGTCATATACGCCGGTCCAGAGCATCCCAAACATGCTCAATGGGTGACATGTCCGGTGAGTATGCCGGCCATGCAAGAACTGGGACATTTTCAGCTTCCAAGAATTGTGTACAGATCCTTGCAATATGGGGCCGTGCATTATCCTGCTGCAACATGAAGTGATGTTCTTGGATGTATGGCACAACAATGGGCCTCAGGATCTCGTCACGGTATCTCTGTGCATTCAAAATGCCATCAATAAAATGCACCCGTGTTCTTCATCCATAACAGATGCCTGTCCATACCATAACCCCACCGCCACCATGGGTCACTCGATCCACAACACTGACATCAAAAAACCGCTCACCCACACGATGCCACACACACTGTCTGCCATCTGCCCTGGACAGTGTGAACCGAGATTCATCCGTGAAGAGAACACCTCTCCAACGTGCCAAATGCCAGCGAATGTGAGCATTTGCCCACTCAAGTCGGTTACAACGATGAACTGGAGTCAGGTCGAGACCCCGATGAGGACGATGAGGATGCAGATGAGCTTCCCTGAGATGGTTTCTGACAGTTTGTGCAGAAATTCTTTGGTTATGCAAACCGATTGTTTCAGCAGCTGTCCGAGTGGCTGGTCTCAGACGATCTTGGAGGTGAACATGCTGGATGTGGAGGTCCTGGGCTGGTGTGGTTACACGTGGTCTGCGGTTGTGAGGCTGGTTAGATGTACTGCCAAATTCTCTGAAACGCCTTTGGAGACGGCTTATGGTAGAGAAATGAACATTCAATACATGAGCAACAGCTCTGGTTGACATTCCTGCTGTCAGCATGCCAATTACACGCTTCCTCAAATCTTGCGACATCTGTGGCATTGTGCTGTGTGATAAAACTGCACCTTTCAGAGTGGCCTTTTATTGTGGGCAGTCTAAGGCACACCTGTGAGGTGGGATGGATTATCTCAGCAAAGGAGAAGTGCTCACTATCACAGATTTAGACTGGTTTGTCAACAATATTTGAGGGAAATGGTGATATTGTGTATGTGGAAAAAGTTTTAGATCTTTGAGTTCATCTCATACAAAATGGGAGCAAAACCAAAAGTGTTGCGTTTATATCTTTGTTGAGTGTATGTACCCTTCCCAAATGTTAACCATGACTGCCCCAGATGCCCCTCCTTTCACCCCACATTTTCTGCCGGTCACAAAATGAATTTGTGCCCTTGTTACAAAAAAATGCTCATTTGCGTACCCCTGTCACAAACCCATAGATTAATGTACTTTTTGTAACCCAGTCCCACGAGAGACTGGGTGAGACTGGGTTGTCAAAATCACTGCATGTAAGTATGTATGCATGTTGTATGTATGTATGTATGTATGTATGTATGTGCATCCATCCAAACATTTTCCATTATATTGTCATGTTGAGTATTACAAACTGTTTTATGGCAGCAGAAGTGCCAATCCTGCCACCACCCAATAAAAAATGGGTTATCTGGAGCTTGGAGGAACACCAACATGAAAGTTTCAGTCAGAATATGTGAAAATAACTCTCAGTCCTCTCCAGCAAAATGCAGTGATCAACTACATTTAGATTCCATAACAGCAACACAGAAATGGAATCTGCATCTATGACCTGCAACAGTCAGTCAAAACTTCACTGAGTCCATTGTTGGTGGAATGATGTGCCGTAAATGTTGGCTTCCAAAGATTCAAAAATTCCATGATAAATGTTCGGGCCCCTTCACACATAAAACGATTGAGGCAGAATGGCACACCAAGGAGGATTGGAATGGCACTCGTGGAAAATCAGAGCCGCGCTCAAACACCTCGTACAGCAGTCGCCACATCCATTCAGGCACAGCACATGCACTCTACATTCACGTGCTGCTCATGCTGGAAACCCCTAAGAACAGCAGGCAAGATGAGGTCGCACTACCATCTGATTATGCTTACAATATTCACACGCCATGTTGTACGCAGGTTGGACATATTGTGCCGCAGCCGAGACGCTGTACGAAATCATCGACCATGGTGAACCCTGGCCGATTGGCATGATCGAGGCAGCCTTCACACCAGCAGCCGAATGACGGTAAATGCCAGACGAATGTCCATTCGACCCACTCTTGGCTGGAGTCGGCCGGAGTTCAGGTGCCACCCACAAACATCCAAAACCACTCATGGGGCACTTAGAAATGGTGATGCCATTCGCGCTGCCAGCACGAGAGTAGAGAGCATGCAGACCACTTTCTAGCTGGCTGTGTGAAAGGCCCTGCATGGTCTTAATGCCCCATGAGTGTGCCACGTCCCCCCACCCCGAGCAACGCATATGGTGTGCGAGTGTCTTCTCCCCACCACATAAATGAAGGAGTGTGCGAGTGTGCGCCCCCCCACAACACAAATGGTGTACCAGTGTGTCATGTGTTAACCCCCCCCAAACCACAATCCAACATTGTGGAGGTGTGGCTGAGGTGGAAAATGCTCCAACGGCGGCTGGAGTCCAGTGCGATCGCTGTCCAGTGCAGTGTGCACATCTGGGCGGCCTGTCATGTCCATGATGGATGTCATGTAACACATTCCCTCCCATTACACAATATGGGACAATATGATCATTTCAGCTGTAGTACCAGATGTGCAGGTGCACGCAGCTGTGTGTCCACGGGAGTTGATACATGTGACAAGCTCGCGCACACAGCTGACCAGCATATCAGAGCTGTGGACCACCCATCATGTCATATTCTGCATGTCCCTCTGGAGGTGGTATCATCACATAGCACTGCACACATGGCACTACAGAGTAGGGCTGCAGCTATTGATTATTTTAGTAATCGAGTATTCTATCGATTATTCTGGCGATTAATCGAGTAATCGGCTTAAAAAGTACTTTTGTGTTTTTAAACAACATCAATAGTCCAGGGCTCTCCCTAAGCAATGGCACAATGTTGCTGCACTAAAGTGTTGACATTTTGCTGAGATGGCAATGGGATGTGGCTTTCTGTTTTGTTTTGCTTTCTCCAACTTGTAAAATTTAACCATTTTTAAGTTGTTTTTTTTTTTTTTTTAATAAAGGTGGACTGGGTCCCTGTGTGTGTTTTTCCCCGTTCTCTTTCTCTGCAATTCAGCAGATCCATTTCAGCTGGAGGTTGAACATGTAAGCCTCACAGTCAGTTTTTTTTTTGCTTTGTTATTTTATTTAAGTTACCATGTTTGTGAAGCATTGTTTTGCCCAAAAAAGTGAAAATTAAAAAGCGAAACACTCAGTGCGAGTCTGAGCAAAACACAAAAGAAAGAGTGGACAGAGAGACAGCAGCCAGCCCATGTCGAGCGGACTGTGTGTTTTTTAAATGCACAATCAGTCTATTTCAGATGATCAGTGTGGACCACGTTTCTCTTAACATGCTTTATTTTACTCTGTGTGTCATGTTGAAAAGCGGTGGCTATCGTGGCTAATTTGATTCGCTGTTATGCTCTAGTCTTCTGTTTTTTTCTGGGGATGCTGGAGCGCCACACACAGGCCTGGCATATGTACTACAACGTTAAATGAAGCTTCGAGGCACAGAATTTGCCTAAAATATTTTTTGTAATTGAATTATTTGAATTATTCGAGTTACTTGACTAATTGTTTCAGCCTTACTACAGAGTTAAAAACAAAAAATGCTTGGTCTGCGGCCAGCGTGCCAATCAAGCGAACAGCCACATGACACACAATCACAACATGGGGCATTGAGTGACAGCCAGTCGTAACCCCAAGGGGGCATGTCGCTCAAATCATGTCAGCGCAAGGCTCACCAACACTGTCAGATGATAACAAGCATGATGTCAGGTGAGATTGCGAGCGACAGTGAGGTGTTCAATTAAAAGAAACAGTGGTAAAATAAAAAAAAATACAAACAATGTAGACAACAGCCTGAGCTCATTCATGTGTGATGGCTTTGCTTTGCTCTGTGGATACGGGGGTGTGTCCAGCTCAGACTCACTCTCTCAGCTGACACTGACAGAGTGAACACAACATGTTAAATTATAACAAAGAACAATAAATATTACTAATAATAATGATCAGCATGTCATGCGAACCTGGCCACATGTGCATTGCTGTGGCGTGTTGAGAGTTGATGCTAGATATGTGTTCTGCAGCTGTGATTTGCAATGGACAGGTGGGCGTCACTGGAGAACACATATCGTGCCATGTAGACACCACCTCGCAACACTCCACTGCAATGGATACGTGTCGGCATGCTTTCCTGAGGTGCAGACGCGATCACCCAGGCTGGTCCATGTGAATATATCCGTCGGATCATATGTCCGCCCAGCTGATGATCCAAATGTCACCTCCACTATGTGAATGATAGTCCACATGATGCAGTGTCCTTCGGTGCACTGCGTGGTGGACAGCTGGACACACGGAGCTGACTGATGTGTTCATGATCATTCAATCATGTCAGTTCATTCATGTACAGAGGAACAGGGAACAGAGGGACATTAATTCTTGTATTGTCTGCTCTTTACACCAGGAATTAAATATTTTAACAGACAAAATGCAATCCATTTGATCCATTATTTCCAACACAGGCCGTCAAGCCATCAGGCATCAATTACACTGTTGATTTATGTACATTTGCACATCTAATTCCTTCCACTGCTGTGTGAGCACGATGTGGTCTCATGCCTCTAACGTGCTCGCAATGTGTTTGTGTGTGCGCACACAAGTGTGCACGACACCGTTGCTGCGGGATCATTCATGCCTGTCCGACTGTCTGTCCCTCCCGACAGCGGCTGGAATTTTTCACAGTTCGCCAAATATTTATTTATTGTTTTGCCCTTTTTCAGCCGGTTTCTGCTTCTTTCGTCCAACTTTGTGCTATGTGTGAAGAGGCCCTTAAGAAAGTGTACAGCAACCACGTTTTCTAGGATTTCAGAAAAAAAAATCATAAATTTTCTAAACCCACTCATTCCAATTAGTCATGGAACCTGTTCCATCAGTCACAGGGCAAGAGGCAGGGTTCATCCCGGACAAACTGACAGTCTGTCGCAGGGCCACATATAGACAGACACACACATTCACACTCTCACTTATGGTCAGTTCAAAGTGTCAAATTCACCAAAACTGCATGTCTCTGGAAGTGGAAGGAAGTCTGAAAACCCAGGAAGAACTCATGCAACTTCCACATAGAAAAGATCACATGGGAAACACAACCTTCTTGCTCTGAGGTAACAGTGCAAACCACTATGTCACCTGTACACAAAGAAAAAATATAACACAAAGCTAAAGTACCCGTAGCTCTATGAGCCTTGTGTTCTTTATGATTTGAGGTTTAGTTAATTATTAAGATCCTGTTGTCTTACATACAATTTGTACATGTTCAGTGAAGCCCCTCTATTAATCAGTCAATCAAAAACAATATTTATGTTTTAACAGCATCTGCAGGAGGCTTTGCGTGTGCGTGTACATGAGCTTTTGCAAATCAAGACATATTTGTAGATCACCCTTTGTGCATTTGCTGGTATTAATGAGACAAATTTAACTCCATAGGAAGTTAGCGTGCATGCTAACGCCTCAAAATCTGTTATCGAGTTACAACAAGAGGGTTTTCAGTTTTAGAAGTGTTTACTTCTCGCTATCTTTTACAAAATATATGATAAAAAAATTTTGCAGCTAGCTAACAGCCTGTGACGTCACCATGCTAGTGTCTGCGAAATAAGTTCAGAGGTGTTATTAGGTTCCAAAAATGGCATTTTCGGTTTGACTCGCAAACTGAATTTCAGACATATTATATATATTAGTCTGGAACAGAGAGGACAAACAGTGTTATAAAGAACAATAATCAAGATGTTAAAGTACAAATTTCATTTTCCCCCAGAATGACAAGAACAGGAAGCGATCGCAGCTCTCAGCAACTCCCATTGAAAATAACGGAGAAACAGCCTGTGATTCTCGCATGTTAACATAAAACAAATGCAATAACAACGTTTAAAAACCCAGATAATATATTCATGAGAGTTTTAGGCACAATATAAAAATAGTTTTATATTGCGATGTTAATGGTGTTGTCCGTGTGCAGCGGTTAAAGTGCAGCCCGATCAGAGTGTCTCAATGTTACTGAGATTTTGCAGCGCTGCGACCTCTTCGAAGTTTTGTGGGATTTGAAACGTCAATAGGGCGAATGATATAAATGGCGTTACCATGGTGCTATATTTTTTGTACAGTATACATGATGTGTAGAATATCTCTCTTTACCTTCATCTTATCACATATTTGTCAAATAACTATGCATTGATAAAACACTGCATTCAGATGTTTCCAAAATAATCAAGGTCAAACCACAGGGTCCACTTACATGTGACTGGACTGAAAGCACCAATGCATCTATCAGTGTTGATTAAAGGAGGTATTGGCTGCTCAAATGAACTTTAACCCATTGTTATGAGTCAGAAAATCTTAATATTGTGCAACCATTTAGCATTAACATTTCATTGAAAGTGAAAGGCACTAGAGGTGATGATCTGAAGGTTGGAATGACATGAAATTAAAAAACAAATTCAGGCTACTTTGTTAAAAAAAAATTCTGATATGATTCCCTTTAAACTCACAGTGAAAACTAATCTCTACAACATGACATAAATACAGTTATACAGCTTCACAGTGGAGTCCAGCGGAGAGAAAACTGGCTGTAAAAATGATGATTTACATGTCTTGCACTAAAGAGTGCAATACAGCTCATGGTTTTGGCTTTTATATTGGTTTGGTTTCAGTGTGAGTTTAAAGAGCATATTATAGTTTGTTTTTTATATACAGAACCTTGAAATTGTTTTAAATGTTATGCCATTCCAACTTGAATATGTATAATAGCTCAAGGGTTCGTATACTTTTTTGGGCCTGTGTAAATGTACAAGTAAATACGTCTGTATTGTAACAGTGTTTTGCAGAACAGTGGCTTCAGTGGCTTGTTGCCTCACAGTGAGGTTTGCTTCCCGCCTGGTCCTTTCTGTGTGGCATTTGAATGTTCTTCCTGTGTTTGTATGGGTTCCCTCTGACTTCTCCACCTTTTACTCCCACTTCCAAAGACATGCAGGTTAGCAGAATATTTGAAACTTTAAATTGACCAGGGGTGTGAATGTCCTTGCCTGTGTACATGTGGCCCTGCATTAGACTGGCGGCTTGTCCAGGGTGAACCACACCTATTAGCACCCAATGACTGCTGAGATATGCTCCAGCACCCCGCTAACCCTTAACTGGAATAAGTGAGCATAGAAAATGAATGATGTTTTTATGACTTCTTTGTGACTGAATTATGAAGTTATTCATACCAATGAGTCACAAATATTTTGTCCATCTATATATTAGTGCACCAGCCATGTGCTAAAATAATTTTGATAGTGTTTGAATGTTAATGCTAGGTATCCATGCCAGATCAATTAGTAATACAGTGAAGAAAATAATGTGGGTGAATGCTACTCTCAAGTTTGGAGTTCAAGGTCAAAATAGTTAAAAAATCATATTTGTTTGTCATTAAAATTAAATCAAATAATTTTTTATACAAAAACCACCAGAAAACATGTAAAACACGACCTAAGATTAACATAATCTTTAATAAGGTTACATAAACTAACAGTGGTAAGGTAACTAAGGTAAATTCCAGCCTATCCCAAATCATAGACATCAGTACTAGAGCACCGCAGGGATGTGTGAGCTCACCTGTCCTTTTTACTTTATATACTAATGAGTGTTCAGCCAAGTACCCTGGGAACTACATTTTTAAATATTCAGACGACTCAGCAATTCTGTGCTTACTTCAACAGAATGATGATTTGGATATCTATCATTCAGAAGTAAGGCAGTTTGTTGAGTGGTGTGACTCCAATCACCTCACTTAAAATGTTAAAAAGACAGAGGAAGTCATTTTTGATCCACAGTTAGTCGGCAATCACAACCCTGTAATTATACACCAGCAACCAATCACACAGGTGCAATCGTACAAATATCTTGGTGTCTGTATAGACAGCTCCCTTACATGGAACACTCATATTGACTGGTTATGTTCCCGCTTGAATCAACGACTCTATTTTCTGCGGCGTTTGCGTTTGCATGGAGTCGACCAAAAAATTATGTTACTGTTTTCTCAGGCAGTTCTGGAAAGCATTATAAGATATGACATAACCACTTGGTTTGGGAACCTTCCTGTGTCTCTAAAATCAAAACTAAACTACCTTGTCCTCACAGCAATGAAAATCATCGGTCTGAAACAGTATGACAAGCCTCAGTCAATTTTTGATCAGTGTGTGCTGAAGCAAGAGGACAGCAATTCTTTCTGACCCCTCCCATGTCCCGCATACACAATACGAGTTGCTACCATAGGTAGGCGTTTCAGAATCCCCCACTGCAGACTGAATAGTTATAGAGACTCCTTTGTTCCTATATCAATCACAGTCCTTAACAAATACCATAACAAACACCGCGAACAATCAGGTTCAGTAGATCTTAGTATTTGTATGTTGTTTTTTTTTTTTTACTTATTTATTTATTCATTTATTTTATTTTTCTTACTTTTATTCACTGTTATTAACTGTCTATGTCTTGTTCTGTATCTCTGTATGGGTCATAATTTGTGAGAGGTCCAAGACAAATTTCCCCACGGGGACATTAAAGTATGTATGTATGTATGTATACTCAACAAAAATATAAACGCAACACTTTTGGTTTTGCTCTCATTTTGTATGAGATGAACTCAAAGATCTAAAACTTTTTCCACATACACAATATCACCATTTCCCTCAATTATTGTTCACAAACTAGTCTAAATCTGTGATAGTGAGCACTTCTCCTGAGATAATCCATCCCACCTCACAGGTGTGCCATACCAAGATGCTGATTAGACACCATGATTAGTGCACAGGTGTGCCTTAGACTGCCCACAATAAAAGGCCACTCTGAAAGATGCAGGTTTATCACACAGCACAATGCCACAGATGTCGCAAGATTTGAGGGAGCGTGCAATTGGCATGCTGACAGCAGGAATGTCAACCAGAGCTGTTGCTCGTGTTTTGAATGTTCATTTCTCTACCATAAGCCGTCTCCAAAGGCGTTTCAGAGAATTTGGCAGTACATCCAACCAGCCTCACAACCGCAGACCACGTGTAACCACACCAGCCCAGGACCTCCACATCCAGCATGTTCACCTCCAAGATCGTCTGAGACCAGCCACTCGGACAGCTGCTGAAACAATCAGTTTGCATAACCAAAGAATTTCTGCACAAACTGTCAGAAACCGTCTCAGGGAAGCTCATCTGCATGCTCGTCGTCCTCATCAGGGTCTCGACCTGACTCCAGTTCGTCGTCGTAACCGACTTGAGTGGGCAAATGCTCACATTCGCTGGCGTTTGGCACGTTGGAGAGGTGTTCTCTTCACGGATGATGCAAAGGAGATGTGTTGCACTGCATGAGGCAAATGGTGGTCACACCAGATACTGACTGGTATCCCACCCCCCCCCCCCCCCCCCCCCCCCCCCCCCCCCCCCATGAAACAAAACTGCACCTTTCAGAGTGGCCTTTTATTGTGGACAGTCTAAGGCACACCTGTGCACTAATCATGGTGTCTAATCAGCATCTTGGTATGGCACACCTGTGAGGTGGGATGGATTATCTCAGCAAAGGAGAAGTGCTCACTATCACAGATTTAGACTGGTTTGTGAACAATATTTGAGGGAAATAGTGATATTGTGTATGTGGAAAAAGTTTTAGAGCTTTGAGTTCATCTCATACAAAATGGGAGCAAAACCAAAAGTGTTGCGTTTATATTTTTGTTGAGTGTATGTATGTATGTATGTATGTATCTATCTATCTAAACTGTTCACTGTACATATAAATATAAGCTCTAAATTGTGCGTATTTCACAGAAAATAAATTTACCACTGAGCCACTGAATACCACTGAGCTGCTGAAAAAGGCCCAGCAGAGACTGTACTTCCTGAGACTACTCAGGAGGAATAACATCACACATCTGCTGGTGACCTTTTACCATGCCTGCATAGAGAGCATTTTAACATACTGCATGGGCGTATGGTATACAAGCTGAAACAGTGGCCCAGAGGAAAGCGCTCCAGGGGGTCATCACTACCTCCCAGGGGATTGTCGGCTGCCCTGTCACCACACTGGAAGAGCTACACCGTTACTGTTGTTTCAAAAAAGCTAAGAACATTATCAAGGACATACACCATCCAGGTCACTCTCTGTTTGAACTGTTACCATCAGGAAGAAGGTACAGGTCACTGAATGTAAGGACAAACAGACTCAAACACAGCTTTTATCCATCTGCAGTAACTATCCTCAATGCCATTAGAGGATAGTAACAGTGTAACCGTGCCAACTATGTATGTGGAGGTGTGTGTGGTGTGAATGTATGTATTTATGTATGCATGTATGGGTGATTCTTAGACTACGGGCACTTATTATGTCCTTTGATCATATTGTATGAAAAACAGAAAAAAGGGGAATTTCACACTTTTATAGTTATCTTTACAATGAAAGTGTGTTAAGAAATTTGTTCTAGTAGTCTATGATGACTTTTTCACCTTTTTTCAGCATCATTATATGCAAATATTGCCGTTTTGTGCTTGTCCCACACCCAGACTTTTGATCTTCAGTGATAAAAATGAATGGTAAAGAAACGTTTTTTCTAATGTTTTAAAATATCTCTGAATAAAATATCAGTAAAATAATCAAAACATAATTGGGGTATTCAATGTCATACAACTGTTGTGATTTTTTTCAACAAAATGTAGTTGTCCCACACTATTGCCGTAATTTCCACCACAACACTGTAATGTCCCTTTAAACAGTTTGTATGAAAGATTGTTTGGGTAGTTTCTATGGAGATAAACAGTGACATCAGAGCACATGTATATAGCACCAAATCACAATAAACAGTTGCCCCAAGGCGCTTTATATTGTAAGGCAATGGTGTGGTGGAAATTACATTGACAAGGCCAATAGTGCCTGTAGTTAAAGAATCACCCATATATGTGTATGTATGTATGTATTATGTATGTGTGTATGTGAACTAGTAATTTAAGTTTTTAAATAGTTTTTATATATTTATATACATAGGGATGCTGCACCGACCGGAGAGCATTTTAAAATTTCGTTGTATATATAACAATGACAATAAAGACCTATTCTATTCTATCAACAGTCTGGGGTCTCCGTTGTTGTATTTTGCACTTCATAATGCGCCACACATTTTCAGTGGGCGACAGGTCTGGACTGCAGGCAGGCCAGTCTAGTACCTGCACTCTCTTACTATGAAGCCACACTGTTGTAACACATGCAGAATGTGGCTTGGCATTGTCTTGCTGAAATGAGCAGGGACATCCCTGAAAAAGACGGTGATTGGATGGCAGCATGTGTTGCTCCAAAACCTGGATGTACCTTTCAGCATTGATGGTGCCATCACAGATGTGTAAGTTGCCCATGCCATGGGCACTAACACACCCCCATGCCATCACAGATGCTGGCTTTTGAACTTAGCGCTGGTAACAATCTGGATGGTCTTTTTCCTCTTTTGTCCAGAGGACACGACATCCATGATTTCCAAAAACAATTTGAAATGTGGACTCATCAGACCACAGCACACTTTTCTTCTTTGCGTCTGTCCATTTCAAATGAGCTCGGGCTCAGAGAAGGCGGCAGAGTTTCTGGATGTTGTTGATGTACGGCTTTCGCTTTGCATGGTAGAGTTTTAACTTGCACTTGTACATGTAGCGACAAACTGTGTTAACTGACAATGGTTTTCTGAAGTGTTCCTGAGCCCATGCAGTAAGATCCTTTACACGATGATGTTGGTTTTTAGGCAGTGTCACGGGCATTCAATGTTGGTTTTCAGCCTTGCCGCTTATGTGTACAAAGTTCTCCAGATTCTCTGAATGTTCTGATTATATTATGGACTGTAGATGATGGAATCCCTAAATTCCTTGCAATTGAATGTTGAGAAACATTGTTCTTGAACTGTTGGACTGTTTTTTCAAGCAGTTGTTCACAAAGTGATGATCCTTGCCCCATATTTGCTTGTGAATGACTGAGCCTTTTGGGGATGCTCCTTTTATACCCAGTCATGACGGGCAGGCATGGACGAACCCATCGCGATGGTTTTGTGCACGCGACGGTGTCATGCACGAAACCATCGCAGCAGAAGCACAGTGTGAGCAGCTGGAGCATGTGTACAGCATGTACACAACTGCTATAAAAAAAATAAAAGAAAAATACATGCCACCCACAGGATTCGAACCTGCAATTTCCAAAATCTGATTGCCAGCCAGAAACTTTACCACGGTGCTACCATCGCTGGCCCATAAATGGTGCAGAAAAACACCTTAAATCAATAAGGACATGGACGAGGTGTGCTGCGTGTGGCCGCTGTAACCCGGCGCAAAGGCAAAAGATGTATTATGTATTTCAATGTGACGACAGCAGGCAGAGACACGTGCCTCACGGAGGAATGTTGTAAGTTCATGTCCTTCAAAACACAGTACGTGTTCTCCAGCTGGGACATCCAGGAACAGCAGCAGCTGTGGGCGAACATGCCCCCTATCCGTTCAGTGCCCAGACCAAAATGTCACTCTCTGTGTTATATGTTCATTCACTTTGGTTATTTGTTATGTAATTGCCTATGTAGGTATTGTCATAATTATTTATATAGCTGTCCTGGTGATGGTTTCTGTGTTTGTAATGTGTGCACTGAGCTGTCGTCCAGCTGTAAGTGTGCTGTGATCAGCTGACAGGCCACTCCCCATCCTGTGTGTGATCAGACCTGGCTGTCCGGCCCCCATGTGATCAAATCTGTACATACATATAAGCATTTTTGTTGTGAAAGTGTAGGGACACGGACCCACAACAGAGGGCGCAAATGAACGGACAATGGAATAAGCCAAAATATAACAATTTAATTTTGTGAATGTGCACAACAGAGCAACAGACAACACAATTGGGATCAGCAGTCAATAAGTCACGGGTGACGGGTGTAGAAGTCGGCTCCCCGTCGATGATCCGGGCAGGAGGCGGCGCCGGTCCGGGGGTGCAGAGGGATGAGGTGTGGTGAGGCTTGATCCGGGAGACATGGAAGACAGGATGTATCCGCAGTGAAGCTGGCAGCCTTAGCTTCACCGCGGCAGGGCTGAGGACCTTGATGATGGAGAAGGGGCCGATGTACCGGTCTTTCAGTTTTTGTGATTCTACCTGCAATGGAATGTCCTTCGTTGATAGCCAAACCTCCTGCCCGGGCTGGTATGCAGGGGCCGGGGATCGCCAGCGGTCTGCATGGGCCTTGGCCCTCGTCCGGGCTTTGAGCAAGGCAGAGCGGGCAGAGCGCCACACCCGACAGCACCTCCTCAGATGGGCCTGGACCGAGGGCACCCCGACCTCTCCCTCCACAAGCGGAAACAATGGGGGCTGGTACCCCAAACATACTTCAAACGGGGAGAGGCCGGTGGCAGATGAAACTTGGCTGTTGTGTGCGTACTCGATCCAGGCTAGATGGTTGCTCCAGGCCGTCGGGTGTGCCGAGGTCACACAGCGAAGGGCCTGTTCCAATTCCTGGTTGGCCCGCTCTACCTGTCCGTTAGTCTGGGGATGGTACCCGGACGAGAGGCTCACGGTGGCCCCCAGTTCCCTACAGAAACTCCTCCAGACTTGCGAAGAGAACTGGGGACCACGGTCAGAGACGACGTCGGATGGAATCCCATGCAGATGTACGACGTGGTGGACCAGGAGGTCTGCAGTCTCCTGGGCCGTCGGGAGCTTCGGGAGGGCCACGAAGTGGGCCGCCTTGGAGAACCGGTCCACTATCGTGAGGATGGTGGTCATGCCCTGGGACGGCGGGAGGCCCGTGACGAAGTCCAGGCTGATGTGGGACCAGGGGCGGTGAGGCACAGGTAACGGCTGGAGGAGTCCCTGTGCCCGTTGGTGGTCAGCCTTTCCCCTGGTGCAGGTGTGCAGGCCTGGACGTACTCCCAAACGTCGGCTTCCATAGACGCCCACCAGAAGCGCTGCCGGACCACTGCCACGGTTCTTCGTACCCCTGGATGACAGGAGAGCTTGGAACCATGACAGAAGTCCAGGACTGCAGCTCTGGCCTCTGGTGGGACGTACAGTCTGTTCTTTGGGCCGGTCCCCAGGTTCCGTGCCAGGGCCTCCCGGACGGTCTTCTCCACGTCCCAGGTGAGGGCGGCCACGATAGTGGACTCGGGGATGATGGGTTCCGGTGGATCTGACAGCTCGACCTTGACTTCCTCTTCATGGACCCGGGACAGGGCATCAGATCGCTGGTTTTTGGTCCCGGGGCGGTAGGAGATTCGGAAGTCAAAACGCCCGAAGAACAGTGACCAGCGGGCTTGCCTGGGGTTCAGACGCTTGGCGGTCCGGATGTATTCCAGGTTCCGATGGTCCGTGAAAACTGTGAAGGGCACCGTAGCTCCCTCCAACAGGTGTCTCCACTCCTCAAGAGCCTCTTTCACTGCTAGGAGTTCCAGATTGCCGATGTCGTAGTTCCGCTCTGCCGGGGTCAACCTACGGGAAAAATAGGCACAAGGATGGAGAACCTTATCGGACTCTCCGCTCTGGGACAGCACAGCTCCTATCCCTGAGTCAGAGGCATCCACTTCGACTACAAACTGGCGATTGGGATCGGGCTGCACCAGAACGGGTGCAGACGAGAACCGACGTTTCAACTCCTTAAACGCGGCTTCGCACCGATCCGACCAGGTGAAGGGGACTTTAGTGGAGGTTAGGGCCGTCAGGGGGCTAACTACCTGGCTATAGCCCTTAATAAACCTCTGGTAGAAATTCGCAAAGCCGAGGAACTGTTGCAGCTTCCTACGGCTTGTCGGTTGGGGCCAATCTCTCACCGCCGCTACCTTGGCCGGATCAGGTGCGACGGAGTTGGAGGAGATGATGAACCCCAGGAAGGACAAAGAAGTACGGTGGAACTCGCACTTCTCGCCCTTCACAAACAGCCGGATCTCCAACAACTGCTGCAGGACCTGACGTACATGCTGCACATGAGTCTCAGGATCCGGGGAGAAGATGAGAATATTGTCCAGGTATACAAAGACGAACCGGTGCAGGAAGTCCTGCAAGACGTCATTAACCAATGCCTGGAACATCGTGGGTGCATTGGTGAGGCCGAACGGCATGACCAGGTACTCAAAGTGACCTAACGGGGTGTTAAATGCCGTCTTCCACTCGTCTCCCTTCCAGATCCGAACCAGGTATGCATTCCTAAGATCCAACTTTGTGAAGATTTGGGCTCCATGCAAGGGCGTGAACACAGAATCTAGCAGAGGCAGCGGGTATCGATTGCGAACCGTGACTTCGTTCAGCCCTCTGTAGTCTATGCATGGACGGAGTCCGCCATCCTTTTTGCCCACAAAAAAGAAACCTGTACCCATTGGGGAGGTGGAGTTCTGGATCAACCCAGCAGCTAAGGAGTCCCGGATGTAGGTCTCCATTGATTCGCGTTCCGGACGTGAGAGGTTGTACAACCTGCTGGACGGGTACTCAGCGGCTGGGATCAAATCAATGGCACAATCATATGGACGGTGCAGGGGAAGAGTGAGTGCCAGGTCCTTGCTGAAGACGTCAGCAAGATCACGGTACTCCTCCGGCACCGCCGACAGATTGGGGGGGACTTTAACCTCCTCATTAGCTGTCACACCGGGTGGAACCGAGGATCCTAAACATTCCCGGTGGCAGGTGTTGCTCCACTGCGTCACTACCCCAGATGGCCAATCAATCTGGGGATTGTGCTTAATCATCCATGGAAATCCCAAAATCACTCACACAATCTCCTCCCTGTGATTCCCAGACACCACCAAAGTCATGGGTGGTGTCTGGTGTGTGATTAATGGGAGAAGGGTGCCATCTAGTGCCCGTATCTTCAATGGTGACGGTAGAGCCACTGGAGGGAGCCCTTCCTCCCTGGCCCATCTGCTATCCAGCAGATTCCCTTCAGACCCCATGTCCACCAGTGCTGGAGCGTGAAGGGTAAGATCCCCACAAAGGATCGTCACTGGGATGTGTGCTGATCTACGGGCTTTCCCCATATGGATGTTATGGCCCACCCTTAACCCAGTCTCTAAGGGCGGGCGTTGAAGTTTAACCATTTGGGGCAGTTTTTTTGTATGTGCTCATTAGCGCCACAGAAAAAACATTCTCCACGAGCCAGCCTCCGTTGTCTGTCATGTGATTTTACTTTAGCCCTGCTCGTGTCCATAGCTTCGTCAGCAGGGGGAGCTGTGGCTCCACGGAGCTCTCTGACTCTGGAGCGTGAGGATGGCGGCACCCTTTCGGACCGGGAAGGAAGAGGGATGGCTCGTGAATGTGCACAACAGAGCAACAGACAACACATTTGGGATCAACAGTCAATAAGTCACGGTGACGTGTGGGCAGGCTCGAGGATAGAAGACGCCCGTCCAGGAAAGAGCCGGATCCCACACGCTTTCTACTGCCACCGGATCTGAAACACCCCGGAGTCACCAAGCGCTGGGTCCCCAGGTGGCCACTGCCTCCGGCTGTCAGATCGGGTACTGCTGGCAGGAAGAACAGACAGGTGATGGTGGGTGCGTGAACACCCAGCAAACAGTCAGAACAGGTGGGAAACACCTCCACCTCTCAATCACAGTCACACAGGAACCAAAACGTGCAGCGTCTAAAAGACTACTTATCCGAGGAGCGAAGACGTCGCCTCCTCCCAGCTTCCAATTGCTGACCAGTCAAACAGGTACGTCTGCAAATGTTCAGAAAATTGTATGACACCAAAACCATGCCTGAGTGTTTACCTGATAGGTAGACGATTTCTCGGCAGTGAGGTGAAGATGCTGCCCGGCTTTTATGAAGATGTGGATAGTGGTGATGATGAGTGACAGCTGCCACTCCCGGTTGCTCCGGCGCCCTCTCGTGCCTGAAGCCCGCACTTCAGGCAGGGCGCCCTCTGGTGGTGGGCCAGCAGTACCTCCTCTTCAGTGGCCCACACAACAATTTTATGCACGTGTGCCCCCGCCCCCGGTATGCCACATGTGTTGGATAGAGTTGGGGGGGGGGGTTAGACACATGTGTGTTGCTTTTTTGCAACTTCACAGTCATGGGTCACTTAGACAAATTTCACATCAAGCTCGTCAGTGTGATCATCTGCTGACTGTAATAATAGTGCGAATGGCCACACATTTTCTAAGTGCTAAGCAAGTGGTGTTAGATGTTTGTGTGTGTCAGCTGGAATTTGGCCGACACCTGCCGCGAGAGGGTTCGATGTGCTCTCACAGCGCACACTCTGTCTTTCAGTAAATAAATAAATCACTGTAGTACTGCCTTTTACACGATTGTATTATGTTAATTAGTTTGTTTTTATGTGTTATATCTTTTCTCAGCTTCATGTGTTAAATTTTTAGAAACTGCTTGTACAAAACAAATGTTCTTTTTATACAAAAAATTTTGTTTTTAAAACAAACAAACAAAAAATTCTTTTTACAATTTTTTTTCTTTTTATACAAACAATTTTTCTTTTATCATGTAAGATTGATGACAGCATGTCTCAATATGGCTGAAACACAGTCAGTTCAGTGTGGTATCAAATCCAACATCTTCTAATGGACACATGCTTTTCAACTTTCTGTGAGGACAATAAAATAAATATTTCTGAAATTTCTTGTTGGATCCAGAACGGTGTATCTTAGCAGTAAGAACTGGCTCTCTGACCACCTTGTGTCCAATGGTCCCGAACTTGGGGTGGAACCTGCTGTGTGTGTAAGGAGTTTCCTTGTTTTCACTCTGGCAGGGTTTTCTTCTTTTTTCATCTCCTCCTTTGGGCCTCTTATCACACCACGTGCATGTATAATGACTCACATGTGTACTTACACAGAAATGATTTTCATTTTACTGTTGACGTTGAGCTGGCTTTTCAGGTTCTTCCTTCTCCTGTGGAGGTCTTTGGCACTGGCTCAGCCCCTTCATGTATCCTCAGGTTTCCAGTGTGGTTTACGCAGATGTTTACCAAAATTCTATCTGTGCTTTTTGCCCAGTCCAAATTATATGTTGACACGGATCACTAGCCAATGAGCCAAGTAGTGTATTTTAAGGCACATATGGTTTCATCTGAGCCATAGAGAATGGGCACCTCATAGTTATTTTACACTCTTTGAAATGATGTGTACAGTCCAGTCTCACACTTTTTTTTCATGCTCCCGTCACAAAATGAGTCGTATTTTTTATTATTTCTATCCCCACTCCTTCCCCTAACCATAACACCCACCAACCCCCCCCCCCCCCATACTTCATGATGCTGTCACAAAATGAATTTGTGCTACCATCACAAAAATGTGGCGTTTTTTTGTTAAGTCTATCATGAACTAATAGATTAATTTATTATTTGTGATTCCATCACGAGATGGCGTGGGAGTGGGTTGGATGTGGATGATGTGCAAAATAGCAGCAATACCTTTGCAGTTGATGGTCCCTTGCAGTTCTAGTTTTGTCTGCTTCTCATTTGTCTGCATTCACTTCAGTGATGTTATTTGCATCCCTTCATCCCTCACATGCATCTTTTCCTTCTGTCTTTTCCCCCTCCCACTGAAGACACAGGAAGAAGGCATGTGAGGGAAGAAGAATCAATCTAGACCACAGCTTCTCCTGATTTTTCTGGGAACCAAAGCAAAATTCTCATAAATGGTCATCTTGTGTAACCTTTAGCCATGTGACATTGACATGGTCCCACCTGACATACCAGTGCTCCCACTGCAGTTGCCCCCCCCTCCTTTAAATCAGTTTACTGCATTTGTCAGTGTAAAAATAAATAGACATGTATATTTAAAAAATAAAATAAAAGAGTAAGTCCTATAGAGGTCCATAGGGCTGGTGCTTATATACTGATTCTTTATGGCCCCTTCACACATAACATGAACAGAGTTCTAGCGAGGACCATTTTAGTGCCAGGTACATTATGTAATAGTGGCTTATACTGGGGGGTCGCAGGCTCCTGGATCCACGGCCCCCTGAAGCTATATGGTTTTATACCACAAAAACATTCTTGGCAAGCCTTATTTTAACTCATTTCCGGTGGTTTTAGACAAATTGAACGCAAGTATAACGAACAAAAAAATTATATTTATGTTCTAATATTTGTAAGATCAAAGTTATTTTTTGCATGTTTCTGTCAAAGTCTAAGTTAATAAATTAAATAACATTGAAAATGTTAAAAACACATTTACTCTTCTTCAAAAATGACACACAGTAGTTTTTAATCCAGTGAAGCAGGCAGTTTTTCTGTCATCCTGACAGTTTAGTTTAGTTATTTATTTTTTAAAGAATACAAGTATGATCCTTCTGTTCCTCTCTACAGTATATGACCCACAGTCATAGATGTACTGACATGAATGAAGACATGCGCTTTTATCATGTCCACATCTGCTGGCACTGCATGTCCAGCCAGCACCGTGTGTCCAGTAGCCGGCGTTCCACAGGACACCGTGTCATATTCACTTTATACATGCTTCCCTTAGGCAGTATTATTAGACGGTATTGCTTAAATTTTCATTGTTACGCAGATGATACCCAGCTTTATCTATCCATGAAGCCAGAGGACACACACCAATTAGCTAAACTGCAGGATTGTCTTACAGACATAAAGACATGGATGACCTCTAATTTCCTGCTTTTAAACTCAGATAAAACTGAAGTTATTGTACTTGGCCCCACAAATCTTAGAAACATGGTGTCTAACCAGATCCTTACTCTGGATGGCATTACCCTGACCTCTAGTAATACTGTGAGAAATCTTGGAGTCATTTTTGATCAGGATATGTCATTCAAAGCGCATATTAAACAAATATGTAGGACTGCTTTTTTGCATTTACGCAATATCTCTAAAATTAGAAAGGTCTTGTCTCAGAGTGATGCTGAAAAACTAATTCATGCATTTATTTCCTCTAGGCTGGACTATTGTAATTCATTATTATTAGGTTGTCCTAAAAGTTCCCTAAAAAGCCTTCACTTAATTCAAAATGCTGCAGCTAGAGTACTAACGGGGACTAGAAGGAGAGAGCATATCTCACCCATATTGGCCTCTCTTCATTGGCTTCCTGTTAATTCTAGAATAGAATTTAAAATTCTTCTTCTTATTTATAAGGTTTTGAATAATCAGGTCCCATCTTATCTTAGGGACCTCGTAGTACCATATCACCCAATAGAGCGCTTCGCTCTCAGACTGCAGGCTTACTTGTAGTTCCTAGGGTTTGTAAGAGTAGAATGGGAGGCAGAGCCTTCAGCTTTCAGTCTTCTCTCCTGTGGAATCAGCTCCCAATTCAGATCAGGGAGACAGACACCCTCTCTACTTTTAAGATTAGGCTTAAAACTTTCCTTTTTGCTAAAGCTTATAGTTAGGGCTGGATCAGGTGACCCTGAACCATCCCTTAGTTATGCTGCTATAGACGTAGACTGCTGGGGGGTTCCCATGATGCACTGTTTCTTTCTCTTTTTGCTCTGTATGCACCACTCTGCATTTAATCATTAGTGATCGATCTCTGCTCCCCTCCACAGCATGTCTTTTTCCTGGTTCTCTCCCTCAGCCCCAACCAGTCCCAGCAGAAGACTGCCCCTCCCTGAGCCTGGTTCTGCTGGAGGTTTCTTCCTGTTAAAAGGGAGTTTTTCCTTCCCACTGTAGCCAAGTGCTTGCTCACAGGGGGCCGTTTTGACTGTTGGGGTTTTACATAATTATTGTATGGCCTTGCCTTACAATATAAAGTGCCTTGGGGCAACTGTTTGTTGTGATTTGGCGCTATATAAAAAAAAAATTGATTGATTGATTGATGTGGACCACAGCTGACATGTGGATGTGACATTCAAATTGCCAGCTGAGTAGACACATGATCAGACGGTTCTTTTCAAATGGGACAGCCTCCCAATGTGCGCACTAACGCGGTCGCTCCCTCCCATCGCAAAGGCGATGTGTTTTTATGTATTTCCGCGTGGACACCATGCCCACGCATGCACCTCACGATGGAGTGTTGTAAGGTCATATCCTTCATGGCACGGTATGTGTTCTCCATCTGTGACTTGTGAGTTCACAGATCTCAACAGCAGTGGCTGGTGTGGACACACCCACCTCTGTTGACAAACTCAGCTTACAGAGAAAAGTCTCATTCTCTGTTCCTTTATGTGATTATTTATTTTATGTATTTGTTATGTAATTATACATGCAGTTGTTGTATGTATTTATTGAATTGTCCTGTTCTTTGTGTTTTTTATTTAACATTTTGTGCACTGAGCCGCTGTTACTTCCAGCTGACAGTGACTCGCTGGCCAGCGATCAGCTGAGAGGCGCTGTGTGTCCACAGCGCTGAGAGCAATGAGCCCAATAATGCAGACAAGGAGACCACATATTGATGTGAAAGAAAAATACTTTATTTTACCTTATAAAGAAGTGCAGTCTAAACAGTCAATGCATGCTTCTGTTTCCAGATCCAGATCTCCGTTTGGATGTGCAGCAGAAACATGCCCCAGCGCTGACTGCTGAAACATGGAGGACGCAGACGCCATTCCAGCAGTAAGCAGATTTCACTTTCGGAGAACACTGGGAGTCCAGGTTGATACACTTTCCACCCAAATTCCAAAACACCTTTTTCTTTTGTTTTTTGCAACAGACACAATTAGAACAATTTACACCAACACCAATAAAATTGCTGCAAAAAACAAGTTATTTGGGAAAAAATACAACTGGACAGACATTGAAATGGAAGATCTGTACAATTTTTTTTGGACTTCTGATATACATGTTGTTGTGTCACTGCCAAGTCTCCATGACTAGTGGAAACAAAATAATATTTTGTCTGTGCCCTTTCCAGTGAACGTAATTTCCAGAGACAGATTTAGATCAATATTCTGGAACATCCACCTAAGTGATCCAGATGAGGATGTAGAAAATGATAGAAAAAAGGGAACACTAGGTCATGACAAACTGTTTCAAGTCAGGCCTCTTTATGATGACATCCTCAGTGCCTGCAAGACTTATTACCACTCGAGGAGGGAGCTGGCAGTGGATGAAAGGATGGTGGCGACGAAGTCAAAAACTGGAATGAGTCAATATTTGAAGGACAAGCCAACAAAATGGGGTATGAATCTTTTTGTGTTGGTTGTTTCAAGTAATGGCTCCACACTCAAGTTCACCATTTACACTGGAAAGACTGTGACCACAAGTGAGCACAGACGGCCATACGATGTGGTCATGAACCTGATCCAGCCATCCTCGCTTGGTACTGGGTACCACATTTACATGGACAATTTTTAAACAAGTCCCAAACTGTTCATGGACCTGGCTAACATGAAGTTTGGGAAATGTGGCACACACAGGGAGAACAGACGAGGATGCCCAGAGGGACGGCAAATGCTCTCACAAAAAATCTGAAAGAGGATCTATAAGATGGATAAGAGAGTAGCCTCTGGTGTTTGTAAAGTGGATGGACACACGGGACGTGTCTGTGTGCTCCACCATCCATCATGCATTTTCGGGTGAGACAGTGCAGAGAAGGGTGAAGGATGAGAAGGATGGATGCTGGATGGTGAAAGACATTCCCTGCCCTACCCCAGTGTTGGCTTATAATAAAAACATGGGTGGAATCGACCTATCTGACCAGCTCATCCAGTACTACTCCACCAATCGGAAAACTGCACATTCGTACAGGACAGTGTTGCTGCACTTCCTTGACTTTGCAACCACAAATGCATTCATCTTGCATCATGAGATCAGCAGCGTCAAGCAAGTGCAGCCCAGGACACACAAGGACTTATGGTGGAGCTGGTGTGTCAACTGTGTGGCACAGACAAAACAGGTGTCCCACAGAACAGGAGCCAGAACCACGTTCCTGTGCCAATTGTGACAGGCACAGATCCTCGCCAAAAAGCCACAAAAGGCAGATTGAGGTGCCAAAGGTGCCTTCAGGTGGACAAGAAGAGTGACACACCGTGGAAGTGTCAGGCCTGCAATGTGCCCCTCTGTGTGGTGTTGGACAGGAACTGTTTTTTTTTTTGAATGACACAAATAATTTGTGTTGCATCTTGTTTTAACATCTGATTGCTTTGTAAATAGTTTAGCATTTCCTGCACTATATGTTTTTGAAATGTAAAATTTATATTTATATTTTACATTTATATATAATTTCTATTTACATAATTTAAATGTTATTGTGACATCTGACTGTTTTGTAAATAATTGTACAAAAATGCCTGAAGCATTTCCTGCATTTATGTAAATAGTTGCATTTAACTTTGTTTTTTGCTACATTTGTACAGATGTTTTTGAAATTTACAATTTATAGTTACATTTTAAGTTATGAAAATGGTTTGTTAAACAAGTTTGTGGTTTTCACAATAAAAAAAACTTTTTTCTACTTGGATTTTATGTTTTTGTGTGAATTTAGGTTCACTGTGTTAATACAGTAGGCCAGAATGAATAAGAAACTGTAAAATCACACATTTGAGGTTGTGCTGAAAAAAATGACACCAAACAAGGCCAGGTAAACACTTTTAAAGGTAAATTATAAAGGTAAAACCAAACATAGTCAAAAATGGCCAATTCTACCCTGGACCCCAGAGGGTTAAGAACCCACAGTGAAATCTGGATGAATGTCTAATGACAAACCTAAAATAACTGCTACAAAGACTGTGAAGACTCAAGGAGCACTGAAAACACCACTAACGTATAATGTGACCAATTTCAACAAACAGGACGCCAGACAGGGACATGGGGTGGAAGTACTGAATCGATATACTTCAGTAACTCAGCGGTCATGTTAATATTTGCATAAGTCACACTACCTTTTGACCTTAGTTTGTCTTACTCATTCTCAGATGACGGGCTTCCATGTCCGTGGTAATGTGTGTGTGAGGGAGTGTGAACCAGATGATATGGAAGCACATAGAACGACTATAAAGCCCCTCCTTCACCTGCCGCTGACACCTTTCCCCCCGCTATAAGAGCTCAGCCTCCTGCCGTCCTCCTCAGTGCTGAAGCAAACCACTATGGCGAGCAGGTGGTTACTATGGCTGACCCTGTCTGCCATCGTAGCAGCTTGGCACAGCGGTATGTAGACCCATCCATTGTTCAGCTGCACAAATGAGAATCAAAGAGCTCACAAAACTTCAAACCTACTGTGTTTGAGTATAAGTCAAGGTTTGTTTATTCTAAATTAGAAAAGTAATAACTAATACTTCTCTCAACAGAAGCAAAGACCGCTGTGAGCACCTTCTCTTCCATGTCCAAATTACCTGAGAAAATCGCAGGTGAGCTTGTTGTTTGGTGGTGACCTGAGCATCACACGAGGAGATGTGTGAAAGCTGCTGAGGTGTGTCATGTCTTTGTCTGTCCTTACAGGTGTGAGTCCCATCCACAACGGTCAGGTCTGCAGTACATGGGGCAACTTCCACTTCAAGACCTTTGATGGAGATGTTTTCCAGCTAAACTCCACCTGCAACTATGTTCTGACCTCGACATGCAAGAACAGCTATAACGTCTTCAATGTCCAGATAAGACGGCGGGAGGTGGACGGCCGTCCCTCCATCAGCAATATTGTATTGAAACTGGATGGTGCCGCGGTGGAGCTCTCCAAAGGCTCCGTGGCTGTGAATGGAAAGCCGTAAGTTCAACCTCAATTATTAAAACAAACAAAAAATAATAATAATTATTACTGCTCCAGACACATCTAACATACTTCTACTTTTGGAAATGTGACTTTTAAAAGTCATGGAGTTATGAAATTTTCTCACATTGTTTTTATTTGAGTGCATTTAGATATAAGGAATAATCATATTTTTTGGAGTGGATGTCACACCAGTATTCTGTTTTATCATCTCTTTAAATTGGGATTTTTGTGTGCTGTAGTAGTGTTATTATTATTGTTGGCATTTATTCCTGTATTATGGGAGAAAGACCAGGAAAGCCTTATGTAAATATTTAGTACTAGTAATAAATGAATAAATAAATACACATTTTTTCACTTATACTCTGGAAAATACAATATTTAAAATTTAAATCCACCATTCCTCAGTACTTAAATGGCAACATAAAATTTTAAGTTTGATTGCTGCCTTAAAGTAAACTCAACTTCAAAATAAGTTTTGTTTCAATGCAAAAAGTAAAGATACCAAAGTGGTTTTTAGAATGATCATTTATAAATGAAGCTTTTGAGCTGTGCTTTAAGGCAGCAGTTGAAATGATGTTTAAATGTAAGACCACCTCAGTCATATTTCACAATGAGTAACAGTCCTGGTCAGCATGACTGGAACCTACGATTTTTAAAGACATTTTAAAATATGTTCTGAAATATAGTCAGTTTGCAAAATTAGAATTTTTAATGAAATGTACATAGTTATGAAATAACACAAAGCTTTCATGTAGTGAAATATAAAATGCTTAAAATGTACATGTAAAAAAAGTGTCACCATTTGGCACATTTACAGTAAATAATCACTTTTACAACCAAACTTTTTTTAGACAAGTCCGAGGATGAATACAAGAGCATTTCCAAGTCACTCAATATGCCTTAGACATCATTTACATCAATCATTGAGAAATACAGACAGTGTGGTACTGTACGCTAAATCTCTCTGGAGGAGGCAGCTCTCAAAAACTGAGTGACTGAGTGCAAGAAGGAGACTAGTGAGAGAAGCCACCAAGATACCCAAGACAACTTTGAAGTAGTTATAAGCATCTCTGGCTGTTACTGGAGAAAATAGTCAATGTGTAACCTTTTGCTTTTGCATCACCCGTCACAGCTTCAGGGTGGAGTGGAGCAGAGAAGGTCTTTAATTCAAGAAAGCGGATTCAATCTAGGCCCGAGTCTCCCATTTGCCTCCAACACACTCAAAAAATGGCTCATTGGATGAACTCAATTCAACTATGAGCAGGATTTCTACCAAATAATTATATGTACCCCCCAACTCAAATAAAGCACATCCATGCCAGATAATTTAATTTAACTGGGACTACATATACTTATTAGATGGAACGCCTGTTCATAACTGAATTGAGTTCATCCAGTGAGTCAGTTTTTTGAGTGTAGAAAACTGAAGCTGAAATTTCATGTTTTATTTTGAAGAAAATCCCTCTCTGTGCCACTGCAGCAGACAAACGCTCCAGTATGACCAGTTTCTGTGATTACAGCTGAAACACTGACTCATTGGATTGGATTTCCATCTAATAAATATATGTAGTCCCAACTAAATTAAATGAAGTTATCTTGCATGAATGTGCTTTATTTGTGTTGGGGCAGTCCAGTGCCTGTAGGAAGTAGCGTCTGGAAGAAGCATCTGTGTGTCTGTTGCTCGCATATTTCTCAGACAGTGTATTATTCATTTATTAAATTTTTTTTCTTCCGTCTCTCCCCCGTAAACACGTGAGAGATAGACATCTGTTTAAGGCTGAGAGTGACTCGTCTTTGTCGAAGCTGGTGCATTAGAATGTTCCACCTTGTGCCAATAACAATGATGACTTCAAAATAAAGGTTTTGAAAATGAATCCCCAAAATTTCATAATAAAGAATGCACGTCGTTGTGCCATGTGCAAGCCAAATCCGAAATGTGAGGCCGATCTGATAAACAGTCAAAGAGATATGCGAGCGACACACACACACAGCTGCTTCTTGCTTTATAGATAGATGGAAATCCTGCCCATAATTGAATTGAGTTCATCCAATGAGCCATTTTTTGAGTGCATGCAAGTCCTTCACAGTTGTCATGGGTGGATGGGGTTTCATTACAGATCTGCACAAAATTTAAATGATAGTCAGAATGTCAATAAAACCCAGTTGTGAAATGACAGTGTTTCCACTGAGTGACGTTGTGCGACTGGGTCTAAGAACGGTCATTCCGATAGTCATGGTAACTTATAAATATTTAATTGCATTTCACTGTTTTTTTAAATTCAATATTGCTGGAAAGTCACTGCAGATATTGTTGCAGGGCATATATTGTGGCCACGACGATATATGCCGACATTTATGGCCACATTGCAGCACATATTGTCGCCAAGGACAATGGGCCTTATTTATCAAACGAATGTACAGCAGAAAACGTATTTATCAATTTGGACGTGAGCGGAGGCTAAGACGAATCTCACGACAGAGCTCACGTCTGGTCTGAGCTCGTGTACGCAAATCTGAGTCTGTGGATCTGCGGCACAGCACTACAAAATCTGTCTGAGTCTGAAAATAATTATGAAACAAACCTCAGCTGTCATCCAAGCAGAAGCAGCCACATATTCAGAACAGATCAAAACGGATTCTTAAAATGGATTAAACAAAGTTCATTTAAAAAAGCCCACGTTTTTAATGATACTGCTTCCTTTGGAAAATAAAAAATACATATGCTAAATAGCCTAAACATGACAACTAATCATTACACATTACAATGCCTAATGCTGCGCTTAAGTACCGCAACAGGTTTTTTGGTGTCCAGCATTAAATCGGACCACTTTTTCTTGACCTAAATGCAAAGAATTCTTAATCAATTAGCAGGCATAAGCTTTTAACTGTGGGTGCATAAAAGATTGATTCAAAATCATTAGGCATAGGTTAAGTTAAAGAATTCTTCAAACCTCAGCCAGAGTCCGTTCCTCTGTGGCAACGCTGTTGACCGCCTCTGTTACACTCTTCCACATGGGATTTTTATCAGCGCCTTTGACTCCACTTTTCAGACTGCCAAAAAGTACAAGTTTGTTTTTCTCCACCTCCGATGTTAGGATGCCGATTTCCATCTCCAAAAAGTTTTTCTTCTTCTCAGTGCTTCTTCTCTCCATGTTGAGCTCAGTGGGCGAGGCTTCCGAACCATGAATATTTAAAGGCGTAACATGCTAACGACGGTTAAATTCAGCCGCCGCATTTATCAAGGGCCGATCATTCGTACGCTGGGATCGGTCAGATACGAATGTTTCATAAATCACACGTGTGTCTTGTCGTAAGACCAATTATGCGCTCAGATCTGCGCCTGTTTTTATACTTGGCAAGTATATGTATGTATATTGTCGTAATTCGTAATTCGTAATTCATGCGTAATTCATGCACTCACAGCGATAAAACGGCAGAATCAAACCCAGTGCACATCCACGGGAAGACTGCTGTTTAGACTTCCGTGCACTGTGTGCCCGCGTAGTGGGTTAGCAGTTGACGTGTGACGGTCTCCGGCAATGGGGTTGCCTGCAGCCTCCCGCGGGCTTCCCCTTGCCCCGTCCCCCACTTTGCCCTCCTGAGAGTGCTGCGAGCACCCCTGCCCAGGGGCCACTTGCAAAAAGAACAAACAAACAAACAAACAAACAAAAACACCTTTGGGCTACGACGTCTCATCAGACGACACCACCCGCTGAATATTAAATAAATAAATGAATGCCAATGACGTTCTTGGCGGACGTAATGAGAGCGAGTGTGTGTGTGTGTGTGTGTGTGTGTGTGTGTGTGTGTGTGTGTGTGTGTGTGTGTGTGTGTGTGTGTGTGTGTGTGTGTGTGTGTGTGTGTGTGTGTGTGTGTGAAACAGAGAAGAAAAAAAAACAATTCATAGTTAAACATCAAGTTTTACTTCTTGATGACCGCCGATGATATGAGCCTTGATTGTCGGTATATATTGTCGCTTGGGACGATGTGTGCCTGCACCTTTGAACATCGGCATATATTTTCTCCATGACAGTATATGCCGTAACAGGGTTAAGAAGCTCTGTATGTCATGTGAACTATAATTGCAGAAACAAGTGTTTCCTTTTACACTTTCGTGAAATATGGCTTTTCAAATCATATGAAAACCCACCTCATATGAACATGAAAATGGTTTGACAATATTTGAGAATTCTTTTGAATTACACGTTTCCTTAATCTTATTTTCAATTCGATTGTTGAAATTGTGTAATTTCAAGGGTCATGGATACCTGCATAATGTTTTGGTGGCTTCCCTCACTAGTCTCTTTCTTGCACAGTCACTGTAGAATGTATTTGCAACAGTTGAAAGCCAGTTTTGTTTATTCTTGAGTAACTGTGACTTTTTCTATATTGATATTATTATTTTTTAATAGCAATTTAAGTGAAATTTTGTTGACTTTTTTTTTTTGGACTGAAGTCTAAAATAAGTTCAAATGTGCTGCTGCTAAGGATGATTGTCTGGTTCCAGGGTGACACTCCCATTCAGTGAGTCAGGGGTACAGATCCAACAAACTCCCACCTACATCAAAATTCAGGCAAAACTGGGACTCACAGCCGTCTGGAATCTGGACGATTCTTTTCTGGTAAGAAACGATTCTACAGAAAACTTACTACAAAAAATTACTTGAAGTAAATGCAATAAAATCATCTCATTGTGTTGGGTGAATATTGTCTCATCTTTGTGCACTTTGTGTGGAGTGTTAAATGGAGTATGAGGACCATCAAGAGAACACAGGAAAGAGTCAGTGATGTACTTGTGTTACTACAATGTTTTACTGGAGATTTTGGCTGAGACCACCTGCCACAAGTGTGTCAAAAATACTCCATCCCCTTTGGATTCTATAGTTTTATTTCATTTAGATCATGCTCTTAAGTTGTTTGTCTACTTCAACATGAATACGATTTTTTTGTTTGCATTTTTAAATGAATAAGCCTGATAAGTAAAAACAATATTTATTTTCATTTGATACCATAATACAATATTAACAGTGTACACAAACCAGTCCACTCATATTAAGCATCAGTAATAAAGAAACACTGTGGCCTTATGTTGACATTCTGTAGCACATAGAGAATATTGTCAGAGCAGGCACAATGTATAAAAGTAAACAAACAAACAACCAAGAACCACCCAGGTTCATTTTGTTTACATATCTGGAACAATGATGATTTTTTTTTTATGTTTGGCACTGGGCTGTCCGACTACAGCAACAAAACAATCAAACTCCAACTTCCCACAAAACATAATGAATTCATAGTTACAAAGTTTGGGTTCAGTGACTTGGAAATGTTCATGTTACCATCCCCTGACTTGTCTGAAGAAAACTGGCACCTAAAACTGATTATTAATTACAGGTTTTATCAAGTTTTAGAGATTTGCTTTCAGTTTGAGTTTGAGGAAGATAATTTTAGAAATTTTTATTCTTTTTTTTTTTTGTATTTCTTGTATTTAAAATGGCATAAACAAATTAAAATGTGTGAAATTCCAAGTGTTCCAATACTTTTGGAGGGCACAGTATCCTAACCTTATGATGAGTGCAAAATGGCTGTGGTATTATTACTGTTTTGTTTAAGAATGTTTAATTTTCACGTTGTTGCACTTTGTGTCAAATCATAGTCATATTGTATATCATATTGATATGACAATATTGAGATACGATAACTTTGCCATATTGTACATAGTGCAGCAGATAACAGAATATTTACAGAGGAATCCTTCAAATGGTGATACAAGCATCAAAGTTGGCAAAAGTACACATTAGATATTACTCTTTTGAAAAAAAAAATGACAGGCCACTTGAATTTTCAACAGGCGGCCACGTAGGGGTCAATTTAAGAATTACATAGGGGTCAAAATATAAAAATGCTCCAGTCATATTGAAAATTATACCACGTTATTTGTCTGATGGTAAAGATTCCAAAAGGGTATAGTTTGGACTATCTATGACTGAATTCTATAGAGTTATGGGGTAAAAACAACAAGAATGGTGACAAAGTTCAGTTTCAGTTTGTACAGGGGTCAAAAGTTAGAGTTGCTCCAATTTTGTTCAAAGGCGATGCAAATTATTGGTTGAGTTAATAGGGTTTCAAAAAGGAATAGTTTGCACCATGTATCATGCTTAGTTATGTTACGGGGTAAGATATGTCACATGTCATAGAATTTAATGGACGTCAACATGATTTGACCTTTACTTTAGAGACCAAGCATTCAACACAGTTAAAACTATCCCATTTATTAATCCAAGTAGCTCAATCAACAATTTGCTCCATATTTTACTAAAATTGGAACTTTAACTTTTGACCCCTGTACAAACTGAAATTGACCTTTGTCACCATTCTTAAGGTTTTTGTTGTGTGGGCCGCCAGAAGAGGAGGTACTGCTGGCCCACCACCAGAGGGCGCCCTGCCTGAAGTGCGGGCTTCAGGCACGAGAGGGCGCTGCCGCCACGGACACAGCCGGGGGTGACAGCTGTCACTCATTATCTCTTGACAGCTGTCACCCATCTACACTTCATCATCCCACTCCATAAAGACCGGACGTCATCTCCACCTCGTTGCCGAGATATCGTCTACCTTAGGAGGTAACCTTCTCAGCCTGCATATCCAGATAAGTGGTTACTCAGACACTGCACGAGTGTGTGTTAGAGGTGGAGGTGGAATTCCCACCGTTGTTGTTACTGGGTGTTCACACACCCACATCTGATTGTCTCTGCTCCTCGCCAGCAGTACCAGATCCGACACGCGGAGACAGTGGCCACCTGGGGTGTTCGGGATTTGGCGGCTCCAGTATTCTTCGGGTTCGGTGGCGGAGGAAATCGTGTGGTTCCGGTTCTTCTCAGGACAGACGTCCTCTATCCTCGAGCCTGCCCACACGTCACCTTTGCTAATTGACTATTGTACATATTCTGTAATCTGCTGTGTTTGGTTGTGCTTTTCACAACAGTAAAGTGTTCATATTTGACTCTTTCATTGTCCGTTCATTTGCGCCCCCTGTTGTGGGTCCGTGTCACTACACTTTCACAACAGTTTTTATCCCATAACTCCATAACATTCAGTCATAGATAGTCCAAACTATAGCTTTTTGGAATCTTTATGATCAAACAAATAATGTGGTATAGTTTTCAATATGATTGGAGCATTTTTATATTTTAACCCCTGTGTAATTCTTCAACTGACCCCTATGTGGCCGCCTATTGAAAATTCAAGTGGCCTGTCTGTTTTTGCTGGATTTGGTGCTTGTATCACCATGTGAAGTATTGTTTCAGTTATTTGCTGCACTAAGAGCCTGACTGTCAACTAACTGAAAACTTTGAATATTAATTTACATCTACATTTAAAAAATGCTTAGAGTGGCAGGGGGTTAAGAGGGCTGTAGTTAGGGGGTCAGGTGAAAGGCAAAAAAAAAAGAAAAATGCTTAAAAAGGTGAGGGGTATGGGGGGCAGAGCTCCTCCAGAAGCTGAAAGGCAAAGTAAGGAAAATGCTTAATAAGGCAGGGTGTGTGTGTGTAGTGTGGGGAGCGGAGCTCCCCCCATATCCCAGAAGCTGAAAGGTTTTAGTCATGCTCATGCGTCCAAGAACCATTTTACTGAAAAACATCTGAAGGACCTAAAGGACATGGTTAGATGGTGAGGAGCTTCCACGCATGTGAGAGGCAAATAAAGAAAAATGCTTAAATAGGCAGGGTCTGGGGGACCCCCCCCCAAAGTTGAAAGGTTTTAGCCATGCTAATGCTCCCCTGAAGCATTTACTCAAAAAAAGTCAGAAGGACCTAAATGACATGGTGAGATGCTGAAGAGATTCGATTGTTCATGTCCGTGACATATATACTCAACAAAAATATAAACGCAACACTTTTGGTTTTGCTCCCATTTTGTATGAGATTAACTCAACGATCTAAAACTTTTTCCACATACACAATATCACCATTTCCCTCAAATACTGTGCACAAACCAGTCTAAATCTGTGATAGTGAGCACTTCTCCTTTGCTGAGATAATCCATCCCACCTCACAGGTGTGCCATACCAAGATGCTGATTAGACACCATGATTAGTGCACAGGTGTGCCTTAGACTGCCCACAATAAAAGGCCACTCTGAAAGGTGCAGTTTTGTTTTATTGGGGGGGATACCAGTCAGTATCTGGTGTGACCACCATTTGCCTCATGCAGTGCAACACATCTCCTTCGCATCATCCGTGAAGAGAACACCTCTCCAACGTGCCAAACGGCAGCGAATGTGAGCATTTGCCCACTCAAATCGGTTACGACGACGAACTGGAGTCAGGTCGAGACCCCGATGAGGACGACAAGCATGCAGATGAGCTTCCCTGAGACAGTTTCTGACAGTTTGTGCAGAAATTCTTTGGTTATGCAAACCGATTGTTCCAGCAGCTGTCCCGAGTGGCTGGTCTCAGACGATCTTGGAGGTGAACATGCTGGATGTGGAGGTCCTGGGCTGGTGTGGTTACACGTGGTCTGCGGTTGTGAGGCTGGTTGGATGTACTGCCAAATTCTCTGAAACGCCTTTGGAGACAGCTTATGGTAGAGAAATGAACATTCAATACACGAGCAACAGTTCTGGTTGACATTCCTGCTGTCAGCATGCCAATTGCACGCTCCCTCAAATCTTGCGACATCTGTGGCATTGTGCTGTGATAAAACTGCACCTTTCAGAGTGGCCTTTTATTGTGGGCAGTCTAAGGCACATCTGTGCACTAATCATGGTGTCTAATCAGTATCCTGATATGGCACACCTGTGAGGTGGGATGGATTATCTCAGCAAAGGAGAAGTGCTTACTGTCACAGATTTAGACTGGTTTATGAACAATATTTGAGAGAAATGGTGATATTGTATATGTGGAAAAAGTTTTAGATCTTTGAGTTCATCTCATACAAAATGGGAGCAAAACCAAAAGTGTTGCGTTTATATTTTTGTTGAGTGTATATATTAATCATAAAACGTGTTCTGATACTTGGTGACCCTATACCAGTGGTGGGCACAGCTAACCAAAAAATTAGCTTCGATAACAGATAATCAGCTAACTGAAAAGTTAACTTTTATAAAGCTAAACCGATAAACCACCCAAAAATTTATTGGAAGCTACAGATAACTGATAACTTCCAGTATTGTCTCCAGTACACTTGCAATTACTAACAAGCTGATTATGAGTTTTAACACCACGATCGCATCTGGTAGCATCAAAGGTGACTACAGACCCAAACAATGAGTCAGCATGTCTGTCTTTGAGCATCCTGCCCACTGCTGGAAGCTCCTGTTTATTACATAGCTTCCAGCAGTGAAGCAGCTGAGAGGAACAGCGAAGCTCAACTCTCTACTCAATAACAGCGTCGCCGTGAGGCAGAGGTCTTGGAAAATAAAGCAGTGCTGACTTATGGTTTGGTTTATAAATAAAATTAATACTGATATAATAACTCCATTAATGTTAATTCTGTCATTTGTACAAAGTTAAAATATAACATATATCTTTTAATGTTGAATAATGACATCTGTCTGAACACAGACAGATGTCAAAGGATTGTGTGTAAAATGTGCCTCCACTAGCACTGATTGGTTGACTCATTCATTCTATGTAAACCAACACATTAATGCGAGGTATGTTGGTGTTTACAGATAAATGTGATTTTTGTAAAATATGCCATTTTTTATTTGTAAAAAAAAAAAGGCATTTTCAAAAAAAAAAGCCAGGTTGTAATTAGATAGTCTTGTAATGTTTAACAACGTCTATAAACCCAGAGAATATATTCACGAGAGTTTTAGGCACAATATACAAAGAGTTTAATGCTGTTGTCTGTGTGGAGCCTGATCAGAGCGTCTCAAATGCATTTCTTCTGTCGTGAATGTACTGAGATGCCCATAATGCACCTGGGCACAGCATGTCCACACTAAAACCTTCAAAATTAGTGCATTACTTTAAAACTAAAACATATATCTGATATTTTCACTTTATAAAACTTCAGATGTGACGTTAATTTAAATAACTTGTCTGAAATCAGTTTTTTTTTATTTTAACCATAAGTTAAAACTGTATGCCTCTGGATGACTTGGGTGATATTCCCAGCATATCTGTATGGGGTTGAAAGAAATGAGCTTTTTTTCTTTATTGTGACCAGTTCTCCTTTGCTTGCAGAGGCTAGAGCAGTTTTTTTTTAGAACTAGAACTGTTTACGGAGGATAGAACTGTGCATCTATTACAAAACAACAAGTAGATACTCAACTGATTTTAGATTTTCTAAATGTTTGTAACTATTCAGCTTTGTTTACCACATCTGCAATACGTTAGCAGGCTAAAAATTATTGGACCAAAACTTATTGGAAGATACTGTAATTAGTCAGATGATGGTTTTCAAAGTTATCTGAAAAGCTAATCCGATAATGAAAACATTATCTTTGATAATTAGCAGTTAGCAGATTAGTGGAACTGTGCCCACCACTGCCCTATACCGCTTTACAACAGCGTGATATCAACCTCTGAATGTGGGATTTTCATGCACACAATATGAAATTTCCGGACTAAGTCGAAATACATCCGTCAGTGCTGTCCATTAATTGGCTGAGAGTCGCGGTCCATCATGCAGAGAAAATTCACACGCACAGTAAATAAAAAGTCTTACCTGATCGTGGAATTCATTGTCATACGATCCTGAAGAATAATCCACATAAAGCCTCCTAAGTTTGGAACAGAACATGTGAAAATACTTTAATTCCTCTGTGTGCCTGGAAAAAAAAAAGTTCCTCTGTGATTTCGGCACTTTGAGTTCTTCCATCAGAACTCAGATCATGGCTTCATCGGTTGTCCATCAGGTTGGTGATTTTCAGCTATTTTTAGGTTTGAAATTTCTAGCAGTCAGTCTTGATGAAAATTAATGCTGTTATAGTTCATAGCTGCACCTTAAACAAATACATTTGGTTTTACAGGTAGAACTTGACATGAAGTTCAAAAACCAAACCTGTGGACTTTGTGGAGACTTCAATGGAGTCCAGCTCTACAACGAGTTCTTTAGCCATGGTAAGGCATGAATTTATTTATTAAAGAAGTGCTTGTATAAATGTAATTCAAATTATGACTTACATGATATATGTACCTACTAATTCTTTTGAAATTTCCCTTGCATGGTCATATATACAAGACAGTGTCACTTTCTAAAAATAATATTAATTGATATTGGAGTTCAAGGCTAATTTTGTGTTCATTTGAATTTTTGTTTTCCTGTAGAGCAAACGCAAAGAAAGCAGTGTTGGTGGATGTATGTGCTCTAAGAGCACATACATCCACCAACACTTCAGCATATTTTTTTTTGCTTTATATATATATACATATATATACATATATATATATATATATATATATATATATATATATATATATATATATAAAATCATTTCCATCTCACCCTGTCGTCTGTATCTTCCTTTGTCACACACCAACCACCCAAATGTCCTCCTTCACTACACCCATAAACCTCCTCATTGCCCCCCCCCCCCCCACCCCCTCTTGGCTGGTGGCTCCATCCTTGGCATCTTTCTCCATATATATCCTGGGTTCCTCCTCCGCACATGTCCAAATCATCTCAATCTCACCTCTCCAACTTTGTCTCCAAACAGATCAAAATGTCATTTGCAAACATCATAGTCCATGGAGCCTCTTGTCTGATCTCATCCATCAACCAGTCCAATAACAATGCAAACAAGAAAGGGCTCAGAGCTGATCTTTGGTGTCATCCTACCTCCACCTTGAATGAATCTGTCATTCCTACTGTGCATTTTACTGCTGTCACACTATCCTTGTACATGTCCTGCACCACCCTCACTTCCTCTGCTAGTCCAGACTTCCTCAACAATACCATAACTCTTCTCTTGGCACCCTGTCATAAGCTTCCTCTAAATCCACAAACACACAATGTAATTAAACTGAACTGCAAACAAATTAAACAAAATACTCCTAGTGGAAAGTTCTGAATGGCAAGAAAGTTAGTTTCTATGCATTCACTGGTCAACTCCACTAAGGAAAGCATCTTCATTGTTTCAGTCCTAATATACCATCATGACTGATTTGATCTGTTTTCACTGTTCTCCTAAAAAGGAGTGAAAATATCCCCACTGGAGTTTGTGGGTTTCTGGAAAATGGATGGTCCAACTGAAAGCTGCTCAGTCTACAAACAAACATCCTCCCAAAGCTGCAACAACATGGTGAGGCCTCACAACACCACAAAAAAGTGAAATGTACAGCACGCCACTTGTATTGTAATTGTAATTAAAGTATTTTTACATAAGGGAACATCTCGGATGTAGTGATTTTGGTCAAATTGAGAACAGGGTCATCATGACAAATTATCTTTTTTATTACCAATGCTAGATGACATAGGGGTGGTGGCCAAGTGGCTAATGCACTTGGTTTCAGTGTGTTAGGTTCCGGTTCAAATCCCACCCCTGCCACATTTCTCCATGCGTCAGGAAGGTCATCCAGCCTAAAACTTGTGCCAAATCAACATGCAGATCCACCTTGGATTTGCTGTGGTGACCCCGAGTGCAAAACTAGGGAGCAGCCAAAGGGACTTACTTTGCCAATGCCAGATGATGACAGATTTTCCAAATCCTGAATTTTAGTTTGCCCCATATAGCCTATGTGCATACAGATTTACTGCAAGCACCTGTGGTCTGATGTTTACATACACTTTTCATGGGCCTGAATGTCATGGTAATTTTGAGATTTTGCTACTAAAACAACATGGACACTGGGTATGAAAATAATAACTGCACAGATGGAAACTAACAGACTTGCACTGCACAGTGCACTGCTTTGAGGTATGTATAATATGTGGAAGTCCCTGTGTCCATTTTGCATTATTTATTCATTAATAATAAATAGACTATGTTATTTGTAATAAATAGACTATGTGATGACTATGTTAGACAATGAATAGATTAAGTTGGATCTGCAACTGACCTGTATTGCAGATTTATCAGATATTTTATTTTAACATTGAAAAGCCCTTTCGATCAATATTATGTATTATATTTTTGCTTATGAAAATCCACTTCTAACAAGACTTTGACCTTGAAAAGTTTATTGAAGATAAAAGTTTGTGGAATTGGAAACCAGTGTTGGTGAAGGTTTGCACTCTAATTTATTTATTTATTTATTGGTGGAAAACCGCTGCAGTGACATTATGGCATATTTCTGAAAAGTTAGGGGTTTTCAGTTTAAAAGCACTTGGAGCTATCACTAACTAGAATAAAAGAGTGAAAAAGATACAGGTTACAGCTTTTTATTTATTTATTTATTTTTTCTGGAGACAGCTGCATGCAGCCACATGCACTCTGTTCTCATTTAAAGCAATTGAGAAAAATTGCACTGAAAAATGCTCTCCCCGCCCCCCCAAAACAAATAGAAATAACTGTTTGATGGACACGGGTCATAATGGTTGAAGCACGACTGGGACTCAGACAATCTTAATTAGTTGCTGGCAGGGCTGATAGTCAAAACTACTGTTACCTATTAGCAGTCTGATCTAAACAGAGTCCGGGTGGGAAACACAGATGATGTGGTCGAGAGCACAGGTGTGGGTGTGGTACGCAGTTAATCACTTCAATCAGCAAACAGTGTCCTTGAGGGCAACAGCAAAGAGAAAATCCATTGATGTTAGCAGAAACGCAAGAGACAGCAGGCTACAGTCGTACAGAACAGGTAGGTACAGTGTCAATAGCTGAAGGTCAGAACACAGGAAACAAAACCCAAGGCAGCTGGTACATGGATGAGACAATCTGCCAGTGAAGTGATGGAATTGTGACACTTAAATAGTGTTTAATCCTATAAAAGGGGTCGCTGTTGATATTTACTTCTGCCTTTCCCACACATGCGCACACAGAGGCAGAAAACTCCAGACTCCAAGCAGATGCACTGAGAAAACACACGGGAATGGCTTCAGATTACGTGTCAACTCTTGATCCCGCGGACTGAAAGCAATATTGTGAGGAATTAAATATTGGAGACGACGACCATGAAGGAGTTCAAGTTTTTGGAGGCGTACAGTTATTCTGTCAGTCATCACGTGAGGGATCGCTGTAATCAGCCTATTGATGCAGATGCTGATGTTTGTCTGTGTTCTTTCTGCTGTCTGGTCCCGTCTCTGTGTGCTGAGTGCAGCAACAGGAGGTGCTTTGAAGTTGAGGAACTTTTTAAACGCGGTCCAAAAAAAAGACACTTCTGCAGAGTCCGGCCGGTGTGCGCATCGTCCGTCAGACTGCAGTTCACCTGTGTTACAGTCATTAAATGCAGTTCTGCGTGTGTGCAAGGTTGGAAAATGGTGGAGAAAAAACAACAAGCCAAAGGTATCTGTGTGACCAAAAAAAAAAAAAAAAAAAACCCACCACAATGAGCCGGCCGCTTTAATTATATATACCCGCACGTTGATTACATACACCTGTGTGGATCACATGACTTCACAAAAATAAAAAACAACAAAAAGATCCACAAACACAAAATCAGCCTCTGTGTGTGTGTGTGTATGTGTGTATTTAATGCATTTATACATTTTAACAACCTGAAAGCCACCAGACCAGCTAGAATCGAACCATGGGTTCCTGGACAGTCACCTCTGTGTTTCTTCTGGCTGGTTTTATTTATTCCGCAGCTTACAGTCATTTTGACACCAGTGAGTCCAACTTTTCACTTTGTGTTCATCCGTTTGGCTGCAAAATCGCTCTTTTGCGCGTTAAACTGTGTTTGATGGTTTGGAGGGAGAGGTTTGTTTTTAATGTGATGAGTTTGAACACAGGGTGAGCTCATGTGATCCATCTCCCACCTGTACTGGACACAATTCTGATCCGATCCTTGAGACTAAATGCTTGAAAAGTGGAAATCTTTCAAATGGATTGTCATCCATCAGGATGTGATGTGTTTTTTATGCACAGCGCTGATCTGTCAGTGTGTGATGGATCACCAACTGCACGCTTTGGGCGGTGACATCTTCAAATATTACGCACCGTCAGTGGCTGCGTAAGAGTTTTCTGCTTACCGCTGTGGCCCCGCCCAGTGCGTGACATCATCACGATTCCTTCTATTAAATCAGGAAATAAGCATGCACTTGAACTCAGAAACCGAGTGCCCAGGAAGTAAAGTCGACGACATGCACTAACAGCAGGACCGCCAAAATAAAAGCTTGAGGAGAAAAATATGGAGGAGATATCACTAGTACAAAGCACTAGATAAACACTTGAAATATAGCACACGCAGTGAGGCAAATAAGTATTTGATCCACTGTCGATTTTGCAAGTTTTCCCACCTACAAAGAATGAAGAGGTCTGTAATTTTTATCGTAGGACACTTCAACTGTGAGAGACAGAATCTAAAAAAAATAATAAAAAAAATCATATTATATGATTTTTAAATAATTAATTTGCTTTTAATTGCATGAAATAAATATTTGATGCAACAGAAAACAGACATTAATATTTGGTACAGAAACCTTTTGTTTGCAATTACAGAGGTCAGATGTTTCCTGAAGTTCTTGACCAAGTTTGCACACTGCAGCAGGGATTTTGGTCCACTCCTCCATACAGGTCTTCTCCAGATCTTTCAGGTTTCAAGTTTCAGCTCCCTCCAAAGATTTTCTATTGGGTTCAGGTCTGGAGACTGGCCAGGCCACTCCAGGACCTTGAAATGCTTCTTACGGAGCCCCTCCTTAGTTGCCCTGGCTGTGTGTTTGGGGTCATTGTCATGCTGGAAGACCCAGCCATGACCCATCTTCAATGCTCTTACTGAGGGCACTGAGGTTGTTTGGCAAAATCTCACAATAAATGACCCCATCCATCCTCCCTTCAATATGGTGCAGTTGTCCTGTCCCACTGGTAAAAAAAAAAAAGCACCCCAAAAATGATGTTTCCACCCCCATGCTTTACAGTTGGGATGGTGTTCTTGAGGTTGTTCTCATCCTCCAAACATGGCGAGTGGAGCTGATTCCAAAAAGCTCTATTTTGGTCTCATCTGACCACATGACCTTCTCTCATGCCTCCTCTGGATCATCCAGATGGTCACTGCTGAAGTTCAAACAGGCCTGGACATGTGCTGGCTTGAGCAGGGGGACCTTGCTGCCCTGCAGGATTTTAAACCATGACAGCATCATATGTTACTAATGTAATCTTTGTGACTGTGGTCCCAGCCCTCTTCCGGTCATTGACCAGGTCCTCCTGTGTAGTTCTGAGCTTTCTCAGAATCATACTTACCCCACGAGGGAGATTGACAGTCATCTTGCTTTTCTTCCACTTTCTAATAAATAATCCTAACAGTTGTTGTCTTCTACCAAGCTGCTTGCCTGTTGTCCTGTAGTCCATCTCAGCCTTGTGCAGGTCTACAGTTTTGTCCCTGGTGTCCTTAGACAGCTCTTTGGTCTTGGCCATGGTGGACAGGTTGGAGTGTGATTGATTGAGTGTGTGAACAGGTGTCTTTTATACAGGTAACAAATTCAAACAGGTGCAATTAATACAGGTAAAGAGTGCAGAATAGGAGGACTTCTTAAAGAAGAACTAACAGGTCTGTGAGAATCAAAATTCTTGCTTGTTGGTAGGTGATCAAATACTTATCTCATGCAATAAAATGCAAATTAATTATTTGAAGACCATACAATGTGATTTTCTGGATTTATTTATTTATTTATTTATTTTTTAACCTACGATAACAATTACAGACCTCTCTATTTTTTGTAGATGGGAAAACGTGCAAAATCAACAGTGGATTAAATATTTATTTGCTTCGCTGTAGGAGGTAATGCAAGAAGGGATAAAAAAACAAACAAAAAAACAGAGATCAAAAAACTAACACCAAAATGTGAACATGGCAAGATGGGACTCGAAGTCTATGTCGTATTATCTTTCAAAAACTACTCCAGATTATGTGTCTTCTATAATGTGAGACATCTTCTCAGCAATATCATTGTACTTTGACAGTGTTAAATCTTTTTATGCCTGTGACTGTAAGTGCATTTTTCCATTTGCGTGTCCGACAGAAACCACTGTGTGAGCAGATTCTCACAGGACCAGCCTTCAACAGCTGTCGTAGCCTGCTGGATGTTACGTCCTTCACCTCAGCTTGTGCCTTAGATATCTGCAACTGTGGCAACAGCTCAGACAGTCGTTCAGACCTCTTCTGCCTGTGTGATACTGTGTCTGAGTTCTCCAGACAGTGTGTGCATGCTGGGGGCAAACCACTCAGCTGGAGAACACAGGAGCTGTGCTGTGAGTACACACACCAAATACTGTTAAGTAAATATTCAGGAGGTCCACGTTAACTGCAAATGTATCAGGAACACAAATATGTTCACTGAGACAGGCACAGGACAAACATCACAATGTGTTTAAAACATATGCACAAAAAAAGTCATCTTGAACCACAGTTCAAGAGATTTAGTATAAAAAAAATGCAGACATTTTGTGGAATAAGGTGAAATTTTCAGGATAGGTCCAGAAAAACATTTAAACTCAGACACTAAAAGTCCTGGAAAATCCCCCTGTGGCTTTTTCAAAATAAAAAATGGGGTCCAAAATGGCTACCATTTGACTTATTTTTACATTTCTTAAAACCTAATAAAAACCTAATTTATGTGACTAAATGTATGTATTAGGGCTTGTGAAAGGCTTTACAATCATTATCCAGAGGTTTTGAGTGTTGGAAATGTCTGTGTATTTATATATTTTTAAATTAATTCTCATTTGCATATAATCTCCCTTAGATGATTTCTTCTTTCAGTCAGAGTTCACATTTTTTACATAAATAAATACATTCATTTTGCTATAAATAAATAAAGCATAAATGGACTAGATTCAGCTAGCACTTTACAGTGATGCCTCACATTCACGCATATCAGGATGCTGCCATGCAAGGAGATCCACTGCACACCAGGATGAACTTGCTGAAGGACTTGCAGAAGGATATTTTCCTGGACGTCTCCTGAAAATTTCAGCTTGTTCTGTAAAATGTCCATTATTTGTTTTTTTGTTTGTTTGTTTGTTTGTTTGTTTGTTTTTTGAGCTAATGTTGCTGAACTAGAAGTTGCAAAAAGAAATCCTGGCTCAGGGAGCGAAATACATAAACACAAGCAAAAGCATTTGGGTCAAGAGAGAATTGTCAGCTTTGTGCAACCGAAAACATCAGGTCATGGAGTTATTTTCTTGCTCAAGAACACCTCAGTACTCAGCAGTGATCGGGGATTAAACCCAGTGAGACCCTTTAGTTAGCAGACCCCCCCCCCCCCCCGCACGTCAACTGAGTTGTAGTCACCCAGTGGATTTAGACACAGAACCAAGATGAAACAAAACTGTAAGAAGCTTTTCCAGGCACATCTACAGAGGCTTCTGCTTCTTTCAGAGTTTTTCATGAATGTCTTGGTGGTTTCTTTCTTTCTTCTTCACTCATGGCCATTCACATTTTAAAGAAGATTGGCTAGACAGTGCCAGAATCTCAGATCAGGTCAGATTTTGTAGCATGTGTTGTTCCACTCTATGGAATGACCTTGCTTCCTGGAAGGCAATCACTCAGGCAGATAACCAGTCCATCCCCACATCTTGAAAGTAACCATCGATCTACTACAATCAGTTGAAACAGGAGCATCACCTTGGCCTTCTCCAACTATTGTGGTCCTCAACACTGAGGCACCAGCCTACCGGAAGATGTACAGAGAAACGAGCCACATGGCCAAATGTCACAGCTGAAGTTCCTTCACAGTGCAAGTGATGCTCCTCCTCTGAGTCTCCACAAGTAATCATTCATTCGACCTCATACCAGTCATACCGGTGGTGCTGCAGTATTCACAGAAGAAACTGATTTCCAAAGACAGCCAGCTGTTACCTGAGGTCACTGGTTAGTGTCTAGATCTCATGTCCATGCAGGAAGGCAGGAAGGACCAGGACCCTAAAGACCTGAACCTTCGTTCCCCTGCAAAAGTACTAGCATCACCAAACACCTCTGTCCAGCAACCTCATGACCCCATAAGCTCTTCCAAGCCGTCTCAGGACTCAGCAACATGAATGTTTGCTTGGATCAGTGAATCACTGGTCTCAGGCCACCAGTGCTCCATCCTCCAGGAAGGTATCCTGTGGGAGACTTGGGCCAAATCTACAAGCAGATCCATATGGGTTCCGCTGTGGCAACCCTGTGGGGGGGGGGTATGAGCAAAAGAACCTTCATAATAAAGTTTATGGTCTGTGACAGACACCTAAAATAATGATTCTGTATATGTAAAGAGGAGATGTAGTACATTTCCTTGATGGCCTGCAGGATCCTTTGAGAAGTGAACTGCAAATGAAGTGCTGAAACAAGTAGAGTTTACCACCGAAAACTCTGTATTATTTATTTATGAGTTAATGTTTAAAAGCAATTCACTGACAAGCAGGACCACCTCTGAAATACAAAAGCTCCCCAACGACTTGAACAGTAATAAACAGTAGTAAATATTGAACTAGAGGTTACTATAAAGTACTGCTGTTTTCACAGTTAAGTCATGTCCCTCCAATATGGAGTATCAGGAGTGTGGAAGCCCCTGTGCTGATACCTGCTCCAACCCAGAGGCGAGCAGCACCTGTGACAGCCACTGCATGGATGGATGCTTCTGTCCCGCAGGTACTGCAAACACACACACACACACACACACACACACACACACACACACACACACACACACACACACACACACACACACACACACACACACACACACACACACACACACACACACACACACACAGAGAGAGACACATAGACACACACACACACGCAGACATAGAGACACACACACACACACACACATAGACACACACGCACACACACACATAATAATAATAATAATAATGATGATGATAGCGTAATTGTTGCTAGGTATGGTTCTGGATGATTTAAATGGAAGAGGCTGTGTTCCACTCAGCAATTGTTCCTGCAGCTACAACGGCAAAACATATGAACCCGGAGCGTCGTACTCAAGCAGCTGCAAACAATGGTAAGCATTTTTATTGCAACTCGGTGTAGACTGTACGCCACAATATGCAATTCTACATTTGCACCGGTGTGAAAGGGGCTTTAACGATCAGCGGCCGTGGGCAACAAGGCTTGCCATCTCCACGAGGCTCCTGCAAACACCCAAGTTGATGACTCCTCATCATCTCCCTGGACCGGGGTCAGCAAAGGATGGGAACCATTTGGGGAGGTTCTCCATCAGATAACTCAGTGTACTTGGACCCTCTGCACCTTCTTTAGGCCCCCTTCACACATAGTATGAATAAGTACAAATCAGGGCGAATCACGACGAAACAGCTCGTATGAACAAACCGCGAAAACATCAAGCCAACGTCAGGAGGGACACATGGCGTGAACGCTCATGCACGAAACCGTCGCAGTGGGAACACAGTGCAAGCTGCTGGAGCATGTGTAACCACATCGCACAGCTGCTGTGAAAAAAAATACATGGCAACCACAGGATTGGAACCTGCAATTTACAAAAGCTCTGATTGTCAGCCAGAAACTTTACCACTGCGCTACATTGCAGTCCTACAAAAGGTGTGGAAAAATGCCTGAAATCAACAAGGAGATAGACATATTTAAAAAAAAAACAAAAAAAACACACACCATAAAAACAACACCTCATTTTATTGAATCCGTCTTATCGAGCGAACATTACAAGTATGATCTGTCTGTTCATCTGTAGATGACCATGGTCATAGACATACAGTCCTGACATGACATAAATGGAGCAGTTCGCTCTTATCATGTCCAGTCTACTACATCTACTGGCCTGGCATGTCCGACCCGGCACGCATGTCCTGTCGACTCAGGACAGATACTGTGTCATGTGGAACAGAGCTCACGTGGGTGACGTGACATTCAGATTGCCCGCTGCATGTTGTGATCTGACGGTCCGTTTCACCTGGGGCAGCCTGTCAATGTGCATGCCATGCGCTTGCTCACTGCAGCCTGTCGCAACAGTGATATATGTTTTTATGTATGTCCATGTGAGGACAGCAAGCAGACACACCCGCGTCACAGTGGACAGGTGTAAGTTCATGTCTATCCAAACACGGTACGTGTTCTCCAGCTGGGAAGGCCAGAACCACAGATCTCAACAGCTGCAGCTGTCAGTGGCCACGCCCCCTGTCAGTTCAGCACACACACCATTGTGTCACTGTGTGTCTGTGTTATGTGATCATTTCATTTTAGTTATTTTTACTGCTATTTAGTTATTCCCCCCACCATCCACAACACATCCACCATGTGTTGCGGGTGGGGTGGGGGGGTGTAGCGCAACACATGCACGATTCACACACACGGCACATGTGTTGCGGGGGGGCGACACTCTGGCACACCACATGTGCGTTGCTGTTTTGCAATTCTACACTCGTGGGGGAACACAGAGAAATTTCGCATCCAGCTCGAACGTGATTGTCTGCTGTTTCGTGCTGACAGCGTGAATGGCCACACATTTTCTAAGTGCCAAGCGAGCGGTGTTAGATGTGCGTGTGTATCACCTGGAATTTTGCTGACACCTGCCGCAAGAGGGATTGAATGGGCTCTCACAGGGCACTCTTTGTCTTTCAGCCACTGGTGCACACAAATAGTTGTAGCAACAGCTATACGAGACATTGGAGGCAAATCCAATTTTACACATATTGCATACGATCTCTGCTTCGTGCGCAATTCAGCCACATTTGTACTACAGTATGTGTGAAAGGGCCCTTAAGGTTGAATACGAGCACATTGTCTCTGCGCTCACGATCTTCTATTTCGGTGAGCTTTTCTTGTTGTTTTCTCAATGTTTCCATGCATGTAGATATGTTCTCCTCTGCGCTCGTCATGCACTCCTTTAAGTTTGCTGTGTCGGTATGTATTTTCTTTAATTCTTCCATGTGTTTAGATAACGTTGATGTAAGCTATCAAGCCATCTTTCCTACCAATTAATACGTGCCTCCGCTTTTTCTACAGCTTTGCTTGACTTTAATTCCTCCATGGCATTCATCATATTTGCATTGGCGTCACCGAGCTGCCTGTTCAGTTCAGTCATACAATAACTTGTTGTTTAGCAGCACTTGATTGCCTAGTCTTATGGATAACCAAAAAGTAACTTTTGCAAATGAAGTATTTTCCATCTTATGTGACAAACAACTCACGTAAGCCTAAAAATTAAAGCTAAATTCGGAGTGTCTAACGCCGTCTCACTACACCGCCGCCACTATCTTCGTCGGTAGGTTTCAGTGAGGAAGGTTCCTGGTTGAAACCCTGCTTCAAAAGTGTTCAATATACAGTGGGGTAAAAAGTATTTAGTCAATCCCTGATTGTGCAAGTTCTCCTACTTAGAAAGATGAGAGAGGTCTGTAATTTTCATCATAGCTGCACTTCAATTATGAGAGACAAAATGACCAAAAAAATGAAAAATAAAATTTAAAGAATTTATTTGTAAATTATGGTGGAAAATAAGTATTTGGTCAACCACAAACAAGCAAGATTTCTGGCTCTCACAGACCTGTAACTTCTTTAAGAAACTCTTCTGTCCTCCACCTGTTACCTGTATTAATGGCACCTGTTTGAACTTGTTATCTGTATAAAAGACACCTATCCACAGCCTCAAACAGTCAGACTCCAAACTGAACCATGGCCAAGACCAAAGAGCTGTCGAAGGACACCAGGAAGAAAATTGTAGATGTGCACCAGGCTGGGAAGAGTGAGTCTACAATAGTCAAGGCAATTGTAAGAAAATGGAAGACATACAAGACCATTGATAATCTCCCTCAGTCTGGGGCTCCATGCAAGATCTCATCCCATGGGGTCAAAATGATCATGAGAACGGTGAACAAAAATCCCAGAACTACACGGAGGGACGTGATGAAAGACCTGCCGAGAGCTGGGACCAAAGTAACAAAGGCTACACACTACACAGAGAGGGACTCAAATCCTGCAGTGCCAGGCATGTCCCCCTGCTTAAGCCTATACATGTCCAGGCCCATCTGACGTTTGCCAGAGAGCATATGGATGATCCAGAAGAGGACTGAGAGAATATCATGTGGTCAGATGAAACCAAAATAGAACATTTTGGTAAAAACTCAACTCGTCATGTTTGGAGGAAGAAGAATGCTGAATTTCATCCCAAGAACACCATGTCTACTGTGAAGCATGGGGGTGGAAACATCATGATTTGGGGCTGTTTTTCTGCAAAGGGGACAGGACAACTGATTCATGTTAAGGGAAGAATGAACGGGGCCATGTATCATGAGATTTTAAGCCAAAACCTTCTTCCATCAGTGAGAGCATTCAAGATGCAACATGGCTAGGTCTTCCAGCATGACAATGATCCCAAACACACCGCTCAGGCAACAAAGGAGTGGCTCTGTTAAAAGGTGTAGTATGGAGTGACCAAGCCAGTCTCCAGACCTCAACCCCATAGAAGATTTGTTGAGGGAGTTGAAAGTCCATGTTGCCCAGCGACAGCCCCAAAATATGACTGCTCTAGAGGAGATCTGCATGGAGGAATGGGCCAAAATACCATCTACAGTGTGTGCAAACCTGGTGAAGACTTACAGGAAACATTTGACCTCTGTCATTGCCAACAAATATTATGTTACAAAGCATTGAGTTGAACTTTTGTTATTGACCAAATACTTATTTTCCACCATAATTTACAAATAAATTTGTAAAAAATCCTACAATGTGATTTCCTGGATTTTTTTTCTCATTTTTTCTCTCATAACTGAAGTGTACCTATGTTGAAAATTACAGACCTCTCTCATCTTTCTAAGTAGGAGAATCTGCACAATTAGGGACTGACTAAATACTTTTTACCCCACTGTAGCTTTGTTTAGCTATTCCAAAGTACCTTGCATACACATTATGTCAGGAAGATGTTTCTCCTTTAAAATATGTCATGCATATGGTTGTTTTACATATTAATAAAATACTGCAAAGAGATTACGAAGAAGTCTTTTATTGTATTGAAATTTGGTTGTAGATTCATTCATTCATTCATTCATTTTTAGGAGCTTTCCCGGGTCTGGGTCTTTCCTGTCCTCAGACAAGCTCTGTAACTGTTCCCAGGGGATAGAATAGAATAGAATAGAATAGAATAGAATAGAATAGAATAGAATAGTCTTTATTGTCACTGTATAGGGGCGGTGGATACAACAAAATTAGGGGTGCTCCTGCAGACCTACTGTACACCACCAACGAAAAAAAACAAAAAAAAAACAAGACATCTTATACGAGGTCTGTCCATAAAGTATCGTACCTTTTTATTTTTTTCAAAAACTATATGGATTTCATTCATATGTTTTTACGTCAGACATGCTTGAACCCTTGTGCGCATGCGTGAGTTTTTCCACGTCTGTCGGTGACGTCATTCACCTGTGAGCACGCCTTGTGGAAGGAGTGGTCCCGCCCCCTCGTCGGATTTTCATTGTCTGGAAATGGCGGAATGAAAAGGACTTTTTTTCCATCAGAATTTTTTCAGAAGCTGTTAGAGACTGGCACCTGGAAACCATTCGAAAAATTTATCTGGCTTTCAGTGAAAATTTTACAGGCTTCACAGAGAATAAGGACTTTAACTACAGGTATAAGGACCCCTTTAAGGACGGTCGGTGCGCCGCGCTGCGAGCTGCGACGATGCGGCACAAACCACTGGATCATTTCTAAGCTGATGGCTCTGTGGATACGAGACCGTCGTGTGCTCTTTCTCTGGTTATCACAAGACCTGGACATCAGCCATTTTCCGGCAGATTTCACTTTTAACAAGAGATTTTGTCATGGAAAGCCGCGCGGAGGCTTCGCGCGTCACGACCGATTCGCTGATGAAGCAAGACAAAGGAACACCTCCGTTTCGGAGTGTTAGAGGACAAGTTGGGACATGTCCAGCTCTCCACAAGTTCTTTTATACTCACTCGACTGGTAAGCACTGAAAGCTGAGATAGGCATGTCCCAACTTGTCCTCTAACACTCCGAAACGGAGGTGTTCCTTTGTCTCGCTTCATCAACGAATCGGTCGTGACGCGCGAAGCCTCCGCGCGGCTTTCCATGACAAAATCTCTTGTTAAAAGTGAAATCTGCCGGAAAATGGCTGATATCCAGGTCTTGTGATAACCAGAGAAAGAGCACACGACGGTCTCATATCCACAGAGCCATCAGCTTAGAAATGATCCAGTGGTTTGTGCCGCATCGTCGCAGCTCGCAGCGCGGCGCACCGACCGTCCTTAAAGGGGTCCTTATACCTGTAGTTAAAGTCCTTATTCTCTGTGAAGCCCATAAAATTTTCACTGAAAACCAGATAAATTTTTCGAATGGTTTCCAGGTGCCAGTCTCTAACAGCTTCTGAAAAAATTCTGATGGAAAAAAAGTCCTTTTCATTCTGCCATTTCCAGACAATGAAAATCCGACGAGGGGGCGGGACCACTCCTTCCACAAGGCGTGCTCACAGGCGAATGACGTCACTGACAGGCGTGGAAAAACTCACGCATGCGCACGAGGGTTCAAGCATGTCTGACGTAAAAACATATGAATGAAATCCATATAGTTTTTGAAAAAAATAAAAAGGTACGATACTTTATGGACAGACCTCGTACACCACAAAAAAATGTTTAAATATGAATCCCGAGGTGTTCCTAAGCCATCTGGGAAATATAATCTCTCCAGCATGTCCTGGGTCTCCCCCTGGGCCTCCTTCCGGTTTGAAGATCCTTGAAGACCTCCCTAGGGAGACAACTGGGGAGCATCCTCACCAGGTGCCCAAACCACCTCAGCTCGCTCCTTTCAGTGTGAAGAAGCATCTGAGTCCCTCCCAGATAATCGAGCTTTGTGCCCTGTTACAGTTGTAGATTTCAACTGGTAATTTTTATAAAATATAATCTATTTTTGGCCTATGGCCCTCCACACAGATTAATTTTTGGCCTTTCATAGGAAAGACTTTAGGCACCCCTGGTCTTGAGGTTAAAGTGTTGTTATTGGGACCAGATAATCACCAGTTCAAATCCCTGTCAAACTTGAAGATTGTTGAGGTCCTTAATCTCCATGTTGCTGCAGCTGAGCAACATGGTTCAAAGTATGGTGACACATATATGTGAGGCATCATTGTAAAATATTTTGTGTTGTGTGTTGGGGAGTGTGGCTGGATATTTTGGTGTTCTTTTCTTTTCTTTGCTCTTCAGGTGGCATGGAAACTGATTTGTCTGTGGAGAAGGTGCTGGCTGAAGAGTCCTCACCCTCATCAACTTCATGTGTAGCACCTGTGACTGGTGCTCACATGCAACCTTAAAGACTTTCAGCTGAAGCAGATAATTGGATGGCGTTCTGCATTTAAGTCATGTGTGATTCAAGCAGAACTGCCGGGAACTCGACCTTGTGATGTTTGTTTGTGAGACGCTGAGGACCGCGCCTGGGTTTGACACATTGAGCCCGTGAAGCAGGGAAGGGTGAGGACACATGCTGTCAGCACACATTAAAGGTGATTAAGTGTTTGACTAATTGTTGATAGTAACTTGGTGTTTTGTTACACAGTATACTTGAATTGAGATGAGAATTGTGCAGCTTGCTTCTCATTGCTGTGGCGTGCGGATAAGTGATCCTCCACCTGTTGTGAGAAGCTGCTCATTTGCATAAAGTTAAAAAAGATATAGACCTGAATGTGTTGCTGATAGCGTGTGTCTTTTGAAAGATATTGTTGTAACTGCTGACTTACCTCACCTCTTCTTTGCTTCACAGAGAGTCAGTTTGTCGTGTCCACCTGGGGGGTGTTTGGCGGTGGTAGTGGGTCCAGGAGCGCCGGGCTTAGATCCTTACGGGCGCTGGAGAGCGTGCCAACAGTCACTCCACCAGAAAGACGCTGTTTAGTTTGTACACATTGTTATGCACCAAAGAGGGTAAAAAATAAATTGTTTTGTTTTGGAACCGCTTTCTGGTTATTTTTAGCGCTGGGTTCTGTCAGACGCAGGTCCGCTCCTCAACCCGCGTTGACACATAACATTTTGAGCTTGAGGATGAAACTGTGATCTAGGAAAGGAAGCCCATTTATATACCAGAGTTAGTGTAAGGGAGAGTTGTTGTGTGGATTGTTGGGTCTCGTTTGCCTCACAAATGGCAGAGTGTAACTGTGAATGCACCAGTTAATCATGCAACAGATCAAGCTAAACTTTATTTGAAACACAACTTTTTGTGCCAAGTTGCCATTTATTCCAGCCCATTGTTGTCTGAAGTATTCCTAAATTATGAATATAGTATCATGTATCGACTACATTTTGCTGTGACAGTGTTTGTGAGAGCGGTCAGTGGAAGTGTAAGGAGGAGAACTGTCCTGGAACCTGTTCTGTGGAGGGAGGAGCCCACATCAACACTTTTGATGACAAAGTCTACACCTTCCATGGAGACTGCTCCTACGTACTGGCTAAGGTAAGGCACACAGTTGTCATTGGTACAACTATTTTTTTTTACTACATCTGTCTGTTTGCTGTGACAATACGTCCCAGTGACACTGATACACATGCTCAGACAGGTGATTGTTTTCCTTTCGCTCATCCAACAAACCATTTCAAACAGTTTCAAGATAAAGTCTGGAATTATCAATGTCATCTAATCCTAAAACAATGTGTCAGGGCTTCTGTGTTCACTACAGTGAAGCAAATGATTAATCTTCTATTTGGCTTTTTTGTTAAAGTAGACCTGCATTGAAATAAATGTGGTCAGATCTCAGAAATGCAGTAAAGTGCAAATGAATGCAGTAAAGTAAATCTGCAAGCCCAAATTTATAATTCAGCTGAGAAATCTTCATTTAAAAATGACAAATTTGCAGCTAAAATTTGTCCCTCAGCGAAAACTGTTTGTACATCCGGGTCATTGCAGTGACTTCCGGCAGAAGACGGAGCGCTTGCGCCTTCAGTCCGATCCCGCATTGAAATTGATTTTATCTGTTAATAATGTTACTGTTATACACGTCCTGGTTTCAGCATCCAAAAGTAAGCTGCAATGAATGTGAGATACAGCTCTGCATGCTCAGATCAGCGGCGAGCGACAGCAACAGCGGGCGCCGTTCTTCCCCGACGCCTCGCTCTCTGCCTCCGCTGCGCTTACTAAGTCTGCGGGCTCGGTAACCGCCGAAGTGGGCCACTCACATCGCCCCCGTGTCTGCTGTGCAGCCACATCACCTTTCTGTCTACTGAATGGAGGTGCAGCAAACTTGGCAAAAGTCCAGAGACTATGCTCGCTGTTTTGATGCGAGCGGCCAGTAACACCTGTTGCTGCAAGGACAGACTTTCCGCAGCGCCGCACGTCTCGGTAATCGAAGCCACAGAGCTCCGTGGCCACTGAGAGAGGTTTATATCTTTTTAATGACTTGAATTCTTTGCAGGTCCCACCTCCGTACCCCGCGACGGTAACACCGGAGGCGAAAGGCAGTAGATTTTCAATGCGACACCACTCAATCAAACGGGCGTATGAAAAAGGCCCCCAAAATAATTTTCAAGCTCAAATAAAAGAAATGTGTACTCACCAAACGTGCCGCAAGACAATATGAAGTTTTTAAAAAAGTAGATCCTTCCTTATAAGACAAGAAAAAGGTGCAGATGCAAACTGACGTAAATCCACAAATTACAGTTGGCGCGCGCATTGCATGCTGGGATAGGGTCTTCTCTCTGACGTCTCGGCAGCGTCCCGGATGTGATGACAGTTTTGCAGAGGGCTAAATTTTAGCTGTAAATTTGTCATTTTTAAATGAAGATTTCTCAGTTGAATGACAGATCTGGGCTTGCAGATTTACTTTACTACATTCAAAAGGATCTTATGTGTAAATATAAGTCATTTTTTGGTCCGAAGATCTGACTGCATTTATTTCAATGCAGGTCTACTTTAAACATTTACATATAAATGTAACTTTATTGATTTTGTAGACTGTGGACCAGTTACTTCTAAATGGTACAATAAATAAATGACCTGCATTTATATAGCGTTTTTCCATCTGCATCAGACGCTCAAGGTGCTTTACAAATAATACCTCACATGTGAGGGTGCTGCCATACAAGGTGCTCACTACACACTGGGAGCAATAGGGGATAAAAGACCTTGCCCAAGGGCTGTTTGTGATTTTCCAGTCATGTTAGGATTTGAACCGAGGATCTTATGGTCTCAAGCCCAATGCCTTAACCACTAGACCATCACCTCCCCTTCTCAACCTTATACTCCATCCATCCATTTTCTATACCCACTCACTCCAATTAAGGGTCACGGGGGTCTGAAGCATGTCCTAGAGGCCATAGGGCTTGAGGCGGGGTACACCCGTCTGTCGCAGGGCCACATATAGACAAACAAACACATTCACACCTGCACTCACACCTACGCACAATTTAAAGATTCCAATTCACCTGACCTACATGTCTCTGGATGTGGGACGAAGCCGGAACACCCGGAGGGAACCCATACAAACACAGGAAGAACGTGCAAACTCCACACAGAAAGAGCCCAAGTGGAATGTAATCTCATAACCTTCTTGCTGTGAGGCAACAGTGCTAACCACTAATCCACCGTGCTGCCCTCAACCTTAGAGTCACAATTAGTTTGTGATTAATCTCACATTGTTCTTCATGGGTTTACTTTATAATTTTTTGCATATTACTCATATGGCTGAAGGTTTTCTCCCTGTTTGTAAAAATAAGTTAAAAAAAAGTATTTTATAAGCAGATATAAGTTACATGTCTTCACAAAAGCAATTTCCAACATTTATTTTGAACAAACACAAGTTTAATGAATGAAGTCTCTTTATTTCAAATATGTTTAAAACAAAAATTCTATTAATGCAAAAAATTTAAACAGGTCGTGTTGATGTTGTGAAGTTGAATGTAGAAAACAGGCCCCGTTTGAATAGTTACAGAGTGTAGTATCACTGCCACCTGCAGGTTTAGCAGCACTGTATGGAGTGTTTATTGTGTTCCTTGGGTTTGTACTTGCAGGACTGTGGTGGAGACAAGTTTGTGATACAGGGCGAACTGCAACAATGTGGACTGACTGACAGCGAAACCTGCTTTAAATCAGTTACCATGGGGATATCAGGAGGCGCTAATGTAAGTGTGACACATACATTTTTGCCAATTTTACACCTGTGCTACACATATCCTGTGAACAAGAAAACTTGCTTTGTATGACAATCATTTCCACATAAATTTAGCATTATTTCATAATAAAAGATGACGGACCGATCAGAGCGCCTACGTCATTTCAGAGCATCAATAATGACTCACCGATTATCACCTTGTTTTTTGCTTAAAACAGCTTAGTTTCTGTTTAAAACTGACTTTAGAATGATTTAAGAGGTTTTAATTTGTCATTTTTATGGTTGATAATATCATTAATCCCTTTGATTGTTTTGGATGTAGATAGCCTGACTCAGATGTGCTGCTGTCGTCCAAAATGATACATGCACAGTGAAGGCAGGGCGGACCAATTTTTAGGGGGGACTGTCCAGTCAGCGACGCCGGTCCTCACATACTCTCTGCCCCCTAGCTCCTCCTCACATACAGCCACTAAACACAGAGAACACTTGAACAGATAAAACATTATAACATCAACATTGCTGTAGGGTCACTACACGTCTCCCCCCTTACAAAGTCCCTCGCCCCAAGGGATCACATAAAAAAAAATCCCTGAGGTGGTCCGAGCGCTTTCTCTCTCTGAGGCCACCTTAGAGTGAACACCAGTGGCTGCACCTGCAGTCTTGGAACAACATGCTGAGGAACCAGAAGTGAGTGTTGGTGGTGGGGAATTAGCGGGGGAAACCATCATTGAGTATGGGGGTGTGGTTGTCTCGTTTCTCGGTTAAGGTGTTGAGGGTCCAGGATGCAGATGTGGATGTACATCACCTGTGTATGGGGCCAGCCTGTCCCTCTGGAGGGCCACCCATCTCCCCCTAGGTGGCAGCTGGTCCCAGATACCACCTCACCCAGCTTCTCCAATACCTCACAAGGCCCCACCCGGTGACAGTCTATTGTAGGGCACCGGCCCTTCATCCTCCCTGGACTATACATCCACACCAGGTCCTCAGCCTTGAAGTGCCTCCCTCTGGCCCTCAAGTCATAGTTTCTTGTCTGCTTCATGCTTGCTTTCTGCAGCTGGTCACAGGCAAAAGCTTGAGCTGAGTCCATTCTATCCTGGAGCATTCTGGCATGTTCTGGACCTATTGGAACATCTGGTGAGTCTGGAGGTTTGCCAAAAATCATTTCTGCTGGTGTCCGCAGGTCTCTTCCCAAAATGAATAGGGCAGGTGTGCATGAGGTTGAATCCTGCACAGCCGGCCTGTAGGCCAATAAGACGAGGGAGATGTGTTTCCCTTATTGCAGTTCCTTGATTGGCCACTTGAGGTTGGTTCCAAAACAGAGTAGTAGGGCAGCATAGCGAAACAATTGTTCATTTTGTGATAAAAGCATGGAATTTGGCACACATATTCTAAATTAACTAAATTAAAAGTGATGCAAATTATTGGTTGAAATAAAAGGATTAATAAATGGAATAGTTTTGGTTGTGTTGAAAGCATGGTCTCCAAAGTAAAAGGTCAAACAAGGTCAACTTCCATTGAATTTTATGACGTATGACATATGTTACCCTGTAACATGATAACTAAGCATGACAGATGGTGCAAACTATTTCTTTTTAAAATGCTATTAACTCAACCAATAATTTGCATCATTTTTTTTTTTTTTTTTTTACCAAAATTGGAGCAACTTTAACTTTTGACCCCTGTACAACCTGAAACTGACCTTTGTCACCATTTTTGCTGTTTTTACCCCATAACTGCATGGAATTCAGTCATAGATAGTCCAAACTGTACCTTTTTGGAATCGTTATGATCAGACAAATAATGTGGTATAGTTTTCAACATGATTGGAGTATTTTTAAATTTTTAACCTTGTGTAATTTTTTATTGACCCCTGTAGCTCATTATAGGTCAGCTCCAGGATGGCTCAATATCTGAAAATAAACATTAGTTACTTTAGAGTATGTGTGCCAAATTCCATGCTTTTATCACCAAATGAACAATTTTTATGGAAATTTTAGCTAAGCTGCACCACTAGAGCATATTCCCATAGGACTCTATGTTAAATGTCCAACTTGAGACCAGAAATAAACATGTTTACAGCCTGGTACCAAAAACTGTTTTGCTCTCTATAGATGGTGTCTCCCTCCATGACAACTGTAAGGGGGGGGCATTTTTTTTTTTTTCTAGCTTCTCAGTTTAAGACATTTTAAGCCATAACATTCTGTATAACTGTGGGCACGGTTGCTTTGAGTGACGGTGGCTGAGCCCAGTGACTCCGCCTTTCAGAGCGTCCGACCGTAACTTTCAGTAGCTCAATGAAGTTGACCCCCCCCACGTAAAAAAAAATCCAAGCAAACACACTGAGTGGTTAGTGCTTTGTTTGTGCAGATTTGTACCGTTAAAATTTTCATTTGTGCTGTTATGGTTTTTGAGATATTAAAGATGATTTTTTCGGTCATTCAGAGGTCATTAATCCCCCAGCTTGCTCCAAAATTACCCAGACTAGTCTACTTTTTTAGTGCTTCATTTGTGCTGATTTGTGCTGTTAAATGTTTCATTTGTGCTGCTATAGTTTCTGAAATAGTGCAACTTTTATTTACAGAGGGTCACATATCTTGACCTGAATTGATTACGTCCGTGTTCTGAAACGTTTATAATGTGTTAATGTACATATGTGTATAATAACTTCTGAGGGTGTTCAACCTGTGTTATTATTGAAAAAATGTAACATATTTTTATGTTAACAAATGATTTACATTTTTAATGAACTGTGCTTTATCTTTACTTCGTCAATCACATTTCTGACATTAAATGTAAATGCTTCATGGTTTATTTCAGAATGTGGAGTGTTGTATTTTAACTTAAAATTGAACTGTATTATGAACATTCTATACTCCCCATTAAAAACTGCACAAAACAGAGGTCTTTCACAGCGAATCAACAAGTACTCTAAAAAAAAATTTCAATGACCTTTACACAATTTTACCATCTCAGTTGTATTTTTACAGCCCTCAGATAAATCTGATGTCAAGACACAATAAATGGACTTGTAAAATACAGAGGTTTTTAGTTACAATACAGAGTTAGCACATGGTATTGCTAACATTTTCAAAATTGAACATGTAAAACCTTCATTTGCAAATGCATAAAAAACCTAAGTAAGTGTGTAGCTTGCTGGAGACTGATATGCTTTTGTCTCCAGGCAGATTATATGGGCCACAATTAATCTTTTGTATGGATACGATGAATTATTTTACCAAAAGCAGTGGGGACGGTGGTAGCGCGCTCACCTGCTTGCCTTCCCGTGGCGTACGTGTGCCCACCGTCGTCCGCAAAAATAAAACTCTTAATATCTCAGGAACTATATACCAGCACAAATACTTATTTTCCTCACTGTATTGAGGAAAATAAGTATTTGAACACTCTGCGATTTTGCAAGTTCTCCCACTTAGAAATCGTGGAGGGGTCTGAAATTTTCATCTTAGGTGCATGTCAACTGTGAGAGACATAATCTAAAAAAAAAAAAATCCGGAAATCACAATGTATGATTTTTTTAAATAATTTATTTGTATGTCATCATCTCCCCAGCTTGCTCCAAAATTAACCAGACTAGTCGACTTTTTTAGTGCTTCATTTGTGCTGATTTGTGCCATTAAGACCTTCATTTGTGCTGCTTTATAGTTCCAGTTTATGGTAGAAACCTGTTCCATAGTTATCGTATTAATCACTGCACTGTAACATTTCAAAGTGGGGAACTAGCATCCTGCTAGCATTGTATGGAATTCATCAAAACTGTAATAATTACACAGTGTATCAGTAATAACACATTGCTTCAGTAACATGTTTTGTTTTTTCCTCAAAAGGTGATCAGTATCCAAGCTAACGGCAAAGTGTTTCTGAATGGCATCTACGCTCAGTTACCGTTTTCTTCTGGTAAGAAAGAGTATGCTATACATGATAGACTACAGACATTTGTCTACAGTATGTAACATTTAGAAAAATAGAAGGGCAGACACAGAGTGCATACCTCTGTCAAAGCCCAGAAGTCCCCGTCACTTTAAACTGAGGCCCAGTCAAAATGCCAGTCCTCAAACCCCTGTATTGGACCAACTCTGTCTGGTCTGGAACCACATAATAATCTAGATGTGGTTTTAAAAAATCTATATTTTCATAGTACGCCCATGGATACACAATCATAGGATCCTGAAAATTGTTCTGTGAACCTGATCATGATCTTAATCCTGATCACTCATTGATTATCATTGCTGACATTAGACCCTGATCACTGACATTTGTGCATGAACACTAATCTATGCTCCTGATCACTCATCTTTGGTCATGTACTTGGATCTCATCATTCATGTTGATCTTGATGTTTGATTGTAGTTACTTATCTTTAATCCTGAACTTTGATCCTTGTTCCTCATTTCTGATATTGAGCTCTGATTTTTATTGCTGATTGCTTTGAATGGCAGGGTGAATCCTGTCTTTTGAATGTGGTTCCTGAAATGAGATACTGGTAGGATCAAAGGAATCAGGATCAAAGATCAAAAGCAGTATGGTTGCTTGATCTGGAAATGTTCCAAATTTTAATGGGTTTTTCCTTGGCCAATGGCAAATCTTGCCACCAAATTAAATACAACCAGTTCATTTCATTTTGAGATATACTGTTGACAAACAAAAAAACACACAAAAAACAATAATAATAATAATAATAAACACAATGTCTGAGCTTCAATCAATCCATCTGTTTATGCAAATTGTTTGTCTGGATCACAGTCTACCATCTACTTGGTGTCTTGGACATCTTGCTGGACTTCAGGATCAGACTGTTTCAGTGTAGTTGTCACAGAATTTGGATGCAGGATTTGCAAACATGGACACAGCTAATATCTTGAAAGGAATGTGGGAAAGAAAATGCCCCAACAGCTGCCAGAGGTTGCACTTGAGACACTCATCTTCACAGGAGGAGGAGGTGATTCATGTCTGATGGCACTCTGAGTATCATCCAGAGGAGTCGTTAGTGTTGGTGGAACCTCTGGGCTGCACTGTATGAGCGGTTGAGAAAGCAGACAGTGATGGTACTGACGTTACACAAGGAAGAATTTATTCGAGGAATGTGCCAACATCTGACACACCATCTGTGATCTAGTGTCCCTCAGCCTGGTTACAGTGGAATCAAAGCATTAGTGTCTCCAAACCTACACCTCCTTCCCTTATCAAGTAGTAAAACCTCCTCTGGTTCTCCATAAGTAACCTGCCATTTGACACACATTCATTCAAGTTCTTTCAACTTCTCTCTTTATGCACAGAGTCACCACAGCAGGTCTTCTATGCATGAGCATTGTTGATTTGACATGTTTATGCCAGATTATCTGTGTGACACAACTCCACAATACATGGACAGTCGTCTTGAAATGTCAGCCGCCTTCTGTTTGGGAAGCAAGTGCACTGACCACCAGTGGCAGAGGATTTTCTAGAAAGACCTAGAACCAAGGAACCCAGTCATTTTCTTAAGTCATTGATAAGAGTCCAAATGTCTCAGACAGACAAACAGACCAGGAGATAGTGGGATTTTCATGCACTGTTCTGCAGTGACCTGAGTCCATAAGCTCCTCACAGACCTCATAAGTGGAGCTCCCAGAATCATGAATGCTATTCCTGAGATAAGTGAGGTTTCAGGATTCAATTTAATGGCGCCCTTCTTTAGAAAATAAAGGTAATTAATATAGAAGGATGCAGATCTTCCATATCCATTGTGTCCTGGGGATGTGGAGTCTCTCCAGTCATATGATTTGGCGCTATATAAATAAAAAAATTGATATGTGCAGGTTACTGAATGACGTCCACCAGGATTTATTCTGTTTAGAGCAGACTTCAGTGTCACTGCAAGAACATCACGTGCAGCTTTTACAGTTAACTCCATCACAGGAGTTTGGCTGCATTTCTTCTCCTGCCTGCTGCTGTATGTGAACAGAAAGAACGTGCACAGCGATCATTCCCCGCAGAAAAGACAACGCTACCACCTGTAAGTTCAACAAAACTGTAAGTCAAACGAACCATACGGTACTTTGTGATCGTTTCACAGCGGTTCAACTGTAAAACACAAACATGCAAAAGCTTCTTCCTTCTGTCTTTCTGTATATGTGCATATGCATGTGCAGGGATGCCCAATGTGTGGCCCGCAGCCCAAATGTGGCCTGACTTTCCCTTGTGTCGACCTGCTTTTGGCAATTAACTGGCTTTCTGGAATTAATAAATTAGTCACTCATCTTCTACCGCTTAGTCCAATTAAGGGTCGCGGGGGGCTGGAGCCTATTCCAGCAGTCATAGGGCGCGAGGCGGGGTACACCCAGGACAGGACGCCAGTCTGTCGCAGGGCCACAAACAGAGAAACAAATACAGACACACCCACATGCACAATTTAAAGATTCCAATCCACCTAACCTGCATGTCTTTGGACGTGGGAGGAAACCGGAGCACCCGGAGGAAACCCACGCAAACACAGGGAGAACATGCAAACTCCACACAGAAAGGCCACAGGAATTGAACCCATGACCTTCTCGCTGTGAGGCAACAGTCCTAACCACTAAGCCACCGTACCGCCCATTAATAAATTACTCTTCAGCAAATTAAAAAGAGGTGATTCTATTATGCTGAAACTTCGCTTTAGATTTAGAATGTTAGGTTTCACTAAAATAGAAAGTATTTGGTTTTAATACATGTAATCCACACAAGATCAGTTTGTTTGGCCCTTGGCCCTCCATTCTCATTCATGTATAGCCAATTTGAGACCCTCTGTTTTTAAGGTGGGAAAAAAATGAATGAAAAGAACAAACCCATGACATCCCTGATGACAGAGGTTGTTTCAACCACAAATACTAAAAGAATCCATGTAAGTTCCAAGAAATATGCACGAGTCCCAATAACAGTATATCTCAAACTGAAAGTGTCATGCTGTCTCTGTGACAAACCATGTGTTGCAGGGTTCAGTTTAACACCATCCATCTATAGAAAAAAAAATGCAAGAAAGCAATTAAATTAATAATACTACAGCGTGCATACCATGTGGGAAAGATAAATGGATTGTATTTGATTGTGCATTGCATCTGAACATCAGATTTCATTGACTGAATAGCGATAATAGCAAATGACAAGGAGACTCCAAATCTTTTACCTTGTGGAGTGACTGGGTCCCCAAATTCCCAAACTCTAATTCAAACCCTGAGGTTTTATTTCCTGTTGTCAAATTCTTACCTTATGATGCCATAATGATATGACCTGATAAAATTCAGGCTTCCCTGCTCTTTTGGGGTGTAGAGGTAAGAAATCTTCAGCTTTGTCACCCCAGCAGAGGTATGACTTTTCTGAGTTGTTTATAATGTAGATAGAGCAAAAGTGGCCGATCCTGTTGAGGGTTTGGGGAACTGGAACCTGTAGCAGGACTTATTGAGTGAAAGGTGGCTACACCCTAGAAGTTGTGTACAGTCTAATAATACGTCACTGTGTCACTGTCTCCTCCTCCTCCACAACCATTAGTTGGGATTTCTGCCTTTCGAGGATCCTCCTTCTATGTGCTTGTACAGACATCTACTGGTGTGTTACTGGAAGTGCAGCTGCAGCCAGTCATGCAGCTTTACATCACACTCACAAGCTCATACCGGACCAAGACCTGCGGTACGTCTTCCTTCGTGAGGCATATTTGGTCAGTGGTGTGCTTTACACTGAAAAACATGATCTGGTCTCCCTGCAGGTCTGTGTGGGAACTTCAACAGCAATCAAGCAGATGACTTTCTTAAGCTCAGCGGTGTTCCAGATGCCACAGCAGCCGGTTTTGTTAATAGCTGGAAGACACGCGCAAGCTGTGCTGACATTAAAAGTAGTTTTGAGAACCCGTGCAGTCTGAGTCTGGACAATGGTTTGTCAGCTCTGCCTCCAGCATTCTCCATGTCATCACGTCACGATATCTAATGTTGAATTTGTCCTTTCACCAACAGAAAAGTATGCTCAGCACTGGTGTTCCATGCTGACTGATCCTCAGGGGGTGTTTGCTCCGTGTCACTTAGAGATCAGCCCCGAGCCTTACAAAGACGTAAGTCACTGCTGGGGTCAGACATTTCTCACGACTGTTCCCACTTTTCCAATTTGTAATTTATGAAGTCCCACTGCTGTTCAGACACTTTTTCTTCTTCTTCTTCTTTTTGCAGAATTGCATGTATGACAGCTGTAACTGTGAGAAAAGTGAGGATTGCATGTGTGCCGCAGTATCTTCCTATGTCCATACCTGTGCAGCTGCAGGGATTCAGATCAGTGACTGGCGAGGGACCATCTGTGGTCAGTGTTCACAGACGGACAAGTAGCTGTTCTTTAAACACAGATAAGCTCCATTCTCACGTTCACAGATATGCATCCAGGAAGGACAGTTTGAAAGGTTGTCCATACCTCGGAAAACCTTTTTGGGTACTGGAGGATCTCCATAATAAACTGGGATATTCCATCATCATGACACTGTGTTGCTTTCACCAAGGCGGGATTTTGAAGATGTTTGAACATGTCTTCTTTTTTTCTTTTTTTTTTTAATCACAAACTTTGACATACTTTAGTAATCCCTCCCATTTGCGTTAAGCCTGTGATGTTGCCGTGCATGCTGTAACATCACTGGGAGGTTTTCTAGAAGTACCAAGGTCAGGCTTGCTAGGATTAGATGATGCGTACAGTTCTAAAGTTAGACCATGACTGTTTCTGCACATCACATGGTACAAATCCAGCACGTTACATCATTAAACTATACATTAGATCATATTTGTGGGCAACCATGAGCTGCATACACCAGTTTGTCATGGTTAGAGAATGTGACCTTCTGAGATGCGTATCACGGAGCATTGCAGTGCTGCAGTAGACAGGTTTTTATTATTTAAGGTTCATTATTTCATTCAAAGGGTTGCCTCCACTGTGCAGTGTTACAGCTACTAGTTGTACAGGGTTGGAATGGAATTTATTATTATTAGACTTTATTCAACCAGATAACAACCCATTGAGATTGAGACCTCTTTCAGTATATAGAAGGAATAAGTCCTCACCACCATGTTGGCAAACAATGTCTCATTTAAATGGTTTGTGGGAAAATGTTTTAGTTTGTTCATCACATAGTGAATGAAAATAAATAGGTTCCACGCAGATTTAGTTATTTACTATACTACTATGTTCTGGTCTTCACTTCATTAGTCATTAATTAATTAATGACAATGATTTTCTTAAACCCTTGAATTAAAGAGTAAAGTCAGCACGACAAGCACATCTTGATTGTTTAAGCCGAACTTCACTGTGGTTGGCGGAGACAAAAATAAGAATCTCTCATGCTGCATTCTCATCAGTGGCAGAAAAACCATAGTACAATTTCAGTCATCTGCAGTGGCAGATTGCAGGTGTGAGGTGTGACTATAATTTACTTCATTGAAAGTTACAACAGAGTTTTAGCATTTTGCACAGCGTTAAAACAGGAAGCCCTGGCTCTGATGGTGGCTTAAAAAGTTAACTTTTTATAAGGGTATGATGAATTCCATTCTGTAATATCACACAAATTATTCATGTTTATCTGTTTAAAACCAGGCAGTTTTGTGCACTTAAATAATCCTTCTGTTGCTGTCCATTTTTCCTTCTTTTTAAAAATAAAACAACATCTGGTTTATACTTGTGGCTGCAGTAAGCAACAAAAGTTGAAAAGTTTTAACTTTTGACATCAAGTCCCATCGTGGTCTGTTCTGTCAAGCTCACAGCCAGAGGTGGAGGAATTTTTCTGTCAACCTGTCATTGAAAACCGTGGAACATTCAGTTTTCCTGAATTTTTGCTACTTCCACGCAAGGTGTGAATGCAGCATCACTGTTCAAATACTGTGTATCTGTGTGTAGTTCACTCACTACATCCCAACGAGCTCTAAGCACAGAAATGAAGTCCTCAATCACATCTAGATTAAGCAAAAAGACTCAAACTGACAAAAATTACAGCAGAGATTAGTTTTAAAACCTAACTTAAACTTTAAAAAAGCTAAACCCAGTAGCTGCTTAAATGTTAAAAACATTCCAGATTTTCAGTTATTAAACACCAATAATTTTCACAATGCCAAAAATATTACAGACATTTTCATTTCCACTAAACCTGCTAACATTTATCAAGACTTTGAGCAATTGTGTAACTTCCTTGACCGAGGGTAACAATTTTAAGCAGTACTTTATATTTTTGAAAATGAAATCATCAAACACCTCACTGCGGTAAGGCTAATCGTACGGGCACACAGGTGTGCTCGTAAAAACATCTGCACCAGTGAGGTAATTGTGCACCATGCTCACAGTCTACGCTTGTGTTTCCACCTCCGCAGGAAAGTACGCAAATTCCTGCCCCAGCAACATGGTCTACTCTGACCACATCACGGCCAGCGGGCGCAGCTGCCGTTGCATCGGTGTCTCCGATCTCCTCTGTCATGCCTCCTCCCACCCATCGATGGGTGTGTCTGCGCAGAGGGAACCTACGTGGACGATTCTGGGAAGTGTGTGCCGCTGAAGGACTGTCCGTGCTTTGACAAGGGCTCTGTGGTTCCTCCTGGTCAGGTCATAAACAAGGACGGGGCCATGTGGTAGGAAAATTAGATTTGGCATTATTTTGTGAGTTTGATGTCTGTGAGATGAGATGAGATATACTTTATTGATCTCACAGTGGAGAAATTATGTTTACACTCCATTTACCTCAGACAGCAATTAGTCCACAATTATTACTTGTTTACCATAATAATTGCACACATCAGAATTAAAGACAGCACATACACATTTGACATTGTTTATGTGCACTAAGTTTGAAGAAGTCCGTTATCCGAATTGAGGCAAGTGGGTGAAGGCCACGCAGCAACCTGAGTCGTGCCACCGTCGGCTTGGGGGAGTAACGGGGGCTGCAGCTAAACTGCACCACCCCCGCAGAAGGGGAAAGAAGTGATGTGAGCAGACGCCGGAGTGGGGAGTGTTGATGGGGGATAGGAGGGGGGTGGGGGGAGGGAATGGAGCATGCTTCAGTCCTGTGAAAAGCAGTTTATTGTCTTTGTGAGTTGAGATAAGAAACAGCCAAATGATCCCCAGGCCGAAGAAATTCCTCTGGAGGGAAAACAGTCGGGCAATTTGACCTTCAGGCTTGATAAGCCTGTAGTGTTATGGTTTGAGCAGTGAAAAACACTTTTTAACAGTTCCACTTGAACAACCAAATCCCAATTATGAATTAAGAATATTCCCAATTATGAATTAAGAATATTCACCGGCTTCTGAAATCTTCAACTTCAACTGCAAGGCATGCATCTGCTCCATGTCATAACTGCAAATTAAATTATCCCAGTAAACGCACTATGTACAACCCCTGGCAAAAATTATGGAATCACCGGCCTCGGAGGATGTTCATTCAGTTGTTTAATTTTGTAGAAAAAAAGCAGATCACAGACATGACACAAAACTAAAGTCATTTCAAATGGCAACTTTCTGGCTTTAAGAAACACTATAAGAAATCAGGAAAAAAAAATTGTGGCAGTCAGTAACGGTTACTTTTTTAGACCAAGCAGGGGGAAAAAAATATGGACTCACTCAATTCTGAGGAATAAATTATGGAATCATGAAAAACAAAAGAACGCTCCAACACATCACTAGTATTTTGTTGCACCACCTCTGGCTTTTATAACAGCTTTCAGTCTCTGAGGCATGGACTTAATGAGTGACAAACAGTACTCTTCATCAATCTGGCTCCAACTTTCTCTGATTGCTGTTGCCAGATCAGCTTTGCAGGTTGGAGCCTTGTCATGGACCATTTTCTTCAACTTCCACCAAAGATTTTTAGTTGGATTAAGATCCGGACTATTTGCAGGCCATGACATTGACCCTATGAGTCTTTTTGCAAGGAATGTTTTCACAGTTTTTGCTCTATGGCAAGATGCATTATCATCTTGAAAAATGATTTCATCATCCCCAAACATCCTTTCAATTGATGGGATAAGAAAGTATCCAAAATATCAACATAAACCTGTGCATTTATTGATGGTGTAATGACAGCCATCTCCCCAGTGCCTTTACCTGACATGCAGCCCCATGTCATCAATGACTGTGGAAATTTACATGTTCTCTTCAGGCAGTCCTCTTTATAAATCTCATTGGAACAGCACCAAACAAAAGTTCCAGCATCATCACCTTGCCCAATGCAGATTCGAGATTCATCACTGAATATGACTTTCATCCAGTCATCCACAGTCCACGATTGCTTTTCCTTAGCCCATTGTAACCTTGTTTTTTTCTGTTTAGGTGTTAATGATGGGTTTCATTTAGCTTTTCTGTATGTAAATCCCATCTCCTTTAGGCGGTTTCTTACAGTTCAGTCACAGACGTTGACTCCAGTTTCCTCCCATTCGTTCCTCATTTGTTTTGTTGTGCATTTTTGTTTTTTGAGACATATTGCTTTAAGTTTTCTGTCTTGACGCTTTGAAGTCTTCCATCTTCCACCTTCCCATGTTGTTTGTATTTGGTCCAGAGTTTAGACACAGCTGACTGTGAACAACCAACATCTTTTGCAACATTGCATGATGATTTTACTCTCTTTTAAGAGTTTGATAATCCTCTCCTTTGTTTCAATTGACATCTCTCGTGTTGGAGCCATGATTCATGTTAGTCCACTTGGTGCAACAGCTCTCCAAGGTGTGTTCACTCCTTTTTAGATGCAGACTAATGAGCAGATCTGATTTGATGCAGGTGTTAGTTTTGGGGATGAAAATTTACAGGGTGATTCCATAATTTATTCCTCAGAATTGAGTGAGTCCATATTTTTTCCCTCTCCTTGGGGAAAAGTAACCGTTACTGTCTGCCACAATTTTTTTCTTGATTTCTTATAGTGTTTCTTAAAGCCAGAAAGTTGCCATTTGAAATGACTTTAGTTTTGTGTCATTTCTGTGATCTGCTTTTATTCTACAAAATTAATCAACTGAATGAACATCCTCCGAGGCCGTTGATTCCATAATTTTGCCAGGGGTTGTAAATGCAACCTTAACTTTGGTTGACATTGAATGTTGCCACATTTTATTATGTTGTGAGAATTACTGAGTAATTCTGTAAATGTTCATGTTTCACTTGATTTCATACAAAGTAAAGTTTTTTTTTTTTTTTGTTTTTTTGGAGCAACACTTTTATTAACATTTTTTATGATAGATGTGCAGTGAACAGTGCATTAAAGTTAAAATTAAAATACACAATTACAAAAATATTGCAGTTGTTGAAATGGGTGATAATTCATCTTTCGCTTTTATTTCTTTTCTTTTTTTTACATTAGCACCTGTAAGGAAGGTAAACTCAGCTGCATCGGACAGATTGAAGATCAGCCGTGTAAGTTTTACTTTAGCCTAAAGCACTTAGTTTTACTATTTATTGTATAAGCTTCTGATATACTTTCGGAGGGGAAAATAACCAAAACAAAATACTGAGGAAGACACAAACCAAAAGACACAACAAAAGTAGAATTGTATCTTGATGAATGAAAAATCTAACTATTTTTCAGCGTATTTGGTAATGATGACCGTTTGTATCATAGTACTGCTTTCCACATTAACTTCTGTATTTTCTGGAGTATTCATCATTTTTTTTTTTTATCTCCCCCGGTATGAAATGGGGGAGATATAACGATCAGCATGTCCATCAGGATGTATTTGGATGATCCCTCAACACCAGTCGATTAAGGTGACCTTGGGGTCAGTTTCAAGGGTCACAGCAAATTATTCAAGATATTTCCATTGCCACCCTTGTTAGTGTGATATCTCAAGAACCAGATGATCAATTTCATTCATATTTAGCATAATGGTGCACTTGGCTGATCCTGTGACACTTTGCATGAGGGATTTGTGGGGCCGTGACGATATGTCATCTCCTGATGGCTCTTGTTTGTATAATCAGCTCTTTAATTTGAGATTTTTGTGCATTGTTGGAGTGTACTTTTTATTTATGGGCATTTAGTCTTTTATTGTTAGAGTTTATTTTGTTTAGTGTTTTGATTCCTGGGAAAGTGCGATATAAATGGTCATTATTATTATTAATAATAATGAATGTGTGATTTTTTTCAGTATATAAGTCACACAGGAGTACAAGTCACAGGACCTCCCAAACTAGTGAAGAAAAAAAAATGTGATTTATACTCGGGAAATGTGGTATATTTGTGTAAATTTTCAATAATATGAAACATTTGATTAAAGCATAAAAATGCATCTCTCATACAACTTTGTCAGTATTGTAGAATGTGAAATTAAATCAAATCAAATCAATTTTATTTATATAGCGCCAAATCACAACAAACAGTTGCCCCAAGGCGCTTTATATTTTAAGGCAAAAGTCATACAATAATTACAGAAAAACCCCAACGGTCAAAACGACCTCCTATGAGCAAGCACTTGGCGACAGTGGGAAGGAAAACTCCCTTTTAACAGGAAGAAAACCTCCAGCAGAACCAGGCTCAGGGAGGGGCAGTCTTCTGCTGGGACTTATAAATTACTGATTTTTTTTTTTTAAATTAATTTCAACGATGTCGTTTTTCACAGCGGCCTGTACTCCTCCCATGCTGTTCTTCAACTGTTCCTCTGGTGGCCCCGGGGCAAAGGAACCGAGTGTGAGAAGAGCTGCAATACATAGACATGGCCTGTGTGAGTCACCTTTTCCCAGACACAAGTAACATTTTCCACATTGAAATTATTGGATTACATGGAAAACAGTTTGGAAGACAACCTCATGTTTTCCAGGTGAGCACAGAGTGTGTTTCTGGCTGTAAGTGTCCAAATGGGATGATATCTGATGCAGGAAGCTGCATCAAGCCAGAGCAATGTTCCTGTGTTCACAACGGGATTTCCTACAGTCCTGGACAGACCATCAAAGTGGACTGCAACACCTGGTATGGAAACCGCAACTCGACTGCAGACAGCTGGGGACTTTGGATGACATCGTCTATATGTATAAAGTAAAAGTTGAGCCTTTTATTGTCAGCCTAATGCAGTCTAATTTTCTTCTGTTCACAGCACGTGTAAAGACAGAAAGTGGCAGTGTACGAGCAACCAGTGCGACGCCACCTGCTCGGTCTATGGTGCTGGACATTATGTAACTTTTGATCAGAAGCGCTTCACTTTCGATGGAAGCTGTGATATGTACTCACTCAGGTATGACTTCAACATGCATAATAACTTAGAGAAACCATAAACACACTCATTAGAGCGTATAGGACCAAAGCCCAAAAATATCTTGGGTCTAGACCAGAGAGGGGTAACAAGTGCCAAAATAATACAGGTGTTCTTAGTAACCAACCCCCTCAGCAGGTGATTTCACTGGTGAGTTCCTCCTCTCCTGATCATGTGTGAAATCAGCTGCTGAGGTGATCAGTAGCAAGGAAAACTTGCACCGTCTCCACCTTCTTGGTCCTTCATGGTCTACATCATGAGCTTGAATTTTTTTTTATTTTTTTTTACCCAAAAACGACCCCAGTTTCAAGCTGGCATCACACGGATAAATTGATCAAACAAGAACTAGGTCATACATAGGTCCTGAGGCCCATTGGTGGCAGTACTTATCCCTAGAGTTCATAACATGGAGCAGAGGGGACGCCAGTCTGATGCAAGTTACTTCCTCAGCCAAAGCCAGTACCCATTTATAGCTGGTTGGACTTGGACAAAGCAGATGAAGTATCTTCTCCAAGATGGGTTGCACGACTGGGAATTGAAATCTACATATTGGTAGCCCAGAAAGCCCGAAATTCCCTATTTACCAGACTAAGTTGCAGTTTTCTGTTTTGTTTTTTACGGATTTGGGAGGTCCTGCAGCTTATTCTCTGGTCTGACTTATACCCCGTCACACATACGCCGCTTGAGGCTGAATTGCGTCACAATGACACTTCCGGCCATAATCGGGAAATACTGAGGCGCGGTCTAAAGAACAAAGGACGGCAGTCTGTGAACATCGACATATTTGGTCCATTCACTCGGCTGTCCGAGTGGTGTTGCACATGTTCAAAACACTCTGGCACCATCGAAATGCGACGCACATCTGATGGTGGTCTATATGCAGTTTTTGCGCAGCCCAGTCTCACGTTTTTTTTTTCGTGCTCCTGTCACGAAATGAGTCAAATTTTCGTGATGGGATTTTTTTTTAACTCACTGTTGCTAACCCTACTCCTACCCCCAACCCTAACCTTAACCCTAACCTAATTCTACTCCTTCCCCCAATCCTAACCATAAGTACCCCCGACCCCCCACCACGCAGCCATCACGAATGAATTAGAATGAATTGTGCTGCCGTGATGAAAATGAGGCGCTTTTCATCACAATATCATGAACCAGTAGATTAATGTATATTTTGTGCTGCTGAATCATGACTTGCCATGAGACCAGGTTGTTTTTGCGCCATGTAATCGCAGTCTGTGTATTCTGACGGGATCAAACAGCATCTGAAACAATCTGATCGTGGTTGATTGAGCTCTGAGATGATCGGTCACAGCAAAGCCTCAGCCACTTCACAGAGGAATCTCACTTCAGCCACTTGTGCCTGGAGTGTTTATTCTTCTCAGTACTTACTAAGCATAAGCAAGCCTGTGCAGCTAAAAATGTAAAATACCCCAAAATGTAAAATTTCCACTCTAAAATGTAAAACCCAATACAAAATGTAAAATGGATTTTCAGGGTCATACTGACAGCCACAAAAAAGACAAAAAGTGTAAAAACAAACAAACAAACAAACAAGAAATACAAACAAACAGATAAGATGAAAATGCTTAAAACCAACAAACTGGACGCTACACCATTGTCCCCCGCAGACGGCAGAGCCAGGAGGACTAACAAGCCACAAAACATAAAATGTAAAACTGCTGAAACAAAGGTATAGACAGAATTTTTACAACTGTTTCTGTGTTTATGTTTTGCGTTGTCTTGACCACAAAATGTAACATTACAAACCCCTAATTAAAGTATATACTGTGCCTTTTATTTTCTTGTCTTTTATCGATATATTGTCAGGGCACAGGCGCAACATATACATGTGAGGGATGAAGACAATAGGCCAATAGTGGGTGGACAAGGGAATGGAGACACGACCGTATCAGCTGGGCCCACAGGTGCACATGCAAACAGGATGGATGACAAGTGCACAGGACACACCTACACACAGACAACAGCAGGACGGCCAGGTGCACAGGAAGGGACGCATGAGGGGCTCACGCACAAACTCACACACGACTGACAGATGACACAGACAGCAGGACGACAGGTGCACATACAGGATCAACAGGGACTCATACTAACACACACACCCACACAGGACACAGGAGACAGACACGACAAGTGACAAAGGCCTCAAATAACAGACACAGAGACCAAACAATAACCCAAGCCCGGACCGAAACCCCAACAAATAATACTAATAATAAAGATTACAGAAATATGCATGAGGTACACCAAAGGGTAACTAGATACAATTCATAATGCATTCAGTAACGTGACACACAATACCATGACAGACATTAGTAACGTATCATATTAATCACTCCTTTCAGATACAATTAAACTATAGGATACCAGGTCTTCTCTGGCAAAGCAGGTTCTTACCATACTGTCAAAGAGGAAGCTTAATCTGTAAGACATCAAACATGGCAAGTAGCTTTAAATTTGATGTTATGTAATGCACACTTTTTTTACATTTTATGTTTTGTGGTCATACATGACATAACATAAAACACAATTTTCAATTATTTCATTTATATAGCGCCCAAATCACAACAGAGTTGCCTCAAGACGCTTCATACAAGTAAGGTCTACCTTACTAACCCCCCAGAGCAGCAGTGGTAAGGAAAAACTCCCTCTGAGGAAGAAACCTCAAGCAGACCAGACTCAAAGGGGTGACCCTCTGCTATGGCCATGATGCAGACACAAATTACAGAACAATTCACAAAATGAATAATACAGGAATGCTGTTGGTGCACAGGACAGGAGGGTCTCCAGCACAAATACCCCACCCATCTCTGGATGGAGCTGCACCTTAAACAGAGAGAAAAAACAGAATCAGGCACAATAGAGAAATATTGTAAAACTTTTACATCAATACATCTGTCCAACAGTTTTATGTTTTATGATTTGAGGCTGTTAGCGCAACTCTCAAAATTACCCCTGTTACAATCTGCATGATATTTTTATGAACATTTTACATTTTGTGGAATTTTATGTTTTGCGGCTGCACAGAGAGCCTGAATTTAAATCAAGTGGTAAACTTGAGAGCCTCATGCTTTGGCTCTCTTTGCCATTTGAATATGCAACAACAGGCAACACCAAAGAAGATGATATTGATCAATCTCATGTTCCAATTTAGGCCTGGCGATCAACTGGTGTGCTGTCCAGGGGTTACCACGCCTCACACCCTATGACTGCTGGAATAAGCTCCAACACCCCACGTGATGCTTAGTTGTAGTGAGCGGGTATAAGCAAATGAATGTTCCATTTTAATCTCAATGAGGAATAACACCTCAAGAGCATTAAACTCCCATCCTTAGGACAGAAACTTGCTCCCATTCCAAAGTTAGCAACACGCCTCCTTCTGGCTAATTATCACAGCCTCATGATACAAACTGCGAATGATGGTAAAACAGTTTGATTCACTCACAGTCCTCACAGAATGCAGAACTAGAACACTACACAGATATCAGCTGTGGCTGTTGGCCAGGCACACAAAGGTCAAACAGTCGCTGCATGATGCTCACTGAGTACTGATTTGTGTGTTTGTTTTTCATCAGGACTACTGTGGCAGTGTCCAGACTAACAGTAGCTTCAGAGTCATCACTGAGAACGTTCCCTGTGGAACCACAGGAACCAGCTGCTCAAAGAACAATCAAGATCTTTCTGGGGGTAAGTAATAAAAATCATAAAAGAGCGACGAGGTTCAAACCAAGCACCTTTTTCCAAGTTTGCCTATATTCAAAATGAGAACTCTGAGAACAAATCTTTATCTCATAAGGACACCATTTTGAGGGAAATCAGAATTGTACAAAATTTAGTTAACTCTTCTTGCCATATCAGTCTCTAAAAAAATCCACAGAGGTCAGACATTAGGGTTAGGAATTCAAAATTTTACAATATTCCCAGTGAAGGTTAGCAGTTCACTTCCCCTGCCTGAAAACAGCAAAAGCTAAATCCTGTTTTCTTTCCTCTATTGTTCACTGGCAGAGGCTCGATGATCATTCTACTTCTACCCTTGTAACTTCAGGGGTTCAATGGGTTCATGGGTTCTCACGACAGCAGCAGCCAACAGCTTTAAACTGTTACCAAGTGGGCTACTGGCAGTGATGCCGGTAACGCGTTACTTACTAACGCGTTACTCTAATCTGACCACTTTTTTTAGTAACGAGTAATCTAACGCGTTAATCTTTCCAAATCAGTAATCAGATTAAAGTTACTTCTCCATGTCACTGTGCGTTACTATATTTTTCATTGTGGGTCGATAACAGCATTAAACTTGGTCTGTGGGCAGGAGGTCAGGGTTCAACTGAACTGCCCACTTTCAGTGAGCTGTGAGCTTTTCATCCACGGTTTTTTGCAGCTGCTCGACTCGTCCTCACCTCTTAAAGCGCGGTGATCAGCACACCTGCACTGAGCTTTACAAAGACATTTTTATACTTTTTCCCCTCCTTTATTTAGAATTCTGAGCTGAGCCGCTCCGTATCGTCTCGTTAAAAACAGCTGATACTCCGCGACGCGTCAACAACTAACACTATTTTCAACTCAAATGCACCTAAACTCTCTTTCTGAGGACCACATGATGTGAAAACGCAATAAAACTTTCTTACCTGTAAATCTGGTCCTGTTTTCTGCATAAATAAATGTTATCCATTCTTTGTGCTCAAACGCCAAAGCAGGGGCGAATCCAGATGGAATGGGGGCGTGGGGCAGGGATGTGCCCCACGCCCCCACAACACCCCTAGATTAAAGGTCCAGTTTTGAAGCCGTTTTTTACTACAACTACTAATATTGCTTAAAATAATAATAATTTCGACAAGTAAAATGTTTAGAGAGTTAGAATTTAATAGTTACATTTCTAAACAATGTAGGTTTGAAATTGCAAGTTTTACTGTTACAGTGCTGTCAACAGTTAAATATGAGGTCAAGAAAGAGGTCTTTATTTTACTTTTTATAAAACAAGTATTTATTTTCATTGAAGTCAAGAAAGGGTGACTATAAAGTGAGTTGTTGTCGGCAGCTGTGGAAAGTAACTAAAAAAGTAACTAGTAATCTAACTTAGTTACTTTTACAATTGAGTAATCAGTAAAGTAACTAAGTTACTTTTCAAGGAGTAATCAGTAATCAGTAATTGGATTACTTTTTCAAAGTAACTGTGGCAACACTGGCTACTGGAGCTTGCCAACAGGAGACTCAACCACACATTACCAGCTTCTTTCACAGTTCATAGCTTCATGTTGGAGTGGAATCAAGCAGGATTGTAAATGGAGAACCAGAACAGGCTTCCATGTGTCTTATGGCAAACTGCAGCTGCAATTTCACATGTTTAGTTTAAGAAAATGGGAATGGACAGCATGGTGTCTTAATGGTTAGCACTGTTGCTTCACAGCAAGAAGGTCATGGGATATATTCCCACCTGGGCCCTTTCTGTGTGAAGTTTGCATGTTCTTCCCATGTTTGCGTGGGTTCCCTCCGGGTGCTTCCACCCACATCCAAAAACGTGCATTTTAGGTGCACTGAAAACTCCCTTGAATTTCAGGAAATTTCAAAGCTGACCAAGACTATAAACTTTCATCTGTTTTTAATTAGAGTGCAGAATTGATTCTGACAGAGGGAAGCTACCAGCTACTTTCAAGTGGAAATGAAGAAACGGTTCCATTCCGTTATAGAACGGTGGGCATCTACCTGGTTATTGAAGCCAACAATGGGCTCATTCTTATGTGGGACAGAAAGACCAGCCTGTTCATCAAGCTCAGCCCTAAATATAAGGTAACCCCACAACACATTTCAGTTTAACTTTAACCCAAGGAAAATCAAGATTTGTTTTGTCATTTAAATGAAGTTGAGTAACTCTCTGTTTTTAGGGGCGTGTTTGTGGGCTGTGTGGGAACTATGACAACACTGCAAACAATGACTTTACAACAAGGTGCCATGCTGTGGTAGTCAACCCGCTGGTGTTTGGGAACAGCTGGAAGGATTCCCCGAGCTGCCCGGATGTTGAAAACATCACAAACCCCTGCAGAGCAAACCCATATAGACAGTCGTGGTCCCAGAAACAGTGCAGCATCATCCAGAGTGAAATCTTCTCTGCCTGCCACTCCACAGTACGTCTTTCTTATATTGTTTTTTTGTTTTTTTTTAATGTGTTTTATTTTGGTAACTACTGTAAGAAATATTTTGCCAGGCTGTTGACAAACTCTATTGATGATGATGATGATGATGATGATGTTGTGGGTAAATTTATAGTTGTAATGGTGAGTGAAAAGTCTGACCCCAGTGTAGAGAACAAATGAGGTGATCAGAGTTCATAGTTCTTTATTTTTTGGCAGAAACCAAAAAGTAGCTGGCAGAAAAACAGTATGCAGGCAGATTGGTGCATGTTGACAGTGTCAAACCTGTAGTGACATTCATGTCTTTGGGTCCTCAATTCTTGAGGTCAGGAGTTACCTGTGAAGACCTTATGAAATCATGACATCCCTTGACACGTATGCGCATAGTGGCCGACTGTCTGCTGAATGCTTTCTGGAGTGGTGGCGAAAATGATGGCCAAAAATCTGGAACAGTCCTCACACATACCGCGGGAGAGCCACTGACATGGCGTGCAGTGCACACGCGAAAGTTGAGCAACATTACTGTGGCCTTTGCAGGTGCAAAATTTGTGCGTGAATACCATGCGGCACTCTCACGGATGATGAGAGCCACTGCCACAGCTGAAATGATGCCATGTTTGTGCAGATAGTGCTCAGGATGGATGTGGACTATTACATAGTTATTATGTGAAAGAGGCTGTGAAAATTCCCCCCACTTTAGGCAGAAAAAGCACAGAAAATAAAAATGAATTAAATAAATAATAAAGAAAGAAGAAAAGCATGAACAGCCACTCACAGACTTACAGAATGATGTCCACTGTGCCGCGTCTCTCAAGTTCCATTGATGTCCCCACAGATACGCCTCATCCATATTCTCCACACAGGTGAAGTCCGTTGTCCCTGCAGCCAGCCGGCAGTGTTAGACTGCGGTCCTCAGAAAAATAAATAAATTAAAAGGAAAATCCAGTTTGTACACTCCTCTGTGATTGGGAACAATGCATAAAGCATGCCTGTACAGTCGGACTGTGCGCTCACACCAGGGCCATGCAGAAAACTGAGTTTTATCAGGTGGCACAGCTCTCTGTGGCCGGGCACGACTCATGGGCATCGTGATCCTTTGGAAGTAATCCGATAGAAATGAAAGATGAAGTGACAGTACTGACATGGTCCGTCCAGCAGTGTTCACCTGACCTACATGTCTCTGGATGTGGGACGAAGCCGGAACACCCGGAGGGAACCCATACAAACACAGGAAGAACGTGCAAACTCCACACAGAAAGAGCCCAAGTGGAATGTAATCTCATAACCTTCTTGCTGTGAGGCAACAGTGCTAACCACTAATCCACCGTGCTGCCCTCAACCTTAGAGTCACAATTAGTTTGTGATTAATCTCACATTGTTCTTCATGGGTTTACTTTATAATTTTTTGCATATTACTCATATGGCTGAAGGTTTTCTCCCTGTTTGTAAAAATAAGTTAAAAAAAAGTATTTTATAAGCAGATATAAGTTACATGTCTTCACAAAAGCAATTTCCAACATTTATTTTGAACAAACACAAGTTTAATGAATGAAGTCTCTTTATTTCAAATATGTTTAAAACAAAAATTCTATTAATGCAAAAAATTTAAACAGGTCGTGTTGATGTTGTGAAGTTGAATGTAGAAAACAGGCCCCGTTTGAATAGTTACAGAGTGTAGTATCACTGCCACCTGCAGGTTTAGCAGCACTGTATGGAGTGTTTATTGTGTTCCTTGGGTTTGTACTTGCAGGACTGTGGTGGAGACAAGTTTGTGATACAGGGCGAACTGCAACAATGTGGACTGACTGACAGCGAAACCTGCTTTAAATCAGTTACCATGGGGATATCAGGAGGCGCTAATGTAAGTGTGACACATACATTTTTGCCAATTTTACACCTGTGCTACACATATCCTGTGAACAAGAAAACTTGCTTTGTATGACAATCATTTCCACATAAATTTAGCATTATTTCATAATAAAAGATGACGGACCGATCAGAGCGCCTACGTCATTTCAGAGCATCAATAATGACTCACCGATTATCACCTTGTTTTTTGCTTAAAACAGCTTAGTTTCTGTTTAAAACTGACTTTAGAATGATTTAAGAGGTTTTAATTTGTCATTTTTATGGTTGATAATATCATTAATCCCTTTGATTGTTTTGGATGTAGATAGCCTGACTCAGATGTGCTGCTGTCGTCCAAAATGATACATGCACAGTGAAGGCAGGGCGGACCAATTTTTAGGGGGGACTGTCCAGTCAGCGACGCCGGTCCTCACATACTCTCTGCCCCCTAGCTCCTCCTCACATACAGCCACTAAACACAGAGAACACTTGAACAGATAAAACATTATAACATCAACATTGCTGTAGGGTCACTACACGTCTCCCCCCTTACAAAGTCCCTCGCCCCAAGGGATCACATAAAAAAAAAATCCCTGAGGTGGTCCGAGCGCTTTCCTCTCTCTGAGGCCACCTTAGAGTGACACCAGTGGCTGCAACCTGCAGTCTTGGAACAACATGCTGAGGAACCAGAAGTGAGTGTTGGTGGTGGGGAATTAGCGGGGGAAACCATCATTGAGTATGGGGGTGTGGTTGTCTCGTTTCTCGGTTAAGGTGTTGAGGGTCCAGGATGCAGATGTGGATGTACATCACCTGTGTATGGGGCCAGCCTGTCCTCTGGAGGGCCACCCATCGCCCCCTAGGTGCAGCTGGTCCCAGATACCACCTCCACCCAGCTTCTCCAATACCTCACAAGGCCCCACCCGGTGACAGTCTATTGTAGGGCACCGGCCCTTCATCCTCCCTGGACTATACATCCACACCAGGTCCTCAGCCTTGAAGTGCCTCCCTCTGGCCCTCAAGTCATAGTTTTCTTGTCTGCTTCATGCTTGCTTTCTGCAGCTGGTCACAGGCAAAAAGCTTGAGCTGAGTCCATTCTATCCTGGGCAATTCTGGCATGTTCTGGACCTAGTGGAACATCTGGTGAGTCTGGAGGTTTGCCAAAAATCATTTCTGCTGGTGTCCGCAGGTCTCTTCCCAAAATGAATAGGGCAGGTGTGCATGAGGTTGAATCCTGCACAGCCGGCCTGTAGCCAATAAGACGAGGGAGATGTGTTTCCCTATTGCAGTTCCTTGATTGGCCACTTGAGTTGGTTCCAAAACAGAGTAGTAGGGCAGCATAGCGAAACAATTGTTCATGTTGTGGAAAAAGCATGGAATTGTGGCACACATATTCGAAATTAACTAAATTAAAAGTGAATGCAAATTATTGGTTGAAATAAAAGGATTAATAAATGGAATAGTTTTGGTTGTGTTGAAAGCATGGTCTCCAAAGTAAAAAGGTCAAACAAGGTCACTTCCATTGAATTTTATGACGTATGACATATGTTACCCTGTAACATGATAACTAAGCATGACAGATGGTGCAAACTATTTCTTTTTAAAATGCTATTAACTCAACCAATAATTTGCATCATTTTTTTTTTTTTTTTTACCAAAATTGGAGCAACTTAACTTTGACCCCTGTACAACCTGAAACTGACCTTTGTCACCATTTTTGCTGGTTTTATAATACACCCCATAACTGCATGGAATTCAGTCATAGATAGTCCAAACTGTACCTTTTTGGAATCGTTATGATCAGACAAATAATTGTATAGTTTTCAACATGATTGGAGTATTTTTAAATTTTAACCTTTGTAATTTTTTATTGACCCCTGTAGCTCATTATAGGTCAGCTCCAGGATGGCTCAATATCTGAAAATAAACATTAGGTTACTTTAGAGTATTGTGCCAAATTCCATGCTTTTATCACCAAATGAACAATTTTTATGGAAATTTTAGCTAAGCTGCACCACTAGAGCATATTCCCATAGGAACTCTATGTTAAATGTCCACTTGAGACCAGAAATAAACATGTTTACAGCCTGGTACCAAAAACTGTTTTGCTCTCTATAGATGGTGTCTCCCTCCATGACACTGTAAGGGGGGGGCATTTTTTTTTTTTCTAGCTTCTCAGTTTAAGACATTTTAAGCCATAACATTCTGTATAACTGTGGGCACGGTTGCTTTGAGTGACGGTGGCTGAGCCCAGTGACTCCGCCTTTCAGAGCGTCCGACCGTAACTTCAGTAGCTCAATGAAGTTGACCCCCCCCACGTAAAAAAAAAATCCAAGCAAACACACTGAGTGGTTAGTGCTTTGTTTGTGCAGATTTGTACCGTTAAAATTTCATTTGTGCTGTTATGGTTTTTGAGATATTAAAGATGATTTTTTCGGTCATTCAGAGGTCATTAATCCCCCAGCTTGCTCCAAAATTACCCAGACTAGTCTACTTTTTTAGTGCTTCATTTGTGCTGATTTGTGCTGTTAAATGTTTCATTTGTGCTGCTATAGTTTCTGAAATAGTGCAACTTTATTTACAGAGGGTCACATATCTTGACCTGAATTGATTACGTCCGTGTTCTGAAACGTTTATAATGTGTTAATGTACATATGTGTATAATAACTTCTGAGGGTGTTCAACCTGTGTTATTATTGAAAAAATGTAACATATTTTTATGTTAACAAATGATTTACATTTTTAATGAACTGTGCTTTATCTTTACTTCGTCATCACATTTCTGACATTAAATGTAAATGCTTCATGGTTTATTTCAGAATGTGGAGTGTTGTATTTTAACTTAAAATTGAACTGTATTATGAACATTCTATACTCCCCATTAAAAACTGCACAAAACAGAGGTCTTTCACAGCGAATCAACAAGTACTCTAAAAAAAAATTTCAATGACCTTTACACAATTTTACCATCTCAGTTGTATTTTTACAGCCCTCAGATAATCTGATGTCAAGACACAATAAATGGACTTGTAAAATACAGAGGTTTTAGTTACAATACAGAGTTAGCACATGGTATTGCTAACATTTTCAAAATTGAACATGTAAAACCTTCATTTGCAAATGCATAAAAAACCTAAGTAAGTGTGTAGCTTGCTGGAGACTGATATGCTTTGTCTCCAGGCAGATTATATGGGCCACAATTAATCTTTTGTATGGATACGATGAATTATTTACCAAAAGCAGTGGGGACGGTGGTAGCGCGCTCACCTGCTTGCCTTCCCGTGGCGTACGTGTGCCCACCGTCGTCCGCAAAAATAAAACTCTTAATATCTCAGGAACTATATACCAGCACAAATACTTATTTTCCTCACTGTATTGAGGAAAATAAGTATTTGAACACTCTGCGATTTTGCAAGTTCTCCCACTTAGAAATCGTGGAGGGGTCTGAAATTTTCATCTTAGGTGCATGTCAACTGTGAGAGACATAATCTAAAAAAAAAAAAAAATCCGGAAATCACAATGTATGATTTTTTTAAATAATTTATTTGTATGTCATCATCTCCCCAGCTTGCTCCAAAATTAACCAGACTAGTCGACTTTTTTAGTGCTTCATTTGTGCTGATTTGTGCCATTAAGACCTTCATTTGTGCTGCTTTATAGTTCCAGTTTATGGTAGAACCTGTTCCATAGTTATCGTATTAATCACTGCACTGTAACATTTCAAAGTGGGGAACTAGCATCCTGCTAGCATTGTATGGAATTCATCAAAACTGTAATAATTACACAGTGTATCAGTAATAACACATTGCTTCAGTAACATGTTTTGTTTTTTCCTCAAAAGGTGATCAGTATCCAAGCTAACGGCAAAGTGTTTCTGAATGGCATCTACGCTCAGTTACCGTTTTCTTCTGGTAAGAAAGAGTATGCTATACATGATAGACTACAGACATTGTCTACAGTATGTAACATTTAGAAAAATAGAAGGGCAGACACAGAGTGCATACCTCTGTCAAAGCCCAGAAGTCCCCGTCACTTTAAACTGAGGCCCAGTCAAAATGCCAGTCCTCAAACCCCTGTATTGGACCAACTCTGTCTGGTCTGGAACCACATAATAATCTAGATGTGGTTTTAAAAATCTATATTTTCATAGTACGCCCATGGATACACAATCATAGGATCCTGAAAATTGTTCTGTGAACCTGATCATGATCTTAATCCTGATCACTCATTGATTATCATTGCTGACATTAGACCCTGATCACTGACATTTGTGCATGAACACTAATCTATGCTCCTGATCACTCATCTTTGGTCATGTACTTGGATCTCATCATTCATGTTGATCTTGATGTTTGATTGTAGTTACTTATCTTTAATCCTGAACTTTGATCCTTGTTCCTCATTTCTGATATTGAGCTCTGATTTTTATTGCTGATTGCTTTGAATGGCAGGGTGAATCCTGTCTTTTGAATGTGGTTCCTGAAATGAGATACTGGTAGGATCAAAGGAATCAGGATCAAAGATCAAAAGCAGTATGGTTGCTTGATCTGGAAATGTTCCAAATTTTAATGGGTTTTTCCTTGGCCAATGGCAAATCTTGCCACCAAATTAAATACAACCAGTTCATTTCATTTTGAGATATACTGTTGACAAACAAAAAAACACACAAAAAACAATAATAATAATAATAATAAACACAATGTCTGAGCTTCAATCAATCCATCTGTTTATGCAAATTGTTGTCTGGATCACAGTCTACCATCTACTTGGTGTCTTGGACATCTTGCTGGACTTCAGGATCAGACTGTTTCAGTGTAGTTGTCACAGAATTTGGATGCAGGATTTGCAAACATGGACACAGCTAATATCTTGAAAGGAATGTGGGAAAGAAAATGCCCCAACAGCTGCCAGAGGTTGCACTTGAGACACTCATCTTCACAGGAGGAGGAGGTGATTCATGTCTGATGGCACTCTGAGTATCATCCAGAGGAGTCGTTAGTGTTGGTGGAACCTCTGGGCTGCACTGTATGAGCGGTTGAGAAAGCAGACAGTGATGGTACTGACGTTACACAAGGAAGAATTTATTCGAGGAATGTGCCACATCTGACACACCATCTGTGATCTAGTGTCCCTCAGCCTGGTTACAGTGGAATCAAAGCATTAGTGTCTCCAAACCTACACCTCCTTCCCTTATCAAGTAGTAAAACCTCCTCTGGTTCTCCATAAGTAACCTGCCATTTGACACACATTCATTCAAGTTCTTTCAACTTCTCTCTTTATGCACAGAGTCACCACAGCAGGTCTTCTATGCATGAGCATTGTTGATTTGACATGTTTATGCCAGATTATCTGTGTGACACAACTCCACAATACATGGACAGTCGTCTTGAAATGTCAGCCGCCTTCTGTTTGGGAAGCAAGTGCACTGACCACCAGTGGCAGAGGATTTTCTAGAAAGACCTAGAACCAAGGAACCCAGTCATTTTCTTAAGTCATTGATAAGAGTCCAAATGTCTCAGACAGACAAACAGACCAGGAGATAGTGGGATTTTCATGCACTGTTCTGCAGTGACCTGAGTCCATAAGCTCCTCACAGACCTCATAAGTGGAGCTCCCAGAATCATGAATGCTATTCCTGAGATAAGTGAGGTTTCAGGATTCAATTTAATGGCGCCCTTCTTTAGAAAATAAAGGTAATTAATATAGAAGGATGCAGATCTTCCATATCCATTGTGTCCTGGGGATGTGGAGTCTCTCCAGTCATATGATTTGGCGCTATATAAATAAAAAAAATTGATATGTGCAGGTTACTGAATGACGTCCACCAGGATTTATTCTGTTTAGAGCAGACTTCAGTGTCACTGCAAGAACATCACGTGCAGCTTTTACAGTTAACTCCATCACAGGAGTTTGGCTGCATTTCTTCTCCTGCCTGCTGCTGTATGTGAACAGAAAGAACGTGCACAGCGATCATTCCCCGCAGAAAAGACAACGCTACCACCTGTAAGTTCAACAAAACTGTAAGTCAAACGAACCATACGGTACTTTGTGATCGTTTCACAGCAGTTCAACTGTAAAACACAAACATGCAAAAGCTTCTTCCTTCTGTCTTTCTGTATATGTGCATATGCATGTGCAGGGATGCCCAATGTGTGGCCCGCAGCCCAAATGTGGCCTGACTTTCCCTTGTGTCGACCTGCTTTTGGCAATTAACTGGCTTTCTGGAATTAATAAATTAGTCACTCATCTTCTACCGCTTAGTCCAATTAAGGGTCGCGGGGGGCTGGAGCCTATTCCAGCAGTCATAGGGCGCGAGGCGGGGTACACCCAGGACAGGACGCCAGTCTGTCGCAGGGCCACAAACAGAGAAACAAATACAGACACACCCACATGCACAATTTAAAGATTCCAATCCACCTAACCTGCATGTCTTTGGACGTGGGAGGAAACCGGAGCACCCGGAGGAAACCCACGCAAACACAGGGAGAACATGCAAACTCCACACAGAAAGGCCACAGGAATTGAACCCATGACCTTCTCGCTGTGAGGCAACAGTCCTAACCACTAAGCCACCGTACCGCCCATTAATAAATTACTCTTCAGCAAATTAAAAAGAGGTGATTCTATTATGCTGAAACTTCGCTTTAGATTTAGAATGTTAGGTTTCACTAAAATAGAAAGTATTTGGTTTTAATACATGTAATCCACACAAGATCAGTTTGTTTGGCCTTGGCCCTCCATTCTCATTCATGTATAGCCAATTTGAGACCCTCTGTTTTTAAGGTGGGAAAAAAATGAATGAAAAGAACAAACCCATGACATCCCTGATGACAGAGGTTGTTTCAACCACAAATACTAAAAGAATCCATGTAAGTTCCAAGAAATATGCACGAGTCCCAATAACAGTATATCTCAAACTGAAAGTGTCATGCTGTCTCTGTGACAAACCATGTGTTGCAGGGTTCAGTTTAACACCATCCATCTATAGAAAAAAAAATGCAAGAAAGCAATTAAATTAATAATACTACAGCGTGCATACCATGTGGGAAAGATAAATGGATTGTATTTGATTGTGCATTGCATCTGAACATCAGATTTCATTGACTGAATAGCGATAATAGCAAATGACAAGGAGACTCCAAATCTTTTACCTTGTGGAGTGACTGGGTCCCCAAATTCCCAAACTCTAATTCAAACCCTGAGGTTTTATTTCCTGTTGTCAAATTCTTACCTTATGATGCCATAATGATATGACCTGATAAAATTCAGGCTTCCCTGCTCTTTTGGGGTGTAGAGGTAAGAAATCTTCAGCTTTGTCACCCCAGCAGAGGTATGACTTTTCTGAGTTGTTTTATAATGTAGATAGAGCAAAAGTGGCCGATCCTGTTGAGGGTTTGGGGAACTGGAACCTGTAGCAGGACTTATTGAGTGAAAGGTGGCTACACCCTAGAAGTTGTGTACAGTCTAATAATACGTCACTGTGTCACTGTCTCCTCCTCCTCCACAACCATTAGTTGGGATTTCTGCCTTTCGAGGATCCTCCTTCTATGTGCTTGTACAGACATCTACTGGTGTGTTACTGGAAGTGCAGCTGCAGCCAGTCATGCAGCTTTACATCACACTCACAAGCTCATACCGGACCAAGACCTGCGGTACGTCTTCCTTCGTGAGGCATATTTGGTCAGTGGTGTGCTTTACACTGAAAAACATGATCTGGTCTCCCTGCAGGTCTGTGTGGGAACTTCAACAGCAATCAAGCAGATGACTTTCTTAAGCTCAGCGGTGTTCCAGATGCCACAGCAGCCGGTTTTGTTAATAGCTGGAAGACACGCGCAAGCTGTGCTGACATTAAAAGTAGTTTTGAGAACCCGTGCAGTCTGAGTCTGGACAATGGTTTGTCAGCTCTGCCTCCAGCATTCTCCATGTCATCACGTCACGATATCTAATGTTGAATTTGTCCTTTCACCAACAGAAAAGTATGCTCAGCACTGGTGTTCCATGCTGACTGATCCTCAGGGGGTGTTTGCTCCGTGTCACTTAGAGATCAGCCCCGAGCCTTACAAAGACGTAAGTCACTGCTGGGGTCAGACATTTCTCACGACTGTTCCCACTTTTCCAATTTGTAATTTATGAAGTCCCACTGCTGTTCAGACACTTTTTCTTCTTCTTCTTCTTTTTGCAGAATTGCATGTATGACAGCTGTAACTGTGAGAAAAGTGAGGATTGCATGTGTGCCGCAGTATCTTCCTATGTCCATACCTGTGCAGCTGCAGGGATTCAGATCAGTGACTGGCGAGGGACCATCTGTGGTCAGTGTTCACAGACGGACAAGTAGCTGTTCTTTAAACACAGATAAGCTCCATTCTCACGTTCACAGATATGCATCCAGGAAGGACAGTTTGAAAGGTTGTCCATACCTCGGAAAACCTTTTTGGGTACTGGAGGATCTCCATAATAAACTGGGATATTCCATCATCATGACACTGTGTTGCTTTCACCAAGGCGGGATTTTGAAGATGTTTGAACATGTCTTCTTTTTTTCTTTTTTTTTTAATCACAAACTTTGACATACTTTAGTAATCCCTCCCATTTGCGTTAAGCCTGTGATGTTGCCGTGCATGCTGTAACATCACTGGGAGGTTTTCTAGAAGTACCAAGGTCAGGCTTGCTAGGATTAGATGATGCGTACAGTTCTAAAGTTAGACCATGACTGTTTCTGCACATCACATGGTACAAATCCAGCACGTTACATCATTAAACTATACATTAGATCATATTTGTGGGCAACCATGAGCTGCATACACCAGTTTGTCATGGTTAGAGAATGTGACCTTCTGAGATGCGTATCACGGAGCATTGCAGTGCTGCAGTAGACAGGTTTTTATTATTTAAGGTTCATTATTTCATTCAAAGGGTTGCCTCCACTGTGCAGTGTTACAGCTACTAGTTGTACAGGGTTGGAATGGAATTTATTATTATTAGACTTTTATTCAACCAGATAACAACCCATTGAGATTGAGACCTCTTTCAGTATATAGAAGGAATAAGTCCTCACCACCATGTTGGCAAACAATGTCTCATTTAAATGGTTTGTGGGAAAATGTTTTAGTTTGTTCATCACATAGTGAATGAAAATAAATAGGTTCCACGCAGATTTAGTTATTTACTATACTACTATGTTCTGGTCTTCATTTCATTAGTCATTAATTAATTAATGACAATGATTTTCTTAAAACCCTTGAATTAAAGAGTAAAGTCAGCACGACAAGCACATCTTGATTGTTTAAGCCGAACTTCACTGTGGTTGGCGGAGACAAAAATAAGAATCTCTCATGCTGCATTCTCATCAGTGGCAGAAAAACCATAGTACAATTTCAGTCATCTGCAGTGGCAGATTGCAGGTGTGAGGTGTGACTATAATTTACTTCATTGAAAGTTACAACAGAGTTTTAGCATTTTGCACAGCGTTAAAACAGGAAGCCCTGGCTCTGATGGTGGCTTAAAAAGTTAACTTTTTATAAGGGTATGATGAATTCCATTCTGTAATATCACACAAATTATTCATGTTTATCTGTTTAAAACCAGGCAGTTTTGTGCACTTAAATAATCCTTCTGTTGCTGTCCATTTTTCCTTCTTTTTAAAAATAAAACAACATCTGGTTTATACTTGTGGCTGCAGTAAGCAACAAAAGTTGAAAAGTTTTAACTTTTGACATCAAGTCCCATCGTGGTCTGTTCTGTCAAGCTCACAGCCAGAGGTGGAGGAATTTTTCTGTCAACCTGTCATTGAAAACCGTGGAACATTCAGTTTTCCTGAATTTTTGCTACTTCCACGCAAGGTGTGAATGCAGCATCACTGTTCAAATACTGTGTATCTGTGTGTAGTTCACTCACTACATCCCAACGAGCTCTAAGCACAGAAATGAAGTCCTCAATCACATCTAGATTAAGCAAAAAGACTCAAACTGACAAAAATTACAGCAGAGATTAGTTTTAAAACCTAACTTAAACTTTAAAAAAGCTAAACCCAGTAGCTGCTTAAATGTTAAAAACATTCCAGATTTTCAGTTATTAAACACCAATAATTTTCACAATGCCAAAAATATTACAGACATTTTCATTTCCACTAAACCTGCTAACATTTATCAAGACTTTGAGCAATTGTGTAACTTCCTTGACCGAGGTAACAATTTTAAGCAGTACTTTATATTTTTGAAAATGAAATCATCAAACACCTCACTGCGGTAAGGCTAATCGTACGGGCACACAGGTGTGCTCGTAAAAACATCTGCACCAGTGAGGTAATTGTGCACCATGCTCACAGTCTACGCTTGTGTTTCCACCTCCGCAGGAAAGTACGCAAATTCCTGCCCCAGCAACATGGTCTACTCTGACCACATCACGGCCAGCGGGCGCAGCTGCCGTTGCATCGGTGTCTCCGATCTCCTCTGTCATGCCTCCTTCCCACCCATCGATGGGTGTGTCTGCGCAGAGGGAACCTACGTGGACGATTCTGGGAAGTGTGTGCCGCTGAAGGACTGTCCGTGCTTTGACAAGGGCTCTGTGGTTCCTCCTGGTCAGGTCATAAACAAGGACGGGGCCATGTGGTAGGAAAATTAGATTTGGCATTATTTTGTGAGTTTGATGTCTGTGAGATGAGATGAGATATACTTTATTGATCTCACAGTGGAGAAATTATGTTTACACTCCATTTACCTCAGACAGCAATTAGTCCACAATTATTACTTGTTTACCATAATAATTGCACACATCAGAATTAAAGACAGCACATACACATTTGACATTGTTTATGTGCACTAAGTTTGAAGAAGTCCGTTATCCGAATTGAGGCAAGTGGGTGAAGGCCACGCAGCAACCTGAGTCGTGCCACCGTCGGCTTGGGGGGAATAACGGGGGCTGCAGCTAAAACTGCACCACCCCCGCAGAAGGGGAAAGAAGTGATGTGAGCAGACGCCGGAGTGGGGAGTGTTGATGGGGGATAGGAGGGGGGTGGGGGGAGGGAATGGAGCATGCTTCAGTCCTGTGAAAAGCAGTTTATTGTCTTTGTGAGTTGAGATAAGAAACAGCCAAATGATCCCCAGGCCGAAGAAATTCCTCTGGAGGGAAAACAGTCGGGCAATTTGACCTTCAGGCTTGATAAGCCTGTAGTGTTATGGTTTGAGCAGTGAAAAACACTTTTTAACAGTTCCACTTGAACAACCAAATCCCAATTATGAATTAAGAATATTCCCAATTATGAATTAAGAATATTCACCGGCTTCTGAAATCTTCAACTTCAACTGCAAGGCATGCATCTGCTCCATGTCATAACTGCAAATTAAATTATCCCAGTAAACGCACTATGTACAACCCCTGGCAAAAATTATGGAATCACCGGCCTCGGAGGATGTTCATTCAGTTGTTTAATTTTGTAGAAAAAAAGCAGATCACAGACATGACACAAAACTAAAGTCATTTCAAATGGCAACTTTCTGGCTTTAAGAAACACTATAAGAAATCAGGAAAAAAAAATTGTGGCAGTCAGTAACGGTTACTTTTTTAGACCAAGCAGGGGGAAAAAAATATGGACTCACTCAATTCTGAGGAATAAATTATGGAATCATGAAAAACAAAAGAACGCTCCAACACATCACTAGTATTTTGTTGCACCACCTCTGGCTTTTATAACAGCTTTCAGTCTCTGAGGCATGGACTTAATGAGTGACAAACAGTACTCTTCATCAATCTGGCTCCAACTTTCTCTGATTGCTGTTGCCAGATCAGCTTTGCAGGTTGGAGCCTTGTCATGGACCATTTTCTTCAACTTCCACCAAAGATTTTAGTTGGATTAAGATCCGGACTATTTGCAGGCCATGACATTGACCCTATGAGTCTTTTTGCAAGGAATGTTTTCACAGTTTTTGCTCTATGGCAAGATGCATTATCATCTTGAAAAATGATTTCATCATCCCCAAACATCCTTTCAATTGATGGGATAAGAAAAGTATCCAAAATATCAACATAAACCTGTGCATTTATTGATGGTGTAATGACAGCCATCTCCCCAGTGCCTTTACCTGACATGCAGCCCCATGTCATCAATGACTGTGGAAATTTACATGTTCTCTTCAGGCAGTCATCTTTATAAATCTCATTGGAACAGCACCAAACAAAAGTTCCAGCATCATCACCTTGCCCAATGCAGATTCGAGATTCATCACTGAATATGACTTTCATCCAGTCATCCACAGTCCACGATTGCTTTTCCTTAGCCCATTGTAACCTTGTTTTTTTCTGTTTAGGTGTTAATGATGGGTTTCATTTAGCTTTTCTGTATGTAAATCCCATCTCCTTTAGGCGGTTTCTTACAGTTCAGTCACAGACGTTGACTCCAGTTTCCTCCCATTCGTTCCTCATTTGTTTTGTTGTGCATTTTTGTTTTTGAGACATATTGCTTTAAGTTTTCTGTCTTGACGCTTTGAAGTCTTCCATCTTCCACCTTCCCATGTTGTTTGTATTTGGTCCAGAGTTTAGACACAGCTGACTGTGAACAACCAACATCTTTTGCAACATTGCATGATGATTTACTCTCTTTTAAGAGTTTGATAATCCTCTCCTTTGTTTCAATTGACATCTCTCGTGTTGGAGCCATGATTCATGTTAGTCCACTTGGTGCAACAGCTCTCCAAGGTGTGTTCACTCCTTTTTAGATGCAGACTAATGAGCAGATCTGATTTGATGCAGGTGTTAGTTTTGGGGATGAAAATTTACAGGGTGATTCCATAATTTATTCCTCAGAATTGAGTGAGTCCATATTTTTTCCCTCTCCTTGGGGAAAAGTAACCATTACTGTCTGCCACAATTTTTTTCTTGATTTCTTATAGTGTTTCTTAAAGCCAGAAAGTTGCCATTTGAAATGACTTTAGTTTTGTGTCATTTCTGTGATCTGCTTTTATTCTACAAAATTAATCAACTGAATGAACATCCTCCGAGGCCGTTGATTCCATAATTTTTGCCAGGGGTTGTAAATGCAACCTTAACTTTGGTTGACATTGAATGTTGCCACATTTTATTATGTTGTGAGAATTACTGAGTAATTCTGTAAATGTTCATGTTTCACTTGATTTCATACAAAGTAAAGTTTTTTTTTTGTTTTGTTTTTTTGGAGCAACACTTTTATTAACATTTTTTATGATAGATGTGCAGTGAACAGTGCATTAAAGTTAAAATTAAAATACACAATTACAAAAATATTGCAGTTGTTGAAATGGGTGATAATTCATCTTTCGCTTTTATTTCTTTTCTTTTTTTTACATTAGCACCTGTAAGGAAGGTAAACTCAGCTGCATCGGACAGATTGAAGATCAGCCGTGTAAGTTTTTACTTTAGCCTAAAGCACTTAGTTTTACTATTTATTGTATAAGCTTCTGATATACTTTCGGAGGGGAAAATAACCAAAACAAAAATACTGAGGAAGACACAAACCAAAAGACACAACAAAAGTAGAATTGTATCTTGATGAATGAAAAATCTAACTATTTTCAGCGTATTTGGTAATGATGACCGTTTGTATCATAGTACTGCTTTCCACATTAACTTCTGTATTTTCTGGAGTATTCATCATTTTTTTTTTTATCTCCCCCGGTATGAAATGGGGGAGATATAACGATCAGCATGTCCATCAGGATGTATTTGGATGATCCCTCAACACCAGTCGATTAAGGTGACCTTGGGGTCAGTTTCAAGGTCACAGCAAATTATTCAAGATATTTCCATTGCCACCCTTGTTAGTGTGATATCTCAAGAACCAGATGATCAATTTCATTCATATTTAGCATAATGGTGCACTTGGCTGATCCTGTGACACTTTGCATGAGGGATTTGTGGGGCCGTGACGATATGTCATCTCCTGATGGCTCTTGTTTGTATAATCAGCTCTTTAATTTGAGATTTTTGTGCATTGTTGGAGTGTACTTTTTATTTATGGGCATTTAGTCTTTTATTGTTAGAGTTTATTTTGTTTAGTGTTTTGATTCCTGGGAAAGTGCGATATAAATGGTCATTATTATTATTAATAATAATGAATGTGTGATTTTTTTCAGTATATAAGTCACACAGGAGTACAAGTCACAGGACCTCCCAAACTAGTGAAGAAAAAAAAATGTGATTTATACTCGGGAAATGTGGTATATTTGTGTAAATTTTCAATAATATGAAACATTTGATTAAAGCATAAAAATGCATCTCTCATACAACTTTGTCAGTATTGTAGAATGTGAAATTAAATCAAATCAAATCAATTTTATTTATATAGCGCCAAATCACAACAAACAGTTGCCCCAAGGCGCTTTATATTTTAAGGCAAAAGTCATACAATAATTACAGAAAAACCCCAACGGTCAAAACGACCTCCTATGAGCAAGCACTTGGCGACAGTGGGAAGGAAAACTCCCTTTTAACAGGAAGAAACCTCCAGCAGAACCAGGCTCAGGGAGGGGCAGTCTTCTGCTGGGACTTATAAAATTACTGATTTTTTTTTTTTAAATTAATTTCAACGATGTCGTTTTTCACAGCGGCCTGTACTCCTCCCATGCTGTTCTTCAACTGTTCCTCTGGTGGCCCCGGGGCAAAAGGAACCGAGTGTGAGAAGAGCTGCAATACATTAGACATGGCCTGTGTGAGTCACCTTTTCCCAGACACAAGTAACATTTTCCACATTGAAATTATTGGATTACATGGAAAACAGTTTGGAAAGACAACCTCATGTTTTCCAGGTGAGCACAGAGTGTGTTTCTGGCTGTAAGTGTCCAAATGGGATGATATCTGATGCAGGAAGCTGCATCAAGCCAGAGCAATGTTCCTGTGTTCACAACGGGATTTCCTACAGTCCTGGACAGACCATCAAAGTGGACTGCAACACCTGGTATGGAAACCGCAACTCGACTGCAGACAGCTGGGGACTTTGGATGACATCGTCTATGTGTATAAAGTAAAAGTTGAGCCTTTTATTGTCAGCCTAATGCAGTCTAATTTTCTTCTGTTCACAGCACGTGTAAAGACAGAAAGTGGCAGTGTACGAGCAACCAGTGCGACGCCACCTGCTCGGTCTATGGTGCTGGACATTATGTAACTTTTGATCAGAAGCGCTTCACTTTCGATGGAAGCTGTGAATATGTACTCACTCAGGTATGACTTCAACATGCATAATAACTTAGAGAAACCATAAACACACTCATTAGAGCGTATAGGACCAAAGCCCAAAAATATCTTGGGTCTAGACCAGAGAGGGGTAACAAGTGCCAAAATAATACAGGTGTTCTTAGTAACCAACCCCCTCAGCAGGTGATTTCACTGGTGAGTTCCTCCTCTCCTGATCATGTGTGAAATCAGCTGCTGAGGTGATCAGTAGCAAGGAAAACTTGCACCGTCTCCACCTTCTTGGTCCTTCATGGTCTACATCATGAGCTTGAATTTTTTTTATTTTTTTTTACCCAAAAACGACCCCAGTTTCAAGCTGGCATCACACGGATAAATTGATCAAACAAGAACTAGGTCATACATAGGTCCTGAGGCCCATTGGTGGCAGTACTTATCCCTAGAGTTCATAACATGGAGCAGAGGGGACGCCAGTCTGATGCAAGTTACTTCCTCAGCCAAAGCCAGTACCCATTTATAGCTGGTTGGACTTGGACAAAGCAGATGAAGTATCTTCTCCAAGATGGGTTGCACGACTGGGAATTGAAATCTACATATTGGTAGCCCAGAAAGCCCAGAAATTCCCTATTTACCAGACTAAGTTGCAGTTTTCTGTTTTGTTTTTTACGGATTTGGGAGGTCCTGCAGCTTATTCTCTGGTCTGACTTATACCCCCGTCACACATACGCCGCTTGAGGCTGAATTGCGTCACAATGACACTTCCGGCCATAATCGGGAAATACTGAGGCGCGGTCTAAAGAACAAAGGACGGCAGTCTGTGAACATCGACATATTTGGTCCCATTCACTCGGCTGTCCCGAGTGTGTTGCACATGTTCAAAACACTCTTGGCACCATCGAAATGCGACGCACATCTGATGGTGGTCTATATGCAGTTTTTGCGCAGCCCAGTCTCACGTTTTTTTTTTTCGTGCTCCTGTCACGAAATGAGTCAAATTTTCGTGATGGGATTTTTTTTAACTCACTGTTGCTAACCCTACTCCTACCCCCAACCCTAACCTTAACCATAACCTAATTCTACTCCTTCCCCCAATCCTAACCATAAGTACCCCCGACCCCCCACCACGCAGCCATCACGAATGAATTAGAATGAATTTGTGCTGCCGTGATGAAAATGAGGCGCTTTTCATCACAATATCATGAACCAGTAGATTAATGTATATTTTGTGCTGCTGAATCATGACTTGCCATGAGACCAGGTTGTTTTTGCGCCATGTAATCGCAGTCTGTGTATTCTGACGGGATCAAAACAGCATCTGAAACAATCTGATCGTGGTTGATTGAGCTCTGAGATTGATCGGTCACAGCAAAGCCTCAGCCACTTCACAGAGGAATCTCACTTCAGCCACTTGTGCCTGGAGTGTTATTCTTCTCAGTACTTACTAAGCATAAGCAAGCCTGTGCAGCTAAAAATGTAAAATACCCCAAAATGTAAAATTTCCACTCTAAAATGTAAAACCCAATACAAAATGTAAAATGGATTTTCAGGGTCATACTGACAGCCACAAAAAAGACAAAAAGTGTAAAAACAAACAAACAAACAAAACAAGAAATACAAACAAACAGATAAGATGAAAATGCTTAAAACCAACAAACTGGACGCTACACCATTGTCCCCCGCAGACGGACAGATGCCAGGAGGACTAACAGCCACAAAACATAAAATGTAAAACTGCTGAACAAAGGTATAGACAGAATTTTTACAACTGTTTCTGTGTTTATGTTTTGCGTTGTCTTGACCACAAAATGTAACATTACAAACCCTAATTAAAGTATATACTTTGCCTTTTATTTTTCTTGTCTTTTATCGATATATTGTCAGGGCACAGGCAGCAAACATATACATGTGAGGGATGAAGACAATAGGCCAATAGTGGGTGGACAAGGGAATGGAGACACGACCGGATCAGATGGGCCACAGGTGCACATGCAAACAGGATGGATGACAAGTGCACAGGAACACCTACACACAGACAACAGCAGGACGGCCAGTGCACAGGAAGGGACGCATGAGGGGCTCACGCACAAACTCACACACGACTGACAGATGACACAGACAGCAGGACGACAGGTGCACATACAGGATCAACCGGGACTCATACTAACACACACACCCACACAGGACACAGGAGACAGACACGACAAGTGACAAAGGCTCAAATAACAGACACAGAGACCAAACAATAACCCAAGCCCGGACCGAAACCCCAACAAATAATACTAATAATAAAGATTACAGAAATATGCATGAGGTACACCAAAGGGTAACTAGATACAATTCATAATGCATTCAGTAACGTGACACACAATACCATGACAGACATTATTAACGTATCATATTAATCACTCCTTTCAGATACAATTAAACTATAGGATACCAGGTCTTCTCTGGCAAAGCAGGTTCTTACCATACTGTCAAAGAGGAAGCTTAATCTGTAAGACATCAAACATGGCAAGTAGCTTTAAATTTGATGTTATGTAATGCACACTTTTTTTACATTTTATGTTTTGTGGTCATACATGACATAACATAAAACACAATTTTCAATTTATTTTCATTTATATAGCGCCAAATCACAACAGAGTTGCCTCAAGACGCTTCATACAAGTAAGGTCTAACCTTACTAACCCCCAGAGCAGCAGTGGTAAGGAAAAACTCCCTCTGAGGAAGAAACCTCAAGCAGACCAGACTCAAAGGGGTGACCCTCTGCTATGGCCATGATGCAGACACAAATTACAGAACAATTCACAAAATGAATATACAGGAAATGCTGTTGGTGCACAGGACAGGAGGGTCTCCAGCACAAATACCACACCCATCTCTGGATGGAGCTGCACCTTAAACAGAGAGAAAAAACAGAATCAGGCACAAATAGAGAAATATTGTAAAAACTTTACATCAATACATCTGTCCAACAGTTTTATGTTTTATGATTTGAGGCTGTTAGCGCAACTCTCAAAATTACCCCTGTTACAATCTGCATGATATTTTTATGAACATTTTACATTTTGTGGAATTTTATGTTTTGCGGCTGCACAGAGAGCCTGAATTTAAATCAAGTGGTAAATTGAGAGCCTCATGCTTTGGCTCTCTTTGCCATTTGAATATGCAACAACAGCAACACCAAAGAAGATGATTATTTGATCAATCTCATGTTCCAATTTAGGCCTGGCGATCAACTGGTGTGCTGTCCAGGGTGTACCACGCCTCACACCCTATGACTGCTGGAATAAGCTCCAAACACCCCACGTGATGCTTAGTTGTAGTGAGCGGGTATAAGCAAATGAATGTTCCATTTTAATCTCACTGAGGAATAACACCTCAAGAGCATTAAACTCCCATCCTTAGGACAGAAACTTGCTCCCATTCCAAAGTTAGCAACACGCCTCCTTCTGGCTAATTATCACAGCCTCAATGATACAAACTGCGAATGATGGTAAAACAGTTTGATTCACTCACAGTCCTCACAGAATGCAGAACTAGAACACTACACAGATATCAGCTGTGGCTGTTGGCCAGGCACACAAAGGTCAAACAGTCGCTGCATGATGCTCACTGAGTACTGATTTGTGTGTTTGTTTTTCATCAGGACTACTGTGGCAGTGTCCAGACTAACAGTAGCTTCAGAGTCATCACTGAGAACGTTCCCTGTGGAACCACAGGAACCAGCTGCTCAAAGAACATCAAGATCTTTCTGGGGGTAAGTAATAAAAATCATAAAAAGAGCGACGAGGTTCAAACCAAGCACCTTTTTCCAAGTTTGCCTATAATTCAAAATGTAGAACTCTTGAGAACAAATCTTTATCTCATAAAGGACACATTTTGAGGGAAATCAGAATTTGTACAAAATTTAGTTAACTCTTCTTGCCATATCAGTCTCTAAAAAAATCCACAGAGGTCAGACATTAGGGTTAGGAATTCAAAATTTTACAATATTCCCAGTGAAGGTTAGCAGTTCACTTCCCCTGCCTGAAAACAGCAAAAGCTAAATCCTGTTTTCTTTCCTCTATTGTTCACTGGCAGAGGCTCGATGATCATTCTACTTCTACCCTTGTAATACTTCAGGGGTTCAATGGGTTCATGGGTTCTCACGACAGCAGCAGCCAACAGCTTTAAACTGTTACCAAGTGGGCTACTGGCAGTGATGCCGGTAACGCGTTACTTACTAACGCGTTACTCTAATCTGACCACTTTTTTTAGTAACGAGTAATCTAACGCGTTAATCTTTCCAAATCAGTAATCAGATTAAAGTTACTTCTCCATGTCACTGTGCGTTACTATTATTTTTCATTGTGGGTCGATAACAGCATTAAACTTGGTCTGTGGGCAGGAGGTCAGGGTTCAACTGAACTGCCCACTTTCAGTGAGCTGTGAGCTTTTCATCCACGGTTTTTTGCAGCTGCTCGACTCGTCCTCACCTCTTAAAGCGCGGTGATCAGCACACCTGCACTGAGCTTTACAAAGACATTTTTATACTTTTTCCCCTCCTTTATTTAGAATTCTGAGCTGAGCCGCTCCGTATCGTCTCGTTAAAAACAGCTGATACTCCGCGACGCGTCAACAACTAACACTATTTTCAACTCAAATGCACCTAAACTCTCTTTCTGAGGACCACATGATGTGAAAACGCAATAAAACTTTCTTACCTGTAAATCTGGTCCTGTTTTCTGCATAAATAAATGTTATCCATTCTTTGTGCTCAAACGCCAAAGCAGGGGCGAATCCAGATGGAATGGGGGCGTGGGGCAGGGATGTGCCCCACGCCCCCACAACACCCCTAGATTAAAGGTCCAGTTTTGAAGCCGTTTTTTACTACAACTACTAATATTGCTTAAAATAATAATAATTTCGACAAGTAAAATGTTTAGAGAGTTAGAATTTAATAGTTACATTTCTAAACAATGTAGGTTTGAAATTGCAAGTTTTACTGTTACAGTGCTGTCAACAGTTAAATATGAGGTCAAGAAAGAGGTCTTTATTTTACTTTTTATAAAACAAGTATTTATTTTCATTGAAGTCAAGAAAGGGTGACTATAAAGTGAGTTGTTGTCGGCAGCTGTGGAAAGTAACTAAAAAAGTAACTAGTAATCTAACTTAGTTACTTTTACAATTGAGTAATCAGTAAAGTAACTAAGTTACTTTTTCAAGGAGTAATCAGTAATCAGTAATTGGATTACTTTTTCAAAGTAACTGTGGCAACACTGGCTACTGGAGCTTGCCAACAGGAGACTCAACCACACATTACCAGCTTCTTTCACAGTTCATAGCTTCATGTTGGAGTGGAATCAAGCAGGATTGTAAAATGGAGAACCAGAACAGGCTTCCATGTGTCTTATGGCAAACTGCAGCTGCAATTTCACATGTTTAGTTTAAGAAAATGGGAATGGACAGCATGGTGTCTTAATGGTTAGCACTGTTGCTTCACAGCAAGAAGGTCATGGGATATATTCCCACCTGGGCCCTTTCTGTGTGAAGTTTGCATGTTCTTCCCATGTTTGCGTGGGTTCCCTCCGGGTGCTTCCACCCACATCCAAAAACGTGCATTTTAGGTGCACTGAAAACTCCCTTGAATTTCAGGAAATTTCAAAGCTGACCAAGACTATAAACTTTCATCTGTTTTTAATTAGAGTGCAGAATTGATTCTGACAGAGGGAAGCTACCAGCTACTTTCAAGTGGAAATGAAGAAACGGTTCCATTCCGTTATAGAACGGTGGGCATCTACCTGGTTATTGAAGCCAACAATGGGCTCATTCTTATGTGGGACAGAAAGACCAGCCTGTTCATCAAGCTCAGCCCTAAATATAAGGTAACCCCACAACACATTTCAGTTTAACTTTAACCCAAGGAAAATCAAGATTTGTTTTGTCATTTAAATGAAGTTGAGTAACTCTCTGTTTTTAGGGGCGTGTTTGTGGGCTGTGTGGGAACTATGACAACACTGCAAACAATGACTTTACAACAAGGTGCCATGCTGTGGTAGTCAACCCGCTGGTGTTTGGGAACAGCTGGAAGGATTCCCCGAGCTGCCCGGATGTTGAAAACATCACAAACCCCTGCAGAGCAAACCCATATAGACAGTCGTGGTCCCAGAAACAGTGCAGCATCATCCAGAGTGAAATCTTCTCTGCCTGCCACTCCACAGTACGTCTTTCTTATATTGTTTTTTTTGTTTTTTTTTAATGTGTTTTATTTTGGTAACTACTGTAAGAAATATTTTGCCAGGCTGTTGACAAACTCTATTGATGATGATGATGATGATGATGATGTTGTGGGTAAATTTATAGTTGTAATGGTGAGTGAAAAGTCTGACCCCAGTGTAGAGAACAAATGAGGTGATCAGAGTTCATAGTTCTTTATTTTTTGGCAGAAACCAAAAAGTAGCTGGCAGAAAAACAGTATGCAGGCAGATTGGTGCATGTTGACAGTGTCAAACCTGTAGTGACATTCATGTCTTTGGGTCCTCAATTCTTGAGGTCAGGAGTTACCTGTGAAGACCTTATGAAATCATGACATCCCTTGACACGTATGCGCATAGTGGCCGACTGTCTGCTGAATGCTTTCTGGAGTGGTGGCGAAAATGATGGCCAAAAATCTGGAACAGTCCTCACACATACCGCGGGAGAGCCACTGACATGGCGTGCAGTGCACACGCGAAAGTTGAGCAACATTACTGTGGCCTTTGCAGGTGCAAAATTTGTGCGTGAATACCATGCGGCACTCTCACGGATGATGAGAGCCACTGCCACAGCTGAAATGATGCCATGTTTGTGCAGATAGTGCTCAGGATGGATGTGGACTATTACATAGTTATTATGTGAAAGAGGCTGTGAAAATTCCCCCCACTTTAGGCAGAAAAAGCACAGAAAATAAAAATGAATTAAATAAATAATAAAGAAAGAAGAAAAGCATGAACAGCCACTCACAGACTTACAGAATGATGTCCACTGTGCCGCGTCTCTCAAGTTCCATTGATGTCCCCACAGATACGCCTCATCCATATTCTCCACACAGGTGAAGTCCGTTGTCCCTGCAGCCAGCCGGCAGTGTTAGACTGCGGTCCTCAGAAAAATAAATAAATTAAAAGGGAAAATCCAGTTTGTACACTCCTCTGTGATTGGGAACAATGCATAAAGCATGCCTGTACAGTCGGACTGTGCGCTCACACCAGGGCCATGCAGAAAACTGAGTTTTATCAGGTGGCACAGCTCCTCTGTGGCCGGGCACGACTCATGGGCATCGTGATCCTTTGGAAGTAATCCGATAGAAATGAAAGAATGAAGTGACAGTACTGACATGGTCCGTCCAGCAGTGCTGCTGACGTGCTATGCGCACCAGCCAAGGGTAGTCACCGGCTAGCAGCATTAAACTTAATTCTCATGTCTGTCCTCACAAAAGTAAATGAATGAATAAATAATTAAATAAGCACTGAATCCGGTTCATGCAGCTTGTGCGTCCAGCCTAGAGCCCGTGTACATCAGGTGTGCACTGACCAGGAGCATTAAACTTAAATCCACCTCTGTCCTAAGGATAATGAAGAAATAAACAATAAGTCCTGTTTGTGCAGGTTGTCTGTGGCAGGACAGGATGTGTTCAGTGCTGACCAGGACCATTCATCTTAAATCCACTTCTGTCCTCAGAAAAATTAACACATAAACTGAGGTAAACACAATGAATCCAGCTGTGCAGCTCGTCTGTGGCTGGACAGGACACGACCAGCTCGCTCACGCTTGTGCACGTCACGTGTGTGCCGGCCTGCTGCAGAGCGGAGTGGTTGGAGGCTGCTGGGCTGTTCAGTCACTTCCAGAAGCACTGTTGCTCTCCGATCATACTCCTTACTAGATAGCTGTGAGACTTGGATGCTAAACACTAACCTATGGTGATGACTAGAGGTATTTAGTACTAGATCTCTTCAGAGGACCCTTAAGTACAAACCAATGGTTATGGGAGACTCCACTGCAGGTGATCCAGCATATAGGTCCCTTAGTTTTGAGGAGCCCAATAACTGTAAAAATCCATGTGTCCATGCATGCATCACGTGGCTGTCGCAGGTAAGTGGTTACTTTCAAGAAGTGGATATGGCAGGGTTATGCTCCAGGATTCAAGAAGCTTCTGTTGTCCATGAAAAATGAAAAACATGTCCCTTAACCAAATGTCTAATTCTGAAATTAGATACATAAATGTGTGAAAGCACACTTTTTGTGATGGTTCCATCACATTAAAGTGAAATCTCTTCCTTTTTCTGCTCCACTGTCTGTATGTATAAATATGGATTGTTGAATATGTTTTTGACCCTCCTCAAGAAATCTTAATAACATTTTGAATTAACAAAAACTACATATTAAAATCAATGGTGGCCTCCTACGACCAACATGATAGTTCCTCTCTGCTTGTATTTTATTTAGCACATTAGAAGATGCCAACATCACCCTAAACAGGAGGTTCACTAATTCTCACCTCTGTCTATCAGAACCCAGCATCTCAGAGCAGAAAATGCTGTAGTTTCAACAGTTGCTTATGGAAAAAGTAACCTCCTTACTGACTCCCTGCCTCAATTATTATAACAGAGAAAATAATTTATGTTTTTTTATTAAAATAAACACTTTTAAAGTATTTTTTTTTCTATATCCCACAGTTAACATAAGTTTAAATAACTGGAGACAAAAGGAACATTAATCATATGATAACTCAGAACAAATGTGGCACGTTTAGTATGGTAAAGCATAATAATAATAATAATAATTATAATGTTGTTGAAGTGACACCCCTTAGGGCCCCTTCACACATAGTATGAATAAGTACAAATCAGGGCAAATCACATCGGAACAGCTCGTATGAGAAAACCATGAAAACCTCGAGCCAATGGGCAGGCGTGAATGAACCCGCTGCAATGGTTTCGTGCATGCGATGGTGTCGTGCACGAGCGTGCACGAATCCGTCGCAGCGGGAACACAGTGCGAGGGGTTGGTAAGGTTAGACCTTACTAGTGTGATGTGCCTTGAGGCAAATTTGTTGTGATATGGCGCTATGCGTATACATGAAAGTAAATTGAAATTGAGCAGCTGGAGTATGTGTAACCACATCGCGCAACTGCTGTGAAAAAAAATACATGCCACCCATGGGATTTGAACCTGCAATTTACAAAAGCTCTGATTACCAGATGGAAACTTTACTTGTGCGCTACCATTGCTGTCCCGTAAAAGGTGTGGAAAAAGCCTGAAATCAACAAGAACATAAATATATTTTTTTTAAAAAGAGAAAAAAGCACCGTGATAACTGACCAAACAGCGTTTGTTACAGCATAGTTCTGCTGATACATGACTGAAAGTGGTGTATTTGTCGCACTGTTGGCTTGTCATATAGTCTTGCAGTGCGGCGCTCACGGGACACGTGTGTCCTGCTAGACAGACGTGACATTCAGATCGCCTCCTGCTGCATGTCCACATGAAATGACGGTCCGTTGAAACTGGGGCAGCCTGTCAATGTGCACGCTCTCCAGCCCGTCGCAAAAGCAATATATGTTCTTAGGTATTTCCACGTGAGGACGGCAAGCTCACACACACGCGCATGTCTGTCAAAACACGGTACATATTCTGCAACTGTGATGTCCAGGACCAGAGTTGTCAACTAGCCAGCCACGCCCCCATCCGGTCAGCACACAGACCAAGGTGTCACTCTGTGATCAGATGAGATGCTCCTCGCCTGCAGGGGGGGGGGGGGGGACCACATGCACGCACATGTTAGGCCTGGGCACGTGAAACACACGTACGTGTTTTGGGGGGAGCTGACACTGTGGTATGCCACATGTGTACTCGGTAACTCCATAGTCATGGGGGCACTTCGACAGATTTCACCCCCAGCATGAAAGTGATCATCTGCTGACTGTTTTCGTGCTAATAGCGTGAATGGCCACACATTTTCTAAGTGCCAACCATGCAAGCAGTGTTAGATGTTCGTGTATTTCACCTGGAATTTGGCCGACACCTGCCGCAAGAGGATTCGATGGGCTCTCACAGTGCACACTCTGTGTTTCAGCCGCTGGTGTGTGCAAATAGTTGTACCAACAGGTGTATGAGGTGTTGGAGGCAGCTACGATTTTACACACGTATTGCATATGATTCCTGCTTCATGCACAATTCGACTACATTCGTACTATGTGTGAAGGGGTCCTTACTGTGGTGACTGTAACTCAAGTGCCAAATTGCCAATTAAACAAATGCTGTGTGCTGAAAAAGACCCCGCAAGTGCTTTTCTCCAACATTTTGTGTGGATTTGTTATTTCATGTTAATTAATGGCTTTTTTAAAGTCAAAATGTATGTAAATGTGCGCTTGTGCCTACAGGTGGATCCTGCTCCATACTACGACGCCTGTGTGTTTGACTCCTGTGCGTGTGACACTGGTGGAGACTGTGAATGTTTCTGCACAGCTGTGGCTGCTTACGCTGAGTCCTGTAATCAAGCTGGAATCTGTATACAATGGAGAACACCAAAGATCTGCCGTGAGTAACAACTGGGAAAAATTAATTCTGGTTTGTTATTGTCTTACAGCAATTGAAGGGGAAAAAAGAAAAAAGAATTTTTTTTTTGTGGGGGCTTAGATCTGAAATAGTACTTCCATCTCATTTGTAAAACATTTCAAATGTATCAGTAATTTCATAAATGTGTAATAACTAATAGCATTTAAACTGAAAGATTAAAAATGAATGTTTTTTTGTTTTTTTTTAGATAAAAGCATGGATTTGGATAGATTCGGCATGGATTGTGAAAATGTTTCTTAAACCAATCAAATTGTAAGAAACAATTTGTTTTGTGCTCGTCTTGGAAAACATTTGAATGATGGTCGAGTTGCAGTCATACCACATTCTGTCGTACTAATGCAGTACGACATACGTACTTGCAATTCGAACTGCATTTGAGGGGCTGTAAGAATTGTTTGAGCACGTTGAATCCTGGCCGAATGTCTCGATCGTCCTCCCCGTCACACTAGAACACGAATGAGCATGAATGGACATTCAAATGGACATTCTACCGTCACCTTTTGTGCTTTATTACATGCACAACTGTGCAATTTATCTTGTACAATAATTTTACGATATCTATAAATACTTATACTCACTATATATGAATAAATGACCTGCGGAGGGGTTCTGTTTTGCACTGATGTCAGCTTAGCTCAGATAATAACAATCCAGTTTGGATTCTGCAAATGCCAAATCAGCATCATGATGTCTTCCAGCACTCTTCTGTGATTATTACAATCCCCCCGGTGAATGTGAGTGGCACTACATGCCGTGTGGATTTCCTTGTATGAAAACCTGCAGGAACCCCTCAGCCATCTGCTCCACACAGATTCCTCCTCTGGAAGGTATGTTATGACTTATTTTATTCAAATATGATTTATAATAGCTTAGAGAGGTAATAAAGATAGAAATATCAATTAACAGAGTAGAACTACACAAAGTAAAGTTTCAATTTTAATTTTCACCCAACAAAAATGGTTTTTAAAGGCCTGCTATGTTTTCTGAAATTTGTACTATTGTATTGTGTAAATATTTGTGTTTTTTGTTTTTTGTTTTTTTTGTTGTTGTTCTAATGCAAAACTTTTTATAAGATGTCTCATACGAGATCAACCTTTTGCAAAGACTGGTCATGGGACCACTGGTGGTCCTTGAGTGACCCCTAGTTATATTCCAACTTAAAAGTGTTTTAAAAGTACTCCAAAGTGTAATAGATATGAGCATATTATGTGACTGAGTGTTGGGAAAGTGTAGTGACACGGACCCACAACAGGGGGCGCAAATGAACGGTCAATAGATGAGCCAAAAAGTAACAATTTAATCATGTGAATGTGCACAACGAACATACAGACAATCTCAGAATATCACAACAGTCAATACACAAAGGTGACGTGTGGGCAGGCTCGAGGATAGAAGACGTCTGTCCTGAGGAGAGCCGGAACCACACGATTTCCGCCGCCCCAGAACCTGGTGAATACTGGAGCCGCCAAGTCCCGAATTCCCAGGTGATCACCGTCCCCGACTGTCGGATCTGGTACTGCTGGCGAAGAACAAAGACAGTCGAGTGTGGGTGTGTGTACACCCAGTAACAACAACGGTGGGAATGCCACCTCCACCTCTCACTCAATACTTGCAGCGGTCTCAGCTGAAAAGGAGCGCCGTCTTGCACAGCCTCCTCAAAAACGACCGGTTCTCCTGCAAACACTCACAATAAACAGATTTACAAAAGGCTGATGATATTACCTCCTATGAAGTATGATATCTCGGCAACGAGGTGGAGATGACGTCTGGTCTTTATGGAGTGAGATGATGTTGAGTAGATGGGTGACAGCTGTCAAGAGGTAATGAGCGACAGCTGTCACCCCCGGCTGTGTCCATGGCAGCAGCGCCCTCTCGTGCCTGAAGCCCGCACTTCAGGCAGGGCGCCCTCTGGTGGTGGGCCAGCAGTACCTCCTCTTCTGGCGGCCCACACAACAGGACCCCCCCCTCAACGGCCGACCAGGTTTGTCGGGGTGTCGGCGGTAGAAGTCGGCCAGGAGGGCCGGATCCAGGATGAAGCTCCTCTTCACCCAGGAGCGTTCTTCGGGTCCATACCCCTCCCAGTCCACCAAGTACTGGAACCCCCGACCCATCCGACGGACGTCCAGGAGCCGGCGCACCGTCCAAGCCGGCTCCCCGTCGATGATCCGAGCAGGAGGCGGCGCCGGTCCGGGAGCACAGAGGGGTGAGGTGTGGTGAGGTTTGATGCGGGACACGTGGAAAACCGGATGGATCCGCAGTGAAGCCGGGAGTTGGAGCTTCACTGCGGCAGGACTGAGGACTTTGAGGATCCTGAAGGGGCCAATGTACCGGTCCTGAAGTTTTGGGGAGTCCACCTGGAGGGGGATGTCCTTCGTGGAAAGCCACACCTCCTGCCCGGGCTGGTAAGCAGGGGCCGGGGATCGCCGGCGGTCTGCATGGGTCTTCGCCCTCGTCCGGGCCTTCAACAAGGCAGAACGCGCGGAGCGCCACACCCGACGGCACTTCCGCAGGTGGGCCTGGACCGAGGGCACACCGACCTCTCCCTCCACCACGGGAAACAACGGGGGCTGATACCCCAAACACACCTCAAATGGGGAGAGGCCGGTGGCAGAAGACACCTGGCTGTTATGCGCATACTCGATCCAGGCCAGATGGTTACTCCAGGCCGTCGGGTGCGCGGATGTGACGCAGCGGAGGGGCTGTTCCAAGTCCTGGTTGGCCCGCTCTGCCTGTCCGTTCGTCTGTGGATGGTACCCGGACGAGAGGCTCACGGTGGCCCCCAGTTCCCTGCAGAAGCTCCTCCAGACGTGTGAGGAGAACTGGGGACCACGATCAGAGACGATGTCGGAGGGTATCCCATGCAGACGGACGACGTGGTGGACCAGGAGGTCTGCTGTCTCCTGGGCTGTTGGGAGCTTCGGGAGGGCCACGAAGTGGGCCGCCTTGGAGAATCGGTCCACTATCGTGAAGATGGTGGTGTTGCCCTGGGACGGCGGGAGGCCCGTGACGAAATCCAGGCCGATGTGGGACCAGGGGCGATGAGGCACCGGCAGCGGCTGGAGGAGTCCTTGGGCCTTCTTATGTACTGCCTTGCCCCTGGCACAGGTGGTGCAGGCCTGGATATATTCCCGGACGTCGGCCTCCATAGACGCCCACCAGAAGCACTGCCGGACAACTGCCACGGTCCTTCGCACCCCTGGATGACAGGAGAGCTTGGAACCGTGACAGAAGTCCAAGACTGCAGCTCTGGCCTCTGGTGGGACGTACTGACGGTCCATCGGACCGGTTCCAGGGTCCGGGCTCCGTGCCAGGGCCTCCCGGACGGTCTTCTCCACGTCCCAGGTGAGGGTGGCCACGATAGTGGACTCCGGAATGATGGGCTCCGGTGGATCCGACAGCTCTGTTTTGACTTCGTCTTCGTGTACCCGGGACAAGGCATCCGATCTCTGGTTCTTGGTCCCGGGGCGATAGGTGATCCGGAAGTTGAAACACCCGAAGAACAGTGACCAGCGGGCTTGCCTGGGGTTCAGCCGCTTGGCGGTCCTGATATACTCCAGGTTCCGATGGTCAGTGAAAACCGTGAATGGCACAGACGCTCCCTCCAACAGGTGTCTCCACTCCTCAAGAGCCTCTTTCACCGCAAGGAGTTCTCGATTGCCGACGTCATAGTTCCGTTCAGCCGGGGTCAACCTGCGGGAAAAGTAGGCACACGGGTGAAGAACCTTATCGGTCTCTCCGCTCTGGGACAGCACGGCTCCTATCCCTGAGTCAGAGACGTCCACTTCAACCATGAACTGGCGGCTAGGGTCGGGCTGCACCAAAACTGGCGCAGTAGAGAACCGTCGTTTCAACTCCTTGAACGCGGCTTCGCACCGATCCGACCAGGTGAAGGGGACTTTTGGAGAGGTCAGGGCGGTCAGGGGGCTAACTACCTGACTGTAGCCCTTAATGAACCTCCTATAGAAATTAGCAAAGCCGAGGAACTGTTGCAGCTTCCTACGGCTTGTTGGTTGGGGCCAATCTCTCACCGCCGCAACCTTGGCCGGATCAGGGGCGACGGAGTTGGAGGAGATTATAAACCCCAGGAAGGACAAAGACGCGCGGTGAAACTCGCACTTCTCGCCCTTCACAAACAGTCGGTTCTCTAACAACCGCTGCAGGACCTGACGTACATGCTGGACATGGGTCTCAGGATCCGGAGAAAAGATGAGAATATCGTCCAGATATACGAAGACAAATCGGTGCAGGAATTCCTTCAAGACGTCGTTAACCAAGGCTTGGAACGTCGCGGGGGCGTTGGTGAGGCCGAACGGCATGACCAGGTACTCAAAGTGACCTAACGGGGTGTTAAATGCCGTCTTCCATTCGCCTCTTCCGGATCCGAACCAGGTGATACGCATTCCTAAGATCCAGCTTAGTAAAGATTTTGGCTCCATGCAGGGGGGTGAACACGGAATCCAACAAGGGCAATGGGTATCGGTTGCGAACCGTAATCTCATTCAGCCCCCTGTAATCAATACATGGACGGAGTCCGCCATCTTTCTTGCCCACAAAAAAGAAACCTGCCCCCATCGGAGTCCATGACGCTGGCCGAGATATCCTGTTGGGAAAGTATAGTGACACGGACCCACAACAGGGGGCGCAAATGAACGGTCAATAGATGAGCCAAAAAGTAACAATTTAATGTTGTGAATGTGCACAACGAACATACAGACAATCTCAGAATATCACAACAGTCAATACACAAAGGTGACGTGTGGGCAGGCTCGAGGATAGAAGACGTCTGTCCTGAGGAGAGCCGGAACCACACGATTTCCGCCGCCCCAGAACCTGGTGAATACTGGAGCCGCCAAGTCCCGAATTCCCAGGTGATCACCGTCCCCGACTGTCAGATCTGGTACTGCTGGCGAAGAACAAAGACAGTCAAGTGTGGGTGTGTGTACACCCAGTAACAACAACGGTGGGAATGCCACCTCCACCTCTCACTCAATACTTGCAGCGGTCTCAGCTGAAAAGGAGTGCCGTCTTGCACAGCCTCCTCAAAAACGACCGGTTCTCCTGCAAACACTCACAATAAACAGATTTACAAAAGGCTGATGATATTACCTCCTATGAAGTATGATATCTCGGCAACGAGGTGGAGATGACGTCTGGTCTTTATGGAGTGAGATGATGTTGAGTAGATGGGTGACAGCTGTCAAGAGGTAATGAGCGACAGCTGTCACCCCCGGCTGTGTCCATGGCGGCAGCGCCCTCTCGTGCCTGAAGCCCGCACTTCAGGCAGGGCGCCCTCTGGTGGTGGGCCAGCAGTACCTCCTCTTCTGGCAGCCCACACAACAACTGAGTATTCAAAGCTTTCTGTAACCTTGTCAATATTAGGTTGTACTCTGTAATGGACATTTTGATAGTTAGGTGGCCTGTAAGACTTTTTTTATTGGTTAAGTGGTCCTTGGTCTGAAAACGTTTGAGAAACACTAACTAGATGAAAGGGTGGATAGATCATCTCATTCACTAAAACTCAGCCTGCATGCCAATACAGTCACAAATGAAGATTGATATTTTTGTGAAGGGACATAGTTATTTGAATTTACTTATTGGTAATACAGTAATTGGAAATGTATATACAATTGAATGTTAGCGACAGTCCTTAAACAATAATAAATAAAGTTCTATATGCAAATATGTGATGTGAAACATGCTACTGTGGCTTGGGTTAGAGACGTGATCTTACAACTACACAACAAGAGTTAAGTTGCAAAGAACAAAAAAGGGAGAATGTCACTGTAACAAGATGAGTTTATTACTGTTATTAAAATTATAAAACTATAGACATTTACATAATTTGTATTTTTAAGAGTCGCATTTAAGTATCCATGTTAGCATGGTAACCAAGGGGCAGAGTTAGTATCCAACAATAAAAATGAAATTCATATTAGCTTTATAGAAAATGTGCCCGTTGGTCAGCGTGGAAATGGGTGAGTACCTACAATTTATCTTTGGTAGCTCAATTTTGGGTTCATTATTAGCATGGCCAGTTTAAAATCACTAATATCATGTCTTCAAGTTAGTCAGTTCAAATTATGGCGATCAGTTTTATCAGTGACAGAACTCAAATTAACTCAGGTCACGAATTGGCAACAAGTCATTGGTAACATCAGTGATCACACAACTGTAATTGTTCAAAAACACAGTTGTCATTCACTGGAGTGGTTTGATGTTTAAAACACTTTTTTTTAGAAAATGTTTAATTTGAAGGAAAGCTTTCAATGAGACTATGGTAAAATAATGTGGAACATGGTGGTTTTATGGCAGCAATATTTTTGATTTCTAACGTTCAGAGAGATTTGTTCAAAATGGGTCAGTGATGTTCAGAGCTCTGGAACCAACCATTCTGAATGTTGATGAAGATGTCTTTGTAATGTGTCCTTTGTATTGTTTATTGTCACTGTGTAAAATTGAATGAAGATGATTGGGGTGATTGAAAGGTTTTGAGACTGAGCCAGAATAAGTAAAGTGTGATTCTGCAGAATAAGACCTTCTATGAGAACAGTACTAAGGTACTGCAGTGATGTTGGAAAAAGTGCGTGGACTTACATGGGGGATTATGTTGAAAAATAAAGGATTACATTAATTCAGATGTGGGTTTTTTTCTTGGTCGGGCTCAATTTTTTTTCATTCACCCTTGTTGTGTGCTTATTTTTTTCTTTTAGCTGGTCTTGCAATTGGCACCTTACACTGATATGTATGTGTCTGAACTGCAGTATACTCCAAAATGCAGACTAACAAACAACAAGTTGCATAACAATTTAAAGTTTATGATAGTTTCACTCCTTTGGTGCTACATATTCCTGTTGTTAGGTGACCATCTGTTTTTCATTTAGGTTGCTATCCAACATGTCCACCTGCTCAGCCATACTTTGATGAGGACACAATGAAATGTGTCTCCAAAGAACATTGTGGCTGCTATGACAAGGACGGAAAGCACTATAATAATGGTGACAACGTGCCCACAGCTGAAAATTGTCAAACATGGTAGGCCCTGTAAATACTACATTAGTATTTTGGAGCCAGGTTTAAATTATATGAAAAATAATGTCTAAAAAGATGTTTCAATATTTTCTCTTCTTAAGTACATGCAATTCCATGACCATCCAATGCCACTATGACAGTCAAGGTAAGATTGGGAGAGATTGTGAACTGTAAATGAATGTTTTTGTTGTACAATAATATATTAATACCACACCTCTCTTCCCAGCTTGTACATGCACATACAATGGAAACAAGTATCCCCCTGGCTACACCATCTACAATACAACAGATGGACTTGGCAACTGCATCACTGCAGTGTGTGGGAAGAATGGTACTATTGATCGGAACGTATTCCCATGTCAAGTAACTACAGCAACAACGACACCCACTACAGTTACTCCAACAACCACTCAGCCACCTACCACTTTTGTGTTTTCAACGACCACACTAGGTATGTACCAGACTATGGTCTGACATTTCAATCATACAGATTCAATGAATGAACAGTATAAGATGTTAGATGTTTGGATTTTCCACGTTAAATAACAATGTGCAACATCATCTCTCATGGTTCTTCTTATCAATGTGTATGTATATGTATAATGTATATTAATGTATTATTATTATTATTATTATTATTATTAATGTATTAATGTATATTAACAACTTGCCACATTTGTAAATATCTATGTCAAATTCAGCTATTATGTAATACTGTTCAGTTCAATTTCATGTATTCAGTTTATTTATATAGCTCCAAATTACAGCACAAACCAGGTTGATCATGAAGGATGTGGTGTTGTGAACCTGGGTAGGGGTGCCCTTAGCTTCTGAACAAGGACACTTGTGGGGCATGTCCTTGTCTAGACAGTGCATTGTGAGGGCGTGTTGGGCTTGAGGGCTGGGTTACTGACCACTGGTTCAGGCCAACGGCTTGGTTTGGTCCATGTGGTGGGTGGGTCCTCCTGGTGTGCTAAAGAATGTCATTGTGGAGGGCTGTGGGAGCATCCATACTGTTCAGGTTAGTGGGTGGGGTTGGGACTATTCCTGGGGTCTGGCTAGTTGCCACATGGGTCTTCCCCTGGTTGATTAAATTAAATTTAATTAAATTAATTGTCCCTTGCTTCCACCTTATCATCATATCATACTCATCGGACCTCTGGGACCGCCGGTATACAGCTCTCAGAGGCTCGACTTCCTGCTTATCTTTCCTGGTTATCTAAGATTTTAATTGCATGTTACCATGTTGGAGACCAGGGGATGTATGTGTTGCTTATTGGCCTTCCAGTTTCCTTTCAGTATGATGTGCTTGTGCGCACACCTGACTCATGATTTTGTGAGTCATAAAAATGTGTGTTTTCTCATAAAATGACAATTTGTCATACATGTCCAAAAAGTGAGGTGTGTGTTACAAGTGAAAATGACCCCAGCAAAAGAACAAATAAGGGTTACATGACGAGTCAAATCCACACTGTCTAAGAACCATAACCGGTACGCATCAGAACAGCTGAGACAAACATCGACATTGTATCCTTGATACCCTCGTCACTCTAGAGGCCGAATGAGCCTAAATGCCATACGAATAAAAATTTGACCTCCATTTGGGCAAAGCCAAGGCACACTTGGGAACCTCCAACAGCATTCTGTGTGCACTCCACACAGTCGCGCAAATTCCTGTGGTCAGCCCCAATGTTTAGCACATTCAAAACATTTGAGGTGCAGCCAAGGTGCAAAAAGCTTGAACAGTGGTCAAAGTGCAGTCTGACTGGGTTCTAAATATTTTCACGGCATCAAAACAGCATTTGGAACAGTTTGATCACGCTTGAGAGACATTCACCATAGTCAGGCACATCAAATCCTGCTGACATGGATCCCGTCCAGGGTGTGCAAAGGAAATATTATGTGCAATGTCTGTGGCATTGTCAGAGTTGAAATCTGTAAAAAAAAAAAAGCAACTCAGTTAACTAACAGAGAATGATCACGCCAGAGACTGAGTTTCATTTCCTGATCAGGGAGAGCAGCATGACCCCTCGTTACTGTCCGTCAGTCAGCTCTGAAGGGCCCGCCCATTCTGCTCCTGAATTTATTGCACACAGACATATTACAAAATAATATACAAGGCACAGCTGCGTTTCTTCAGTCAATTCATACTTGTATCACTTAGCACCTGGAAGGCACCCTGCAGTCTTGCTCAGATAGTAATTGTTCTTCAAATTGAGACATTACAGCACCAGTCTCGAACTAGTGTACAGGCTATTTAAAAAGTTCTTTTAGTCAGACAGGGAAGATTGTTTTACCTGCTTTACATGTTTCGGCTACTTCCTGTAGCCTTCCTCAGAAGCGTCACAAGATGGGGAAGTGACGTGTCTTGTAGGCTGCTGCTTCTTGGTTTGGCCAGACAGCAGGGGGAACTTACGCCCCCTACTGTCTGACGTCTTCTCCAAAAAAATATTGTACAGGCTGTGTTATTCTCTGCTCAAGGCCGAAATATTAATCTGTGCTCGACAAAAACATAGCTCTAGCAAAACAGTCTGCGCATTCATTCACCAACAAATGTTACTTTTCTTATGGGAGCAGTTGTAATCTGTGTTCAGCAAAAATAAAACCTGAACTGCTTTACTTCTGTTTTATTTGATTTTATTAGATCTTATTTTACGTTTTATTTATCTTACTAGGTCTTATTCTACTTCTTCCTTTACTTCCATGTATTTTATGTATCTTATCTGTTGTGAAAGTGTAGGAACACGGACCCACAACAGGGGCGCAAATGAACGGACAGTGGAGGAAGTCAAAAAACAACACTTTACTGTTGTGAAGAAGCACAACCAACACGGCGAATAACAATTGTAATCAAGTAGTCAATTCACAATAAATGTGTCACGTGGGCAGGCTCGAAGATAAGAGACGTCCGTCCAAAGCAGAACCGGAACCACACGATTTCCTCTGCCACCGAACCCCGGAATATTGGAGCCGCCAAGTCCCGAACACCCAGGTGGCCACTGCCTCCGCTTGTCGGATCTGGTACTGCTGGCGAGGAACAAAAACAGTTAGATGTGGGTGCGCGTGCACCCAGCAACACGTATGGTGGGAAAACCACCTCCACCTCTCGTCGAAAAAAGAAACAGAAAATCTGTTGTCCAACACACACAAGCAATAGATATTCCTGTTAGTAACACAGTCAGCTGAGATCGTTACCTCCTTGGTAGAGCGATATCTCGGCAAAGAAGTGGAGATGACGTCTTGCAGATATACCGCTGTGGATCAGATGATTGGTAACAGCTGCTCCTGTGAGATGGCAGCGCCCTCTGGTGCCTGGAGCCCGCACTCCAGGCAGGGTGCCCTCTGGTGGTGGTGGGCCAGCAGTACCTCCTCTTCAGCGGCCCACACAACAGGACCCCCCCCTCAACGGGTGCCTCCTGGCGCCCGACCAGGCTTGTCCGGGTGGCGGCGGTAGAAATCGGCCAGGAGGGCCGGGTCCAGGATGAAGCTCCTCTTCACCCAGGAGTGTTCTTCGGGGCCGTACCCCTCCCAGTCCACCAAATACTGGAAGCCCCGGCCCATCCTTCGGACATCCAAGAGCCGGCGCACAGTCCAAGCCGGCTCGCCATCGATGATCCGGGCAGGAGGTGGTGCCGGACCCGGAGTACAGAGGGGTGAGGTGTGATGTGGTTTAATTCGGGACACATGGAAAACGGGATGGATCCGCAGTGAGGCCGGAAGCTGAAGCCTCACTGCGGCTGGACTGATGACCTTGAGGATTTTAAATGGACCAATATACCGATCCTGCAGTTTAGGGGAGACCACTTGGAGGGGAATGTCCTTTGTCGACAACCACACTTCCTGCCCTGGCCGATACGTAGGGGCCGGGGTCCGCCGACGGTCTGCATGGGCTTTCGTCCTCATCCGGGCCCTCAGCAAAGCAGAACGGGCGGCACGCCACACCCGACGGCACTTCCGCAGGTGGGCCTGGACCGAGGGCACACCGACCTCTCCCTCAACCACCGGAAACAAAGGAGGCTGGTACCCCATACACACCTCAAAAGGGGAGAGGCCGGTGGCTGACAACACCTGGCTGTTATGGGTATACTCGATCCAGGCCAAATGGGTACTCCAGGCCGCCGGGTGCGCGGCCGTCACGCAACGCAGGGCCTGTTCCACCTCCTGATTGGCCCGTTCTGCTTGCCCGTTGGTCTGGGGATGATACCCGGATGAGAGACTCACCGTGGCCCCCAGTTCCCGGCAGAAGCTCCTCCAGACTTGCGAGGAGAACTGGGGACCGCGATCGGAGACGACGTCTGTTGGAATCCCATGCAGCCGGATGGCGTGGTGGACCAGGAGGTCCGCTGTCTCCTGGGCAGTCGGGAGCTTCGGGAGGGCCACGAAGTGGGCCGCCTTGGAGAATCGGTCCACTATCGTGAGGATGGTGGTGTTGCCCTGGGACGGTGGGAGGCCCGTGACAAAATCCAGGCTGATGTGGGACCAGGGGCGATGAGGCACGGGTAGCGGCTGGAGCAGTCCCGAAGCCCTGCGATGATCAGCCTTGCCCCTGGCGCAGGTGGTGCAGGCCTGGATATAATCCCGGACGTTGGCCTCTAGGGACGCCCACCAGAAGCGCTGCTGGACAACTGCCACGGTTCTTCGCACCCCTGGATGACAGCAGAGCTTGGAGCCGTGACAGAAGTCCAGGACTGCAGCCCTAGCCTCTGGTGGGACGTAGAGTCTGTTCTTCGGCCCAGTTCCGGGGTCCGGGCTTCATGCCAGGGCCTCCCGGATGGTTCTCTCTACGTCCCAGGTGAGGGTGGCCACGATAGTGGACTCCGGGATGATGGGTTCCGGTGGATCCGACAACTCCACTTTGACTTCATCTTCATGTACCCGGGACAAGGCATCCGATCTCTGGTTTTTGGTCCCGGGACGGTAGGTGATCCGGAAGTCAAAACGGCCGAAGAACAGTGACCAGCGGGCTTGCCTGGGGTTCAGCCGCTTGGCGGTCCTGATATACTCCAGGTTCCGGTGGTCAGTGAAAACCGTGAATGGCACGGACGTTCCCTCCAACAGATGTCTCCACTCTTCAAGAGCCTCTTTCACTGCAAGGAGTTCTCGATTGCCGACGTCATAGTTCCGTTCGGCCGGGGTCAACCTGCGGGAAAAATAGGCACACGGGTGAAGGACCTTATCGGTCTTTCCGCTCTGGGAAAGCACAGCTCCTATCCCTGAGTCCGAGGCGTCCACTTCAACCACTAACTGGCGACTAGGATCGGGCTGCACCAGAACGGGTGCAGACGAGAAGCGCCGTTTCAACTCCTTGAACGCGGCATCGCAACGATCCGACCAGGTGAAGGGGACTTTTGGTGAGGTCAGGGCTGTCAGGGGGCTAACTACCTGACTGTAGCCCTTAATGAACCTCCTGTAGAAATTAGCAAAGCTGAGGAACTGTTGCAGCTTCCTACGGCTGGTGGGTTGGGGCCAGTCTCTCACCGCCGCGACCTTGGCCGGATCAGGAGCGACGGAGTTAGGGGAGATGATAAACCCCAGGAAGGACAAAGAAGTGTGGTGGAACTCGCACTTCTCGCCCTTCACAAACAGCCGGTTCTCCAACAACCGCTGCAGGACCTGACGTACATGCCGGACATGAGTCTCAGGATCCGGAGAAAAGATGAGTATATCGTCCAGATATACGAAGACGAATCGGTGCAGGAAATCCCGCAAGACATCATTAACCAATGCTTGGAACGTCGCGGGGGCGTTTGTAAGACCGAACGGCATGACCAGGTACTCAAAGTGACCTAAGGGGGTGTTAAATGCCGTCTTCCACTCGTCTCCCTTCCGGATCCGAACCAGGTGATACGCATTTCTAAGATCCAGCTTAGTGAACATTTGGGCTCCATGCAGGGGCGTGAACACTGAATCCAACAAGGGCAATGGGTATCGGTTACGAACCGTGATTTCGTTCAGCCCCCTGTAATCAATGCATGGACGTAGTCCGCCATCCTTTTTCCCCACAAAAAAGAAAGCTGCACCCATCGGGGAGGTGGAATTCCGGATCAACCCGGCAGCTAGAGAGTCCTGGATGTAGGTCTCCATTGATTCGCGCTCAGGTCGTGAGAGGTTGTACAGCCTGCTGGACGGGAACTCAACGCCTGGAACCAAATCAATGGCACAATCATACGGGCGGTGTGGGGGAAGGGTGAGCGCCAGATCCTTGCTGAACACGTCCACAAGGTCATGGTACTCCACCGGCACTGTCCCGAGATTGGGCGGGACTCTGACCTCCTCCTTAGCCTGGGAACCGGGAGGAACCGAGGAACCTAAACATACTTGATGGCAGGTCTCGCTCCACTGAACCACTACCCCGGATGGCCAATCGATCCGGGGATTGTGTTTTAACATCCAGGGGAACCCTAGAATCACGCGGGAGGTGGCAGGAGTCACAAAAAACTCGATCTCCTCCCGGTGGTTCCCTGACACCACCAGAGTTACTGGAGGTGTCTTATGTGTGATTAAAGGGAGTAGGGAGCCATCTAGTGCCCGTACTTGCACAGGTGAAGTAAGTGCCACCAGAGGGAGCCCTGCCTCCCTGGCCCATTTGCTATCTAGCAAATTCCCTTCAGAGCCCGTGTCCACCAGTGCTGGGGCCTGAAGGGTTAAATCCTCATAAAGGATTGTAACCGGGAGTCGTGTGGCAATATGGGTGTGTCCCACATGAATGTCTTGGCCCACCCCTAGCCCAGTTTCTAGGGGCGGGCGTTGGTGTTTAACCGCTCGGGGCAGTCCCGAGCGGTTAAACAATCGAGCCACAAACAAAGCACGCTCCGCGGACCAGCCTCCTCTGTCTATCCGGTGGTCTAAATGTGGCCCTGCTCGTGTCCATAGCTTCATCAGCAGGGGGAGCTGTAACCACACGGAGCGTAGAGGCCGTGGAGCGTGGGGAGGGCGGAGCTCGGTTGGAACCGGAAGGGAGAGGGACGGCGCGTGCCCGGCCACGCCCTTCATCTTGTTCCCGACGGCGTTCTTCTAACCGATTGTCTAATCGTATAACCAGATCAATAAGCCCGTCTAAATCACGCAGTTCGTCCTTAGCCACCAGGTGCTCCTTCAGGACCAACGACAGTCCGTTTACGAAGGCGGCACGGAGGGCAGTGCTATTCCAGCCGGACCTCGCCGCCGCGATGCAGAAGTCGACTGCATAAGCAGCTGCGCTCCGCCGCCCCTGTCTCATTGACAGCAGCACGGCTGAAGCGGTCTCTCCTCTATTTGGGTGATCGAACACTGTTCTGAACTTCCTCACAAACCCATCATATGTCTGAAGGAGCCGTGAATTTTGCTCCCAGAGCGCTGTAGCCCAAGCGCGTGCCTCACCGCGAAGCAGAGTTATAACATAAGCTATCTTGCTAGCATCAGTTGCGTACATGACGGGACGTTGTGCGAAGACGAGCGAACACTGCATAAGAAAGTCCGCGCACGTCTCCACACAACCCCCGTACGGCTCTGGAGGGCTTATGTATGCTTCAGGGGAAGGTGGGAGGGGTCGTTGAATGACCTGTGGAATGTCAACGTTGCGCACAGGATCGACAGGAGGGAGAGCCGCAGCAGCGCTCTGAGGGCGCGCTTCCACCTGAGCTGCGAGAGCCTCCACCCTGCGGTTAAGGAGGACGTTCTGCTCGGTCATTAGATCCAACCGAGCCGTAAAGACGGTGAGGATTCGCTGCAACTCACCGATCATTCCTCCTGCAGACGCCTGTGCACCCTGTTCTTCCATTGGCCGTTCAACAGCCGGTTGACGCCCCTCGGGGTCCATGACGTTGGCCGAGATATCCTGTTGTGAAAGTGTAGGAACACGGACCCACAACAGGGGCGCAAATGAACGGACAATGGAGGAAGTCAAAAAACAACACTTTACTGTTGTGAAGAAGCACAACCAACACTGCGAATAACAATTGTAATCAAGTAGTCAATTCACAATAAATGTGTCACGTGGGCAGGCTCGAAGATAAGAGACGTCCGTCCAAAGCAGAACCGGAACCACACGATTTCCTCTGCCACCGAACCCCGGGAATACTGGAGCCGCCAAGTCCCGAACACCCAGGTGGCCACTGCCTCCGCTTGTCGGATCTGGTACTGCTGGCGAGGAACAAAAACAGTTAGATGTGGGTGCGCGTGCACCCAGCAACACGTATGGTGGGAAAACCACCTCCACCTCTCGTCGAAAAAAGAAACAGAAAATCTGTTGTCCAACACACACAAGCAATAGATATTCCTGTTTGTAACACAGTCAGCTGAGATCGTTAGCTCCTTGGTAGAGCGATATCTCGGCAAAGAAGTGGAGATGACGTCTTGCAGATATACCGCTGTGGATCAGATGATTGGTAACAGCTGTCATAGGTGACAGCTGTCACCCCGGCTGCTCCTGTGAGATGGCAGCGCCCTCTGGTGCCTGGAGCCCGCACTCCAGGCAGGGTGCCCTCTGGTGGTGGTGGGCCAGCAGTACCTCCTCTTCAGCGGCCCACACAACATTATCTTTGTTTTATTTGTGTGTTTCTATGACTGTTTGTATTTTAGTGTTGTCTTTTTTGTGCTGGTGAGCCGAAGACAATTTTCCACATCGGTGGACAAAAAAAAAAAATTCTATTCTGTTCTATTCTATTCTAAAACATAGCTTTAGCAAAACAGTCTGCGCATTCATTAAGCAGAAGAACAAATGTTACATCAACAGTTCAGTTTATATTATTGTTTTAACAATGAGTGATTATTTAGAAGAATAATGGTGCATGAACTCTTACACATGCATATGTGCATGTGTGTCTGTGTGTGTGTGTGTGTGTAGTTGCTGTGTAATGCTTTACTGTCAGGACCTTCCTTACCTCCCCTCTGGCTTACATATGTTATCCAACATTTGTAACTGATATATGTTGTCCAGGGTCCCCTGATTATGGGTTTACTGTGATACACAGTAGACTGGTGGCTATTACCAGTAGTTGCAGTGGTAATAATGGTTGTGGGTGTGCACGTCTGTGTCCTGATGGTCGTAATACTTTGAGCATACGCGGTTACATGCACTTCAGTTATGCAGTTGTCAGAGTATCCTGGTTTACATGTTCACAATACATAGGTTGGATATCATTTGACATCCAGCAGGAAGACACGGCATGTCTTCAAAAGATAGCGACCACAGGGCTCGTTCTGCAGCACCCTCCCCTTGCTTGCCTTCCACACAGGCTTCGGGTGGGGATCAGACCGCACTTGCACAGCATTCGAGTGCATTCTTGATATTCTTAATGCATTCTGACAGCATTCTGGGTATTCATACTGTGTTCCAGCTCCATTTGAACTGCATTCGTAAGCATATGTATGTGATGTGCATGAATCAGCCGAGGTGGGAATCCGCCCACATTTAAGTTATCAAACGGCATTCGTGCACAGCTGTCTGAATGTCTGTTCATCAGGACTGTGGCCTGAAGTTTTTTTTCCCCCCATTCGGCCTGATTCGGCTTCATTCGTGCTCATTTGTGCTAAGTGTGATGGGGCTCTAAGTAATGCATTCTATCTTAAAATGTTGTATTTGTGAAATAAATGCACGATATCTATAACTAATGTCTGGATTATATGTGTCCACAGAGCCAGTCACAGTCACATGCACTCCATGTGAATGGTCACTTTGGTATGACACCAGCTTTCCAACACTTGAAACACCTGGAGGAGACAGTGAAACCTATGACAAGATCAGAGAGGCAGGCCACAACATATGTGACAAACCAAGTCAGATTCAATGCAGAGCTGAGAAATTCCCAAATGTAACCATTGAAAATGTAGGACAAGTCGTGCAGTGTGACCTAGATAAAGGATTGACATGCAGAAATGAAGACCAGTCAGGACCTTTGGCCTTGTGCTTCAACTACCAAGTCAGAGTTCTATGTTGTGACTATAATGCATGTCCAACAACACCTCTGACATCAACACCTCTGACATCAACTCCAATACCCCCTGAAGTATCTACAACAGCAACAACTGAGTTTTCAACACCTTGTCAAGACACATGCTACTGGTCACAGTGGATAAACTCTGACTATCCTGAATATGGCCATGAAGGTGGTGACAATGAAACTATTGGACACATCATTCAGAAAGGATATGACATATGTGAGAAGCCAGTAGCTGTGGAATGTCAGGCTGAGCATTATCCAGGGATTCCAATAAACAAACTCGGTCAAATTGTAGAATGTAACAACAAGATTGGACTTCTATGTCAAAACAAACTGCAGTACCCCCCTATATGCTTGAACTATGAAATAAGAGTAAAATGTTGCAAGACAGGGCAGTGCAGCACAACATCCAATCCTACAACAAAAACAAGTACAGTTCTGCCTCCAAAAACTACAGCTACCCATTCAACTACAACTGAAACAACTACAACTCAGCCACCAACAACTACAACAGAAACAACTACAACTCAGCCACCAACAACTACAACTGTAACAACTACAACTCAGTCATCAACAACTACAACTGAAACAACTGCTACACCAGTGACAGCAACCACTACTCTTTTGCCTTCAACTCCAATCCCAACAGCTTGCCCTGGGGGTGACATTGTGACTTGTTATTGGTCATCATGGATCAATGTTGGCCAACCCAGTTCAGGACCTAACGGTGGAGACAATGAATCTATCAAGCAGATAATATCTGATGGATATGATATTTGTTCATCTCCAGAAGAAGTCCAGTGTAGAGCTGCAAAGCACCCGGATATTCCCATGTCAGAGTTGGGACAAAGTGTAACTTGCAACAAAGATGTTGGACTACTATGTAACAACAACCAGCAAGGCCTTCAGCAGCAGTGTTTTGACTATGAGATTAGAGTCAAGTGTTGTGTGTGTCCAACACCTCCTCCTCCAACAACTCGGTCACCAACAACTACAACTGAAACAACTACGACCCAGCCACCAACAACTACAGCTACGGATTCAACTACAACTGAAACCACTACGACTGAGCCACCAACAACTACAGCTCCACATTCAACTACAACTGAAACAACTACAACTGAAACAACTACGACTCAGTCACCAATAACTACAACTGAAACCACTACAACTGAAACAACTACAACTCAGTCACCAACAACTACAACTGAAACAACTACGACCCAGCCACCAACAATTACAGCTACCCATTCAACTACAACTGAAACAACAAGTCAGCCACCAACAACTACAACAGAAACATCTACAACTCAGCCACCAACAAGTAGAACTGAAACCACTACAACTCAGCCACCAACAACTACAACTGTAATAACTACAACTCAGTCATCAACAACTACAACTGAAACAACTGCTACACCAGTAACAGCAACCACTACTCTTTTGACTTCAACTCCAATCCCAACAGCTTGCCCTGGGGGTGACATTGTGACTTGTTATTGGTCATCATGGATCAATGTTGGCCAACCCAGTTCAGGACCTAATGGTGGAGACAATGAGTCTATCAAGCAGATAATATCTGATGGCTATGACATTTGTTCATCTCCAGAAGAAGTCCAGTGTAGAGCTGCAAAGCACCCGGATATTCCCATGTCAGAGTTGGGACAAAGTGTAACTTGCAACAAAGATGTTGGACTACTATGCAACAACAACCAGCAAGGCCTTCAGCAGCAGTGTTTTGACTATGAGATTAGAGTCAAGTGTTGTGTGTGTCCAACACCTCCTCCTCCAACAACTCAGTCACCAACAACTACCATTGAAACAACTACGACCCAGCCACCAACAACTACAGCTACGCATTCAACTACAACTGAAACAACTACGACCCAGCCACCAACAACTACAGCTACGCATTCAACTACAACTGAAACAACTACGACCCAGCCACCAACAACTACAGCTACGCATTCAACTACAACCGAAACAACTACAACTCAGTCACCAACAACTACAACTGAAACCACTACAACTGAAACAACTACAACTCAGTCACCAATAACTACAACTGAAACAACTACAACCCAGCCACCAACAACTACAGCTACCCATTCAACTACAACTGAAACAACTACAACCCAGCTGCCAACAACGACAACTGAAACAACTACAACTCAGCCAACAACAACTACAACTGAAACCACTACAACTGAAACAACTACAACTCTGTCACCAATAATTACAACTGAAACAACTACAACTGTAACAACTATGACCCAGCCGCCAACAACTACAGGTACCCATTCAACTACAACTGAAACAACTACAACCCAGCTGCCAACAACTACAACTGAAACCACTACAACTCAGCCACCAACAACTACAACAGAAGCAACTACAATTCAGACACCAACTACAACTGTAATAATTACAACTCAGTCATCAACACCTACAACAGAAACCACTACAACTCAGCCACCAACAACTACAACTGTAATAACTACAATTCAGTCATCAACAACTACAACTGAAACAACTGCTACACCAGTGACAGCAACCACTACTCTTTTGACTTCAACTCCAATCCCAACAGCTTGTCCTGGGGGTGACATTGTGACTTGTTATTGGTCATCATGGATCAATGTTGGCCAACCCAGTTCAGGACCTAATGGTGGAGACAATGAGTCTATCAAGCAGATAATATCTGATGGCTATGACATTTGTTCATCTCCAGAAGAAGTTCAGTGTAGAGCTGCAAAGCACCCGGATATTCCCATGTCAGAGTTGGGACAAAGTGTAACTTGCAACAAAGATGTTGGACTACTATGCAACAACAACCAGCAAGGCCTTCAGCAGCAGTGTTTTGACTATGAGATTAGAGTCAAGTGTTGTCTGTGTCCAACACCTCCTCTTCCAACAACTCAGTCACCAACAACTACAATTGAAACAACTACGACCCAGCCACCAACAACTACAGCTACACATTCAACTACAACCGAAACAACTACAACTGAAACAACTACAACTCAGTCACCAACTACAACTGAAACAACTACAACTCAGTCACCAATAACTACAACTGAAACAACTACAACTGAGTCGCCAACAACTACAACTGAAACAACTACAATTGAAACAACTACAACTCAGACACCAATAACGACAACTGAAACAACTACGACCCAGCCACCAACAACTACAACTGAAACAACTACAACTCAGCCACCAACAACTACAACAGAAACAACTACAACCCAGCCACCAACAACTACAACAGAAACCACTACAACTCAGCCACCAACAACTACAACAGAAACAACTACGACTCAGCCACCAACAACTACAACTGAAACAACTACGACTCAGCCACCAACAACTACAACTGTAATAACTACAACTCAGCCACCAACAACTACAACTGAAACAACTACAACTCAGCCACCAACAACTACAACAGAAACAACTACAACTACAACCCAGCCACCAACAACTACAACAGAAACCACTACAACTCAGCCACCAACAACTACAACAGAAACAACTACAACCCAGCCACCAACAACTACAACAGAAACCACTACAACCCAGCCACCAACAACTACAACAGAAACCACTACAACTCAGCCACCAACAACTACAACTGAAACAACTACAACTCAGCCACCGACAACTACAACAGAAACCACTACAACTCAGCCACCGACAACTACAACAGAAACAACTACAACCCAGCCACCAACAACTACAACAGAAACCACTACAACTCAGCCACCAACAACTACAACAGAAACCACTACAACTCAGCCACCAACAACTACAACAGAAACAACTACAACCCAGCCACCAACAACTACAACAGAAACCACTACAACTCAGCCACCAACAACTACAACAGAAACCACTACAACTCAGCCGCCAACAACTACAACAGAAACCACTACAACTCAGCCACCAACAACTATGACAGAAACAACTACAACTCAGCCACCAACAACTACAACAGAAACCACTACAACTCAGCCACCAACAACTACAACAGAAACCACTACAACTCAGCCACCAACAACTACAACTGAAACCACTACAACTCAGCCACCAACAACTACAACTGAAACCACTACAACTCAGCCACCAACAACTACAACAGAAACAACTACAACTCAGCCACCAACAACTACAACAGAAACAACTACAACTCAGCCACCAACAACTACAACTGAAACAACTACAACTCAGCCACCAACAACTACAACTGTAACAACTACAACTCAGTCATCAACAACTACAACTGAAACAACTACAACTCAGCCACCAACAACTACAACAGAAACAACTACAACTCAGCCACCAACATCTACAACTGAAACAACTACAACTCAGCCACCAACAACTACAACTGAAACAACTACAACTCAGCCACCAACAACTACAACTGTAACAACTACAACTCAGTCATCAACAACTACAACTGAAACAACTGCTACACCAGTGACAGCAACCACTACTCTTTTGACTTCAACTCCAATCCCAACAGCTTGCCCTGGGGGTGACATTGTGACTTGTTATTGGTCATCATGGATCAATGTTGGCCAACCCAGTTCAGGACCTGACAGTGGAGACAATGAGTCTATCAAGCAGATAATATCTGATGGCTATGACATTTGTTCATCTCCAGAAGAAGTCCAGTGTAGAGCTGCAAAGCACCCGGATATTCCCATGTCAGAGTTGGGACAAATTGTAACTTGCAACAAAGATGTTGGACTACTATGCAACAACAACCAGCAAGGCCTTCAGCAGCAGTGTTTTGACTATGAGATTAGAGTCAAGTGTTGTGTGTGTCCAACACCTCCTCCTCCAACAACTCGGTCACCGACAACTTCATCAACTGAGTTACCTATAGTAACTGGTACACGTACAACAACAATTCCATCTACTCTTCCAGTATTTTGCAAATGCCATTATAATGGTGAAGACTTCCTCCCTGGTAAGTTATGATTACTAACTTTTTTAATGGAATATTGCTTCATACTCTAGTCAGTACGTGATAGCCTGTGGTGAGCTTGAAAATCTGTACTTGAAACACTTTCTGTACTTGAAATCCTTCAACTCGTAACTTCACGGCGTTCATTGCCTACATTCACCAACTTGTTCTGCATATTTTAGAAGTGGAATGAAGTTGATTGGGTTAAGTATGTGACATCAGGACCTGTTAAAGTAAAAATAGGACATTTCCCGCCACCACCGGAGGGCGTTATGGCAGAGGTGGGAACTTAATATATGTAAACGTTCAGAGCAGAGCCCTCATCATGTCCAGCAAGTTTGAAGGATGTACGATGAAGTATGTGGGCGTAACAGCTGTTCGAAGTGAAACGGCGTGCTCCGAAAAGCTCGCCAAAGTTTGACGACCCCTAGCAGCCACGCCTTTTGACCTAATTAGAATCTTTTGATAACATTTGATCACCATTGTGTCGTGATGATGTTGACCAAATTTGAAGACGATTGGATGAAATCCTGAGGACGAGTTTGTTCAAATGTAAGTAGTGGAAATGGCCAAAAATGGCAAAAATTTGCTCTAAATCGAAACTTAAAATCAAAATGGCCGACTTCCTGTCACTATTTCACCATGATGGTAAGAGACTTTTTTGTGCATCCCGGCATGCTAAATATGTGTACCGAATTTCGTGAGGCTGCGACGAAAAAACCCCAATGCGGGGGTGTTTTTGAGAAATTCTAGGGGGCGCTATTTCGTGATTTCACTGCGACCATGTGCGACACCCCCAAAATATTGAATTTCGGATTCGGCTGGATGACTTTGGAAAGTCTGGTGAGCACGGGAACAGGCCGAAATTTTGATTTCAAGAGTGAGAATAATAATACTAATAATAACTAGGACTGCAAGCAGTCATATACGGGCCCTCGTTCCGCACAACCGCCTACCCAGGGCAGTGTGTTCTCTTGTGACCAGATGTGGGCATGTGCGTACAGGGGCAACCATTCATCCCACAGTTCAAATTTCAAGCAAATCACACAATGCATGAAGGAGTTATGACATCTTGATGGTTCATCCACTAGGGGGCGCTCAGTGTGCAAACAGAGGGGCCAGGTGTGTTGAGGGGCCAACCGTCATCATACATGTGAAGTTTCAAGTCAATCAGGCAAAGCATGAAGGAGTTATCATGACTTGATGTTCTATGGCGAAGGGTCAAAATGGCGGCACCACAGCGGCCACACCCTTCAACATAGAGAAAAGCTTTCGATAACTTTTGGTTAGTATCATCTCTGGATGCTGTTAAATAAATTTGAAGTGCACTGAACAAAATCCCAAGGAGGAGTTCGTTCAAATACAACGTGTGGAAATCATGGCAAAATGACAAGAAAATTCAAAATGGCCAACTTCCTGTTTGGAGTAGACAAATGGTGCAAGAGACTTTTTTGTATGTCTATGCAAGTCACACGTGTACCAATTTTCATCTCCCTAGTACAAAAAAACCCCTATGGGGAGGGGTTTTTGAAAGATTCAAGGGGGCACTATTGAGGCATTTTCGATTTCAGAGTGAGAATAATAATAATAATAATAATAAACAGCAAATACAATAGGGTCCTCGTAGGACTTTTTCCTACTCGGGCCCTAATAACAATAATAATAATAATAAGAAGAAGAATAAACAGCGCAATTACAATCGGGTCCTCGTAGGACTTTTTCCTACTCTGGCCCTAATAATCAAATAGATATGTGTAGACACTTCTGGAAACTGCCTGAGTCATGTTGGAAGTGCAACGAGTTCTTGTGTTTATAGATGTTTTTGCAACATCAAACCAGAAAAAAGTTGGGACAGTTATGAAAGTGACCGTGACCATGATTTGTTACAAAAGCAGTATGTTTGAAAAGGCTGAGTCTTTGAGGAGTCTTTGAGGAGCAAAGGTGGGCAGAGGATCTCCACTTTATTAAGAAATGTGTGAGAAAAATCACTGAAATATTTAAAACAATGTTCCTAGGCAAAAACATGGTCGTAAGACAGGCTGGGTTCAAAAACACGGAGAGAAACTGTACCATGGGCTGAGGCAAAAACAAGGTCCGGAAAACAAAGCGAGGTCAAAACACTATGAGGCAAAAACAAGACAATGGCAAAAGGTTGGGACGTGGATACAAGGATCGCAACGAACTGGCACGAGAGTGGAGAAAGTGAAGGGCTTAAATACACAGGTGGGGTAATTAGGGTAACAAGGTGCACGTGTGGAAGAATGTTCTAGAAGGGAGGCGTGGTCAGGTGAATCCAAGAGGAGGGAAGAGATGCAAGAGAGTGAGGGAATGATCCAGGCAGACAGAGACAAAGAAGAGACAGACAGGTGCAATAGTGTAAGTGAAAGATATACAAATGGTGACCAAAATCAGTGACTATTAAGGTAACAAACACATGGCTGAAGTCTCAAAGATAATGAACAGAACAAAGTAAACTATAGATAAACACCATAACTGCATAACAGAAAACAAAACCCAAGACAGCCATAAAATGTGTCGCACAAAAAAGGAATGAAACAACTAAAGACTACATTATAAGAAGCAGAAAATGAAACCAGAAACAAAAGCATAACACAGTGGATAAATCAATAATTGGACAGAAACTGAATAAACCAAATGACTAAAAACAGAAAATACAAAATAAACAGAAAACAAAACCAGAGACTACATTATCAGACTGTGAAAAGGGGAAACAAGAGACGCGACACCACCCCGGGGCAGAAATCTGAAAACTGACATGATATAATTAATCCATTTAATCCATTAATCCACATAATATAATTATACCACTCCCAAATACATAGTGTATCTCTATGGTAAAACACGTCGACAGTCGCATATTGTCACGCCGGCGACTGATCTGACTGCGAAGCAAACCAGAAGTGACGTTGCTGCGACCGAATCAATTCTTCCTCCACACTGTTTTAGATCACATCATTTTATCATTCAAAATGGCGGCACCCTTGGCAGATGAGGTGAATGGCATGTGTGACCATTCAAAATAGTCACATATGCCAGCTGCCTCACTCGATTTTCAGTATTAACAAATGAAATTAAATTGACCACACTGCAGACAAAATTAACCCAAAATATTTAATTATTTTGGTCATTAACTTTTTCTGATTTGGTTTGGTTTGGTTTGGTGTGTGTGTGTGTGTGTGTGTGTGTGTGTGTGTGTGTGTGGTGTGTGTGTGTGTGTGTGTGTGTGTGTGTGTGTGTGTGTGTGGTGTGTGTGTGTGTGTGTGTGTGTGTACTAAAATATTAATATTCGCACTATGTCTCCTTTGTTTTTCCAGGTTCCTTAATCTACAATGTGACCGATCACGATGGCCATTGCTACACAGGTTACTGCGATGAGAACTGTAAAGTCGTGGTCACACACTACACATGTCTTTTTGAGTCTACACCTGCTCCAACTACACCTAAGACCACCACAAAACCCATCATCACCACTCCCCCAAAACCCACAGACTGCACTGATGTGCGTCCTCCAAGAGAGGTACTTTCTTATTTTTCATGAAGGAGTTGCTCCTTCTGATAAATATGTTTGAACCTGACCTAGATATTGCATGACTGCTTTTGTTTGTCATTATGCTGTCACTGGTCTCAGGGTTGCATGCGTTTACTGACTAGGAAGACAACTGGGGCTTTTTTGTGATGAAAATAAAATTTCAATCACAACACAAATAAATTAGAATGACAGTATAATACATAACTCTGCCATGTATCCTAATTACTGGTCTTTGATCCTGATAGTTGAACTTTGATGCTTTTTGCCTATCTTTGATCCTGATTCATAACATTTGATCTTGATCCTAGTCTTAATTGTGACTGTTTACATCTGATCCTTATTACAGTATTAACATTTGATCCTGATTCCTAAAATGTGTTCCCAATCGCTGAACTTTGACTGTGATCTGACCTTTAAGCCTGTTCACTGACCTTTGGTCTTGATTGCTGATCTTTGGTTCTGATCATTGAGCTTTAATCCTTAATAGGCTTTGATTCTGATCACTGAATTTGATTGTAATCGTGGCGTCTGATATTGTCCCCTTTTCACTAATTGTGATTGTTCAACTTTGATCCCACTCAGTGATCTTTGATCCCAGTCCTTGAACTTTTTTCTTGGTGATGCTATCTTACAGTTTTAATAAATGTAATGGTGTGTGTGTGTGTGTGTGTGTGTGTGTGTGTGTGTGTGTGTGTGTGTGTGTGTGTGTGTGTGTGTGTGTGTGTGTGTGTGTGTGTGTGTGTGTGTGTGTGTGTGTGTTGACAAATGTAACCTTCCTGTCACATCAGTTGTTAAATAAATAGAAATAAGGTGCATATTTTCTTTCATTTCTAACATCTTATTCTGTTTACAGAACGGTGAAAGCTGGAAAGAAAGTAGTTGTGTTACAGGAACCTGTCGTGATGGTCAGGTGACCTATAACCACACACAGTGTCCACCTTTGGTACCTGTTGTATGTGAAAATAACTTCACTGCCATGAAAGTGTTGGATGATGATGGATGCTGCTACCACTATGAATGCCAATGTGAGTCTGATCCCTCAGGACAAGGCTGGTGCTTCGATCTTTGAAAACCTTTGGTGGGGATTATGTTGACCTGTATGTGTTGTTTTGCCCATTTAAAATGACTTCTTTTGGCTTCTCCCATTTATTCAGTCAGGGTCGCCACAGCTAATCTGATATGGATCATGTTGATTTGGCACAAGTTTTACATGGAGATTGAGCAGCGGCGGCTTTTAACTGGGAACCTTCTGCTCTGGAAACACGTGCACTAAACACTTGGCCACCATACTGCCATAGTTTTGTTCATTTGAACATCTCCAAAGTTTTTTTTTTTTTTTTTTTTTTTTTGGATCTTTATAGCATCATATAGTTGAAAAACAAATTATGAACTCTAGCTTGTAATGCAGATTAGCTCAGTATTTCACCAGAATGTCTTTTTTTATACTCTTAGCATGTTTTGGGGCTATTCTTACCGATATCTGTAGTATAACTAGATAATGTCACTTTTCAGCTGTCTTTCAAAAAGTCTATCTTGTATCTGGCTGATAAAACATAACTGATTTTTGAAAGAACTTTGATTTATTTTTTTCTGTCTTCTTTTATAACATGACTTTTCAAAACAAAACTGAATATCTTCCCTTACTCTCTGAAACTGTTCCGATCTAATCATCCCAAATAAAGTGCAGCAATTATGAAAAATTGACACAAAGATCAAAATGTTACTCTACAATCTGACCAGATACCATCATGATGTCAAATTGGGGGCCAAACTGACCCCAATAAGAAAAAATACTATTTTGCCCAGAGTATTTAATCTAACATGATCAAAATTAAAAAAATCTACACATGGGGTCTGCTTTGACCCCCGTGTTACTGATTAGGGTTAAGCCATTAATGATGACAGTCTGCACTTCAAACTCTCACATATTATTTGCTCTCAGTCATAATAGACTGTGATTGACAGCTAAAACAACCTTTGTCACTGTCCAAATGATAAACTATAAACAGTGCACGGTGTGGATATCCCTTCTTTGCAGACATTTGACTATGTGTTTCTTCCAAAGGTATCTGCTACGGTTGGGGCGATCCCCACTATGTCACCTTCGATGGCACCTACTATGGTTTCCAAGGCACCTGCTCCTACTGGCTAGTGAAAGAGATCTCACCCAAACACAACTTCAGTGTCATGATAGAAAATGCAGACTGTGAAAAAGGAGAGGGCTTGTCCTGTCCCGAGTCTCTAACTGTCTTCTACAACAACTACAAGATCTTTATGACTCAAAAACGTAGCAATGGCAGCTTCATAAATGAGGTACTCAATTTACTGTATACAATAAAACATTTCAGTTTGTTTTTGTTGGTTTTGTTTTTTGAGTACGACCCCCAAATCAGAAAAAGTTGGGACAGTGTGGAAAATGCACCCCCCCCCCCCCCCCCCCAAAAAAAAAAACAACCCAGTGATTTTTACATTTACTTTGACTTCTTTTCATTGCAGACAGTATGAACCCAAGATATTTCATGTTTTTTTGCGGTCAGCTTCACTGTATTTGTTAATATACTGGACATCCATTTCTGGACCTCAAGCCTGCAACATATTCCAAGAAAAAGGTTTGGATGAGGTCAATTTAGAGTTAGTAATGAGGGGAAAAAAAATTAAATAATGCTAATTCACGGACAGCATGGTGTTGTAGCGGTTAGCACTGTTGCCTCACAGCAAGGAAGTTGTGGGATCGCTTCCCACCTGGGCCTTTCTGTGTGGAGTTTGTAAGTTCTCCCCGTGTTCGTGTGGGATCCCTCTGGGTTTGTACTGTCTGCAATGAGCTAAAACAATAAATAAATGTAAGAGTTGGTGCAGTTTATATTTTTCTTTTAAGTTTACATTTTCCATACCGTCTCAGATTTTTCAGATTTGGAGTAATTATCTCTGGCAATGTACCGTCAGGTTTGGAAATACATATATATCTGACTATATATTTTACATTTGTAATACACCCCAAAATGAAAGTATAATATTTGACGTAAAATTAATTTTGAAGATATGTATTTAAAAAATTTTCTGTGACTTTTTTGTGTTCATGATTCTTGTTTTAGATTTACGTGAATGAGAAGCGTGTAAATACTGCATATCAGAACAATGACTTCCGTATCACCACTACTGGTATTAATACAGTACTCGTCATTCCTAAAATCCAAGCCAAAATCACCTTCTCAGGACTCATATTCAGTATCTACCTGCCTTACAAGCAATTCAGCAGCAATACCATGGGGCAATGTGGTAAGTTTTTCTGCAAAATTTAATCACCTCTTCTTCTTTTTTACTATAAACCTGAAACTGTCATCATTGATAGTTTGGACATTATGATATGATATGTTGTTACTGTACATGTTAATTTCTTGAAAGGAAAGGTAACACTATGGTTAAATAATTTTAAAATGTGCCAGTCCATGACAGACTGCAGATGTTTATTTACTGACAATGAGGGTTCTTCTAGGCACATGTGACAACAACCGAAAAGATGACTGCATGTTGCCCAATGGTAACATTGATCCCTCATGTCCTGATATGGCATTTGAATGGCATGCCAACAACAGTTACTGTGAACATGTGGTTCCACCAACCCTCTCGCCGAATCCCTGCGATGCAGCCATCTGTGAGGTCATCACGAGCAAGTAAGAGGAATTTATGCCAGTAATGACTACTGACCATCTCAATCAAATGATCGCTTTAATGTGTCATTTACAAAGTTTGACCATTTTATCAGTTTGATGTGTGTATTATGTGTATATGATTTGTGAACAATATTTGAGAGAAACAGGTCTTTGTGTCTATAGAAAATGTTGAATTCAGTTCATGAAAAATGGGAGCAAAAACAAGTGTTATTTTTATATTTTTGTTCGTGTGCTTTCCCGATACACTGTAGCTGTGTGCAGTGGTAGAACGTACAGACAGGTGTTTGTGTGCCATGTCAGACCGTCCCCACTAAAAATCAGTTCGCTTTTTGCATATGCGCATGCATGCAACAATGGTGACGCGTATTGTTTATTTTCACAAAAATTAGCCCCCCTAGGTTTCTCGCTTTGCCACTGAAGGAATAAGACGCTTGCTTGCGATCTCGCTCTTGATATACATACATTTTTTCAATGCGGCAATCTGATCATGTCATAATAATAAATTAAAAGGATCTATTACGCTCATCATTTTTAAATATGACGTAAGACTGTGCCGCACCACCACGCTTTTTTTTTTCAAGGCTCCTGCACCACTCCAACCCGCATGAAGGTGGAACGATAACTTAATTGAAAAATTAATAAACAAGCAAAAACTTTATACTTATATTTAATAGTTTTGTGTTACAAATCAATACATATGGCTTAGTAACGTAAGACACGCCACGCCACGGTGCTTTTTTTTCCAAGTTTCCTCTGCCACTCCAAACCACATGAAGGTAGAATGATAAATTGTTTGAAAAATGAAAACCAAGCAAAACTTACCTTCTAGCTTGTACTGCCCTTTTTTCAAATCCTTCCTCGCCACCCACTTCTGAACTTTGGTAAAACCAGCCGGGTAAGTGAAATCCTTCAAGTACAGCTTAATCGCCTCCATCAGTTCATCAAAACTCTGTCATCCAAAACTCTCCATTGTCCAAAACGGCGTCGTCATCACCTCCATCAGTTCATTGTAGTCATGAATAGTCTTTCCGCTGTCCAAAACTCTGTCGTCCAAAACTCTCTCTTTAGTGGCATCCATTATTACTAGATATATATATCAACAGCGAGATTGCAAGTAAGCGTCTTATTCCTTCAGCGACAAAGCGAGAAACCCGGGGGGGCTAACTTTCTTGAAAATAAACAATACATGTGACCACTGTTGTGTGCATGCGCAGATGCAAAAGGTGGATCGATTTTTAGGGGGGACCATTCGGTCTGAGACACCAGCAGACCACACAGCCATGTGCGTTCTGTGTGTACGGATGTTTGTGTGTGTTTCACTGGCAGAACGTACACACAGCATGCACAGACATATGTGCATCATCCCACATAAACCCTGAGACATGTGTGTGTTTATATGTGTGACACATTGTGATACATCAGTGATGGTAATTATCAAGAGTTCCATCAAAATGTAGTCTGGTTATGTATGAAGACATATATTGCTAAAGAAATAAATACCAAGTAAACCAGTGAAATGTGGCCCAACATTTGCAATGAATGATTATTTTTTTCTTCTGTGTATGAGGAGGCAGCGGTCTGTGTGCTGCCGGAACAGCATCCTATCAAGCACAGTAATTAATTTAATAATTAATGCCAAAGCTTCAAACTTACAAAATACACACACAGTCAGTATGCACTTGATTTGCTTTTGACCTTGATAAATCGTGTTGTGTATGGAAACTGTTTGCATGTTGCCTCCAAGAATTTTGTATGCTTTGGTGGATAAACCCCAGCTTGCATATTAATAAAGGCCAACATGCTATATGGACAACACACTATTTTGTCATTTGAAAGATGCAATCCTCGGGGCACTCTGAGTGCAGCATTGTTTTAACACACACAAACCTTAATCAGACCCTATGTATTTTATATGCATTTGTTTACATTCATAATGCCATTACTTGAGGACATTGTGCGATAGTTTTGTTCATTTTCATTAACATGTTTCCTGACAAGACTGCTGACAGACCACATCTGATATTTATAGAGTCTGACTTCAAAGCCCAGAAAATTCCTCACCTTCAGATTTATTCAGTTATTTAGTTATGTTCAAATTCATTGTAACCTGCAACGTAAACTTCAAGTAGACCAAACCTTTTTGGCATGTATAGTTGTCATAGCTTTTGTGTATTTTTTTCCCCCAGAGTGTTTGAAGCTTGCCACAAGGTCATTGACTACAATCCGTTTGTGGAGGCCTGTAAGTCTGATGTGTGCGACAAGCACAGTGAACACACTGGCTGCGTCAGCTTGCAGACGTATGCTGATATGTGTGCTGAAGCTGGAGTGTGTATCGACTGGAGGGACGCGACCAATGGAATCTGTGGTATGAGCATTTCTCAAGACCATGCACCTAAGGGGCTCTGCTCTACTCTATTCTACTCTTCTTCTTTTTTCAGATATTTAGACATACATTAATATACGCTAGTAGACTTCTACCTTAGAATTGGAATGTTTAATAGAAGACATACCTCATTGAATTTTCATATCTAGGACCATGAGCTTGTTGCATTCTTCAGCTTGGAGACCCTTGTCTTTAACATATTACATACTGCAGAGAATATTACAATATCAAAAGGTTTCCATACTCCCACCATGTTTTCAATTAAATTGGTGAGGTCAGCAGCCTTTATCACCTGGAGGGGGCGCTTGCTGCTTGAGTGTGGTCCAACCAGTGTTTGGTTCATGCAATTGAATACCAGTGAATTGATTCATGTTTTGTTCCTCAGGTGGATGTTTTTAACCACATCTTATCAATTTAAAAGGTGTTTAAACACTGATTGGAAACAGTGGGAAAAGGGTCAATGTGTAGAAGGCACTTTGAGAAAACATGATAGTTTGTCCTTTTGGTTACAGTGACCACACCCACTCTTAAAGTTGGGTCCATTATTAAAACAATTAGAATATGATTATTAGTTAATATAGCAGGTGTCATGTACAGTATAGGTGGTAATAAATCTTTTGTGATGAAACACCTCATTGACAAATGGGTCAACCTCTGTACATGTAACTGCCAAATATAATGTATTAAAAAAACAACAGCAAAAGTTCAGCTATCTCTCCTCGAAGATGCTGGACCAGTATTTTCCTTCATGCACATCTTCACATGGTGTGCTCCATTTGTGTGACATTGTTTTAGAACTTACAAGACTTGACGGATGGCAATATAAGGTGATTATAAGGGGTATAATAACACAGTTATAAAGCAGTAATGTCTGTGCTGGAATGATGATGTCCGCTCTCTCTTCAAACAGAATATAATGTCCAAGTCCTAAAGTGTATAAGGCGTGTGGGCCGATGGTGGAGCCTACCTGTGAATCCTGGTACTGTCACTCTCCAACACAGTGCAGCTGCTCATATCGCCAGTTAACGACTGTTCGTTTATGCTCTGATACGCCAGTGGAATGTGGCTCTTACCCAGTGTGCCACTCTGTCTGCAGGTACAATCAGAAATTTATCTACACCACTGATGCATTCAGTGCCATGACAACCCAGATGCTGGAGGGTTGTTACTGCCCGAATGGGACCATCCTCCTGTCTTCTAACTCAGATAAATGTGTGCCCAGCTGTGGTAAGAGCAAACACTATAGCACAAATTTACACTGTCACAGCCTCACTGGACCTTTAGTTCTTTCGTCATTAGAAATTTGGCATTGTATGCTGTATCTTTTGACATCTTACTGTGAAATTCGGCAGCTTGATCTGCTGTATTGTCGATACAAGTTTGCATAATCATCCCTTAAAAGCATGTGCAAAATGGAGACCAGAGTACCCTGAAAAAGAGAGGATTTTGTTTGATGAATCAGTGATTATGAGCCCAAATGCATCACGTTTCCAGCTACTGACCCACATGAGGATCAAATGTCATTCATATCCCACTTTGACCTGCAAGTGGAATAAAAACCACAATTGCGTTCCATGAATGCATTAAAAGAGCTGGACGTTTATAGTAAAAAACAAAGAAATAACCAAAAATTCACCACCACCATTGAATAACTGTGAAGAAAATCCTTTTCTCTTCCACTGCACCCTGAAGCTCTGTAACTACTGATGCAACAGAAAAAAAGCTGCACTGTGCAGCTTCTGCACTCATGGGTTGTCTTGGGTTGTCTTGGTGGCTTCCCTCACTCCTCTACTTTCTATGTCACTCAGTTTTTGAGAACTGCCTTCTCCTGAAAGATTTACCATACAGTACCATAATGTTTTTTTTTATTTCTCAATGATCGATGTAAATGAAGTGTAGGATAGATTCAGGGACTTGGAAATCTTCATGTATCGATCCATTGTCTTATCTGAAGAAAACGGGCTATGAACATTTTGATTTGTATGAACAATAACTGTGATGTTTTCTGATGGATTCTGAAAATGGAGAGACTATGGACAGAAATGTCCGTAATTCCTAAATGGCTTTTGTTAGACCCCTTGAATTAAAGTTAAAACTCTGCACTACAAGAGCACCTAGATTATTTTAAATGAACTCTGCTGTGGTGGTGTACAAAGGCAAAAGAACAGCATGCCACTGTCCAAATACTTATGGACCTCTTAAAATGACTTTTGATAAGATTTGAAATATGAGCTGATGAGGCAGTTACAAAGAAAATAAGACATAAAAGTATAGAGTGATTCTAAAGAGAACTGATTTCATTTTAAAGGAGTGTAAATATCTTTTCCCTGCAGATATTTGCTTGCTTCCAAATGGAAAATGGAAGAAGGTAAACAGCTCTTTTCTAAAGTTACATTCTGTACCATAGAATCTTTAGCAGTAATATTTTGAGCCCTGTGCTGCTCTGTAATAAATACATAATGTGTGTTCAGCCCAATGAGACGTGGACAGATGGCTGTGACCAGTGTGTGTGTGAGGATGACACTCTGCAGGTCAGCTGTCATCATGTGGCCTGTCCCACAGTGCCACCCACCAGCTGTGACCAAGAAGGTCAAGTTAAGGTCACCGACACCGGTGGATGCTGTACGGTAGAGAAGTGTGGTAAGTGAATCAAATAGCTCAGGTCTTCTGTTTAAGGGCCCCGTCACACTCAAGACCAAGATGACTGCACTGCATCTTGAAAATTTTGATGAACGCAGCAGGGTCCAACTCGCACTGTCCAACACTTTTCCACTAATGTTTTACCACGTGCATAATCACAAGTATCACGTACAGTTTGTTGTTACAAAGCTCTTACTACAATCACATCACCCACGTCCGTGCCACATTATCACTGCATCTGTCCTCACTGTGCTTTTTCATTTGTTCTGCAAGTTTTCTTGTGTCCACATGTAGAAAATCAACGCTCCTGCCAACATGCCCTCTCCTTTATAGACACACACTTAGATATGTATTTTTTTTTGGGGGGGGGGGGGTGATGCATTTAAACAGACTCAAATAATCACCATGCCTACATATGCACATACACATGCTTTGAAGTGAACCTTGGTTTGTACGTGACTTTTTTTTATTCATTTTTGGCTTTGTTTACAGACTGAAATATGCCCTTGAAGTGAACCTTCATTTGTACAAAGAGACGTGGGAGAATGTTTTTGTTACGTGGCCAGGGAGGCCACGTAACAAAAACACACACTCAAATTTGAGTGTGTGTTTAAATGCTGCCCCCCGGCCTGATGGCCTGGGGACCATGGTTTATGTGAGGAGGTGTCGGAGTTTTATTTGTTTATTTTGGCTGTATTTCAACATCATGGACAGCGTTCAACACGCTTCAATCAAAAAGCAGTCCACAGACTGACGCTGGAAGACGCTGTATGTGACACACTTGTACTACATCAGTGAACTCCCTACTAGAGTTATCATATATTCCAGAGTATAAGTTTTTTGTTGTTTGTTTGTTTGTTTGTTTTTTAACTAGTTTGGGAGGTCCTGTGACTTATACTCTAGTGCAACTTAAATACTGGAAAAAAAATACCTATTTGTTATCAATAATAGTTAGATTAACTATTAGAACTTTCACAGGAGTTGAAGCACACAAACAAAATCAACTCTAATAATAAAAGAGGTAAATGCCAAGTAATCCAACCTACATGACAACAATGCACAAAAATCCCAAATTATAGATTTAGTACAGAAAAAAGGTGTGACTTATAGTACTCTGGTGCAACTTATATATGGGTTTTCTTCTTCGTTTGACATATACTCCAGAAAATATGGTAATAAGTCTGTATTACATCAGTGATGCCGTTAATACATCAGTATTTAATTCTTACTGTGTCCCAATTCACCCGTTTCGCGCTGCATATTTTTTCAAAGTTCAGTCATGGCCAACATCCATGGAGAATACGCCACAGTTTCTACTGTCTTCCTAATATGAGGGTATTTGTTTCAGAAGATGTAATGGAAACATACAGTAGCTGAGTGTGACAGGGTATAGAAATCTGCATACACTTTTTGGGTAAAAGTACAAGCAATATTTTTTGTGTTGGCTTTGAACAGAATGTGACGTGAAGCTCTGCTCCGATGTAACGCCGACCTGTCCCGCTGGCTTCACACTCAACACCACTATGGGGGTCTGTTGTCCCAAACACACCTGTGGTGAGTGTGTGGAACTGCACAGCATGCTTTCACTCCTTAATTATATTTGCAGAATACTTATTAAATAGTGTGTTTTCTTCACAGTGCCCAAAAAAGACGTGTGTGTTTTCAACAATCATGAATATCAGGTGAGAGTGAAGACCTTTCAACTCCAATAAAAACATATTTCAGGGTGATATGCTCAGCAAAATTAAATGTTTTTGTTATGCTTTGAGCGAAGTCAGAGGCAAATTCAAATCAAATCAAATCAATTTTATTTATATAGCACCAAATCACAACAAACAGTTGCCCCAAGGCGCTTTATATTGTAAGGCAAAAGCCATACAATACAACAACAACAAATTGAACCCTAATACGCAGACAGCCAGGACACAAAGATATGCTGCAAAAACCACGGCGCTTATATAATCACAGGTGAACCCAACAATCCAGACACATGACGAACAGGGACGGCTAACACAAAGAGTCCAAACCAAAACTGCAGGGCAGTGATCAGAACTGGAGGTACAAGGAAAAAACAAAGCACAGATGAACAGACAGTAGGGGAACAAAACACGGGGTACTCATGGAGTGACTGCGGGTAAGACCAAAGTACGATAAGACATGAAAACAGTGTCAAACAACCAGCAACCAACAGTGAGGAGGGTGCGGCTTTTAAGTAAACAGACTAATGGACAACAGGTGCAAAAATCAGGGTGGACAGGAACAAACGAGACACTTGATAACTAAAGGAACACAAGGTGACAGAAAACTGAAGGTAACTGGTAAATAAAACACAACAATGAAACATACAACCAAAATAAAATGCAAAAACAACAGTGGAACTAAACAGGAAACAAAAACTAAATCCAAGAACACACATAAGAAACATGGAACTCAAAAGGGAGATAGAGTGTAAAACGTGAAAAACCAGCACATAATGACATTACATGAGCAGAAATACAAGATGTGATGAACTAGAGACCGGGGTAAAGTCAGGACAATGCAGACAGCGGACTGATGAGATAAACACGGGGGAGGGCAACAACAGAATATACACACACACACACACACAAAGCACCGAGACAAACCACGGAAACACACACACCGAAAACCCAAAGGGTAAAGGTAGGAGATGATCACACCAAATCTTAGACACAGCTGGACTAAAAAAAATACAACTCATTGGATGAACTCAATTCAACTATGTGCAGGATTTCTATCTAATAAATATATGTAGCCCCAACTCAAAAAAGCACATCCATATTTATTAGGTGGAAATCCAATCTTATGAGTCAGTTTTTTGTGTGTGGCTCTAAATACATACACTTAACGCACAGACATAACTGACAGAACACAGCCACAACAGTTTTATTTATTAAAAAAGCTTTTAGCTGAAAATGTGGACTAAAACCTGCACCAAAAATCCACAACTGCATTGAATAAAATTTTGAGAAGGTCTTTGAGACTCATCTGGGATCATCACAGTGAGTCTGTGAGACCATTGCTTAGAACAGTGATTTTCAACCTTTTTGAGCCGCGGCACCCTTTTTATATTTACAAAATCCTGCGGCACACCACCAACCAAAATAATATTATAATGCTATTACCTCTGGTTTTACGCAAAACCCAATTATCGCAACAGAAAATCGATACAGAAAACACCGCATTTCGAAAATCCTCAAGCATTTTGCGCTCTGATCTCAAGTAGGGCTGTCACGATTAGGAATTTCTGGAGACGATTAATTGTCAGACAAATAATTGCGATTGACGAATATATTGTCTATTTTTTTTTCTTTTTTTCCCCTTCTTTATATTCTACTATTGTAGTATAATTACACAACTCTGGAAGAACGTTTGGCTTCTGTGAGTGGAGAAACTGGAACAACATTTTTATTTTTATCTTCATTTACATACAGTCCCAACTTTTTCTGATTTGTGGTTGTTTCTGTTGCATTTCTGAAATTGTTTCTCCTCATCAGTCACATTTTGTGCTTAAACACTGCATTAAGCTCAAGATTGAACAAATAAATACCTTTGGAAAATAACAGCTGTTAAAGTTCAGAGTTCTCACCTGCTTTTTGTGATCTGTGCGTCTGAACATTGTTTTTTTTTAAATATGTTTTTAAAGATATTTGACCATTTATTTCATCTCATGATCTCATAAATTCAGCATACGACGCGCACATGGTGTGAACAGGACGGTAACGGCAGAATCACACCTTTAGAGAAAGTTCAGGGAGAAGTAAAGGCAGCTTCATGTTTTCGTTTTGTTAACGTTCACCTGGGTTAAAATCCTCTCTCTGCTCCGCGCTCGCTGCGCACTGAACGTGTCGTGCCTGCATTCAGGAATCTCCCTCACCCACCCCCCCCTCCCTCGCAGTCTGCAGCCTGTTAACTCCGCGCGCGCGTGCACACACAGGCACAGACACACACACCGACAGCTCCGCATTTTAGACGGCTTTTGAAGAAGACGGCACTGTTTTAATCGGCCGTCAGCCTCCTTGTTATTGTCCCGCCTTAAGACGAGAGCGAGGCTGCAGCACGTTTGACGTCAGATTCTGAGTCGTTTTATGCTTTGTGGATAAAATAAATAATTCACGGTAATCGCGAATATGAAAAATACCCACGGCACCCCTGACGATCGATCACGGCACCCTAGGGTGAGAATCACTGGCTTAGAAGCATCGACTGTACTCGCAGGAATCAATCACACAATCTGTGAAAACAAAGCTTTACTGCCTAATGCGACTGTATTGTGGCAGTATTGTCCTGATCTGCAGTACAAGCATCATTGAAGTAATCACTTTTGGTTTTATTCAGAATTTACAGAAATTAAATTTTAATTTAACTTTGTTACATGAGAATAAGTCAGATGGAGAATCCTGTAAGTTTGCTGTGTGTTAGTTCATAGTACAGATACATTTTGTTCAAATGTACCATTTAACATTTGTGCCATGTGGGGGCAGCATTGTCATCCTGTTAAACACATGGAGTCCAAAACATTCCATCAAGGCAGTAGAAATGCAGCATGTTAACTGAGCACATGCTTATTCACACGTGTACAAATCACATATTGGTTGTTTTTCCAGTTTGAGTCCTTTGTGTGTGTGTGTGTGTGTGTGTGTGTGTGTGTGTGTGTGTGTGTGTGTGTGTGTGTGTGTGTGTGTGTGTGTGTGTGTGTGTGTGTGTTTTCACACCAGTCTATCACAGGCCATAATAATAATAAGAAGAAGAATAGCAACAACAATTATTATTATTACACATACATGCATCCAGTAACATGCATCCTTCTTGGACACATCTTCATGAAAGTCCAGGTTCAGCACACTGTAAAACTTAAAATGATTAAATAAATAATAATTTATCACTACAACACAGCTCAGAGACAAGAACAGAAACCAGCAATAAGAAATATAAATTCCACGTGAGTTTAAAGTCTATTTAAGCTCTATTGAACTTTCTCATCAATGAGCTGTACAGAAAATGTACATATGTATGACCTGTTTGGTGTCTTTACATACTGTGAGTCTGCATCATATCAGTGGAACCCTTCCTCCCCGCCTTCAGGTCGGGGACCCGGTGCCGATGAAGCCCTGTGATGACTGCACATGTGGCCGTCTCATTGATGCCAGCAGCAAACTGCACATCATAGAATGCCAACCTATTAAATGTGACACACACTGTCCTGTGGTAAGAACACACTCACTCAAAGGCACAGAGAAGCAGCTTGAGCACACACCTGGAATCACACCCTGGTCTATAGGTTGGTAGTCCGTTACATCAGAAATAGATATTATATAAGGCAAGTTTTAAAAAAAAACTCCTTCATTATCACAATGTGCATTTAATTAATTACGCACAGGTACTTGCCATGGGCCCTATCTTGACCATTTACTATATGGTCTTGCACATTAGCACAAGCAAATTTGTGGCATGTCCAACTCTATTTTGTTATTTGCAAGAGTCTATGATGTCTTTCAAGTCCACCCAGCTGTAAAATTGGTACCAGCATTTGGCTGGATAAGTAACCTGCAATGCACCGGCATCCCCGTCCACTTCATGCTACAGTATCCACAGATAAGCACTCGTTCTGCTACTAGTAGACAGGTGTTCCTATCATGATTGAGAAACTGTGTCAGTATCTGTCACAACAAGGTCTGAAAAAAATTCAAATAGTACATCAGTGGAAATACTTTACTCTGTAGACTGTTCTAGATTCTGCACGGCACAAACGGGCAATTGTGTTTAAGTGAGGATTCTACATGCATTTCAGTCTTTACTCGCAATACAAACTCTTGATTCATTTTATGTGAGATTTTATTACCTCACATTAAAAAATTTAAACTGTTAAATTTGTATTTGCACTGAAATAGACTTGAATGAGTTAACCTATATGCTATGCTAACTGATCAGCCTAACTGAAACACTGCGAGATGGCATACCAGAAAATAAAATTATGTTCATCTCCAAAGTCTCCAAATCCAGACTGTAAAGTTTCCTCATTAATTTTGCATTCACTGTAAATTTTTATGGCTATGTGTGCTAACTTTGTGTTTGTGTCTAGGGTCATGAGTACCAGATAATTGCTGGCCAGTGCTGTGGAAAGTGCATCCAAACCAGCTGTGTTGTCATGCTGTCAAACAACTCAACTCACACACTTAAGGTTTGTATGCATGCACAAAAGGAAAAGCATGAAAATTAAATAGATTCATGAGAATTTTTACATCTCTGTGGAACATAATCTCTAATAATATTTCTGACAGATTAGCTTCTTTTCTCTAGTTACAAAGTGTGAATTATACAATCATAATCCAGGGATGCTCACATAACATTAGCTAACTAATGTTATGCAAGGCAAATGGTAGCTTTAGCTAGCTAAAGTTTGTTAGTAAAACTGATAGGCAAATGTTACAAACTTGCGAAAGTTAGTGTGTATCCATGGAGACTTGACCCAATCTAAGTGTATTTAACAAGCATGATCCAGTATCTACGTGTCCTTTGACCTGCACCATGCACTGGACCACAGATGTCAATGAGCCAATGCAATGATGGGAGTGAGGCAGGCCGACGGTCTGAAATTGTATTGCAAAATGTTTCCAGGCATGAATGTGGGGAATATTATGCAAATAATGAATGTTTGAGTCCATCCTTTAATGCATGCAAGTATTGTTACCATTGCACAGATGGAAAACATTCATTATTTGTTTTATATGACACCTAAAAATGTGATATTTTGCCTAAAATTAGACAAGCTTTTTCTCAGAGCAGGAAGCTGACAGCCATGGGCGCAATTTGGTGGGGGATGTGTCCCCCCCCCACCTTTTCAACCAGGGGGGACAGAAGCTATCTGGGACCTCAGAAAGCCCATCTGCAATTATTGCTTGATCTCCAAAATCAGTCTATGCAAGCGAAATTATGTTCAGTATGAGTGTTGTCATTAGTGCCACTTCGAAAATTAAATTCATGATAAGTAATTTATCCTAAACTTATGATTTGTTGTTTTTTCAAACTTATGCAAAAACAAATCTTGAGAAAAAAATACAGTATGCGATAGTTAATAATTATTAAGAGCCTGTTCTTTCATATTTATGAATACATTTGACCACATTGCAGTTGTTTTTTCAATGAGAACTCAACCTATCATTCTTTTTGAGTTCTACACATGTGGTGATACCTTATTTACACCAGGATGTTAATAAAATCAATGCTGGCTATTCTCAGAATAAAGTACTTATATCCACAGTTTCAAATTGTATAAGTCAAATAGTGTCCACTTTATGGTCTTCTCAAAACATTAAAATTACTGTTCTGGAGGCTCAGAATGCATCTGAGCTTATCTAGAAACCGTTGGCTTCTGGGGGCCTAAAGTGGCCCACAGACCCCCGGCCTATGGGCTTCGGCCCTGCGGGCCTCGCACTTTGTCCCCCCCAATTTCTAGTTCTAAATTGCATCCTTGCTAACTGCAGTGAGTGTGTGTCTGCACAGCAGTTGACTCCACCCTGAAGGCGAGCTGCGACACACCACTAAGTCGAGTGAATGCTGCAAAGAAGTGAAGTGGACTGTGTAGAAACACCTCCGCTTTCCTCAATCCAGCAAAAAACCGCAATAAGAACTTGTCCAGTTCTTCATTTGAAAGTGCTTCTACTGCCACTAAAGACAACCCCACAAATACTGCCCAAGCTTCTTATCAGCTTATGGTTTACTTGATTTAGCTTCCTCATATTGTGGACACGTTTACAACAAGGCACTGCAGTTGTTCAGTAGAACAAACCATATGGGACTAAATGCAATGTAACTAAAACAAACATGCACAGTGCATGATGTCAGTCATGTGTAAATACTTGTATGAGCCTCCCCGTGGACAGTGACACATGTTCACTTGTTGGCACGCTGTTGGGAAAGCAACAAGCAACCTCAGAAAGCAAAGAAACATGGTGACCGACTACGTTGCAAGATGTTACAGGATTTTGCACTGATATGATAACCCACACTAACACACACACATACACACACAAAAAATAAGTTAGCCAACATAGAAACACAGTAACTGATGGAATAATGGAATACTGATGTTCCCTACATTTCCATTACTGTATGTGAATTTGTGTCCTTCAGCCTGGGACCATCTGGACACCTGCTGACGATCCCTGTGTCCGGTTTGAGTGTGTAAAAATTGGCAATCAGTTCATCACAGTCGAAGCCAAGATAGTCTGTCCTCCGTACAACCCTGAAGACTGCATACCGGTATACACACACACACACACACACACACACACACACACACACACACACACACACACACACACACACACACACACACACACACACACACACACACACACACACACACACACAGAAACTGAGAGACAATGATGGATGATAGACTACATTAATTTCAGCATACTGCCCCATTGTCAAATAGAAACCTCATCACAAATATGAGCTGTAGAGCAACAATGTGAATGTGTTGTGATGTGTGTGTGTGTGTGTCCTTGTTGCAGGGAACAGAGACCGTGGCTCCAGATGGATGCTGCCATGTCTGTACGTAATAGTTCCATCTGTATTGTTTAATCTTAATGTTTCCAAACTGTACTGCACACTGGGATATAGGCAACATAAACACAAACACAAACATATTTAAAAAAAAAACATGTTCTGAAGATGAATTAATCTTGTTTTGGCAAAAGAAAATTCTGTTATTGGAAAATAATGTTAATAAGAGCACACTGGGAGAGGAAAGAACAGGCAAGGTTGCATGAAGTAGATGCGCAATAAACAGTGGTGCGACAAACAGGGCCAACAGGCCGACACGGACTCCTCAGATCATCATGTCAGTTAGTTAGTCTTCACTGGTAGAACTTAGCGCTATCACTGGATGCTTGTACCTTAATGACATTAGTAATGATGTGGTGCAAGAGACAGACACTCTCTTCAGGGGTTACTGTCGTCACGTATTGTGTATATTAGAGGTGGGCGGATCGATTCTAATATCGATAATATCGATACCAATGCTGGTATTGATATTGAACAATCCCCGTGTAAAAAGATCAATACTCAAGCTTTTTTTCTCTCCCACACACACTGACTGCTGTGAACACAGATTCATCAAAGTCTACTCTCTGTCTGTAAGAGCAGCACTGCGCTGTGTCACACAACACGGAGCAGCGCACCCTTGTATTGTGGTTTGTCAGCCCTCTACGAGGTCTGTTAGAAAAGTGTCGGACCTTTTTATTTTTTGCAAAAACCATATGGATTTGAATCACGTGTGATTGCATCAGCCAAGCTTGAACCTTCATGCGCATGCGTGAGTTTTTTCACGCCTGTCGGTTGCGTCATTCGCCTGTGAGCAGGCTTTGTGTGAGCAGTGGTCCACCCCTCTCGTTGGATTTTTATTGCGAATAAAATGTCTGAACGATTTGGAGCTTTGCTGCATCAAATTTTTCCAGAAACTGTGAGAGACCTCCAGGTGGACACCATTCGGAAAATTCAGATGGCTTTCAGGGACGATTTTATGGGGATTAGACAGATTAAGGAGTGCTCCAGCCGGATTAAAGACCGCCCACAGCTGCTGAGAGCGCGGCGCACTCCGAGCGCTGTTCAACAGGCTGAAACCCTGCTGAAACAACCAGATCATTTCCAACGTGAAGGCTTTGTTGATCCGGGATGTCATCTGACTTCCACAAAAAAGGCAGAAGACGTGGACATCAGCACTTTTTCGGCACATTCCACTGTTACAGGAGTTTTTTCATGGAAAGAGAAGCAGAGGAATGCACCACGGAGCCGCTCATGGCGCGGGACAAAACCACCTCCGTGTTGGTCTCACAGGACGGCTTTCAGATGGCTTTCAGACGGCTGTTGGTGGCTTTTCAGTCGTGTGACTATCCAAGAAATTGTGCATGAGCTGGACATGCCACAACATGTCCTGTGAGGCTTCATCACAGCGTTGCTTTGCGCCATGCGGCTCTGCCGCGACGCGCGGAATTTCTCCGCACGTCTGTCTCAATGTACCGAAAAAGTGCTGATGTCCACATCTTCCGCAATTCCTGTGGTAGTCAGACGACGTCCCGGATCAACACAGCGTCCAGTTTGGAAATGAACGGCACATTTCACTGTTACAAGAGTTTTTGTCATGGAAAGAGGAGCTGAGGAATTCCACATGTCGCGGCAGAGCCGCATGGCGCAAAGCAATGCCGTGATGAAGATTCACAGGACATGTTGTGGCATGTCCAGCTCATGCACAATTTCTCGGCTTGTCACACGACTGAAAAGCCAGCCAAAGCCGTCTGAAAGCCATCTGAAAGCTGTCCTGTGAGACCAACACGGAGGTGGTTTTGTCCCGCGCCATGAGCAGCTCCGTGGCGCATTCCTCCGCTTCTCTTTCCATGAAAAAAACTTCTGTAACAGTGGAATGTGCCGAAAAAGTGCTGATGTCCACGTCTTCTGCCTTTTTTGTGGAAGTCAGATGATGTCCCGGATCAACAAAGCCTTCACGTTGGAAATGATCTGGTTGTTTCAGTGGGGTTTCAGCCTGTCGATCGGCGCTCGGAGTGCACCGCGCTCTCAGCAGCTGTGGGCGGTCTTTAAACCGGCTGGAGCACTCCTTAATCTGTGTAATCCCCATAAAATTGTCCCTGAAAGCCATCTGAATTTTCCGAATGGTGTCCACCTGGAGGTCTCTCACAGTTTCTGGAAAAATTTGATGCAGCAAAGCTCCAAATCGTTCAGACATTTTATTCGCAATAAAAATCCGACGAGAGGGGTGGACCACTGCTCACACAAAGCCTGCTCACAGGCGAATGACGCAACCGACAGGCGTGAAAAAACTCATGCATGCGCATGAAGGTTCAAGCTTGGCTGATGCAATCACACGTGATTCAAATCCATATGGTTTTTGCAAAAAATAAAAAGGTCCGATACTTTTCTAACAGACCTCGTACCTCAGGAGATTTTAAGTTGTGTTGAGTGATATTAAATGATGATTGTGATAATAAAGTATTTTGTTGTCACGTACAATGTTTGGCGAAATTCTATCCTAGGTCTTTTGGATCCTTTGGATTTATGAAGCTTAAATATGAAAAAGTAGCGGTATCGATATCGATCTCGGTGATACTGGGCCTGTATTTACTTGGTATCAGATCAATACCAAAATTCCCGGTATCGCCCACCTCTAGTGTATGTAAATGATGTGTGAAAGTCTTCGCAGTTATAAGATGATTCCCTAGTTGTCAGATATATTTCTGGGAGAAAAATGGTTTCATATATGGGCTAATATGGTAGTTTATCTGGGTCTTACAATGAACAGTGTATCATATTAATTTGTTGACATCTACAGCATGCATTGTCATGGGGGTACAAGTACAGGTACTTTAATACTATATGTTTGTTGGTACTGATGTTTTCGTGCTGTACGTTTCTTCTGCAGGTATAAAGAAGGATCGTCCGTGCAGGGTGACCACGAGCAGTGTTCACCTGGAGAGCCAAGGCTGCCACTCCAAAGACCTGGTCAACATCACCTCCTGTACTGGAACCTGTAGTACTTTTACCTTGTGAGTTCTCTCTCTCATGTTATATTTTACAGTCTGTTATTAATAGAAGAACAGATATAACTTTTTCACTTTATTAATTTTGTATTCTTTAAAATGTTTACTTGATAAGAGACTTGATGAATACTTCCAGTGATCAGTGGAATTAATGGCAGCATTTCAGCAGTAACCCCGTTTACCAGCATGTTGTAGTTATTTGGATCAAAGTTGTCAATTAATCAATCAATTTTATTTATATAGCGCCAAATCACAACAAACAGTTGCCCCAAGGCGCTTTATATTGTAAGGCAAGGCCATACAATAATTACGTAAAAACCCCAACGGTCAAAACAACCCCCTGTGAGCAAGCACTTGGCGACAGTGGGAAGGAAAAACTCCCTTTTAACAGGAAGAAACCTCCAGCAGAACCAGGCTCAGGGAGGGGCAGTCTTCTGCTGGGACTGGTTGGGGCTGAGGGAGAGAACCAGGAAAAAGACATGCTGTGGAGGGGAGCAGAGATCAATCACTAATGATTAAATGCAGAGTGGTGCATACAGAGCAAAAAGAGAAAGAAACACTCAGTGCATCATGGGAACCCCCCAGCAGTCTAAGTCTATAGCAGCATAACTAAGGGATGGTTCAGGGTCACCTGATCCAGCCCTAACTATAAGCTTTAGCAGAAAGGAAAGTCCTACATATTTGTTTAATATGCGCATTGAATGACATATCCTGATCAAAAATGACTCCAAGATTTCTCACAGTATTACTAGAGGTCAGGGTAATGCCATCCAGAGTAAGGATCTGGTTAGACACCATGTTTCTAAGATTTGTGGGGCCAAGTACAATAACTTCAGTTTTATCTGAGTTTAAAAGCAGGAAATTAGAGGTCATCCATGTCTTTATGTCTGTAAAACAATCCTGCAGTTTAGCTAATTGGTGTGTGTCCTCTGGCTTCATGGATAGATAACGCTGGGTATCATCTGCGTAACAATGAAAATTTAAGCAATGCCGTCTAATAATACTGCCTAAGGGAAGCATGTATAAAGTGAATAAAATTGGTCCTAGCACAGAACCTTGTGGAACTCCATAATTAACCTTAGTCTGTGAAGAAGATTCCCCATTTACATGAACAAATTGTAATCAATTAGATAAATATGATTCAAACCACCGCAGCGCAGTGCTTTTAATACCTATGGCATGCTCTAATCTCTGTAATAAAATTTTATGGTCAACAGTATCAAAAGCAGCACTGAGGTCTAACAGAACAAGCACAGAGATGAGTCCACTGTCTGAGGCCATAAGAAGATCATTTGTAACCTTCACTAATGCTGTTTCTGTACTATGATGAATTCTAAAACCTGACTGAAACTCTTCAAATAGACCATTCCTCTGCAGATGATCAGTTAGCTGTTTTACAACTACCCTTTCAAGAAATTTTGAGAAAAAAATAAGGTTGGAGATTGGCCTATAATTAGCTAAGATAGCTGGGTCAAGTGATGGCTTTTTAAGTAATGGTTTAATTACTGCCACCTTAAAAGCCCATGGTACATAGCCAACTAATAAAGATAGATTGATCATATTTAAGATCGAAGCATTAAATAATGGTAGGGCTTCCTTGAGCAGCCTGGTAGGAATGGGGTCTAATAGACATGTTGATGGTTTGGATGAAGTAACTAATGAAAATAACTCAGACAGAACAATCGGAGAGAAAGAGTCTAACCAAATACCAGCATCACTGAAAGCAGCCAAAGATAACGATACGTCTTTGGGATGGTTATGAGTAATTTTTTCTCTAATAGTTAAACTTTTATTAGCAAAGAAAGTCATGAAGTCATTACTAGTTAAAGTTAAAGGAATACTCGGCTTAATAGAGCTCTGACTCTTTGTCAGCCTGGCTACAGTGCTGAAAAGAAACCTGGGGTTTTTCTTATTTTCTTCAATTAGTGATGAGTAGTAAGATGTCCTAGCTTTACGGAGGGCTTTTTTATAGAGCAACAGACTCTTTTTCCAGGCTAAGTGAAGATCTTCTAAATTAGTGAGACGCCATTTCCTCTCCAACTTACGGGTTATCTGCTTTAAGCTGCGAGTTTGTGAGTTATACCATGGAGTCAGGCACTTCTGATTTAAAGCTCTCTTTTTCAGAGGAGCTACAGCATCCAAAGTTGTCTTCAATGAGGATATAAAACTATTGACGAGATACTCTATCGCACTTACAGAGTTTAGGTAGCTACTCTGCACTGTGTTGGTATATGGCATTAGAGAACATAAAGAAGGAATCATATCCTTAAACCTAGTTACAGCGCTTTCTGAAAGACGTTTAGTGTAATGAAACTTATTCCCCACTGCTGGGTAGTCCATCAGAGTAAATGTAAATGTTATTAAGAAATGATCAGACAGAAGGGAGTTTTCAGGGAATACTGTTAAGTCTTCAATTTCCATACCATAAGTCAGAACAAGATCTAAGATATGATTAAAGTGGTGGGTGGACTCATTTACATTTTGAGCAAAGCCAATTGAGTCTAATAATAGATTAAATGCAGTGTTGAGGCTGTCATTCTCAGCATCTGTGTGGATGTTAAAATCACCCACTATAATTATCTTATCTGAGCTAGGCACTAAGTCAGACAAAAGGTCTGAAAATTCACAGAGAAACTCACAGTAACGACCAGGTGGACGATAGATAATAACAAATAAAACTGGTTTTTGGGACTTCCAATTTGGATGGACAAGACTAAGAGTCAAGCTTTCAAATGAATTAAAGTTCTGTCTGGGTTTTTGATTAATTAATAAGCTGGAATGGAAGATTGCTGCTAATCCTCCGCCTCGGCCCGTGCTATGAGCATTCTGGCAGTTAGTGTGACTCGGGGGTGTTGACTCATTTAAACTAACATATTCATCCTGCTGTAACCAGGTTTCTGTAAGGCAGAATAAATCAAAATGTTGATCAATTATTATATCATTTACTAACAGGGACTTAGAAGAGAGAGACCTAATGTTTAATAGACCACATTTAACTGTTTTAGTCTGTGTTGCAGTTGAAGGTGCTATATTATTTTTTCTTTTTGAATTTTTATGCTTAAATAGATTTTTGCTGGTTATTGGTGGTCTGGGAGCAGGCACCGTCTCTACGGGGATGGGGTAATGAGGGGATGGCAGGGGGAGAGAAGCTGCAGAGAGGTGTGTAAGACTACAACTCTGCTTCCTGGTCCCAACCCTGGATAGTCACGGTTTGGAGGATTTAAGAAAATTGGCCAGATTTCTAGAAATGAGAGCTTCTCCATCCAAAGTGGGATGGATGCCGTCTCTCCTAACAAGACCAAGTTTTCCCCAGAAGCTTTGCCAATTATCTATGAAGCCCACCTCATTTTTTGGACACCACTCAGACAGCCAGCAATTCAAGGAGAACATGCGGCTAAACATGTCACTCCCGGTCCAATTGGGGAGGGGCCCAGAGAAAACTACAGAGTCTGACATTGTTTTTACAAAGTTACACACCGATTCAATGTTAATTTTAGTGACCTCCGATTGGTGTAACCGGGTGTCATTACTGCTGACGTGAATTACAATCTTACCAAATTTACGCTTAGCCTTAGCCAGCAGTTTCAAATTTCCTTCAATGTCGCCTGCTCTAGCCCCCGGAAGACAATTGAATATGGTTGCTGGTGTCGCTAACTTCACATTTCTCAAAACAGAGTCGCCAATAACCAGAGTTTGATCCTCGGCGGGTGTGTCGTCGAGTGGGGAAAAATGGTTAGAAATGTGAACGGGTTGGCGGTGTACACGGGGCTTCTGTTTAGAACTACGCTTCCTCCTCACAGTCACCCAGTCGGCCAGCTTTCCCGGCTGCTCGGGATCTGCCAGAGGGAAACTAACGGTGGCTAAGCTACCTTGGGCCGCACCGACTACAGGGGCCTGGCTAGCTGTAGAATTTTCCACGGTGCGGAGCCGACTCTCCAATTCGCTCAGCCTGGCCTCCAAAGCTACCAATAAGCTACACTTATTACAAGTACCATTACTGCTAAAGGAGGCCGAGGAATAACTAAACATTTCACACCCAGAGCAGAAAAGTGCAGGAGAGACAGGAGAAGCCGCCATGCTAAACCGGCTAAGAGCTAGTAGCTGCGCTAAGCTAGCGGATTCCTAAAAACACACAAAGTGAATAATGTGTAAATAATTTAGAGGTGATTCAGCAGAGTGAGTGCTTTAGTTAAGGCACGTGAAGATTACACTGTGAAACAAATTGTTATCTAGTTAACTAGATCAATCTAACTGCGCACATTAAATAGCTAACAGATACAGCAAAACACCGCTGTGCTCCGGAACCGGAAGTGATACAATACCGCAGTGAGAGCCAACCACCAGTAGAGGCAAGCAGTTTGTAGCGACAAACTGTGTAGTTGTGGAGACACTTGACACCCCCACAGACCAGGGATATTGAATATGCTCCCTTGGCAGGCTTTTGACCCAGACTGTTAAAAAAAAGACCTTTTATGAGTGCAGTGATTATTATAATATCTTTGAATGGTATATTTTATCTTTGAGTGGTTGTCCATTCAGTTACTCTCGTTTTTTGTGTTCGGGGTCGCCACAGTGGATACAACCAGATTCGCATTGATATTTGGCACAGGTTTTACGCTGGATGCCCTTCCTGACGCAACTCCAGTGTTACCTGGAGAAACACACTCAGCTGCTGGTGTTCCAAAGAGGTCTCCCATCCAAGTACTAACCAGGTCCCGCACTGCTTAGCTTCTGAGACCTGACGGGATCAGCCTGACACGGATGAAAATATTTTTTGCATTCCATGAATGGAAAAGATTCATTATTTGTTTTATATGACACCTAAATAGATCCATGCCACATTTTTTTGATAAAAAGTAAGTCCCTTCAGCTGCTCCCTTGTTTTCAGTCCGAGTCACCACAGCAGATCCAGGGTTTATATGCATGTTGATTTGGCACAAGTTTTATGCCGGTTGCCCTTCCTGACGCAACTCGATGTTGCATGGAGAAATGTGGCAGGGGTGGGGTTTGAACCAAGAACCTTTTGCACTGAAACCAAGCACACTAACCACTTAGTTGCTTAAAATTAGAGAGGTTTTGCTATTTGGAGCAGGAATTGGACAGCAGCAGTTTACTAGCCCGTAGGCAGCTGCCGACACATGGCTGAGAGCCCGAGGAGCTTAGTGGTGTGTGGTAACATGCCTGCTTTCTTAAATCCAGTGAAAAAAATCACGACAATAACTCATTCTATTGTCTGTCTGACAGAGCTTCAACAGCCGCTAAAGATGCCCCCGTGTATTCCACATATATAACGTATTAATGGAGCCATACAATGATTCGAAAAATGCACAGAAACTACCAAAAATGCACACTAGTGATGTCACCAATGCAATGGGACAAATAATGAATGTCATGTGATGTAGAATCCACCAATCAAATGAGAAGGATCTATTTAGGTGTCATATAAAACATAGGTATAAGTATTGTGCTTACTTGTGGATATCAGGTGTCTCCATAATCAGACTGTAGCTGCTCAGTCAGCCCTACTAGATATAACATCACAGACTAACTACAACGTGACTGAGAGCTCCTTTCATCAGGTGGGAGTTTTTATACTGTGACCTCTCAAGTAAAACCTTTGTGAATGTCGTTCAAATCTTTCTTGGCCATCACATCTATATCATTATAACCGCTTTTTGTCAAACACATCCTTTGTCTTTTTCTCTTAGGTACTCGAGCAAGTTTAATTCCCTGCAGCACTCCTGTTCCTGCTGCCAGGAGGTGGCCACATCAGATCGGCAGGTCCGGCTCTCTTGCCCTGACGGCTCTGAAGTCACACACACCTACACACACATCAACAGTTGTGCCTGCCTGAAGACGGACTGCGTTGTGACCGGCCGCAGCAACATCCCAACGACTCCCACCATCTTCTAGTCACATCGACGCAGGAGATGAAGCAATGATGTAATCAGCAGCCAGCTTTTAAAGAACAATTTCTCTCTTTGATCTCTAAGTGTTTGCCTGATATGATTATACTCACAAAGAACTTGTTAGCACAGCTCAACACTGCAGTTGGGTTTTGGCCTACAAGTACAGTCTGTGAGCATGTCAGCCAGCCATCAAAAGTTTAATGCATGTATGCCAAATTGATATAATATTAGTCACCTGGATTTGTAAGGGAACACTTTGGTGTTCAGGATAGATTATAGTAACATGTGCCAATACAAACGTCTGATATGTGGCTGACAAATAAATTCAGCAAAAATCAACCACGTCAGAAACCTGTTTTATAATTCATGTCTGTTTGTGCGTCATATATGAGTTTGTCACATTCTTGCTTCAAGGCTTTGCCTTAATTAAATAATTCCTACAGAGCCAAATGTTAATGTATCATGTTCACACAACATGTATTTACTGCCAGCAAAATGTCAAAAAGTGTTTAAAGATGAACTCCAAGCAAAAATCCATAAAACATGAGCTCTTCCTTACATTAGGCCCTGGGTCCATATTATGTTTTTGTCTGGTGGGGGGAGGGGGGAGGGGGCAAAAATGCTTTATCCCAGCAATTTCAGCATTTTCAGTTTGTATGTGTGTGTGTGTTGTGCACTTGGGATTTGTTTTTATGACATTAATTAGCTGACAATGAGCTTATATAAAAAGTACTCATCCTCAGCAAAAACCGCCTGCCCAATCTGCTGTCACAGATGAGCATTTTGTGATAGATTTTGAGAGAAAAATTAGCCAAAATAAACCTCTCCTCTAAGATGCCTGAAAAGGCGATGCAGTGATGTTACAGCATCTTTCTGAAAAGGTGAAATGGTCAATGATTTTCAACTTAAAAGTGCTTAAAGTGGCTGAAAAAAACAAAAACAAAGAGGCTGGGCTTGCAGACATAAGGGTTTTACAGTAGTGTTCAGAATAATAGTAGTGCTATGTGACTAAAAAGATTAATCCAGGTTTTGAGTATATTTCTTATTGTTACATGGGAAACAAGGTACCAGTAGATTCAGTAGATTCTCACAAATATGCACACTCTTAAGGCTATGAAATTGGGCTATTAGTAAAAAAAAAAAAAAGTAGAAAAGGGGGTGTTCACAATCAAATCAAATCAAATCAATTTTATTTATATAGCGCCAAATCACAACAGTTGCCCCAAGGCGCTTTAATAGTAGTGTGGCATTCAGTCAGTGAGTTCATCAATTTTGTGGAACAAACAGGTGTGAATCAGGTGTCCCCTATTTAAGGATGAAGCCAGCACCTGTTGAAAATGCTTTTCTCTTTGAAAGCCTGGAAAATGGGACGTTCAAGACATTGTTCAGAAGAACAGCGTAGTTTGATTAAAAAGTTGATTGGAGAGGGGAAAACATATGCAGGTGCAAAAAATTATAGGCTGTTGTTATAGGAGGCCTTTGTAGGAGGCCTTTGAGGGTGAAAATGAGGTGGTTTTTAAAATGTTTTTGTAAGTTTTTATGGAAATGTTGTAATTTGCAACATTGGGCTCTAAGGGGAGCAAAATCTCTGTATTTGTGGTCATTGTCTGACCAATAATACAGAACTAAGGATTTATTTGCAGGGTTTTGCTTTTGTGCCAGAACAGTAAAACATGAAAAATAATCTCTTTCATGTTGTTGTGAACAGTCATTTATTTCAAGACAAGAACTTTGCTATTTATTCACAATAATATTCCCAGAAACAGTTCTTGTCCTCTGAAAAACAGAGGCAGACATCACACTTGGAACACTGGGTGTTCGTATACCTTTTACTGCAATGTCTGCAGTGTCCCCTCTTTATCTTCATGGGGAAATGTCCAGTTTGGTCCTTGCGCACATCCTGTGGGGGGTGTGCACATGTTTTCTTTGAAGAAGGACCGTTTGGACTAGGGTTAGGGTATTTCGCTGTGAATGAGTCCATCAAATTCAGGGCTCCCCCGTATTTGTTGTAGGTACCCACAATGTAAGGCTGTTCAACGTCAATGTAGGTTTTGGTGGCTTTGTCCCAGCATTGAATCTTCTACACAGGTTCTGGTCCAGTGAAGGATGACACAAGTGTGACGGCTCTGTTGTCATGCCATTTTGGCAGCACAGATGTAGTGTTCCCCCTCCACTCTGTAGTCAAAGCTTCCTCTACCCTTCTTCTTCAAGATCTTTTCATCTTCAAGGTTGCAGTTGGGAAGGTGAACCTGCCTGGCTGTTCCCACATAATGGATTCCTTGCTCAAGGAGCTTCACTACCAATGGAACAGAGGTGAAGTAGTTGTCTATGTAGACCTTGTAGTTCTGACCCTTTGGAAATGTGGAGGCAAGCTTCATCACAACATCACCTGACAATCCAAGTTCAGATTTGACTTGTACTCCAGTGTTCGCACTCCTTTGGTAAGCATCAAAGTCAAGCATCATGCTAGAGATTCCAGCTCTCACCCACACTTTGAACCCCCATGGGTGTGGCGTGCCTTGCATATACTGCTTGATGCTACTGAACTTCCCCTTGAAAGGAATCATCATCCACAGAATCGTGTTCTTCGGGTACCACCTGCAGGTTCTAGATAAACTGTATAAAAGAGGGGATGGTGGGGAAATTGATTTCAGTATGAAGTGCTTACACATTGCACTAATGTAACCCATTCACACATTTAACTGGTCACACAACAGGTGTATGATCGTAAACTCTGTTTATCATACTAATACAAGTAGATGTGCAGGTCGCCTCCAAGTCACAACACCACCTTACATTCCTGAGCATCATCACCTGTTACAGAACAATGGAAATATGCCCCCAAGCACCCCCCACTACAGCTTTGACTATGAATTGATCTGAACATTCTTATCATGAACCAAGACAAGGGGCAGACATGGACTAACAGAATTACTTTGTTAGAAAGTCATGCTTCATGTGAAAGGGGAAAATACTGAGTGTTGAATGTGGTTAAAAATCATAAGTAAATGGAAAAATATATGTATGGCAATATATCATCGCACACTAGTTTCTAATACAATAATATGTAATCTAATATAAGGCTAGCATGTGTAAATCATGTGTAGTTTAAATTTATATTGAAGTTCCTCTCAAAGCTGGGTTCTTTTGACTACCACAATCACCCAACGTTGTAATATTGCAACAATTACAAAACAAGCTCTAAATAAAATGTAAGACACATTTTCAACAATGACTACATATGGACATGTTCTAGACACTGTAACAAACACACAAAAAATATTTAAAGCATTTTATTTACGTTAAACAGATGAATCCAAGGGAGGGATGATGGAGTCTCAAAAATCTGGAATCTGAAATGTATGACCCAATAGCATTCTGAAGCTGAACAATGGGACCAAATGAGTATGTTAATGTGGTTTAACCCCCCCCCCCCCAAAAAAAAAACAACAACAAAATTTGATATCTTAACTATTTTTATATTTATTTTGATAGCACCTGTACATGGATGTGTTGCTGTATTTGGTTAAATGATTAAAAAAATGTTGAAAACATTAAAAGGTTCATTCAGTAGTTCAGCGCCGCTGGAAACAAAATGGCGCCATGTTCTGAGTTAACGCCACTCTCTCTATCTAGGCACTCTACCCGATGGGTCTGAAGCCTGCTCCGAGAAAATGTTATTTACACCAAACTGTATCTTTCAGCTCTTTGAGATCTAAGTAAAGACTTTATGTTTATTGGTTTTTAGTGTGAGAGTCCCTGGAGGCATGTTGTTGAACTTGGGCACAATGCTAATTTATAGTCATATAAGCATCAACTTTAACATCGTACATCTGGATGTTTAATGCCCCCTACTGGTTGTTTGATAACCACAGGGCATTGTTTCAAACTTTACGTGTGTGTGTGTGTGCCCAACCACTTGTTTAGCTCCACCTTTTTGCAAGGACTTGGTACTCAGTGTGAATTACAATGTCATTTTCTTGCCCCCCGTTGCTCTGGATCATGACATCACAACAGCCCTGGGACACAAATTTTGCACCAGATGCTATTCCTGAAACAACACCATTTCTGGATTGAGAACCAGACACTGACTGAGCAAAAAAATGTGATGAGGGGGGAGTGAGAACATGTTACACAGAATCTGATCCAGTCTGAGATCTGATGGGATCAGGTGTGCTGAGGGCATTATGCATCCATCCATTTGTGCAGGGGCTGGAGCCTATCCCAGCAGTCACAGGGCATGAGGCAGGGTACACCGTGGGCAGGACACCAGTCTGTCACAGGGTCACATACAGACAACCTGGACATTCAAAGTTTCCAGTTCACTGAACCTGCATGTCTTTGGATGTGGGAGGAAGCCAAAGCACCCAGAGGAAACCCACACAAACACGGGGAGAACATGCAACCTCCACATAGAAAAGTCCCAAGTGGAATTGCAATCTCACAACCTTCTTGCTGTGAGGCAACAGTGCTAACCACTTATTCACCGTGCTCTAATATGTATATGTCACAGACATGAACAAGCGAAGCTCTTCAGCATCTCACCATGTCATTTAGGTCCTTCAGACTTTTATTTCAGTAAATGCTTCTGGAGAGCATTAGCATGGCTAATAATCTTCTGTTTCTGGGGGCCTTTGTCCCCGAGACCCCTCAGCTACAGCCCTCTTAATCACCGCCATTTTTTTAAAACATTATTTATATTAAATTTTTCAGTTTTACATGAAAAACAACAACAAATAAATCAAACATCTGAGAAACCAACAAAAACAGGAAGAGCCATCTAGTAAAAGTAATAATAGTAGTAGTAGGAGTAGTAGTAAGGGTCAGTGAAAATTAAATGAAAGTTACACATATTCCACAAGGTGTTTTTTATTAAAGCCAAATCAAAGGTCATTACAAGTCAAGGAAACATTTCCATTTTCCTAGTACTTGTCACATTTTTCAGAGGAATGTAACACTTTATCCCAATAACAGAGGGAAGAGGTACTTGGACTTCAGCCTGGTCTCTCTCTTTCCATTTGGCGTCACATGTTGGATCACACCAAGCGATCAGCACTCTGAGCTGTGCAGCTTTATAATAACTCTACACAAGGTAGAGCCACGCCACCTTCATTTCTCGCTATTTGTAGTGTTTCAAATTTTACTCTTGGTCTCTGTTTTCCCAAAATAAATACTGATATCATTCTGTTCTATTCAGTGAACTGTTTCATGCGCACGTCAATAGGTACTGCAGAGAATAGGTGAAGTAATTTGAACAGCACGATCACCTTAATTAGCTTGATTCTATTCATTGGCAGGTAGAGAGCTGTCTCAAGCACTTGTACCATTCGGATGGAAAACCTTCTGGACCTGACATCTTGTTCCCCCTCAGATTTGATATTGTTTGACTGATTTCGTCCTCTGTTATTTGTTGCATAAGAGTTTTATTTTGTGTTACAGAGTGGCTATACGCCCAACCGTTGGGTCAATAAAGTAAATACACAAGCATATATGCCCAATCACAACCGACCAGTGAGCGAGCTTGTAAGTTCACTTCAGGTTTCAACGCGGGGGGAAAAAGGGCGGATATTTTCTCACTGGCTGCGTGAGGGTTCGCAGCCCACAGAGGGGCTGTGATCTAAAGTGGTTCTATTTGGCTCATCACACCCAGAGAACTGTGTCAAACGAACACCATCTTACAGGCAACAAGCAGCATTTTGTTCATAAAAACTGTTTCGTCGTTAACAGGCTTCCGTTCAAAATGCTTATGAAGTTTGTTGTTTTATCGCAGTAATTAAAGACGGCGCCGTTAAATGTGTCAAACATACACCGCAATAGGCCAGGTCGCAATAGAGCATTAAAAAAAGTGGTGTAAAAACGTAGTTTCGATGCACAAAACGTGTCAAATACACGATCACAGTTGGGCAAATAAGGTAAAACCACAATGGTATCTGCCCAACAGTTGGGCAAATACCCTTTGCCTTTGTGTTAACCCTATAAAGGGTAAATCTGCCGCTGGGGGTTGCATGTATAAGCTGGAGCAGTAAGTCGCAAAGGCTTGTTGTATGTTATCCAGGTTGTATTGCATCTTGTTGGTCTGTGGGTGTTTTATGTATTTTATCAATCAATCAATCAATTTTATTTATATAGCGCCAAATCACAACAAACAGTTGCCCCAAGGCGCTTTATATTGTAAGGCAAGGCCATACAATAATTACGTAAAAACGGTCAAAACGACCCCCTGTGAGCAAGCACTTGGCGACAGTGGGAAGGAAAAACTCCCCTTTTAACAGGAAGAAACCTCCAGCAGAACCAGGCTCAGGGAGGGGCAGTCTTCTGCTGGGACTGGTGGGGGCTGAGGGAGAGAACCAGGAAAAAGACATGCTGTGGAGGGGAGCAGAGATCAATCACTAATGATTAAATGCAGAGTGGTGCATACAGAGCAAAAAGAGAAAGAAACACTCAGTGCATCATGGGAACCCCCCAGCAGTCTACGTCTATAGCAGCATAACTAAGGGATGGTTCAGGGTCACCTGATCCAGCCCTAACTATAAGCTTTAGCAAAAAGGAAAGTTTTAAGCCTAATCTTAAAAGTAGAGAGGGTGTCTGTCTCCCTGATCTGAATTGGGAGCTGGTTCCACAGGAGAGGAGCCTGAAAGCTGAAGGCTCTGCCTCCCATTCTACTCTTACAAACCCTAGGAACTACAAGTAAGCCTGCAGTCTGAGAGCAAAGCGCTCTATTGGGGTGATATGGTACTATGAGGTCCCTAAGATAAGATGGGACCTGATTATTCAAAACCTTATAAGTAAGAAGAAGAATTTTAAATTCTATTCTAGAATTAACAGGAAGCCAATGAAGAGAGGCCAATATGGGTGAGATATGCTCTCTCCTTCTAGTCCCCGTCAGTACTCTAGCTGCAGCATTTTGATTTAACTGAAGGCTTTTCAGGGAACTTTTAGGACAACCTGATAATGATGAATTACAATAGTCCAGCCTAGAGGAAATAAATGCATGAATTAGTTTTTCAGCATCACTCTGAGACAAGACCTTTCTAATTTTAGAGATATTGCATAAATGCAAAAAAGCAGTCTTACATATTTGTTTAATATGCGCTTTGAATGACATATCCTGATCAAAAATGACTCCGAGATTTCTCACAGTATTACTAGAGGTCAGGGTAATGCCATCCAGAGTAAGGATCTGGTTAGACACCATGTTTCTAAGATTTGTGGGGCCAAGTACAATAACTTCAGTTTTATCTGAGTTTAAAAGCAGGAAATTAGAGGTCATCCATGTCCTTATGTCTGTAAGACAATCCTGCAGTTTAGCTAATTGGTGTGTGTCATCTGGCTTCATGGATAGATAAAGCTGGGTATCATCTGCATAACAATGAAAATTTAAGCAATGCCGTCTAATAATACTGCCTAAGGGAAGCATGTATAAAGTGAATAAAATTGGTCCTAGCACAGAACCTTGTGGAACTCCATAATTAACCTTAGTCTGTGAAGAAGATTCCTCATTTACATGAACAAATTGTAATCTATTAGATAAATATGATTCAAACCACCGCAGCGCAGTGCCTTTAATACCTATGGCATGCTCTAATCTCTGTAATAAAATTTTATGGTCAACAGTATCAAAAGCAGCACTGAGGTCTAACAGAACAAGCACAGAGATGAGTCCACTGTCTGAGGCCATAAGAAGATCATTTGTAACCTTCACTAATGCTGTTTCTGTACTATGATGAATTCTAAAACCTGACTGAAACTCTTCAAATAGACCATTCCTCTGCAGATGATCAGTTAGCTGTTTTACAACTACCCTTTCAAGAATTTTTGAGAGAAAAGGAAGGTTGGAGATTGGCCTATAATTAGCTAAGATAGCTGGGTCAAGTGATGGCTTTTTAAGTAATGGTTTAATTACTGCCACCTTAAAAGCCTGTGGTACATAACCAACTAATAAAGATAGATTGATCATATTTAAGATCGAAGCATTAAATAATGGTAGGGCCTCCTTGAGCAGCCTGGTAGCAATGGGGCCTAATAGACATGTTGATGGTTTGGATGAAGTAACTAATGAAAATAACTCAGACAGAACAATCAGAGAGAAAGAGTCTAACCAAATACCGGCATCACTGAAAGCAGCCAAAGATAACGATACGTCTTTGGGATGGTTATGAGTAATTTTTTCTCTAATAGTTAACATTTTATTAGCAAAGAAAGTCATGAAGTCATTACTAGTTAAAGTTAAAGGAATACTCGGCTCAATAGAGCTCTGACTCTTTGTCAGCCTGGCTACAGTGCTGAAAAGAAACCTGGGGTTGTTCTTATATTCTTCAATTAGTGATGAGTAGTAAGATGTCCTAGCTTTACGGAGGGCTTTTTTATAGAGCAACAGACTCTTTTTCCAGGCTAAGTGAAGATCTTCTAAATTAGTGAGACGCCATTTCCTCTCCAACTTACGGGTTATCTGCTTTAAGCTGCGAGTTTGTGAGTTATACCAAGGAGTCAGGCACTTCTGATTTAAAGCTGTCTTTTTTTTATGTATATATCTATTTGGCTGTTGTTTTGTGCCCTCCAAGCAAGACGTTTTTTTTTAGCTTTAGGACCATTCTCATAATAATTTTGTTTAATAAATTTGGCTTTCTTCTCTATTTGACTCTCATATGGTTCATTTAGGGCCCGTTTTGTGCGGAGTAATTGTTCAAGAATATTTTATTCTAAGAGTATATTATTATTTTTCATATATTCTTTTTCTAAGCATTTAAGTGTTTCAATTATGGTATGAAGTTCTATCTCCTTTTCTTTCTTCCTAAAAGATGACCACATTATTAATTTAACAGATTTTGCTGCATCCCATAAAATACTCGGTGATACATCTCCATTATCATTGTGTAAAATATACAATTTAAGTTCTTCCACAAATGTAAGGAATTGATTCTCACTGAGTAAACTAGAGTTGAGCCACCAGAGTCTCTTTTTGTTTAATGCCCAGACGTAACTTCAAATGAAGTCCAGCGTGAGACACCTCCGATGTCACAATCAATCACCCTGTGCCTGTCTGAGCGGAACATAAAGAAATACTCCAGTCTGGAGAACACCGAGTGAGGGTAAGAAGAGAAAGTAAAACACTTTTCACCTGGGTGCAGATCTCTCCATACGTCTAACATGCCAGATTCCATGAGCAGCTTCTTAATATGAGTCAGGAGTCATCTTTTTTGAATTATTTGAAGAATGAAGGCTGTAAGTTGATATTCCAGTCTCCCCCACATACCAACACCCCAGATGTCTCTGTGCATATTAAATCAAAGGCTTTCTTAATCAGGCAACCTGAATTAAAGGAGAAATGCCGCTTTTAACAACCTGGACCTCATTTCTGGCATAAAATACGGTTGTTTACTCACCAGTATAAATTTGGTGTCATTCGGAATCCACAGTTCAGACAAAGTGTTCAGGTTCAAATATGGTGCCAAGATTTTTCTTCTTCTACTAAGGTGGATTAGAACTTTTTTTTTTTTTGGAACACAGCGCCAACTACTGTACAGGCAGGACCTAGCAGTCAATATGTGTCACTGATTTCAAAATGGCTCTTTTCAACCAAACATGCGGTACCATGACATGTCAATCATCTGGTTGGCACCTTGGCTGTTCAATCAGATTTCAGGGGAGTCCAGTGCAACCCAGCTACACCTATGCCAGGAAGTTTCCTGTTTCACTGTGAGCTCAAAATTTTGCACCTCCTGTTTCAGTGTGAACCTGCCACTATATTCCCGCAAGATTCCACAAGATCTTGTCTGTCAATCCAGGAAGTGTTCAACATTTGACATTTCCTACTTCACTGTGGACTCAAAATTTGGCACTTTCTGGTTGGGATTCAGTGTACCACAAGCTTGACTCATATTATTATTAATATGTATATGTCACGGACATGACAAGCAAAGCTCTTCGGCATCTCACCATGTCATTTAGGTCAGACTTTTTTTGAGTAACTGCTTCAGTGGAGCATGAGCATGGCTAAAACCTTTCAGCTTTTGGGGGAGCTCCGCTCTCCCAGACCCCCACCTTTTACTTTATTTATTTATTTATTTATTTTGCCTTTAAGCTTCTGGGGGAGCTTCCCCCCCCCCCCCCAGACCCCCACCTTTTTAAGCATTTTTCTTTTATTGCCTACAATATGTCCAAATTATCATATTGTAATATTGCCATATCAGTATGATATAAGATATGACTATGATTTCACACAAAGTGCAGCAACAGTGAAAATACAACATTCTTAAACAGAACGGTAATAATACTACACTAATTTTGCACTCATCATACACTTAGGTTACAGTGCCCTCTAAAAGTATTGAAACACTTGGTATTTCACACATATTATGTTAGAAAGATTAAAAAGAAAATAAGATTATGAATCTTCACTGTGCCTTGTGATAGAATCACTATGATGACCGCTCCAAGATGATGATTGCATTTCTTGCACCTCAGCAACCAGTGCGGTGTCTACTCCTCTTTATAATGTCTATGTTCGTCTACAGTCGATTTGTGGCTTTTTACGACAATGGTTTGTGGCTTTTTCCCCACTGTGGAGATTTTTTGTGCCATTTCCGGTACAACGCTACCATCTGACAGTTTGGTGAAGTTGCACCTTTGTTTCAAGTTTCAGAAACATTCTAACTCCTACCAACTGTTTGAGGTGTTGAACAGGAAATAAGATTCAGACAATTAATTTAATAAAACACAATTTTTAAAGATTTTGCTGTGCTTGTGCCAGAGATGTTGCTGTTTGTGAAGTATATTTTCAGTGTTCTGGCTGCAGATGAGCAGTTTAATAGTATGAACACAATCAAAGGTTGATGGGTCATTGCATCAGAGCTGCTGCTGCCGTGTCGAACATAACATACACGATCTCATCTTCCTTTGTTACTGTGTTCGTGTTCCACCTTGACTTCTGGTAAGACTTTCCATTCAGGTGTGACCAGTCAATCAAGCGGCTGTTTGAATAGCCTTTTGGCTCCAGATGAGGACATTGTGATCACATCCTGATTCAGTATTTATCCAGGACTTGAGAAATAAAGAGTTCATTGAAAGAACACAGACAAGACCTGATGACGAAGAGGCAAACACAATACTGGGGCACAGAGCGCTGCACAAAAAGGCAAGCAACAAACACTCCCAGTGTGTGATACAGTGCCTTTGGGTAAGGTGGAACCATATAGTACATATCCCCAGGTCAGATCTTGCACAGGCTAATCGGTGTGAAAGAAAGAGGTATTGATAGGAGGCTTGTTAAACAAGGATGTTTACTTAATTAAAAGGATTTATGGATGCCATTACCCTGACCTCTAGTAATACTGTGAGAAATCTTGGAGTCATTTTTGATCAGGATATGTCATTCAAAGCGCATATTAAACAAATATGTAGGACTGCTTTTTTGTATTTACACAATATCTCTAAAATTAGAAAGGTCTTGTCTCAGAGTGATGCTGAAAAACTAATTCATGCATTTATTTCCTCTAGGCTGGACTATTGTAATTCATTATTATCAGGTTGTCCTAAAAGTTCCCTGAAAAGCCTTCAGTTAATTCAAAATGCTGCAGCTAGAGTACTAACGGGGACTAGAAGGAGAGAGCATATCTCACCCATATTGGCCTCTCTTCATTGGCTTCCTGTTAATTCTAGAATAGAATTTAAAATTCTTCTTCTTACTTATAAGGTTTTGAATAATCAGGTCCCATCTTATCTTAGGGACCTCGTAGTACCATATCACCCCAATAGAGCGCTTCACTCTCAGACTGCAGGCTTACTTGTAGTTCCTAGGGTCTGTAAGAGTAGAATGGGAGGCAGAGCCTTCAGCTTTCAGGCTCCTCTCCTGTGGAACCAGCTCCCAATTCAGATCAGGGAGACAGACACCCTCTCTACTTTTAAGATTAGGCTTAAAACTTTCCTTTTTGCTAAAGCTTATAGTTAGGGCTGGATCAGGTGACCCTGAACCATCCCTTAGTTATGCTGCTATAGACGTAGACTGCTGGGGGGTTCCCATGATGCACTGTTTCTTTCTCTTTTTGCTCTGTATGCACCACTCTGCATTTAATCATTAGTGATTGATCTCTGCTCCCCTCCACAGCATGTCTTTTTCCTGGTTCTCTCCCTCAGCCCCCACCAGTCCCAGCAGAAGACTGCCCCTCCCTGAGCCTGGTTCTGCTGGAGGTTTCTTCCTGTTAAAAGGGAGTTTTTCCTTCCCACTGTAGCCAAGTGCTTGCTCACAGGGGGTCGTTTTGACCGTTGGGGTTTTACATAATTATTGTATGGCCTTGCCTTACAATATAAAGCGCCTTGGGGCAACTGTTTGTTGTGATTTGGCACTATATAAAAAAAAAAAATGATTGATTGATTGATTGATGCCGATCCATCAGTGAAAGCACTTTCCTTTGATGAACTTTGAACACTGACGCAGTATAAAGAAATCAACAGTTTCTTACATGAATAAAAATACTCCCTCAAGAAACTAAGAACAAGCAGAGTGACATGAAGTGTTAGGATAGTTGTCACATTTTTAAACTGAGGTCAAAACTGTAATATATACAAATGTATTAATGCTGTGCAATTGGAAAGATTAAATTATATTATACAAATAATGAATGTTTTCCATTCTTGCAATGGAAACAATATTTTCATCAGTTGGAAGATAGAATGTTCCATTCACAGAGGTTTCTAACACCTAAATAGATCCTCGAGGCAAAGTCCACAGCTTCCTTATAACATGAATGTATTTTTAGGAAAAAGTAGTGAATTTGTTCAGTGGAGCAAATAGAAATGAAAAATGAGGAAAATGGAACCAATTTGCATGGAAAATTACATAAATCATACCATGGGCTATTTTTCTATACAATGGGCCAAATAATCAATGTCATGTGTCATATAATCTACCAATCAAATGACAAGGGTGCATTTAGGTGTAACAGTATACGAGTATATTTATTTTGTGACCTGTCAAAAAAGCTTCCTCAACTCAATTTTATCTCATGTACAGAAAGAAGGACATGATCAATACACAAGGTAACTTGATTTAAAAGTTTAAAAATTCAAACACTGGATGGAAAGGTGGAACAAGAGATTTGAGCCTTTTCTCGGTCTGCTGTGGTGTTACATTTTTTTCTCACACACACTCTGTCTCAACCATGAACATATACTCACACCTTTCCAAAAACCTTCCAAAAATCATCTTCCAAAAATCATCACAAATGCAACACAATTGTCAAAATTACTAACACATTAAAGGACCATCCACAATGTTCCAGGACTTTCCACACGGCACTAAAGTCAAAGCATTGTGCCCGGACCTAATGATCTATCGGACATTATACATCATCGCAACATTTCAGGCGTGTCCAACTCCATTTTCCTATTTACAGATCCATAATCTGAGGACAAAGTAAGACAGAGGGTACATAAACGTAGCATTTAATCTAGTCAATAATCATGGGTGTGTTTTGGGTGTAACATCAATTAAACTAGTCAGATTGCCATTGGTCATTAGATTCAAGAGCCTGGTGCGCTGATAATTGCGAATGGATTCCTGTAGGAGAAATTGGCCTTTGCACAATGTATGAAAGCATTTAAGGGTCATTTATGAGTCATTTATAGGGGCAGTCACCAAGGCTCCCTGAGGTGAAGCAGTTGAGTGCAACACTTCCTCCTTCTCCTCTGTCAAGCTGATCTCCTTCATTCCATATCCCATAAGGTGCAGACACCCCCCCCCCCCCCCCCCGCCACTGCTGGTTTGGTCCATCCAGTTGCCAGCCTCGTTCTGGTGCTCCCAACCTAAAAACCTGGGGAGGGGAAAACCAGTGTCAAAATTTAGTGCAAACCAAGAAAGTCAAAGATTTCCATTCTTTTATTATGTAAAACTCAAACCCTGACATATTAGTTTTTATTTTTGTTTTTAAGTGAGCTTTGTTGTAGTTTGATACACCAATGCACATCCCTGTATGTATGAGTGTCATCAATATGCTTCTGTCAACATATCTGAATGTGATTCTTTTGATGACTTCTGTTTTCACTCAGCATCACCACAGCATGTTGATTTGGCTCACAGTTTAAGCCAGATGACTTTCCTGACACAAGCCTACATGTACAAATTGACTGAAACAGGAGCATTCATTTATTCACTCATTCAAACCCGCTTACTCCTATTAAGGGTCACAGGGGGACTATAGCCTATCCCGGCAGATAGTGTGTGAGTGTTGGGGTACACCTTGGACAGACCACCAGTCTGCTGCAGGGCCAAGACATAGATAAACACAGTCATTCTAGGTTTCACACCGACAGTCAATTCAATTTCAATTTATTTTCATTTACAGTATATAGCGCCAAATCACAACATAGTTGCCTCAAGGTGTTTCACACAAGTAAGGTCTAACCTTACTAACCCCCAGGCACACAGGCGACAGAAGTAAAGGATCCTTCACACATACTGCAAAGTTTGGATGACGTTTGGACAAATGCGACGAAACAGTGCGAAACAGTTTGAATTTCTACACAACGAAACATCGCGCTGATGGGCAGGCATGCACAATCCCAGTGTAAGAGCTTGTGCATGCGATAGTGCGACCAGGAACAGTGCGAGGTGCACCACATCATGCATCATAAAAAAAAATTTAAAAAAAGCCGGTATCTTTTCCATCTGCATCAGACACTCAAAAGCACTTTACAAATAATGCCCTAATAACCTAGATTTATAAATAAGAGCAACACCCCCGCCTTGCTTCACATCACAAGGGATGTGACTAAATGTGTATGCCGGTGGGCAGGCCTCATTTAAGGGGAGGGCAGCTTTAGGTTTAAGCCAGATTTCACATAACCCAATCTTATCTAAGTGATGATCCATAATTAGATCATTAATCAGCAATAATTTTGATGACTGTGATCTTATGTTGATGAGAACCAGGCTCAGGACCTCAGTGGGGTTAACAGTTGGACTGTTTGGGTTTAGGGGTGGTTCCAGAGTAGCATATATAAGATGCCTGGAAGTAGGTTTAGGTTTGAGACATTCCACGCTGGTTGTAGGTAGCAGACACAAAATATTTGATATTGCTGGAACAGCCAATGGGCCATCCTCAGTTTCATCGTCATCCAATGTAATAATGTGTATTAAGTTTGCAAAGCATATCCCTCTATGATTTTTATGGTCACATCTGTGGAAACAGGCCACAGTCTCAACTGGACGAATTTCCATCCCTACCACATAAACTGTTATCACCATAGTGGAATTTATGCACTAATTATGGATTCCACATCCGCATTTGTCATAAGCCTTGCAGGGTCTCTAATAACCTGCCCTGTGGCCTGCTGTAAAGTCCTAATGTTACCCTCCCTGTAGAACTCTATCTAAGTTCACAGACAAGATGGCGGCACCATCCCCAGTAGGGTGAAGGCTGTCCGGCATCAGCAAGCCATGGCAGACCCAGAACGAAGGCCAGTTATCAATATACAAATCAATATCAGTATACAAAATTGCGCCAGCCACCTGTTTAATGATGTGAGCCTGCTAAACGCCTCATCATTATCCCAGAAGGGGAGGCGACCAGAGACTATTAAATGATGCCGACACATCTTTCTGGCAAGGTCACAAGTCCTCTGTATGTCCATTTTGTGACCTTGGAGAGCTTCATCCTGACATCACTGGTGCTGACGTGAATAACTATGTGACTATATCTACTGTGATGTTCCTTTGTCTGTCTACCCTTCTGCAGCATCAGCACCCTAAAATGGGAGGCAATGTCGGGAGCTCCGGCCCCAGGAAAACATTTAATATTAGCCGGCGTCTGTAACCTGACTTTGTGGGTGCGTTTTGGCCTGGAGATAGGAGTGTAAGTCATCCATGGGCTCAAAGAACTCACAACCATGGGCACAATTTGGTGGGGGATAGGGGGGACATGTCCCCCCACCTTTTCAACCAGGGGGGACAGAATATGGTATGTCCCCCCCACCTTCTGACATATATGTGTGTACTTGAAACATGCTATGCCAGTCTTATGTGCAAACCATGTCAGTCTTATGTACAAAACCATGTCAGAATACAGTAATATCTTTGTTTCTGCAAGTTTGTATTTTTAGCAGCATTGACTTGTTTACAACAGCTGTTTCTTGTTTGTCACATTCAGAATTTTCTGGGACTGCATTTGCCCAGATTTGAAACCAAAAATAGTTGCCTCTAGGGACTAGTGTCTACACATACTGTAAATATCAATGGACCATATGCTAATTTACTAAATTCTGAAAGTTAGAAAAGGAAATCAGAAAAGCTATCTGGGACCTCAGAAAGCCCATCTGCAATTACTGCTTGTTCTCCAAAATCAGTCTATGCAAGCGAAATAATGTTAAGTATGAGTGTTGTCATTAGTGCCACTTTGAAAATTAAATTCATGATAATTAATTTATCCTAAACTTATGATCTGTTGTTTTTTCAAACTTCTGCAAAAACAAATCTTGAGAAAAAAAATACAGTATGCGATAGTTAATAATTATTAAGAGCCTGTTCTTTCATATTTATGAATACATTTCACCACATTGCAGTTGTTTTTTTAATGAAAACTCAACCTATCATTCTTTTTGAGTTCTACACATGTGGTGATACCTTATTTACACCAGGATGTTAATAAAATCAATGCTGGCTATTCTCAGAATAAAGTACTTATATCCACAGTTTCAAATTGCATAAGTCAATGGTGTCCACTTTATGGTCTTCTCAAAACATTAAAATTACTGTTCTGGATGCTCAGAATGCATCTGAGCTTATCTAGAAACCGTTGGCTTCTGGGGGCCGTTATGGGCTTTGGCCCTGCGGGCCTCGCACTTTGTCCCCCCCAAATTCTAGTTCTAAATTGTGCCCTTGCCTGTCACTAATCATTGTTCAGCTGTATTTAAACTGTGGCTGTTCCACTCCAACGACGCTGGAAATACCTGTGTGGTATCCTGGCCTCAGCTCTTCTAGTCTTTTGATCCCATGTTTTTCACCATTTATTCATTATTGTTCAATAAATTATTTCGCTTATCTCGGATTGTTGGCTCCCTGAATTTTGGGCCGAAATTTGTCTTTCTGCTTTGCACCACACATTCCATGCCCTAATATTTACAGTGGGGTAAAAAATTATTAGTCAGTCCCTGACTGTGCAAGTTCTCCTACTTAGAAAGATGAGAGAGGTCTGTAATTTTCAACATACGTAGGTACACTTCAATTATGAGAGACAAAATGAGAAAAAAAAATCCAGAAAATCACACTGTAGGCTTTTTAAAGAATTTATTTGTAAATTATGTTGAAAAATAAGTATTTGGTCACCCACAAACAAGCAAGATTTCTGGCTCTCACAGACCTGTAACTTCTTCTTTAAGAAGCTCTTCTGTCCTCCACCTGTTACATGTATTAATGGCACCTGTTTGAACTCGTTATCTGTATAAGACACCTATCCACAGCCTCAAACAGTCAGACTCCAAACTCAACCATGGTCAAGACCAAAGAGCTGTCGAAGGACACCAGGAAGAAAATTGTAGATGTGCACCAGGCTGGGAAGAGTGAATCTGCAATAGTCAAGCAGGTTGCTGTAAATAAATCAACTGTGGGAGCAATTGTAAGAAAATGAAAGACATACAAGACCATTGATAATCTCCCTCAATGTTATGTGTCGGACGCAGCTCGGAGAACCGACCAGCGTTTGAAGGACCCAGTATGAAATAAGCAGAGCACGGTACAAAGGCTAACTGAATTTAATACATAACAGTGAAAATGTAATAACAGAAAGGTGCGGCCTGGCGTGGTGCGCTCCCAGCAGCGCTAACGGTCCGGAGCCAGAAGCTGTTTCGGACCCAAGGACCCGCCGACACCCCCCAGGTGGCCGCAACAACCGAGTCTGTGAAAGAAGGAACCATTATGTGAGTCCACACTCTACACACAGAACACTTAAAGGTGTACAAACAGCAAACACTTCCTGGCTTGATTACTGATCAGCTTCCCAACCTGCAGGCATGGAACATCCAGTTCACAAAACTCCACCGCAGTGGAAGCTGATACATGACTAACATACAGCTCAATACAATAAGGTGTGAGGGACACCACATTTACTGACTGTATAACTGTTAGTCACAAAATCCAACGTACCTCAGGAAGTGTGCTGACGAGCGTGAGACCTCACCCCCTCCTCTTTCACAGACCGTGCATCAAACCTGGACATTCTCAGCGTCCGCTGCTGATGAGATGGCTCCCAAGACGACGATCTCACCCGTCTGGTCACAAGGTCGAGTCTCTGGCAAATACACACTGTGCACTCCAGTCTTAAATGCCAACATGCTCCAATCCATCCAGATGCACCTCAGCTGTGAGTCCTGATGAGTCGCAGGTGATCAGGGTGAGGTCCTGACAGCCTCAGCAACACAGCCACTCAGTCCCAAATGCACGCCACCTGGGAGGAAAACAAAAAGACAAACAAACCGGCAGCCAGGCCCCCCCCAGCCATATAACACTCAATCTGGGGTTCCACGCAAGATGTCATCCCGTGGGGTCAAAATTATCATGAGAACGGTGAACAAAAATCCCAGAACTATACAGAGGGACCTGATGAATGACCTGCAGAGAGCTGGGACCAAAGTAACAAAGGCTACAAGTACGCAGAGAGGGACTCAAAGCCTGCAGTGCCGGGCGTGTTCCCCTGCTTAAGCCAGTACATGTCCAGGCCCGTCTGAAGTTTGCCAGAGAGCATATGGATGATCCAGAAGAGGACTGAGAGAATATCATGTGGTCAGATGAAACCAAAATAAACATTTTGGTAAAAACTCAACTTATTGTGTTTGGAGGAAGAAGAATGCTGAGTTGCATCCCAAGAACATCATCCCTACTGTGAAACATGGGGGTGGAAACATCATGCTTTGGGGCTGTTTTTCTGTGAAGGGGACAGGATGACTGATCCGTGTTAAGGGAAGAATGAACGTGACCATGTATCGTGATATTTAAAGCCAAAACCTTCTTCCATCAGTGAGAGCATTGAAGATGCAATGTGGCTGGGTCTTCCAGCATGACAATGATCCCAAATACACTGCTCAGGCAATGAAGGAGTGGCTCTGTAAAAGGTGTAGTATGGAGTGACCAAGCCAGTCTCCAGACCTCAACCCCATAGAAGATTTTTTGAAGGACTTGAAAGTCCATGTTGCCCGGCGACAACCCCAAAACATCACTGCTCTGGAGGAGATCTGGATGGAGGAATGGGCTAAAATACCAGCTACAGTGTGTGCAAACCTGGTGAAGACTTACAGGAAACATTTGACCTCTGTCATTGCCAACAAAGATTATGTTACAAAGCACTGAGTTGAACTTTTGTTATTGACCAAATACTTATTTTCCACCATAATTTACAAATAAATTCTTTAAAAATCCTACAGTGTTATTTCCTGGATTTTTTTTTTCTCATTTTGTCTCTCACAGTTGAAATGTACCTATGGTGAAAATTACAGACCTCTCTCATCTTTCTAAGTAGGAGAACTTGCACAATCAGGGGCTGACTAAATACTCAAACTGAAAGTAAATCTCTACAACTTGATATAAATTAATTAAAAATATAAAAGCCAAGATGATAGGTTGCATAAGTCATCAGCCCCTTTGGTATAATACCTGTAAATAATCAGTTTAATTGCCAGTTTTCTTCAGACAAGTCAGGGGATGGATACATGAACATTTCCAAGTCACTGAATATGTTTTGAACTTTATTTACATCAGTTATGAAGCCATACAAACAGCATGACACTCTATGGCAAATCTGTGTGGAGTACACAGTTCTCAAAAACTGAGTGACTGTGCAAGAAGGAGAACAGTGAGGAAAGACACCCAGACAACCCAGAAAAAGTTTTAGGCTTCTGTGGCTGTGATTGAACAAATTGTGCACAGTACAAATTCTGCGTTTTGTATCTCCAGTTATAAAGCATCATGATGAAGTGGTATAGCTGAGGGTCTTTTTTCACTAAACATCAAATCTAGGCTTGCATCTCAGATGTACCTTCTGGCAAATTGTTGGTGAACTTTCAGGTCTTCTTTTTAAGAAAATCCTCCTCTGTACCTCTTCATCATGAAGCTGTATAACTGGGGATATAAAATCCAAGCCACTGCAGTCTGCACTTAGAAAATATCATTCTACAGCGATACCTCTCACTAAGGTGGTGAATGATCTTCTGCTTGCAATGGATTCGGACACCACTGCAGTTCTGGTGCTGTTAAATCTTAGTGCTGCATTTGATACCGTGGATCATTATATTCTACTTGATAGGCTGGAGAATCATTTTAGGATTACTGGGAGTGCCCTTGCATGGTTGACATCATACCTGACCAGTGGTTCTCACTGTGTTTTGTACAGTAACACTACCTCTAACCTTAGTGACATGAAATTTGGAGTTCCACAAGGGTCCGTCTTAGCCCCCCTGCTTTTCTCCCTTTATATATCACCCCTTGGGCACATACTGCGGCATTTTGGGATTACCTTTCATTGCTATGCTGATGATACTCAGTTATACATGCCGATAACTGCTAGTAATCTCATCCACATAAAATCCTTAGAAGATTGCCTTGCATCATTGAAAAGCTGGATTTCTAGTAATTTCCTACTTTTAAACTCTGATAAGACCGAAATGATGGTTCTTGGTCCAGTGAGACATCTGCATCAATTTGACCAGCTAACGCTTAGCCTAGGCTTGTGTGTCATACATCACACTGACAAAGTGAGGAACCTTGGGGTAATTTTTGAAATATTAGGAGAACTGCTTTCTTCTGCCTGTGAAATATCATGAAGATTCATCCATCCTGTCTATGGCTGATGCTGAGACCCTGATTCATGCATTTGTCTCTTCTAGACTGGACTACTGCAATGTTCTATTTTCTGGTTTACCACAGTCCAGCATTAGGGGTCTCCAATTGGTTCAAAATGCTGCTACCAGTCTCTCAACAGGAAGCAGAAAGTTTGACCACATTACACCCATGTTGGCATCTGTTCATTGGCTTCCTTTCCCTGTGATATCAGATTTTAAGATTCTGCTACTAACCTATAAAATTGTTCATGGACTCGCACTTCCCTACTTAGCTGACCTAATTAAACCCTATATACTGGCCCGGGCTCTTTGTTCTCAGGGTGCAGGACTACTTTGTGTCCCTAAGGTGAATAAGAAGTCTGCGGGTCACAGAGATTTCTCTTATCGTGCCCCTGTTCTGTGGAATGATCTCCCTGCATCAATAAAACAGTCAGATTCTGTAGAAAATGAATTAATTAATTCAAGACTTTATTAATGACAAAGGGCACGAGGTCCATGGGAAGGATACATACATTAACAAATATTTAATAAAGCATAAATAGTCTTCACTTTAGAAAAGTTCACAAAAAGACTTATTTTCCCTTTTGTAAGGCTAGCATACTGGCATAGTATGTTACTATGTTTTTACACTTTTAAATTCATTTATTAGTAAACGGAGTGGGTCACGGTGTTGGGAAAGTGTAATGACACGGACCCACAACAGGGGGCGTAAATGAACGGACAATAGATGAGCCAAAATACACTTTACTTTACTGTTGTGAAATGTGCACAACGAGAATACAGACAAACACAGAATTTGGGTTACAATCAAAATATACAAGGTGACGTGTGGACAGGCTTGAGGATAGAAGACATCCATCCAGAGAGGAGTTGGCACCCACACGATTTCCACCGCCACCGAACCCGGAGAATACTGGAGCCGCCATGTCCCGAGTCCCCAGGTGGTCACCGTCTCCGGCTGTCGGATCTGGTACTGCTGGCAGGAAGCAGAAACAGTCAAGGGTGGGTGTGAGCACACACCCAGCAAACAGTCAGCAAGACGTTATTCCAGGTGGGAAACAACACCTCCACCTTTTAACACAGAACACAGGTAAGCAGAGCCAAAGAGCTACTTAGCGTTTTGGCGTGAGGGTGAAGAACGTCACTTTCACGGAACCACAAAACACTGCACCCAGCAGACAGCAGCTACAGCAACTCCTACAAACACTCAGAAAGGAATTACGTGCGTAACGGCACAGTCAAAACGGCTGAGAATTTATCTTCTCGGTTTGAAGATATCTCGGCAAGGAGGTGGAGTTGCTGTCCGGCTTTTATGATGATGTGGTGATGAGTGACAGCTGTCAGGTGGTGATGAGAGACAGCTGTCACTCCTGGCTGCTCCGTGAGGCGGCTGCGCCCTCTTGTGCCTGAAGCCCGCACTTCAGGCAGGGCGCCCTCTGGTGGTGGGCCAGCAGTACCTCCTCTTCAGCTGCCCCACACAAGGACACGGCCTCAATTTTATCTAAAGTCTGGGTCCTTTTCTGTGAAGCTTAGGGCTGGTGGTTGGCGATCACCTTAGTATTTTCTTCTGTGTTTTCATGTTGCTTAATGCTGACAAATTATACTGTATTTGATGTCTTTCTGATGCCTGATTTTTTTTTTCTCTCTGTTTAATGTGTGGCTCCATCCAGAGATGGGAGTGGTGTCGACTTCTGCAGCCCTCCCGTTCTGTTCATCAGCAAAATTTCCTTTATATTCATTTTGTAAATTGTTTTGTCAGTTGTGCCGGTAGCATGGCCCAAGCAGAGGGTTACCCCTTTGAGTCAACTTTAATTGTGATTTGGCATAATATGAATAAAAATAAATTGAAATTGAAATAAAAATCTCAAAAAATGAATACAAAAAAATCACATTGTCATTATGGGGTATTGTGTGTAGAAGTTGAGAAAAACATTAATTTACTCCATTTTGGAATAAGGCTGTAACATAACAAAATGTGGAAAAGTGAAGTGCTGTGAATACTTCCGGATGCACCACGGTTCATGAGAGGTTCCAGTGTAACCTATAAGCTTATACTTGCTTGCCTCTACTGGTGGTTGGCTCTCACTGCGATATTGTATCACTTCCTGTTCCGGAGCACAGCGGTGTTTTGCTGTATCTGTTAGCTGTTTAATCTGCGCAGTTAGATTGATCTAGTTAACTAGATAACAATTTGTTTCACAGTGTAATCTTCACGTGCCTTAACTAAGCACTCCCTCTGCTGAATCACCTCTAAATTATTTACACATTATTCACTTTGTGTGTTTTTAGGAATCCGCTAGCTTAGCGCAGCTACTAGCTCTTAGCCGGTTTAGCATGGCGGCTTCTCCTGTCTCTCCTGCACTTTTCTGCTCTGGGTGTGAAATGTTTAGTTATTACTCGGCCTCCTTTAGCAGTAATGGTACTTGTAATAAGTGTAGCTTATTTGTAGCTTTGGAGGCCAGGCTGGGCAAATTGGAGACTCGGCTCCGCACCGTGGAAAATTCTACAGCTAGCCAGGCCCCTGTAGTCGGTGCGGACCAAGGTAGCTTATCCGCCATTAGGTTCCCTCTGGCAGATCCCGAGCAGCCGGGAAAGCAGGCCGACTGGGTGACTGTGAGGAGGAAGTGTAGTTCTAAACAGACGCCTCGTGTACACCGCCAACCCGTTCACATTTCTAACCGTTTTTCCCCACTCGACGACACACCCGCCGAGGATCAAACTCTGGTTATTGGCGACTCTGTTTTGAGAAATGTGAAGTTAGCGTCACCAGCAACCATAGTCAATTGTCTTCCGGGGCCAGAGCAGGCGACATTGAAGGAAATTTGAAACTGCTGGCTAAGGCTTAAGCGTAAATTTGGTAAGATTGTAATTTCACGTCGGCAGTAATGACACGTTTACGCCAATCGGAGGGTCACTAAAATTAACATTGAAATCGGTGTGTAACTTTGAAAACACAATGTCGGACTCTGTCGTTTTCTCTGGGCCCTCCCCAGTCGGACCGGGAGTGACATGTTTAGCCGCATGTTCTCCTTGAATTGCTGGCTGTCTGAGTGGTGTCCAAAAGTGAGGTGGGCTTCATAGATAATTGGCAAAGCTTCTGGGAAAAACCTGGTCTTGTTAGGAGAGAACGGCAATCCATCCCACTTTGGATGGAGCAGCTCTCATTTCTAGAACTCTGGCCAATTTCTTAAATCCTCCAAACCGTGACTATCCAGGGTTGGGACCAGGAAGCAGAGTTGTAGTCTTACACACCTCTCTGCAGCTTCTCTCCCCCCTGCCATCCCCTCATTACCCCATCCCCGTAGAGACGGTGCCTGCTCCCAGACCACCAATAACCAGCAAAAATCTATATTTAAGCATAAAATTCAAAAGAAAAAAATAATATAGCACCTTCAACTGCACCACAGACCTAAAACAGTTAAATGTGGTCTATTAAACATTAGGTCTCTCTCTTCTAAGTCCCTGTTAGTAAATGACATAATAATTGATCAACATATTGATTTATTCTGCCTTACAGAAACCTGGTTACAGCAGGATGAATATGTTAGTTTAAATGAGTCAACACCCCCGAGTCGCACTAACTGCCAGAATGCTCATAGCATGGGCCGAGGCGGAGGATTAGCAGCAATCTTCCATTCTAGCTTATTAATTAATCAAAAACCCAGACAGAGCTTTAATTCATTTGAAAGCTTGACTCTTAGTCTTGTCCATCCAAATTGGAAGTCCCAAAAACCAGTTTTATTTGTTATTATCTATCGTCCACCTGGTCGTTACTGTGAGTTTCTCTGTGAATTTTCAGACCTTCTGTCTGACTTAGTGCTTAGCTCAGATAATTATAATTGGCGATTTTAACATCCACACAGATGCTGAGAATGACAGCCTCAACACTGCATTTAATCTATTATTAGACTCAATTGGCTTTGCTCAAAATGTAAATGAGTCCACCCACCACTTTAATCATATCTTAGATCTTGTTCTGACTTATGGTATGGAAATTGAAGACTTAACAGTATTCTCTGAAAACTCCCTTCTGTCTGATCATTTCTTAATAACATTTACATTTACTCTGATGGACTACCCAGCAGTGGGGAATAAGTTTCATTACACTAGAAGTCTTTCAGAAAGCGCTGTAACTAGGTTTAATGATATGATTCCTTCTTTATGTTCTCTAATGCCATATACCAACACAGTGCAGAGTAGCTACCTAAACTCTGTAAATGAGATAGAGTATCTTGTCAATAGTTTTACATCCTCATTGAAGACAACTTTGGATGCTGTAGCTCCTCTGAAAAAGACAGCTTTAAATCAGAAGTGCCTGACTCCGTGGTATAACTCACAAACTCGCAGCTTAAAGCAGATAACCCGTAAGTTGCAGAGGAAATGGCGTCTCACTAATTTAGAAGATCTTCACGTAGCCTGGAAAAAGAGTCTGTTGCTCTATAAAAAAGCCCTCCGTAAAGCTAGGACATCTTACTACTCATCACTAATTGAAGAAAATAAGAACAGCCCCAGGTTTCTTTTCAGCACTGTAGCCAGGCTGACACAGAGTCAGAGCTCTATTGAGCCGAGTATTCCTTTAACTTGAACTAGTAATGACTTCATGACTTTCTTTGCTAATAAAATTTTAACTATTAGAGAAAAAATTACTCATAACCATCCCAAAGACGTATCGTTATCTTTGGCTGCTTTCAGTGATGCCGGTATTTGGTTAGACTCTTTCTCTCCGATTGTTCTGTCTGAGTTATTTTCATTAGTTACTTCATCCAAACCATCAACATGTCTATTAGACCCCCTTCCTACCAGGCTGCTCAAGGAAGCCCTACCATTATTTAATGCTTCAATCTTAAATATGATCAATCTATCTTTATTAGTTGGCTATGTACCACAGGCTTTTAAGGTGGCAGTAATTAAACCATTACTTAAAAAGCCATCACTTGACCCAGCTATCTTAGCTAATTATAGGCCAATCTCCAACCTTCCTTTTCTCTCAAAAATTCTTGAAAGGGTAGTTGTAAAACAGCTAACTGATCATCTGCAGAGGAATGGTCTATTTGAAGAGTTTCAGTCAGGTTTTAGAATTCATCATAGTACAGAAACAGCATTAGTGAAGGTTACAAATGATCTTCTTATGGCCTCAGACAGTGGACTCATCTCTGTGCTTGTTCTGTTAGACCTCAGTGCTGCTTTTGATACTGTTGACCATAAAATTTTATTACAGAGATTAGAGCATGCCATAGGTATTAAAGGCACTGCGCTGTGGTGGTTTGAATCACATTTATCTAATAGATTACAATTTGTTCATGTAAATGGGGAATCTTCTTCACAGACTAAGGTTAATTATGGAGTTCCACAAGGTTCTGTGCTAGGACCAATTTCATTCATTTTATACATGCTTCCCTTAGGTAGTATTATTGCTTGCATTGCTTAAATTTTCATTGTTACACAGATGATACCCAGCTTTATCTATCCATGAAGCCAGAGGACACACACCAATTAGCTAAACTGCAGGATTGTCTTACAGACATAAAGACATGGATGACCTCTAATTTCCTGCTTTTAAACTCAGATAAAACTGAAGTTATTGTACTTGGCCCCACAAATCTTAGAATCATGGTGTCTAACCAGATCCTTACTCTGGATGGCATTACCTTGACCTCTAGTAATACTGTGAGAAATCTTGGAGTCATTTTTGATCAGGATATGTCATTCAATGTGCATATTAAACAAATATGCAGGACTACTTTTTTGCATTTACGCAATATCGCTAAAATTAGAAAGGTCTTGTCTCAGAGTGATGCTGAAAAACTAATTCATGCATTTATTTCCTCTAGGCTGGACTATTGTAATTCATTATTATCAGGTTGTCCTAAAAGTTCCCTGAAAAGCCTTCAGTTAATTCAAAATGCTGCAGCTAGAGTACTAACGGGGACTAGAAGGAGAGAGCATATCTCACCCATATTGGCCTCTCTTCACTGGCTTCCTGTTAATTATAGAATAGAATTTAAAATTCTTCTTCTTACTTATAAGGTTTTGAATAATCAGGTCCCATCTTATCTTAGGGACCTCATAGTACCATATCACCCCAATAGAGCGCTTCGCTCTCAGATTGCAGGCTGACTTGTAGTTCCTAGGGTTTTTAAGAGTAGAATGGGAGGCAGAGCCTTCAGCTTTCAGGCTCCTCTCCTGTGGAACCAGCTCCCAATTCAGATCAGGGAGACAGACACCCTCTCTACTTTTAAGATTAGGGTTAAAACTTTCCTTTTTGCTAAAGCTTATAGTTAGGGCTGGATCAGGTGACCCTGAACCCTCCCTTAGTTATGCTGCTATAGACTTAGACTGCTGGGGGGGTTCCCATGATGCACTGAGTGTTTCTTTCTCTTTTTGCTCTCTATGCACCACTCTGCATTTAATCATTAGTGATTGATCTCTGCTCCCCTCCACAGCATGTCTTTCTCCTGGTTCTCTCCCTCAGCCCCAACCAGTCCCAGCAGAAGACTGCCCCTCCCCTTCTGCTGGAGGTTTCTTCCTGTTAAAAGGGAGTTTTTCCTTCCCACTGTCGCCAAGTGCTTGCTCACAGGGGGTCGTTTTGACCGTTGGGGTTTTACGTAATTATTGTATGGCCTTGCCTTACAATATAAAGCGCCTTGGGGCAACTGTTTGTTGTGATTTGGCGCTATATAAATAAAATTGATTGATTGATTGATTGATTGATTGATTGATTGATTGATAACTGTGTATTGACCTGGATGTTATTGCAAAATGATTAATGTAATGTTTTGCTGAATTAAAGCTAAAAGTCTAGACCACAAGCACACCTTGAATGTTTCATTTTCCATTTTCAGTTCCATTATGATTGTGTACAGAGGCGATGTTCCAAATTGTTTGTCACTGTCCAAATACTTAAGGACCTGTCTGTAAAGAAATGAGATGTTCAGGAAAATGAAGTACTTCAAGAGTAATAAGAACAACTTATAACCTTCCTGATGCTGGAGCTGGTGTAAACTAACTTGAGCAACAGGACTGATTGGTTATGATTATGGTTTATATTTTGAGTGACTGCTGTGAAAAACGTCTTCATTTTTTGGCTTGTAAATCCGTTTGGTCACAGCACTAAATGATTTGGTGAAGATATACAGTACAAATTCTAAATTTATTTCACTGTTCAATGTCCCTGAATATTGTCACACATGCAAGTCATGTTGTTCAGGTTTAGGATGAGTCGGATCAGCGGGACTTGTTCAATTCCTTGAAAACGTTTTGCTCTTTACCCAGAAAAGCTTTTTTCAGTACTGAGAGGCTTAAATATTTATCCTCTGTTGGGTCACTGATGTCTCACTGATGCTAAGAAACGCATTAAGAGTCGCTGGTCACCAGAGGTCACATGAGCTCAGGTCTGCGTTGCTGTTGTTCAGTTCATTCGAGGAGCCTTTGAGCCTCTGTGGTATAGATGGAAGGATGGAATAACCCTAACCCACACATGTCCTTAGTCTCTCAAGTAAGACACCATGATCAACTGAATCGAAAGCTGCAAGCAGATTCAAAAGTACAAATGCCGAGTACTCACTTGCATCTCCGTGCATTAAAATATCAATGCCACTAAGAAAGATGAATGCAGCAATGTACAGAGACATCTGTAAATTGCTGCCAAAGGTGCATCCACAAAATATTGAGCAAAGGGTGTGAATACTTACGTAAGTGCGATGTATTACTTTTTTTATTTTTAATAAATTTGCAAAAATAAAAAACAAGCATTTTTATGTTGTCATTATGGGGTGTTGTGAGTAGAATTCTGAGGGGAAAAATACATTTACTCCATTTTGGAACATAACAAAATGTGGAAAAGGTGAAGTGCTGTGAATACTTTCTGGATGTAGTGCATGTTTGCATGCTCACAGAATGTGTAAAAAAGTAGAGCTACATTTATTCATCCATTTTCTAGACTCACTCTAATTAAGGGTCATGGGGGCTGGAGCCTATCCTAGCAGTCACAGGATCACCATCTCCTTCGTCTTACTGGTGTTGAGACACAAGTGGTTGCGCTCACACCAGTCCACGAAGTCTGTGATGACCGACCGGTACTCCAGCTCGTTCCCCTCAGACACGCGACCCACAATGACGGAGTCATCAGAGAACTTCTGGAGGTGGCAGCTGTCTGTGTTGTAGGTGAAGTCCGAGGTGTAGAGGGTCGAGAAGAAAGGGGAGAGGACGGTGCCCTGGGGTGCCCCGGTGCTGCACCTTACCACGTCAGACTGACAGCCGTGCAGCCGCAAGTACTGCGGGCGGTCAGTGAGGTAGTCAATGGTCCAGGCAGAGAGGTGTCCATCCACACCTGCATCCTCCAGTTTCCCCCGCAGCAGTGCCGGTCTGATAGTGTTGAAAATGCTGGAGAAATCAAAGAACATGACTCTCACAGCACTCCTGCCGGTCTCTAGGTGGGTGAGCACTCGCTGCAGTAGGTAGATGACACTGTCATCTACCACGATGTTGGGCCTGTAGGCGAACTGCAGTGGGTCCCGGGTGTCGCTCACCATGGTGCGGAGGTGAGACAGGACGAGCCGTTCCATGGTCTTTATGAGGTGGGAGGTCAGGGCAACTGGTCTGTAGTGGGCCGGTTCCTTGGCGTGCATTGTTTTCGGAACCGGGACCACACAGGAGGTCTTCCACCCCCAGGCTGAGGCTCATGTTGAAGATGTGGCTGAGGACCTCACAGAGCTCATCTGCACAGGTCCTCAACAGCCTCGGGGAGATCCCAACAGGTCCTGCTGCTTTCCTCTGCTTCAGCTGCTGAGGTGTGAGCTGAGGTGGGCTGGCACTGAATCCAGTCCCGGGGGAGGAGGGATAAGATCCGTGGTGCAGTGGAGGTGACTGGGGGTAGAAGGTGGGGGGGTCAGAGGGACTGGCTGCTGGAGACGTGTGGAGAGCCGGAAGCAGGCAGGGGGCAGGTGTGGAGGAGACAAAACGGTTAAAGTAGCTGTTTAGCTCCTCTGCGAACCGAGAATCTCCATCTACAGTCCTGCTGGCACTCTGCCCAAATCTGGAGGTGGTCTTGAGGCATCTCCACACGTCTCTGATGTTGTTCTGTGCCAGCTGCTCCTCCATCTTCCCTCCATACACCTTCTTGGCTGCACGGATCTTCCACTGGAGCTCCTGTTGGACAGAGCAGCTCCAGTCCTGCAATTGTGTCCTGTCTTTTCAAGTCAGAAATCATGACAACATGGGTTCATCGCCGAAAACTGAGTTCACTTTAGTTACTTATGCATCTCACATAAATATGATACAGGAAATTGTTTTTGAGGAACAAAATTAAAAAGTTGTTTCCCTAATGCAAACACCGGGAAAGCATGCAAACTCCACACAGAAAAGATCAGATGGGAAGCAATCCCAGGACCTTCTTGCTGTGAGGTTACAGTGGTAACCACTGTAGTGCTAAAATATAAATATCTAACACATAATAAATATTAATATATATAATAAACCTATAATAACATTTTAATATAATATTTAAAAACCCAAGAGACAGAACCCCTAAATAAGAGACGTGAACCAAAATACATTCACCCTTTAAAAATCCACATTTTCATTGATTAAATCTGGATCTTTCTAAGGATCTGCAACTAATTAAATATACTGTTGACATGTCTCACTGTGGGCAGCACTGTGGCTTCGTGATCAGCACTGTTGCCTCACAGGGCCTGGGTTCACTTCTGAGCTGGTCCTTTGCAGCTTTGGTGAATTGGTGACTTTAAATGGACTGTAAGTGTGAGTGACCATGTGAATGTATTTGTGTGTATGTGGCCTTGTCATGGACTAGCAGCTGACCCGGGGTGCATCCCACCTCTCACCCAGTGATCGCTGCAATAGAGTGCCTTAATTGAGAGAGTGGCATCAAATCAGAACATCAATCAATCAATCAATTTTTTTATATAGCGCCAAATCACAACAAACAGTTGCCCCAAGGCGCTTTATATTGTAAGGCAAGGCCATACAATAATTATGTAAAACCCCAACGGTCAAAAACGACCCCCTGTGAGCAAGCACTTGGCTACAGTGGGAAGGAAAAACTCCCTTTTAACAGGAAGAAACCTCCAGCAGAACCAGGCTCAGGGAGGGGCAGTCTTCTGCTGGGACTGGTTGGGGCTGAGGGAGAGAACCAGGAAAAAGACATGCTGTGGAGGGGAGCAGAGATCGATCACTAATGATTAAATGCAGAGTGGTGCATACAGAGCAAAAAGAGAAAGAAACAGTGCATCATGGGAACCCCCCAGCAGTCTACGTCTATAGCAGCATAACTAAGGGATGGTTCAGGGTCACCTGATCCAGCCCTAACTATAAGCTTTAGCAAAAAGGAAAGTTTTAAGCCTAATCTTAAAAGTAGAGAGGGTGTCTGTCTCCCTGATCTGAATTGGGAGCTGGTTCCACAGGAGAGGAGCCTGAAAGCTGAAGGCTCTGCCTCCCATTCTACTCTTACAAACCCTAGGAACTACAAGTAAGCCTGCAGTCTGAGAGCGAAGCGCTCTATTGGGGTGATATGGTACTATGAGGTCCCTAAGATAAGATGGGACCTGATTATTCAAAACCTTATAAGTAAGAAGAAGAATTTTAAATTCTATTCTAGAATTAACAGGAAGCCAATGAAGAGAGGCCAATATGCCCAACATCGAGCCATTTTGGTTCCAATTGTGCTGAACTACTGAATGAACCTTTTATGTTTTCAACATTTATTTACATCATTTAACCACATACAGTAACACATCCAGGTACAGGTGCAATTAAAATAAATATAAAAATAGTTAAGCTATCACATTTACATAAATTTACAATTTATGATGACTTATTTAATTAATTTAAAGCCTGATTCTATGCTTCTGCTGCTCTGTAATTCTGTGTAATGCACTGATAAAAGCTATTATATTATTGGTTCAGAGCAGTGCATAGATTGAGAGAAAGCTTAGTGAGGGTGCCAAGAGAAGAGCTGCAGTAGAGAAGTGAGGGTGGTGTGACAGCGATGAGATGTGTTGGAGGTGGGATTATATCAAGAACCGGCTCTGAGCTTGTTTGCCCCAGTGATGGACAGGTTGACCGATGAGATCAGACAGGCGTCTCCATGGACTATGATGTGTACAGATGAGATTGTGATCTGTAGTGAGAGCAGAGAGCAGGTTGAGACTAGCCGGCAGATGTGGAGATATGGAGAATGAAATGTGGAGATGGAAGTCCTGAGGGAAGGACATGCAAGGAATCGTAAATGGTAAATGGACTGCATTTATATAGCGCTTTTCCATCTGCATCAGAAGCGCAAAGTGCTTTACAATGATGCCTCACATTCACCCATTCACACATACCGATGTCAGGGTGCTGCCATTCAAGACACTGACTACACAGCAGGAGCAAAGAAGGGATTAAGGACCTTGCCAAAGGGCCCTTAGTGATTTTCCAGCCTGGCTGGGTTTTGAAAGAAGATGTGGAGTTTTTTTTTTTTTTTTTTGGTTTTATTGTTTTCCAAATGTCTTTTGACTGCATAACCTGAGCTCCCAGAGATGTGAATGTTGCTCTGGAGGGTTTTCAGGAAACAATTTCATATTTAGAAACCCACATGTTGCCTGTTTGACATCAGTAAAATTTAATTCTACAACCAAATCCCACCAATAAATAAAACAAACAACTGTCACTCTGGATCACATGGACAGGTTTGGAAAAGGTGGCATGCTGGATGATGTGGACATGTTTTGACACTATGAACATTTTGACTGATGCCTGTTAATCTTCCAGTATTTGCAGTCTGTTGAAGGAGCAGCCATGGACAAATAAGACTTAATAACATAAAACCTCAACGTCTTTGACTTTTGTCCCTCTTTAGGCAAAAACAAGCAATTACTGAATATGAACAAGATGTGCAGCAATGATAAAACCTTTACAAACATTCAAATCCCTTAATGAATGCAAGAGCGTCCCCGAACTGTCAAAGCAGATCACGTGAAGTACTGCATCTGAAATATGACATTATCTGTGGCTGCATGTACACAGAGTGTACACAGAGAAACAACTCACGATACGTCACCATTTTGGGGCCAAATGTGTGGAACCACTGAGCCAGCACATTGTGCACGGTGCACTACGCTGTAGTATATAGGCGCTTATCTCTTGCAATAAAAATAAATATTTCTGACATTCTGTAGCAAAATTACACTTCTCTCTATCCCCATATCAATCAATCAATTCAATCAATTTTTTTTTTTATATAGCGCCAAATCACAACAAACAGTTGCCCCAAGGCGCTTTATATTGTAAGGCAAGGCCATACAATAATTATGTAAAACCCCAACGGTCAAAACGACCCCCTATGAGCAAGCACTTGGCTACAGTGGGAAGGAAAAACTCCCTTTTAACAGGAAGAAACCTCCAGCAGAACCAGGCTCAGGGAGGGGCAGTCTTCTGCTGGGACTGGTTGGGGCTGAGGGAGAGAACCAGGAAAAAGACATGCTGTGGAGGGGAGCAGAGATCGATCACTATGATTAAATGCAGAGTGGTGCATACAGAGCAAAAAGAGAAAGAAACAGTGCATCATGGGAAACCCCCAGCAGTCTACGTCTATAGCAGCATAACTAAGGGATGGTTCAGGTCACCTGATCCAGCCCTAACTATAAGCTTTAGCAAAAAGGAAAGTTTTAAGCCTAATCTTAAAAGTAGAGAGGGTGTCTGTCTCCCTGATCTGAATTGGGAGCTGGTTCCACAGGAGAGGAGCCTGAAAGCTGAAGGCTCTGCCTCCCATTCTACTCTTACAAACCCTAGGAACTACAAGTAAGCCTGCAGTCTGAGAGCGAAGCGCTCTATTGGGGTGATATGGTACTACGAGGTCCCTAAGATAAGATGGGACTTGATTATTCAAAACCTTATAAGTAAGAAGAAGAATTTTAAATTCTATTCTAGAATTAACAGGAAGCCAATGAAGAGAGGCCAATATGGGTGAGATATGCTCTCTCCTTCTAGTCCCCGTCAGTACTCTAGCTGCAGCATTCTGAATTAACTGAAGGCTTTTTAGGGAACTTTTAGGACAACCTGATAATAATGAATTACAATAGTCCAGCCTAGAGGAAATAAATGCATGAATTAGTTTTTCAGCATCACTCTGAGACAAGACCTTTCTGATTTTAGAGATATTGCGTAAATGCAAAAAAGCAGTCCTACATATTTGTTTAATATGCGCTTTGAATGACATATCCTGATCAAAAATGACTCCAAGATTTCTCACAGTATTACTAGAGGTCAGGGTAATGCCATCCAGAGTAAGGATCTGGTTAGACACCATGTTTCTAAGATTTGTGGGGTCAAGTACAATAACTTCAGTTTTATCTGAGTTTAAAAGCAGGAAATTAGAGGTCATCCATGTCTTTATGTCTGTAGACAATCCTGCAGTTTAGCTAATTGGTGTGTGTCCTCTGGCTTCATGGATAGATAAAGCTGGGTATCATCTGTGTAACAATGAAAATTTAAGCAATACCGTCTAATAATACTGCCTAAGGGAAGCATGTATAAAGTGAATAAAATTGGTCCTAGCACAGAACCTTGTGGAACTCCATAATTAACTTTAGTCTGTGAAGAAGATTCCCCATTTACATGAACAAATTGTAATCTATTAGACAAATATGATTCAAACCACCACAGCGCAGTGCCTTTAATACCTATGGCATGCTCTAATCTCTGTAATAAAATTTTATGGTCAACAGTATCAAAAGCAGCACTGAGGTCTAACAGAACAAGCACAGAGATGAGTCCACTGTCCGAGGCCATAAGAAGATCATTTGTAACCTTCACTAATGCTGTTTCTGTACTATGATGAATTCTAAAACCTGACTGAAACTCTTCAAATAGACCATTCCTCTGCAGATGATCAGTTATCTGTTTTACAACTACCCTTTCAAGAATTTTTGAGAGAAAAGGAAGGTTGGAGATTGGCCTATAGTTAGCTAAGATAGCTGGGTCAAGTGATGGCTTTTTAAGTAATGGTTTAATTACTGCCACCTTAAAAGCCTGTGGTACATAGCCAACTAACAAAGATAGATTGATCATATTTAAGATCGAAGCATTAAATAATGGTAGGGCTTCCTTGAGCAGCCTGGTAGGAATGGGGTCTAATAAACATGTTGATGGTTTGGATGAAGTAACTAATGAAAATAACTCAGACAGAACAATCGGAGAGAAAGAGTCTAACCAAATACCGGCATCACTGAAAGCAGCCAAAGATAACGATACGTCTTTGGGATGGTTAAAAATAATCTTCTCTCGGGGGGGTCTATAAGCACTTCAGGAAATAAAGCCAGATGTGTCAGAGTGGAGTTACAAAACTGAACAGACTAAGAAATAAGAAAATGATAGGTACAACATATGTCAGAGAAATATCTCAATAAGTACTGTGAAGGGAAGTTTTTTTAGATAGTTTGGATATGACTGTTGTGTGTTGGGAGGGTGTGGCTGGACATTTTGGTGTTCTTTTCTTTTCTTTGCTCTCCAGGTGGCATGCAAACTGATTTATTGTCTGTGGAGAAGGTGCTGGCAGAAGAGTCCTTCACCCTCATCAACGTGATGTGCAGCACCTGTGGATGGTGCTCACGTGCAGCCTTAAAGACTTTCAGCTGAGGCAGATGGTGAGATGGCGTTCTGCATTTGAGTCATGTGTGATTCAAGCAGAATTGCCGGGAACACTATTGTTCATTTGTGAGACGCTGAGGACCGCGCCTGGGTTTGACACATCGTGCCTGTGAAGGAGGAAGGGTGAGGGACACATGCTGTCAGCACACATCAGAGGTGACTGATTATCTGAATAATTGTTAACAGTAACTTGGTATTTTGTTACGCAGTATATTTGAATTTTGATGAGAGTTGTGCAGCTCGCTTCTCACTGCCGTGGCATGCGGACTGATGATCCTCCACCTGTTGTGAGAAGCTACTCATTTACATAAAGCTTGAATTTGGACCTGAATGTGTTGCTGATAGTGTGTGCCTTTTGAAGGATATTAGTTGTAGCTGCTGACTTACCTCACCTTTTCTATCCTTCGCAGAGTCGGTTTGTCGTGTCCACCTGGGGGGTGTTTGGCGGTGAATGTGGGTCCAGAAACGCCGGGCTTCGATCCTTTTGGGCGCTGGAAAGCGTGCCGTCCTTCACTCCGCCAGACCGACGCAGTTTTGTTTGTACACTTTGTTATGCACCAAAGGGGGAAAATAAATTTTGTTATTGGAACCGCTTTCTGGTTGTTTTAGCACTGGGTTCCGTCAGACGCAGGTCCGCTCCTCAACCCACGTCGACACATAACAATGACGTGATGAATGGAGTTGGAAACACTGAATATGTCGATAAAAGTGATAAGAATGAAAGCACAAGGGAAGAGAATGAAGGAAATGTTAAGTGAGAAGGAAGACTGGAAGGAAAAGGACTTGATTTAGGAGAAGTTGACGTGGGAAAAAATGAGATTTTTCCTCTCTCTCTTTTTTTTACAGTAATAATTATCTGATTTTAGCAAACAAAAGTCCATTATGTGCTCAATGTACATATGCAGTGGAGTGTGTGATATCCACAAACGTGTACAAATCTAATCTGCGTGTGTGCTGAGGTCTGTGCTCAGGTTGGTCCGCACTCGCTTCATGTGGTCATTTTGGCCAATCACAAAACTGAAGGATGTAATTTCTCACTATCTTTTTTCTTCTCCATTCAAAACTCAGCGTAAACTCAGTATCAACCAATATGGGTGGAGGGTGGGAGAAGGCCTGTTGGCTTTCATCACTCATCTCCTGCATGGAGAACTGCTTCCTCCACGTAGATTTACCATACAGAAGCAGACTGCATGTTCATGTATCCATCCCCTGACCTGTCTCAAGAAAACTGGCTGTAAAACTGATGATGATTTATTCCTTATATTTAGAATAAATTGTTCCCGTTCCAACCTTTTGCTTTGTTTTTGTTTGTTTTTTTTGGAATGGTTTGCAGGCCTGAAATGCAGGAATGGATGTATATTAAAAACATGAAATATCTTGAGTGCATACTGTCTGCAGTGAAACACAAGTCAAAGTAAACGGAAGTATCATTGCTTTTTTTCATATCTTCCCAACATTTCCTGATTTGGGGCTGTAGTTTATAGATCAGGATTTGGGAATCAGTGACATGTGAACTGACTCTTCTTCACCTCTCTACCACTCTCCATTACACAGAACAGTTACCTTCTTCTTGCAGCCTCAACATGCCACCATGTTCCTTCTCATTTACACACATGTACTCCATCTTCAATGGAACAGAATGGCATTTGGTGATTTTCCATCAATGTGCTTTACACCGATGCCTCACATTCGCCCATATGCACTCCCACATTGATGTCTGGGTGCTGCCATGCAAGGTGCTCAACTGCACATGGACACAAGTTTAGACACTAAGGGCACCTTAGTGAGTTGTCTGGAGAGAAATCTAGAGAGACCTGACCATCGTCTGGTCACAAGCCCACCTCTCTTCACCTCCTGCTCTTCCCACCATCGGTAAACATCATTATCCGGGGAGACATGGAGACGCCTGTCTGATCTCTTCCGTCAACTTATACATCTCAATGTAAACAAGAAATGGCTCAGAACTGATCCTTGGTAATCCCACCTTCACCTTGTCATTCCTACGGCACATGTCAGCGTTGTCACACTGGCCTTATAGGTTATATATCCTGCACCACCCTCACATACCATTTTACCCTTCCTCAAACACTACAACTCCGCTTTGAACACCTTTGCTTAAGCTTCTTATTCTTCTTTTGGCTGCTCCTGTTAGGGGTCACCACTGCAGATCAGCCGTCTCCATCTCACCTTTTCCTTTGCATCTTTCACTGTCACACCAACAGCCTGCATGTCCTCTCTCACCACATCCATAAACCTCCTCTTTGGCCTCCCTCTTCTTTTCCTGCCTTGTGGCTCCATCCTCAGCATCCTTCTCCCTATATACCCTGGGTCTCTCCTCTACATATGTCCAAACCATCTCAGTCTCATCTCTCTGACCTTGTCACAAGCACACAATATGACTACATCTGGCCCTTCTCTGTACTTCACAATCAGCCATCTCTAGGAGTGATGAGAAATGGTTTCATCAGCCAAGTTCTGAGAGCAAATTCGTCATCGGCTACAAAATTATTATTTACGTAATGTGGCATTAAACGGGACAAAGTGCAGCATCCAGTGGAACAAAGTGCAGCGTCCAGCGCAACAAAGCAGGTCGCATTGGCATGACGAATTGCGCAGCAGTTCAGGGATCAATTTGTGCAAGTGTCAAGGTGGCTTCTTCTGCATTTGGGCTGCATCAACTGCATGCAGCTATTGATGCAGTTATTCTGCTTACTCTTACATTATTTAGCTTTTAGGGTTCTTTTATTTATTGGTATATTATAGGGTCTATTTTTAAATGTTATTTATTTTGTACACTTCTGCGCCTAGCTAATGAATTTCGTACCCTCATGTTTCTAACGTATGAATAAACATGTATGAATGACAATAAGCTGAAATTGAACTGAAATTAATTTTCTATTTGTCCCTGATCTGCTTAGACCAGACCAAGTCCAACATGCAGTTAGACAATTGGAACACACCTGATTTATCTTATTATGTTTAATTAGAGCAGAGAGAAATGGAAAAGCACAGTACTTTGGGTGCTGTGAAACAGTACACACAGACAGTATAGACACAACATAATGCATAGCAAACAAATGACAGCTCAAACGATTGACGGTTCAAGCTGTAACATAACTGAAATGTTCCAACTGAGACAACCTAAAATAAAGTCAATTTTCAATGGCAGAATTATTATTATTATTATTATTATTATGGAATCCCAGAAACCAGAAGGCCTTATTGAATGAGTATGTATGTTGCTGGATCACATTTAGGGATGCAGAAGCTTTCTTGGAACCCACTTTAAACTACCTGGACCTCCAAACTGTCTTTGATATATTTTGCCACTCAAAGTGGTATCAATTCTATGTATCTATATACATAGTCAGCATATTTTGATGCACAATTTCAGTCATTCAGACCGAGACAGACAGGAGGTCACTCCACACCAGCTGAACTGCCTACTTGTCAAGATACTTCATTGCTCATTGAAGTCATTTTGAATACCCCCTTATTACAATTAAGGGTCACAGGGTAACTGGAGCCTACCCCAGCGGTCAAGAGGTGGGATACATGCGCGATACACCCTGGACAGATCGCCAGTTTGTAGACAGACAAACATATACACGGTCAATTTAAAGTTTCACCTAACCTGCATGTCTTTGGAACTGAGAGGAAGCCAGAGCAGCTGGAGGGTACCCACAAAAACATGAGAACACGCAAACTCCACACAGAAAGGACCAGCTGGGACAAAATCCCAGGGCTGCGAGGCAACAGTGCTAACCACAAAGCCACCGTGCTGCCCCTGATCTCTTCAGTTCTAAAAATTATCCAAAGTGGTGAGAGTGTTTCAATATCCAGGGTCTCAAGCAGTGATGAGACAGCCATAAAATCACTCCACACTAACACCAACTTCAACTCTAACTCTAATATTAACTCAACTCTAACATTAGTGACGTGTGTAAAGACCTGTTGGCTGTGCGAAATCACCATCATTGTGTAGTTTGTATAGCTTTGTTAATTTCGGCTCAATTCATGAACTTTCATGTTGAATTGGCACAGGTTTTACGCTGGATGCCGTTCCTGACGCAACTCCACATTACATGGAGAAATGTGGCAGGGGTGGGATTTGAACCTGGTGATTGGTGTGACAGAGGAAGATACAGAGGACAGGGTCAGATGGAAATGATTGATCTGCTGTTGCGCCCCCTAACAGGAGCAACCAAAGGAAGAAGAAGAAGTGTCACACCAAGACTTTCAAGCTTTCATTCAGATTTGCCTAATCGGTAACAACAATATCTCTAATCAGAAGCAGCTGGTCCACAATTTAGTAATCAACCTCAACCAATGGGAAATGTCAAAGCCATTTAAGGGTGCCAATCTGATTCATCTTTCTACTGACTGCAGTCGCTGACCAAGACTCTGCCTCCTCCACCCTCCCGCCAGGTTGGTCACTGTCTCTGGCCCACAGCATGCCTTCCTTCACCCTGCCACCATCAGTTATTCCCGTTCTAATGCCATGGTTGTAGACCATTCACATATCCACCTGGCCACTACTGGTTGGTCCCTGTCTGACACTGGGGGTAGGCTCTGCCCCTGTCTTCTTCTGATAACAGGATTCAAGTTCAACATACCCCGACACTGTTAGGAGCAGGAACTGCCCTAAAGATTGTGTTTCATTTGTAAAAGAAAAACAAAAACAAACAAAAAACATATCTAGGGAATAAATGCTTAACAGTTTCTAGTCTCCTGAGTCTTAAAGGTAGAACTATTCTTTATACTACTTAATTTAAATGAAGTCGAAGGCATATTTACTGACTTGGAAATGTTCATGTATCCATGCCCCGACTTGTCAAAAGAAAACTGACTATAAAAGTGATTATCTGGTGACCTAAATTAAATCTACATTTATGGCCTCTTAAAATGTACAGAATGTGTGTAAGCTGTAATTTTTAAATGTTTAATTAAACTGAAATTCTAGACCACAAACACACCTTGATTGTTTCATTTCCACTGCATTGTAGTGGTGTACAGAGGCAAATGGGATCCTTGGTTCAAATCCCAGCCTGACCGGAAAATCACTAAGGGCCCTTGGGCAAGGTCTTTAATCCCATAGTTGCTCCCGGTGTGTAGGGGGCGCCTTGCATGGCAGCAGCCTGACACCGGTGTGAATGTGAGGCATTATTGTTGTAAAGCGCTTTGAGCGTCTGATGCAGATGGAAAAGCGTTGTATAAATGCAGTCCACTTACTGTTCAAACACTTATGGACGTGACAGTGTGACTTTACAAACTGCTGAGGAGTGTGTTAACATCACCTTGGGGTCTAGTAAAGTTTTACTGACTATTCTTGTATAAAAAGCGCCAAAAATGTATTGGAGCAAAAAAATACAATATGTACCTGTAGCGAGTTAGTAGAAAACAGAAGTGGCTAAAGTACCAGTGCCTAAAGTTTTTACTTCGGTAAAAATGTGTTACTTCTGCTCCTTTTTTTTTTGTTTGTTTGTTTTGTTTTATTATAAAGTCATGCAGTGACTATGTGCCTACTCCATTAGTACATATTTCTTTAATTTTGATTAAAAAATGTTGATGAGTGCACAGAGCTCTTCATAGTTGTAGCTTCTTCATTTTCTCAAAGGGCACCATATGGATGCGGTTTACTTGAAAATGCATAAAATCCTCTGTCTGGATCAGATTTTTAGCAAAATTCTGTGGGAAACACAGGGACTGATGGACTCATTCATTCCTTTATTCATTCATTCATTCTTTCACTCACTGGATTTTCTAGGATATACATGTCTGGGCTTTTCCAAAGCGGAACACATTGCCTTCTGTGTGCTCTGCAGTGGCCAGAAGTCAGTATTTCTGATGATGATGATCAAGTTAATTCATTTACGCTCTTTAATGAAAAGGGCTGAGTCTCATGGTGTGACTTCACATGTTGCACTGCCTGCACGGTGACTCAGGGATGCACAGCATGGCTCTGTAAGCACACATAGGCCTGAAGGCACATGCGTGGCTCCACCTTGACTGACAGGTTATAAAAGGAATCATCAGAGGGTGAGTGCTGTGAAAGTAGCCCGTCCTCAGGACTAGCATGGGGCTCACAGAACTCCAGTCCACTTTAGGACTCATCTTCCTGACAGTCCTGGCCGGCTCAGCACTCACTGCAAATGGTCTGTGAAACGACTGCTTAAATCCTTAAACATTCTAATCTATTAACTTTAATAGTGATACATTTTGGATAAACAGTAAATGAAAGAAACCAACTTTAAATATACTTTAAATGTGGTGGGCTATTGTATTGTTCTTTACTTAATTTTATTTGACTGATAATAATTAAATAATATAGTTAATTTACTATTTACAGTGCATCTGGAAAGTATTCACAGTGCTTCACTTTTTCCACATTTTGTTAATGTTACAGCCTTATTCCAAAATGGATTAAATTAATTTTTTCCCTCAAAATTCTACTCACAACACCTCATAATGGCAATGTTTTTTAATTATTATTTTGCTAATTTATTAAAAATAAAAAAACTAAGAAATCACTCATACGTAAGTATTCACACCCTTTGCTCAAAACATTGTCGATGCACGTTTGGCAGCAATTACAGCCTCCAGTGTTCTTGAATATGATGCCACAAGCTTGGTGCATCTATCTTTGGGCAGTTTGTCCATTCCTCTTTGCAGCACCTCTCAAGCTCCATCAGGTTGAATGAGGAGCATCGGTGCACAGCCACTTTCAGATCTCTCCAGTCAGATTAAGGACTGGGCTCTGGCTGGGCCACTCAAAGGACATTCACAGAGTTGTCCTGAAGCCACTCCTTCGATATCTTGGCTGTGTGCTTAGGGTCATTGTCCTGCTGAAAGATGAACCATCGCACCAGTCTGAGGTTAAGAGCGCTCTGGAGCAGGTTTTCATCCAGGATGTGTCTGTACATTGCTCCATTCATCTTTCCCTCAATCCTGACTAGTCTCCCAGTTCCTGCCACTGAAAAACATGATGATGACAGCATGAAGCATGGTGGTGGCAGCATGATGCTGGATGGAGAATTTTGTTTCTCATGGTCTGAGAGTCCTTCAGGTGCCTTTTGGCAAACTTCAAATAATGTCCAATCAACTGAATTTACCCCAGGTACCCCAGGTTTACTCCAATTAAGCTGTAGAAACATATCAAGAATGATCAGTGGAAACAGGAGGAGCCTGAGCTCAGTTTTGAGCTTCATGGTAAAAGACTGTGAATACTTATGTACATGTGATTTCTTAGGGTTTTTTTTTTATTATTATAAATTTGCAAAAATCTCAAAAACCTTTTTTTTCCACATTGGCATTATGAGGTGTTGTGAGTAGAATTTTGAGGGGGGAAAAATTAATTTAATCCATTTTAGAATAAGGCGTCAACATAACAAAATGTGGAAAAAGTGAAGTGCTGCGAATTAATACAAATAAAACAAATATTCTTCATTGACGTAAAATTAAATGTAGACTTTAATATGAAGTAATTTGCGTTTCATTTTCTTTATAGTTGTTGTTTTTCCAACATCATCCTCCCTGTGGGTGAATTCAGGTATGCTGACTATGGAAACATCATCACTTGATATTTTTACATTTTAGGTAGTGCCAGAATTCTGTTTTAATATGGTCACTGGTGTCACTTTGTCCTAGCTAACTCATCCCACATTGGTCGAGTGTGCACAACTTGGGGGAAATCTCACTGGAAGACCTTTGATGGAAACTTCTTCCAGTTGAACTCCACGTGTAAACACGTTCTGGTGTCGGACTGCCTGAGCAGCTACCAAAGCTTTGTGGTCCAAATGAAGCGGATGGTGAGAAACATGCGCCCCACTATCAGCACAATCTCCATGAAGCTGGACGGAGTGAGTGTATTGATCACCAACGAGTCCGTGTTCATTAACGATAAAATGTAAGTTTAATCTAGGATCAATAAAAAGGTTGATGTTGCAGCTGAAGGTTCAACACACTACTGTGATTGTGATTTTCAGTTTCCTTTCACCAGCTCTGTTTCAGTTTCTTTCCCAGAGAAATACTTGAAAATGTGAATCTTGTTTCCAGCTCATGTGCAGTTTTTTTTAATGAAGTAGTCTCTACACTGAGGCAGGCAGGTGCTGTTGTGTACCAGATGACTGAGAGAAGTGCAGTTCAGGTACTCAAAGAGTACGCACAATACCAGTCAAACGTCTGGGGCCTCATGTACAAAGCGTGTGCGAAATGACTGTGGAAATGTGCGGTGCGTTACGCAAAAATCCTGGCTCTCGTACGCACTGTTCTACAGCTATTGTTCCACTGTGGACATGTAAAGGTGATGCTGGGAACCGTTAATAGTGTGAAAACAACAAGTCATCAGAGTGATGTGCACATCAGAGACACAGCGATGAACAATTAACGCACCCATGAGTTTGCAGTTATATGAGTGGATATAAAAGCACGCACAAAGTGATGTGTAAAATGGCACTAACAGTGGCTGCGTTAACGTTGTTAAAGCACCTTGCATATGGTGCAATCTGACAGGGAACACAAGCATTTACTTGCAAATGACGATATAACCACGGTGGGTATCCTGGCATCAGGGGCATTCCGGCGTGAGCTGGCTAATCCGTCAGGCATGTGCCAGTCAACCTGGCGCCGAGCCATGCCAGCTGGGTAGAACGAATGTAATCAGAGTTATTAACTGCACACACGTTGCTGTAAATGCGCAATCACATGATGAACTTGCTTCTGTTAAAAATATGTTCCAGATCAAATTCAAAATAAAATCCATCATTTTTCTAAAGGCATTATCCATTTGCTCAACAAATGTCATCAATATTCTCTCACAACATTTTGAGCTACGTGCCAAAAATTCTTCTGGATCTCAGTTCGAGAATATATTGTGGCTCACCTCCAAAGGTGGATCACTTATTTCCAAGGACATTAACTATCTGCTCACTAAATGTCATTAAAACCCATTCATTAATTTTGAGTCACCTGCTAACAGACAAACAAACAAACACCAGTGAACATTACCTCCTTGGTGGAGGTAATAAACTGGAGAAAGACTTTAAGCCTCGAGTACAGAGACACCACAGTATAGATGAGATGTTTGGTTTCCTCCTCCAACCAAGCTGGGCAGAGATTCTGTTTTTGCCATTGTTTGTCTGTTTGTGAAAAGCCTGGAGCCCACAATTTTTCATATATTGTTATGAATTTTTTTACTGAAGAATCACTTCCTGATAGGCAAGAACTGATTCAAGGTCACAGGTCAAAGGACAAAGGAAAAATCTTGGAAAAATCCCTATATTTAACATTGAATGAATTCTAAAAAATTTATAACTGTCAAAAAAGATCAACTTTCTTTCATATTTGAGAGCGTTATGTAGGATGGAGTCCTTTATTGGCTGACAAAGTTTCATCTGGATCTGATCCAGATTACAGATTCTGTGGCTGTTTAAATTTAACTTTGAAAACTCCATTTAATGTATATTTTACATTATAGCTTCATTAAACATGCTCCAATCACTCTCATATTTGAAAGTGAGGTGCAGACTGGCACTCGCCTGGCAAAGATTGATCTGGATCTGATCGTGATTGTGGATTTTGTGAACATTCATTCATTCATTCATCTTCTACCGCTTAATCCAGTTATGGGTCGCGGGGGGCTGGAGCCTATCCCAGCAGTCATAGGGCGTGAGGCGGGGTACACCCAGGACAGGACGCCAGTCTGTCGCAGGGCCACAAACAGACAAACAAACATAGACCCACCCACACACACACACACACACACACTACGGACAATTTTTAAAGAGTCCAATCCACCTAACCCCGCATGTCTTTGGATGTGGGAGGAAACCGAAGCACCCGGAGGAAACCCATGCAAACACGGGGAGAACATGCAAACTCCACACAGAACCCACGACCTTCTCACTGTGAGGCAACAGTGCTAACCACTAAGCCACCGTGCTGCCCGATTTTGTGAACATTTGAATTTCATTTTGAAAAGCACATTTGATGTACATTTTGCATTATATCTCAATGAAAATTGCCTCAATTACTCTCATTTGTGACAATGAGGTGCAAACTGGCACCCTCACTGAATAAACGAAAAGTCTGATCTGCATCTGATCTGTATTGCGGATATTTGATTTTATTGCTGAAAAGCCCTTTTGATCTATATTTTAGCTTATGAAAAGTCACTTCTAACAGGACTTTGACCTTGAAATTTTTTCCAAGGGAAAATTTGTGGAATTGTAAACTAGTGTTGCCGGACGTTTGCGCTCTATGAGCGTTGTGCTCTAGTTTTGTTTGTTTTTCTTGTATGACAATTTTTCTCTGTTCTACGGCACCAAATGTTGTACAGCTGACTCCTCTCCACCTCCAGGCCATGTCATATTTACATGTCTATTTACTTATTTTTATCCTGTCCAAATCAGCTCCAGATAACAAGTAGAATTAAGACCATTGTGTTTACTTTGTAGTTGTACAAGCGCAGGTTAAACTCATTCCTCGCTGACTGCTAAACTACCTCATTTACACTTTTCAAAATCATTTTCTTCCTGCTTACGGAAAATATTAATTAGAAATTTGTTGCTAGTACCAACACCTTACCTTGTGCTATGATCGAGGACCAAAGGTCACTGAGGTAATAAAACTGGTCTTGCACTGTCCTTTGCTCCTCTCCTCCTACCTTTGATCTGTGCCCATCAAAAGACATTTCTGACTTGAAAATAAGACTGCCTGTGCTGTCTGAGTGGCGCCCCCTGTCTTTAAGATAGAGCCATTCCTTCCTTGTTGCTGTCAGGTTTCACACAGGACGTCTCTGTTTCTGTTACAGGGTAACACCGCCAGTTATCGCATCTGGTGTGAGTGTCAAGCAGACCACATCTAGCATCATTGTTGACGCGAAGCTGGGACTGACGGCTATTTGGAACTTGGATGACTCCATTGGTGTAGGAATGACACACAAATGCACACATTACTGTTTGTCCTCCTTCAGGCACATTTGGAACCAGAACCTGAGAAAAACATTGAACATGTGATCAACTGTGATCTTTGTAGACATGACGGGTTTTATCTTCTGCCCCGTTTGGTGGACAGCGCACTGCAAGTGTATTTGTCACACTCTACCCATCTCCAGTTGTCATTTTTACACCCAGCACTCGTGTCCTCACTGTAAAAATACCACTTACACGTAGGTATGTTGATTTGAAAAAGAGATGCTGGTGCATTCACATCTGTCACCAGAAGGTCTTTGTGATAGAGCCCAACACACGTGCAACACACAACACACGTGCATGCTGCTTATCTGCACATATTGTGAGCAGTCGCCTTCAAACCTATTTATATGACATCTTTGTAAGACAAAAATAAACAAACTGACAGATGCTCTTGCACATAAACAGTACTGTTAAGCAAATACATATTAAAAAATAAGATGATTATATGCAGCCATGTGAGTAAGGTTGCAAATTGATACAATGGTGTTTCTAATGGGAACCCCCCCCCCCCCCCCCCCCACACACACACACAGTACGTACAGACTTTTATTCATTGCTTTTAACTCCAACTGTGCTGGAAAACTGGAAAATTACAATAATTAGGGAATAACCCTGTTGTGTCTGATGATTTGCAGATGTTCATGCTGGTTATACGGTCACAAATTGAGCTCCAGTAAAAAGGATTTTGACCGGTGATGCGTTAGCGGAGCCAGTAAAAGATATTTGCGACCGTATAACAGCATGAATGTCCGCAAATCATCAGACACAAGGAGATTATTCCCATTCTAATCCAATTCCATCGTTTGCATGGTTTATTTTTCTGTAGGCAATTCGGTCTGCAAGGCTTACCGTGAGGCAGCGTTGCTCCAAAGGCGGTCAGAGCACGGAATAATCCATCAAATGTCAAAATCCATCAAATGTGAAACGGCAATTCTGTGTCAGAATCCAATACTTTCGTATGGTAGCTTAAATTCACCCATTTCGGCAGCGGCGGTATGCGACTTTCCCTCTCTCTCAGCTAACAGTGCCGTTATGGCATCTGCGTAGCAGCGCACGCAACCAGTGTTCTGTCAAATTGTGTGTCTCGACAGTTCCGTGTCCCAACAATATTGCGCATGCACAAGCATGCGTGGAGGGCTGGCACAAGCATGCGTGGAGGGCTGGCCTGTCGATGGGAAGGACATCTCGTCAGAACACCAGTCAGGGCACAGAGTAATACATCTAAATGGGAAACGGTCAAATATTTTGCCACCGTTACCCCGATATTATACGGTCTGAAATCTCACACGATTAACCAATCAGATTTGTGGAAAAAAAATGTAATTGGATTAGAATTATTATTATAATTTTTTTTTTAATCCTTCAAATACATATTGAGGTAACTGTTTCTTTACTTTTCACAGATTGAATTAGACAGCAAATACCAGAATCAGGTCTGTGGGCTATGTGGAAACTTTGATGGCAAGCCCAATGATTTGATGAAAGAAGGTAAGATGTTTGTCATTCTTTAGTTGGGGGGTGGAAATAATAATGAATTTTGATAAAGAGATAAAGCCTTTGAGCCCTGAACCTGCGGAAGGTCCTGCATCAAGCTTCACACATCTGTGTCTGCTTAGGGTTCATCAGCCTCATCCATATAAACTTCACAAGGTGCTCTAACTCCTCATAATGACAATAAACATAATAATAAATATGATAACAATGAACTTAATTACAGGCACAAGAGACACTTCACATTCAACAATTAAAGAATTTGGTAACACTTTAATTGAAGGAATCATGATAATAGTGACATGACACTGTCATAACTGTTACATGACACAGTCATGAACGTGTCATAAACATTATGTCAATGTCATAAACGTTTATGACTGCTGTCATTAAGTTTCATTCGGTTTTTGCAATGACAAGGTGACATTTTTTTTGGGTTGTCTTGATTATGACAACTTGACATTAATCAAAGCGACATAACCAGAAAATGTCTTTGTCAATATGCATCTATTTTTGTGTTTATGGCAAGTTGACATAATGATTATTTATAATTACATGTGCAAGGTTTCGAATATCTTCATTACACTGCCATAATGGTGTCATGACAGTTTATACTTCATGATATGTTAATGACAAATCAAAATGCTACCACTTTATTTGAGGTCAAAGAATATATTCATTACACTGTCATAATGGTGTCATGACAGTCAGTTTTGGGTATCTTGCCTGTATCCTGTCAAACATCTGTGACCAAGTGCTAGAACTGGTCTGCAACCTTGCACATAAGGTAATAATAATAATTATAATAATCAGGTAGTACTTTATAATAACTATACCATATTTAGCCTAAATTAAACATGAATAAATACATAATTAATTAGTAATAAATAATTAAGAATAACTCATACTTAAGTAATTAACTAGTACATTAATTAATGCTTTACTTCTTATTCATACTTAATAAACCATGAACAAAGTACTTCTAAGTATTTGAGGTACCAGTAATAATGGGTGTTGCTAATAGCTAGTTAATTCTTTTTGTTCATTTTTGTTCTCCAGAAAATGTTCGTGCTTTATAAACTATTTGTTAAGGTGGATGAAACACTGAAGTGGCACAAATCCCTTTTATACTATGATTAAGACATATATGAATGATTTAAGGAATGTCTAAATACATGATCTACTAATTGTGCAATACATTACTGCTCAGGCATTTACAAGTACTTTTTTGTGAACACTACTAAAGTGAAGACAATTTATCAATCAATCAATCAATCAATTTTTTTTATATAGCGCCAAATCACAACAAACAGTTGCCCCAAGGCGCTTTATATTGTAAGGCAAGGCCATACAATAATTATGTAAAACCCCAACGGTCAAAACGACCCCCTGTGAGCAAGCACTTGGCTACAGTGGGAAGGAAAAACTCCCTTTTAACAGGAAGAAACCTCCAGCAGAACCAGGCTCAGGGAGGGGCAGTCTTCTGCTGGGACTGGTTGGGGCTGAGGGAGAGAACCAGGAAAAAGACATGCTGTGGAGGGGAGCAGAGATCGATCACTAATGATTAAATGCAGAGTGGTGCATACAGAGCAAAAAGAGAAAGAAACAGTGCATCATGGGAACCCCCCAGCAGTCTACGTCTATAGCAGCATAACTAAGGGATGGTTCAGGGTCACCTGATCCAGCCCTAACTATAAGCTTTAGCAAAAAGGAAAGTTTTAAGCCTAATCTTAAAAGTAGAGAGGGTGTCTGTCTCCCTGATCTGAATTGGGAGCTGGTTCCACAGGAGAGGAGCCTGAAAGCTGAAGGCTCTGCCTCCCATTCTACTCTTACAAACCCTAGGAACTACAAGTAAGCCTGCAGTCTGAGAGCGAAGTGCTCTATTGGGGTGATATGGTACTACGAGGTCCCTAAGATTATATGGGACCTGATTATTCAAAACCTTATAAGTAAGAAGAAGAATTTTAAATTATATTCTAGAATTAACAGGAAGCCAATGAAGAGAGGCCAATATGGGTGAGATATGCTCTCTCCTTCTAGTCCCCGTCAGTACTCTAGCTGCAGCATTTTGAATTAACTGAAGGCTTTTTAGGGAACTTTTAGGACAACCTGATAATAATGAATTACAATAGTCCAGCCTAGAGGAAATAAATGCATGAATTAGTTTTTAAGCATCACTCTGAGACAAGACCTTTCTGATTTTAGAGATATTGCATAAATGCAAAAAAGCAGTCCTACATATTTGTTTAATATGCGCTTTGAATGACATATCCTGATCAAAAATGACTCCAAGATTTCTCACAGTATTACTAGAGGTCAGGGTAATGCCATCCAGAGTAAGGATCTGGTTAGACACCATGTTTCTAAGATTTGTGGGGCCAAGTACAATAACTTCAGTTTTATCTGAGTTTAAAAGCAGGAAATTAGAGGTCATCCATGTCTTTATGTCTGTAAGACAATCCTGCAGTTTAGCTAATTGGTGTGTGTCCTCTGGCTTCATGGATAGATAAAGCTGGGTATCATCTGCGTAACAATGAAAATTTAAGCAATACCGTCTAATAATACTGCCTAAGGGAAGCATGTATAAAGTAAATAAAATTGGTCCTAGCACAGAACCTTGAGGAACTCCATAATTAACTTTAGTCTGTGAAGAAGATTCCCCATTTACATGAACAAATTGTAATCTATTAGACAAATATGATTCAAACCACCGCAGCGCAGTGCCTTTAATACCTATGGCATGCTCTAATCTCTGTAATAAAATTTTATGGTCAACAGTATCAAAAGCAGCACTGAGGTCTAACAGAACAAGCACAGAGATGAGTCCACTGTCCGAGGCCATAAGAAGATCATTTGTAACCTTCACTAATGCTGTTTCTGTACTATGATGAATTCTAAAACCTGACTGAAACTCTTCAAATAGACCATTCCTCTGCAGATGATCAGTTAGCTGTTTTACAACTACCCTTTCAAGAATTTTTGAGAGAAAAGGAAGGTTGGAGATTGGCCTATAATTAGCTAAGATAGCTGGGTCAAGTGATGGCTTTTTAAGTAATGGTTTAATTACTGCCACCTTAAAAGCCTGTGGTACATAGCCAACTAATAAAGATAGATTGATCATATTTAAGATCATAGCATTAAATAATGGTAGGGCTTCCTTGAGCAGCCTGGTAGGAATGGGGTCTAATAAACATGTTGATGGTTTGGATGAAGTAACTAATGAAAATAACTCAGACAGAACAATCGGAGAGAAAGAGTCTAACCAAATACCGGCATCACTGAAAGCAGCCAAAGATAACGATACGTCTTTGGGATGGTTATGAGTAATTTTTTCTCTAATAGTTAAAATTTTGTTAGCAAAGAAAGTCATGAAGTCATTACTAGTTAAAGTTAATGGAATACTCAGCTCAATAGAGCTCTGACTCTTTGTCAGCCTGGCTACAGTGCTGAAAAGAAACCTGGGGTTGTTCTTATTTTCTTCAATTAGTGATGAGTAGAAAGATGTCCTAGCTTTACGGAGGGCTTTTTTATAGAGCAACAGACTCTTTTTCCAGGCTAAGTGAAGATCTTCTAAATTAGTGAGACGCCATTTCCTCTCCAATGCTTTATAAAGTATTTGTTAAGGTAGACAAAACCCTAAAATGCCATAAATCCTTTTTCAGTGTAGAAATCAGACCAAAATCAGTGTAAGTAAAGCCACAAGACATCGATACAAAAGTTATGTATTTGCAAAACTACAGATATAAAATCAATGTACATATGTACACACTTACATATGTTATTAAACAAAAAAGTGCCAAAAATGTGCCATTAAAACTTAGCCGCACAGTTGCAAAACATGTGTAGGGTACTTAAAAGTACAAAATATTAATAAACTAAATATTTTATCAGTGCAAATACTTGTAAACATAACTCTGAAATACTTTTCAAAGCCAACGTCTTATCAGTGCAACTTGTTCTACTGTAAACAGAACTCTGAAATACTTTCTGAAACCAATGAACAGTCAACAATACATTCCTCCATTACTTTATCTTAAAAGGCAGTAGCTTTCCATTAGACTTGTAGTCTTTAATCAGCTGTTCTACCTCTGGATCCTCTGTTATTGTAAATGCACACTGTGCTGAAAACACAGAGCTTAACCTCACTGTTGCAGTTTTTGAAAACTTCCCTCTATTTGCTCGGTGCAGCGATCGACAGCTCTGCGATGGGACCTGTTATCACCACGGTGTTCCGGTCCACTCCATAGTGCTTAAACAGTCCAGCCATTGTCACACCTCTCCAGGGGCCTCATGTACAGAAACTTGCGGTGACTTTCTACTAAAGGTTGGCATACGCCAAAACCCTGAATCAGGCGTAAGCACAAATATATTCAGATGTATCAAAGTGTGCGTAGGCATGAATTTACGCACGTTCGGTTTGTACATCCCACTGAACGTGGAATCGAGCACACGTGCACACACACCAAACTCCTCCCTGTTCCATGCCTCTATCTGAATATGCAAATGTATTCAAATAGTTTGGTTGTGTTGTGCTGACGGCACCATGAGTGTAGAGTGTTGTGTGTTTGATGATGTCCGCCTTCATCTCTGTGTTATTTTGTGTAAAAATTAAGGAAATTTCAGAGACAACATGTAAAAACAATGGAATCTGTGGTTAGACTGCCATTCTCTCAGCTCGCTGTTAGGTAAAATGGAATAAGTAAATAGTAAGTTTGTGTACCATTTGCAAAGGGGTTTTAACAATGATAACACAGCCACTATTAGTGCCAATTTATGCATCACTTTGTGCATGCTTTCATATCCCTCCATATAAGTGCACATATGTGGGTGTGTTAAATGTTCATCACTGTGTATCTGATGTGCACATCACTCTGATGACTTCTTGTTTTCACATTATTAATGGTTCCCAGCATCACCTGTACATGTCCACAGTGGAACAATAGCTGTAGAAATGTGTGTACGCCAGCCAGGATTTCTGCGTGATGCGCTTCACATTTCCACGTTCACGTCACTTTTGATACATTTGCACGTGGACGTGGAGACGGGCGTACGCCAGGTTTTTGTGCGTAAGCACGATTTGTACAGGAGGCCCATGAAGAGCTTGAACAGACTTTGGTACCAGGACACCACCTGATTTGGATGTTGGGCTGGAATAGAACGTATTAAACACCAATTATAAATGTAAAAATAAAGACAACATAATAATTAACACAAGCAAATAAAATAGGAAAAATATTAGTAACAGTGTTACCCCTCTGACAATCTTTCTCCTCATTCTCCTGTGATTTTTCCCCTTTTCCCTCTTCATCCTCTTCTTCTTGTCCTATTCATCTGATGACAGTGGTGATGAACAATACTCGGATGACTCAAATGGACATTCTAACGCTGTGTCGGAGGAAAGACTTATTGCGTCTTAGAAATCCTTTTTTGAGCAGGTGTCCTTTTTAAGAACTGTAAATACAAATGTAAAAGATAAAGATAACAGATTTAAACAGTAGAATAAATTTTAATACAGTGAAAAAGATTTACCTGGTGCCAACTGTTCCTTCAGAAAGTCTCATTGTCAGCTCGTAGATTTTGTGTTTTTGACATTCCACCTTCATCTCCAGCATTTTTATTTCATATGATCTTTTTTCAACCAACATCACAGCTGAGGCCATTGAAACCCCTGAGGCAGAGGGAACAGAGAAGTCCATTTATTAAAATAGAAGAAAACTAAAAAAAAAACATTACAATGAATTGTGCAAACACTGTTAGAAGCAAAAATGTAAGTGCTTTGAGGAAACATAGAGAAATTATAAAGTGCAATATAAATCTAATCCATTATTATTATAATTAATTTTTATTTTAAACAATGCAGAAATTTGTAAAGTTAAAAGCAGTCTTGAATCAAAAGCAATAACAGACAGGATAAAAAAAATCAGAGCAAATCATACATGTACATATATTTTTTCATAACTGGGTGAAAAATGCATTTGTATATTAATGTGCTCATGGCCGAGCCTTGTGAGTGACGCCGCGGCTGCAGTTCCCAGTGCTAATTAGCTCGTTAGCAACTCTCAAGTAAGCAAACAAAAATACACTTACTGCTTGTTTCACTGCTCACTGTATTTTCCCCTGTTCCCATCTCCTCACTGGTACTGCAAATGTCGTTCCTGGCACAAATCTGCACACCATTTCGGCTAGATTTTGCATAGTTCTTTACAGATGTTTCTTATCAATGCAGGTGTTGCATGCAGTCTTTTGATGATGTAACAAAAGTGAGAAGGTGAGCATTCGAGCGGGAGTTATTTGCAGTGCAGGGCACCACGCCAGTGGTGGTCCTTGGGATATAGCATTATAAGTCTGAAAAAAAAAAACATAAAATGTTAAGAACATTTTATGACTGAAAATAACCCAATTCACACAACTCATGAGGTTTAGAAATGGAGAGATAAAAAAAAAAAAAGATTTTTTTAAAACTCATCAAGTGGCTCCAGAAGAAGAAGTTACTGAAGAGAAAATTCATTCATTCATTCAAGACTTTATTAAGGACACAGGGCACCAGGTCCATGGGAAGGATACATACATAAACAAATATTTAATAAAGTATAAATAGTCTTCACTTTAGAAAAGTTCACAAAAAGACTTATTTTCCCTTTCGTATGGCTAGCATACTGGCATAGTATGTTACTATGCTTTTTACTCTTTTAAATTCTTTTTATTAGTAAACGGAGCGTGCCGCGGCCTCAACTTTTAGTGAAGCTTAAGGCTAGTGGCCAGCGATCACCTTAGTATTTCTTCTGTTTTTCTTGTTGCTTAATGCTGAGAAATTATACTGTATTTGTTGTCTTTCCGATGCCTGATTCTGTTTTTCTCTCTGTTTGAGGTGCGGCTCCATCTAAAGATGAGTGTGGTGTCTATTTCTGAAACCCTCCTGTCCTGTGCACCGGCAAAATTTCCTGTATATTCATTTTGTGAATTGTTTTCTAAATTGTTTTGTAAATTGTGTCTTTAGCATGGCCCAAGCAGATGGTCACCCCTTTGACTCTGGTCTGCTTGAAGTTTCTTCCTCAGAGGGAGTTTTTCCTGACTACTGTCATCTGTGTGCTTGCTCTCGGGGTTGGTAAGGTTAGACCTTACTTGTGTGAAGCGCCTTGAGGTAATTTTGTTGTGATTTAGTGCTATATAAATGAAAATAAATTGAAAACTGAAATTGAAAGACTTAACTAGCTATTAGCAACTGCATGAATTATTCATGTATTGCATAATTAGTAAATCATTTTTTCAGACACTTCCTATTGATTAATACGAGGTCTGTCAATAAAGTATAGGTCCTTTTTAGTTTTTTCAGCATTTTATCTGGATATTCCACTGTTAAAGGAGATTTTTTTTAATGAAAGACATGCGGACGGGTCCGCGCGTCGGGACGCAGCCGGCGCGGTGCGGCGGCACAGGAAAACACCTCCGTGTTGATAACCATTTGTAAAATCCAGGCGGCTTTTGATGGCTTTCAGTGGAGTGAGTATATGAGAAATTGTTTAACAGCTGGACATGTTCCAACTTGTCCTTAAGGCTTCCAACAGAGGTGTTTTTCCTGTGGTGGAGCGTCTGACGCGCGGACCCGTCCGCAGGTCTTTCATTAAAAAAATCTCCTTTAACAGTGGAATATCCGGATAAAATGCTGAAACCGACCTTAAAGCGACAGTATCACCTCAAAATCTCTCATCAGCCGTTAAAATTTTCACCGAAAACCAGCTTAATTTTTCAAACCGTGTCCACTTCAATGTGTCTCACAGGTTTAGAAAAAATTTTGATCAAACAAAGCGCCAGTCTCTCAGCAACTTCTCAGACAAAGGAATTCCGACGAGGGGCTGAACGACTCCTCCCACAAGGAGTGCTCACAGGCGAATGACGTCACCGACAGGCGTGGAAAAACTCACGCATGCGCACGAGGGTTCAAGCATGTCTGACGTAAAAACATATGAATGAAATCCATATAGTTTTTAAAAAAATAAAAAGGACCTATACTTTATTGACAGACCTCGTACATGTTTAACTCATGGGGTAATAGTGCATACATACATACATACACACCTATTCATTAGAAGTAAAGTATTAGTTAAGTACTTATTAAATTGCCAAGTGATTAGTGCGTTTGGTCAGCGTGGAAGGTTCTTGGTTCAAACCCCACCCCTGCTACATTTCTCGATGTAATGTGGCACTGCGTCAGCAATGGAATCCAGCATAAAAACTGTGCCAAATCAACATGCAGGTCCACCTTTGATCTGCTGTGGTGACCACGCGTAAACCAATGCAACAGCCGAAGGGATGTACTTATTAAGTATGAGTCACTCTTAATTACTTGTTGCTAATTCATTACATATTTATTCATGCTTAAGTAAAGCTAAATAAGATGTAGTTTTTATGAATCATCTTAACTAAGCAGGTCTACTGTGGAAAATAGGTGGCGTTTGTTCTCAAAGCAAATAATGGCTCTTGACAAGATCTCAGAGCAGCTTAATGTAAACCCCAAGAAAAAATAAACAGTGAATACTGGAAAGTGAATAGAAGAAGAAGGGTGCATGGTTCAAATTGTCAATAAGAGATAAGACGGGGTAGATTCTATACCCTGGTGGTTCTGACAGTCTCTGCAGTGATCACAAAGATCTCCCAGTAACCTGCAGAGAAATAGGAACAAAGTCACCAGAGACTGTGTTGATAATAAAGACATTTTAGACTAGTTGAGCCAATAACAATCATCTCAGTCTATAAAAGCTGAAGATTAGAAAACAGGCACCTAAGTGTTCAATGCAACTAAGCAAGCCTCCATCTTTGCAATCTGAGAGACATTACATACATAGACATGCATGTTCATTTGCAGGTCTTCGGCATAACAGTGAAAGTTAATTCCATGGCTCCATATATTCTAACCAAGAGGTGCTACATAAAGACAGAACAACAGTGGACCCAGAAGACAACCCTGAGGCATACCAGAATTTATATCTGAAATTTCAGATACAGTGCCATTATAATGACCATGTTATAATCAACCTGATTACAATGCAACTGTTCATGAATACCAAAATGATTAACATATAATAATAATTGACTCCAACAAAATACCGTGATCAGCTGTATAAAAAGCTGAACTTTCCAGTAACAGCAACAATGATGTAGAATCTGTATCCATGGCCATTAACAAATTCTTGAACTACATGAGTGAGTGCAGTCTCAGAAGAATGTTGAACCATAAATGCAGACTGTTGGGACTGAAAAAGATCATTCTCCAACAAATGGGCATACATTTTCAAGAAAAAAAAAATCTGAATTAGAAATTAGCCTCTAATCCTTCAGCAACTCACAATCAAATTGGGCTTCTTAAAAAAGGTTTTATTGCAGCAGCTTTAGCAGGAACACTTCCAGTATTGAGCAATTTATTTAATAATAATAATAATAATAATAATCCATGAATAATGAGCCATGCATGGGTGTGTCAGCGATTATTTGAAGAATGATCCACGTTTTAATCTATTACGTATCTGCTATAAAGAAGCCTCTGCCTCTCTGTACCTCACAGGCAGATATCAGCCTGTAGTGAGCCACGACGACCTGTCATTTGAGCGCCATCCAGCCTCCATTAGCTTGTGTCGCTGCATATGGTCCACGTCAAGCCACATATGATCCATGTAGCGCCATGATAACTCAACGTTGGTGCACGTTTATGCATGGGTTTTGCCCAAACCTCCAGCCCTCCCACACTCGGTCTCTTTAAAGTGTAGGTTTTCAATTCACGGCATCCATTCAAGATGTCACATTTTTTAAACGCAGTCCAAAAATAGATGCTCCAGTACAGTCCGGCAGGTGTGCGCCATGCGCCAGGCTGCTGTTCACCTGTGTTCCAGAGTCATTAAATGCACCAGACCTGTTGTGTGGGCCGCTGAAGAGGAGGTACTGCTGGCCCACCACCACCAGAGGGCGCCCTGCCTGGAGTGCGGGCTCCAGGCACCAGAGGGCGCCGCCGCCCCACAGGAGCAGCCTCGGTACAGCTGTCACCCATCACCTGAGACAGCTGACGGCAATTATCACTGGGGTATATCAGCAGGACGGCATCTCCACCTCATCGCCGAGATATCGTTCTAACCTGGAAGGTAATAATCTCAGCTGACTGCTTGACAGTACCTTTGTGATTTTTGTGAGTGATTGCAGACTTTTTTCTCCAACGAGAGGTGGAGGTAGCTTCCCTGCCGTACAGGTTGCTGGGTGCAAACGCGCCCACGTTAATTGTGTTCTTGTTCCTCGCCAGCAGTACCAGGTCCGACACGCGGAGGCAGTGGCCACCTGGGAGTTCGGAACTTGGCGGCTCCAGTATTCCCGGGGTCCTGTGGCGGAGGAAACCGTGTGGTTCCGGTTCTACTTTGGAGAGGCGTCTCCTATCTTCGAGCCTGCCCACACGACACCTTTGTGAATTGAACTTTGTCCATTGTTGTAATTTGTTGTGTTTGTTGTGCACGTTCGCAACAGTAAAGTGTTGTTATTTGACCTATTCCATTGTCCGTTCATTTGCGCCCCCCTGTTGTGGGTCCGTGTTCCTACACTTTCCCAACAGGATATCTCGGCCAGCATCATGGATCCCGAGGGGCGTCAACCGGCTGTTGAACGGCCAATGGAAGAACAAGGCGCACAGGCGTCCGCAGGAGGGGTAATCGGTGAGTTGCAGCGGATCCTCACCGCTTTCACGACTCGGTTAGACTTGATGGCCGAGCAGAACGCCCTCCTGAACCGCAGGGTGGAGGCTCTCGCCGCGCAGGTGGGGCGCCGCTGCGGCTCTCCCTCCCGTAGACCCTGTGCGTGACAGCGACGTTCCACTGGTTGTCCAACGACCCCCCCCACCATCCCCTGAAGCATACATAAGCCCCCCAGAGCCGTACGGAGGCTGTGTGGAGACGTGCGCGGATTTCCTTATGCAGTGTTCGCTCGTCTTCGCACAGCGTCCCGTCATGTACGCGACCGACGCTAGCAAAGTAGCTTATGTGATAAATCTGCTTCGTGGTGAGGCACGCGCTTGGGCTACAGCGCTCTGGGAGCAAAGTTCACGGCTCCTTCTGACATATGATGGGTTTGTGAGGGAGCTCAGAACAGTGTTCGATCACCCTAATAGAGGAGAGACCGCTTCAGCCGTGCTGCTGTCAATGAGACAGGGGCGCCGGAGCGCAGCTGTCTATGCAGTCGACTTCCGCATCGCGGCTGCGAGGTCCGGCTGGAATAGCACTGCCCTCCGCGCCGCCTTCGTAAACGGACTGTCATTGGTCCTCAAGGAGCACCTGGTGGCTAAGGACGAACCGCGGGATTTGGATGGGCTTATCGATCTTGTCATACGATTAGACAATCGGTTAAATGAGCGCCGTCGGGAACGAGACGAAGGGCGTGGCCAGGCACGCGTCGTCCCTCTCCCTTCCGGTTCCGACCGCGTTCCGCCCTCCCCACGCTCCACGGCCCCTGCGCTCCGTGCGATCACAGCTCCCCCTGCTGACGAAGCTATGGACACGAGTAGGGCAACATTTAGGGCACCGGTCACACAAAGGAGGCTGGCCCGCGGAGCGTGTTTTGTTTGTGGCTCGATTGAGCATCAGGTACGAGACTGCCCCGAATGGTTAAACACCAACGCCCGCCCCTAGACACTGGGCTGGGGGGGGCCGAGATGTTCACGTGGGACACACCCACATCGCCACACGACTCCCAGTTACAATCCTTTATGAGGATTTAACCCTGAAGGCCCCAGCACTGGTGGACACGGGCTCAGAAGGGAATTTGCTTGATAGCAAATGGGCCAGGGAGATAGGGTTCCCTCTGGTGGCGCTTACCTCGCCTGTGCAGGTACGGGCACTAGATGGCTCCCTACTCCCTCCAATCACCCACAAGACACCACCAGTAACTCTGGTGGTGTCGGGGAATCACCGGGAGGAGATCGAGTTTTTTTGTAACTCCGGCCACCTCCCGTGTGATTTTAGGTTTTCCCTGGATGTTGAAGCACAATCCCCGGATCGATTGGCCGTCCGGGGTAGTGGTCCAGTGGAGCGAGACCTGCCATCGGGTATGTTTAGGTTCCTCGGTTCCTCCCGGTTCCCAGGCCAGGGAGAAGGTCAGAGCCCCGCCCAATCTAGGGACGGTGCCGGTGCAGTACCATGACCTTGCAGAGGTGTTCAGCAAGGATCTGGCACTCACCCTTCCCCGCACCGCCCGTATGATTGTGCCATTGATTTGGTTCCAGGCGTTGAGTTCCCGTCCAGCAGGCTGTACAACCTCTCACGACCTGAACGCGAATCAATGGAGACCTACATCCGGGACTCTTTGGCTGCCGGGTTGATCCGGAATTCCACCTCCCCGATGGGTGCGGGTTTCTTTTTTGTGGGGAAAAAGGATGGCGGATTACGTCCATGCATTGATTACAGGGGGCTGAACGAAATCACGGTTCGTAACCGATACCCCTAACCCTTGTTGGATTCGGTGTTCACGCCCCTGCATGGAGCCAAGATATTCACCAAGCTTGATCTTAGGAATGCGTATCACCTGGTTCGGATCCGGAAGGGAGACGAGTGGAAGACGGCATTTAACACCCTGTTAGGTCATTTTGAGTACCTGGTCATGCCGTTCGGTCTTACAAATGCTCCCGCGACGTTCCAAGCATTGGTTAATGATGTCTTGCGGGACTTCCTGCACCGATTCGTCTTCGTATATTTAGACGACATACTCATCTTTTCTCCGGATCCTGAGACCCATGTCCGACATGTACGTCAGGTCCTGCAGCGGTTATTGGAGAACCGGCTGTTTGTTAAGGGCGAGAAGTGTGAGTTTCACCGCACCTCTTTGTCCTTCCTGGGGTTCATCATCTCCCCCAACTCCGTCGCTCCTGATCCGGCCAAGGTTGCAGCGGTGAGAGACTGGCCCCAACCCACAAGCCGTAGGAAGCTGCAACAGTTCCTCGGCTTTGCGAATTTCTACAGGAGGTTCATTAAGGGCTACAGCCAGGTTGCTAGCCCCCTGACAGCCCTGACCTCACCAAAAGTCCCCTTCACCTGGTCGGATCGTTGCGATGCCGCGTTCAAGGAGTTGAAACGGCGCTTCTCGTCTGCACCCGTTCTGGTGCAGCCCGATCCTAGTCGCCAGTTAGTGGTTGAAGTGGATGCCTCGGACTCAGGGATAGGAGCTGTGCTGTCCCAGAGTGGGAAGACCGATAAGGTCCTTCATCCGTGTGCCTATTTTCCCGCAGGTTGACCCCGGCTGAACGGAACTATGACGTCGGCAACCGAGAACTCCTTGCGGTGAAAGAGGCTCTTGAAGAGTGGAGACACCTGTTGGAGGGAACGTCCGTGCCATTCACGGTTTTCACTGACCACCGGAACCTGGAATATATCAGGACCGCCAAGCGGCTGAATCCCAGGCAAGCCCGCTGGTCACTGTTCTTCGGCCGTTTTGACTTCCGCATCACCTACCGGCCCGGGACCAAGAACCAGAAGTCGGATGCCTTGTCCCGGGTACACGAAGACGAGGTCAAAGCGGAGTTGTCGGATCCACCGGAACCCATCATCCCGGAGTCCACTATCGTGGCCACCCTCACCTGGGACGTAGAGAGAACCGTCCGGGAGGCCCTGGCACGAAGCCCGGACCCCGGGACTGGACCAAAGAACAGACTTTACGTCCCACCAGAGGCAAGGGCTGCAGTCCTGGTCTTCTGTCACGGCTCTAAGCTCTCCTGTCACCCCGGGGTGCGAAGAACCGTGGCAGTTGTCCGGCAGCGCTTCTGGTGGGCGTCCCTGGAGGCCGACGTCCGGGACTATATCCAGGCCTGTACCACCTGTGCCAGGGGCAAGGCCGACCATCGCAAGGCTCCGGGACTGCTACAGCCGCTGCCCGTGCCTCATCGCCCCTGGTCCCACATCGGCCTGGATTTTGTCACGGGCCTCCCGCCGTGGAAACACCGTGATCCTCACGATAGTGGACCGATTCTCCAAGGCGGCCCACTTCGTGGCCCTCCCGAAGCTCCCTACGGCCCAGGAGACGGCGGACCTCCTGGTCCACCACGTCGTCCGCCTGCATGGGATACCATCAGACATCGTCTCCGATCGCGGTCCCCAGTTCTCCTCGCATGTCTGGAGGAGCTTTTGCCGGGAACTGGGGGCCACGGTCAGTCTCTCGTCGGTATCACCCCCAGACCAACGGGCAAGCAGAGCGGGCCAATCAAGAAATGGAGCAAACACTGCGTTGTGTGTCAGCCGCGCACCCGGCGGCCTGGAGTACTCATCTGGCCTGGATCGAGTACGCCCACAACAGTCAAGTGTCATCAGCCACCGGCCTCTCCCCCTTTGAGGTGTGTTTGGGGTATCAGCCCCCGTTGTTCCCGGTGGTTGAGGGGGAGGTCGGTGTGCCCTCGGTCCAGGCCCACCTGCGGAAGTGCCGTCGGGTGTGGCGCGCCGCCCGTTCTGCTTTGTTGAAGGCCCGGATGAGGGCGAAGACCCATGCAGACCGGCGGCGGACCCTGGCCCCTACGTATCGCCCCGGGCAGGAAGTGTGGTTGTCCACAAAGGACATCCCACTACAAGTGGCCTCCCCTAAACTACAGGACAGGTACATAGGACCGTTTAAAATCCTCAAGGTCATCAATCCCGCCGCAGTGAGGCTTCAGCTTCCAGCCTCACTGCGGATCCATCCTGTGTTTCATGTGTCGAAGCTCAAGCCCCATCACACCTCACCCCTCTGTACACCCGGTCCGGCACCACCTCCTGCCCGGATCATCGATGGCGAGCCGGCTTGGACAGTGCGCCGGTTGTTGGACGTCCGTCGGATGGGCCGGGGCTTTCAATATCTGGTGGACTGGGAGGGGTACGGTCCCGAAGAACGCTCCTGGGTGAAGAAGAGCTTCATCCTGGACCCGGCCCCTCCTGGCCGACTTCTACCGTCGCCACCCGGACAAGCCCGGTCGGGCGCCAGGAGGCGCCCATTGAGGGGGGGGTCCTGTTGTGTGGGCCGCTGAAGAGGAGGTACTGCTGGCCCACCACCACCAGAGGGCGCCCTGCCTGGAGTGCGGGCTCCAGGCACCAGAGGGCGCCGCCGCCCCACAGGAGCAGCCTCGGTAACAGCTGTCACCCATCACCTGAGACAGCTGACGGCAATTATCACTGGGGTATATCAGCAGGACGGCATCTCCACCTCATCGCCGAGATATCGTTCTACCTGGAAGGTAATAATCTCAGCTGACTGCTTGACAGTAACCTTTGTGATTTTTGTGAGTGATTGCAGACTTTTTTCTCCAACGAGAGGTGGAGGTAGCTTCCCTGCCGTACAGGTTGCTGGGTGCAAACGTGCCCACGTTAATTGTGTTCTTGTTCCTCGCCAGCAGTACCAGGTCCGACACGCGGAGGCAGTGGCCACCTGGGAGTTCGGAACTTGGCGGCTCCAGTATTCCCGGGGTCCTGTGGCGGAGGAAACCGTGTGGTTCCGGTTCTACTTTGGAGAGGCGTCTCCTATCTTCGAGCCTGCCCACACGACACCTTTGTGAATTGAACTTTGTCCATTGTTGTAATTTGTTGTGTTTGTTGTGCACGTTCGCAACAGTAAAGTGTTGTTATTTGACCTATTCCATTGTCCGTTCATTTGCGCCCCCCTGTTGTGGGTCCGTGTTCCTACACTTTCCCAACAAGACCAGCTAGACTTGAACTACGGGTTCCTGGACAGTCGCATCAGTGCTTCCTCTCACTGGCTTTATTTCTTCTGTGGCATTTTGACACCGTAATCCAACTTTTAACTTTGTGTCCGTCCATTATTGAGTGCAAAATCACTCTTTTGCGTGTGCGCATTCTGTGTTCCTGGACAGTCGCCTCTGTGCTCCTTCTAGCTGGCTTCATTTCTTCCGCAGCTTTAAGCACACATTTGACACCGTGAGCCAACTTTTAACTTTGCGTTTGTCAGTTACTGACTGCAAAATAACTCTATTGCGAGCTGGAGTTTTGCGTAAATGCTCTTCTTGAGCGTGAGTCACTGCATCAGTGCGCACAGAGCGCGCCTCATCTGATCCGTTAACAAGATGTTAAATCTATCATAAACATACTTTTACAGCAGTTTATAAATAAGTAATGAACATGCAACTGTTTTACCAAGCTATTACAAAAAATGAATTACCTTTTAAGCTGTTCCAAAATATGTTCTCCATTTCATGGAGCAAGAGAGAGAGGGACAAAAGGGTCCAGATGAAACAGTCCTCTGTGATTCCAGAAGTGATTAGAGGTGTTTTCAACATCCAAACTCTGACAGAAAATAATTAATCCGCTACAAATTAATTATATTATATACAGCATATGGTGCACAAAGCAGGTGGAATTGTGCACAAGAGGGCTGAGTCTCTCCAAAAATAGGCTCTCTGGTCCCCGTAGCTGCCAGGCTCATAGTAACTCGCACACAAATTGCCCCACGCTGCTGTGGCTAAATTTTGAACTTCTTGAAATTAGCGCCACGCTCAGAGATGAGCCTCATTAGCCGAATATTCTGCCTCTAAGAGCCTCTCAGAGCCACTATTCTCCCACGATTATTGAATACCTCCTCGCGTACCAAAAAAACCATGCTGTGTGGCTCATTATTCACTGTTCATTATTTGGTGGACCAGGGCTTCAGTCAGGAAGGCCCTAGTCATGACCAGTAATGTTTGAGCAGTCTGGCAGGTCATAGGACAAGAAAACACATCCCATGTAACAATACCAAAGAAAAGAAAGAGTATTTCTGTACTCAGCTATACAATCACGCCATCCACAATAAGCATACTCCAAACTTGAATGTCCAGTCTACTACATTTACATCTATATACTCACTAAGATAATCTGTAATTCAAGACTTTGTCCTTTGCCACTGTTACTGAATGGGACTCATGGGTGCACGAATCTCACATACCTCGCAGTGCTGATTTAAAACTAGAAACACCACAATCCACAGAACCATCCTCACCAGAAATTAGCTCAAAAACATCTGATGACACCGCGTTGCATTAGCACTGTGGGTCCAGCTAACTGAGTCAATGAGACAACTGTTTCATCCACACTTGGGGAGGTGATGGTGTAGTAGTTAAAGCAGTGAGCATGAGATCAGCAGATCCTCGGTTCAAATTCCCATCAGGCCGGGAAGTTGCCTTAGGCAGCGCCCTTAATCGCAAAGTTGAGCACCTTGCATGGCATCACCTTGATGTGTGCAGGTGAATGTGAGCCATCAATGCAAAGTACTTTGAGCATCTGTTTCAGATGGAACAGTGCTACACGGGATGCTTTTACGGGAGTTGTTAGTGACCTCCTGCCTTGCTTCTGTGTTTAGGATTGTTATTTCGTAGTTTATGGTACTTGGTCTTATTTCGGTCATGTCTTAGTTGTCACTGTGTGTATTATCTGTTATTCTCTAGTCACTGATTATACTATCTGTTTATTTCACCGTTAATATTTCATTCACTTAAGCACCGGTCACAACCCACCGTTGTGCGAGCAAGAGGAGGGAGGGAGTACGTTCAACGCACGTCTCTAGGATTGTAAAGATAAAGAGAGTTGACAATAAAGCAGTGTGTGTGTGTGGGGTCGGCTTTTCTTTTGATGTGTGTGTTATGAGTGGGACCGGAGCGGCAGGTGTTTTTCGGCGTTGGCGATGCATGAGCATGTCCAGCCTGTTAGTGAAAAGTCACACAAGGTGTGAAACACTGATAGAGGAATATATTCACTACACACTTGATTACCAGCTTTTTAAATTTCAACTTAATTCTAATTTATATATCAAATCAAATCAATTTTATTTATATAGCGCCAAATCACAACAGTCACCCCAAGGCGCTTTATATTGTAAGGCAAAAGCCATACAATAATTACAGAAAAACCCCAACGGTCAAAACGACCCCCTATGACCAAACACTTGGCGACAGTGGGAAGGAAAACTCCATTTTAACAGGAAGAAACCTCCAGCAGAACCAGGCTCAGGGAGGGGCAGTCTTCTGCTGGGACTGGTTGGGGCTGAGGGGAGAGAATCAGGAAAAAGACATGCTGTGGAAGAGAGCAGATACCAAGATACCTACAATTTAATATGTGCGGAGTAGCCTACTGCCGCCGTACGGATTTGATTAATTCAATAGTAACTGAATGAAAATGTGCTGCTTTGAATCCGTACTGAGGCAGTACTCACAACGTGCGTAATCTGTACTGCTGGTGAATCCGCAGCCTGACCGCAGCGAAAATTCTGCAAGCACTAAAACCTCTATGGCATGTCTGCGTGTGTCTGCGTGCTCCTAAATTCGTACTGAGGCAGTACTTACGACGTACGGATCTCTAAATTTAGCCCACGTTTTTGCAAGTATACTGCACGCACGTGCAAGTACGGCGGGTTGTGACCATGGCTTTACTCACTTGCATCTGCCTGTCTCATCATTGTCTCTGACTGCCTCATTCATGCACTCATTCTCTTGCACCTGCCTGTTTCATCTTTGTCTGCCACATTCACTCACTCTCTCTCTTGCCCCTCTTCCCGTGTCTTGGATTCACCTGACCACGCCCTCCTTCCTGAACATTACCTAACACCTGCATCTTGTTTCCCTAATTACTTCACCTGATATTTAACCCCTTCACTTTCTCCACTCCCCTTCCAGCTCGTTGATCTCTGTATCCTCGTTCCAGCCTTTTCTCATAGTCTTGTTTTGCCACGCTGTGTTTTGACCTTGCTCTGTATTATGGACTTCGCCTTTTGCTTCAGCTCATGTAACAGTGTCTCTCTGTGCCATTGAATCCAGCCTGTTTTTTGACCACACCTTTGCCTCGCACTGACCCGTACCTCTGCTACGCTGCCTGCCTTCCTGTGAACCAAACCCCGGCTTTTTTTTACAATAAAGTCTTTTTCTTACCTCCAGCACCTTGTCTACGAGTCTGCATATTGTGTCCTCCTTCTTTCTGTGCCACACACCCTCGTGCCATGACAATTCCTGAATCATGTGAACTCATGATTTTATTTTTCACTTCAAAAAACCCTGGTCCATCTCCATTGATAGCAAAGAAAGTTGCATGTGCTTGCTAAAGAACACATTTAACAAAAAGGATAATGTTCGGAAAGCATTGTTAGCGTTGTGATGATCCTCTTTTCTGTATTCAAGCTGTAATAACAGTGAGTTTTTCTGTGCCACTGTCAGCACTGTGCCATCTGATGGGGTGGGTCGGGTCAAGACATTACTAGTGTACAGTGCTTTGAGGTGACTTACGTTGTGATTTGGTGTTGTATAAATACATGAAAATGGAACTCTGCATTTGTTGGATTGCTGAATTAACTTTAGTGTTGTGCTCACAGGTTCACTCCAGGCTGTGGCAGACTACGCAGACACCAACAAGGTCAATGATCCAACAACAGTGTGCGAGGAATCTGACGCCAAATCACTCACGGGCTGTGGAAATAAGGTAGATTGTGACACTTGCATAGATGATACATATTAGTCTACATTGCAATAAGTCAGCATATGTGACAGATTATCACGTTTGTCAATACGAGGTCTATTAGAAAAGTATCCGACCTTATTATTTTTTTCAAAAACCATATGGATTTGAATCACGTGTGATTACATCAGACATGCTTGAACCCTCATGGGCATGCGAGAGTTTTTTCACGCCTGTCGGTTACGTCATTCGCCTGTGGACAGTCTTTGAGTGAGGAGTCGCCCACCCTCTTGTCGATTTTTTCATTGTTTAGGAATGGCTCAGAGACTGCTGCTTTGTTTGATAAAAATTTTTTCAAAAACTGTAAGGCACAACTGAGTGGACACCATTCGATAAATTCAGCTGGTTTTCGTTGAAAATTTTAACGGCTGATGAGAGATTTTGGTCTGGTAGTGTCGCTTTAAGGACGGCCCATGGCGCCTGACGGCGATCTGCGCTCTGAGGCAGCGTCATCTCATTGTTTCAAGTTGAAAACTTCCACATTTCAGGCTCTGTTCACCCACTAAGTCATCAGAGAACAGAGAACTCTCAGAAGAAGTCGGCATGAGGAGTTTATGTGGACATTCCACTATTAAAGGTCATTTTGTAATGAAAGAACGTGCGGGCAGAGTCGCATGTCGGGCCGCACCCGACCGCGGGGGGTGGCGACAGGAAAAACACCTCCGTTGGAAAACTTAACGGGCAAGTTGGAACATGCCCAAGCTGTTAAACAATTTCTCAGTTACTCACTTGTTGAAAGCCATCAAAAGCCGCCTGAATTTTACAAATGGTTTTCAACACGGAGGTGTTTTTCCTGTCGCGGCGCACACAGATTCGCCGAGTCGTCACGGAAACGACTCGGCGAATTTGCGCGCACGTCTTTCATTACAAAATGACCTTTAACAGTGGAATGTCCGCATAAACTCCTCATGCCGGCTTCTTCTGAATCTTCTCTGTTCTCTCACGACGTCCTGGGTCACCAGAGCCTTAAATTAGGATGATTTCAGCTCGAAACAGCCAGACGACATCGCCTGGGAGCGCTGCGCGACGTCCCGCTCCGTGGGAAGTTCTTAAAGCGACAGAAACACCTCATAATCTCTCACTTTTCACCGAAAACCAGCTGAATTTCTCGAATAGTGTCCACTCGGATATCCCTCACAGGTCCTGAAAAAAGTTTGATAAAGCAATGCGCGCCGTCTCGAGCAGCGTCTCAAACAAAGGAATTCAGCCGAGAGGGCGGGACCACATCTCACTCAAGGCCTGCCCACAGGGAAATGACGTCACCGACACGCGTGAAAAAACTCACGCATGCGCACGAGGGTTCAAGCATGATTGGTGTAATCGCATGTCATTCAAATCCATATAGTTTTTTTTTTATAAAACTGCCGGTTAGTTTTATAAGATACCTCGTAGACTAGAGGAAGTGTAAATTCAACAGATTTTATGTCATTCTCAGTGAATGATCATCTTGGGTCTGTTGCTGGCAGTGGTGGGCACAGCTAATCGAAAAGTTAGCTTCAGTAACCGCTAATCCACTAACTGAAAAGTTAACTTGTATAACACTAAACTGATAAACCACTAAAAAAATTAGCGGAAGTTACAGCTAACCGCTAACTTTTAGTATTGACTCTGTACACTGTCGGCTACTCATAAGCCAGTTTTGAGTTTAAGCACCGCAGGGGCCTCTGAGTAAATTCAAAGGCGATCACAAACCCAAAAATAAACAACAAAAGCCAGAAATTTTGTCTTTATACACCCTTCCATCGTCCGCAAAAAAAAAAGCATCATTTATTTTTCATACACAGCAACCCAGACTGGCAGAAGAGATCAAACACAAGGCAGTTTTCACTTATGGTTTCATTTATAAACAAAACTAATTCTGCACAATTATCAACATTAATAGCAACTCTGTCATTTTTACAAAGTGAAAATATCACACATAACTTTTAAAGTAAGGCGCTAATTCTGAAGGTTTGAGCATTAACTGACACACATGCCAAAAGGCATCATGGGAAATGAGTCCGCTCTAACACCACCCCCCCCTCATCAAAATGTATAGAACACTACCATCTACTGGATGGGAGTGTGAATAGCGACCAACGTGTGATCCACTGAATCACACTTCACAAACAGAATTTTCAGTTTTACAAATGCGTTTTTTTTCTTACATATGAAAAACAATACAAATTTCCAAACACATTTATTTGTAAAAACCAACACACAAGTTATAAATTGGAAAATTTGTGTTTGTGGATCGCAAAACACGTGTGCAAATCAAGGACTATTTGTAGATCACCGTCTGTGCATTTACAGGTATTAATGAGACAAATTTAAGTCCATAAATAAGTGTCCCTTCACTTAAAAAAGTAAAGATTTGCATGTACATGCTGTCTTTAAAAAAGACACACTGTTGATCACAGCTGCAATGCATTATGGGAGTTTAGGGTTACGTTTTTGTTTATTATTATTGTAGTACATGTTAGTTTAGCACTGTTGTTTGTTGTGTTGTGTTTTCATAGTTCAAGTAGTGTAATTAGTTTGGTGAAGAGTTACGTTGTGTCTATGAGTGAAAAGTGCTTTGTGTTTGATTTCTTCTGCCACTGTCTGTGTTGTTGGTTTAGAAATGTTTTTTGACCATTAAGCTTTACTCACTATGCCAGCAAAAAAATGTTAGCGGACTGAAAGTTATAGCGGAACTAAATTTATTGGAAGCTAATTGGTCCGCTGATGGTTTTCAAAGTTAGCTGAAAAGCTAATCTGCTACTGAAAACGTTATCTTTGCTAATTAGCGGTTAGCAGATTGGTGGAACTGTGCCCACCACTGGTTGCTGGTGATGATTACCACCTGTATTTTAGTGAAGATGTTGCAGTAACCTGTGCAAGTAGCACTAAGACAAAGTGCTGCCACTGAGATGTGATTTGGTATTTTCATGCCAGTACAGTTCAGTGCAGAGCAGGTAGTTAAGTGGAATAAGGAGACCTGGGTTTGAGTCACCCAGCTGGCCTTAGATGGAGAAGTAACTTGTGTCAGACTGGTATCGTCTCCAGGGGGACTCGTAGACTTGCATTCTCTTTATGCTACGGAATCTGGGGATAGGTTCATGCACCAACGAATCTCAGGGCCTAGATTTCATCTTCTGCATGTAGTAGTAGGAATACAAACCTAAATTTAACTCAAATAAGGCATTGTGACAAACGTTTTTGGTATTTGATGGAAATAATGTGTTGGACAATGCACAAAAAAAGAAAAGCATTAAAGCATTCTCACATGTGCTGCAAGAAGTATGTTTATGTGGGGAAAATGTGTCACAAAAAGCTGTTACACATCACAGGCAACTGTTGATTAAATTGCTGTGAAGATAAAACAGGATTACAGCCCAGTCTCATGTTTTTTTCATGTTACTGTGATGAAATGAGTCAAATTTTCGTGACAGGGTTTTTTTTTAAAACTCACTATTCCTAACCGTACTCCTACCCCCAACCCTAACCTTACCATAACATAATCTTACTCTTTCCCCCACCCTAACCATAACCACCCCCGACACCCCCCCGCGTCACATTTAATTTCGTGCAGCCATCACGGAATGAATGAGAATGAATTCGTGCCACCGTGATGAAAATGAGGCGCTTTTCGTCACAATATCACAAACCAACAGATTAATGTATATTTCGTGCTGCTGAATCACAACTTGCCGTGAGACCAGGTTGAGGATTATTGCAGATTCTTTAAATGGAAGCATGCTACACAACTAGTTTTGCTTTTTGCAACTACTACTGCTGCCCACATTTTAGTTTAATAACAGGTCAGTCCAATCAGGATTTGATCCAAGGACCCTTTTAGTTATTAGTCCACTTCCTTAACCCTTAGACCATGACGTCGAGCTGTGCAGCCTGTAAGTTATGTGTTAGCTGAAGACACTTCTTATACTTACAAGTACACACTAAGTATACCAAGTATACAGATTTTGTTTTTTGGTATATGAGTCAGTATTAACAAAGTATACTTTAAGTATAATCTGTTGAGTATATATGTGATAAGTAAACTGAAAGTAAATTTGCTTATTAGGCTAGTATTTTACTTCTCATTAACTTGAGTTTCTTCTTGGTTCAGGCTGTGGATCCCATTTGCTGCTGAATAACTGTATAAAAACAGTTCCCCTGTGATTAACACTAAAACAACCACATTAGTATCATTTGTTTTGTGTATGTGAGCTGCTGCTGCCACAGAAAACTAATTTTAGATTTCAGCAGTTTCATACTTGTGTCATCACCTTTTTCTTGTGTTTGTTTGTTTCAGCAATTCTGCGAGCAGATCTTCAGCAGCGCTCTATTCAGTAACTGCGCCGACCGTCTGGATGTAGAAGCCTTTACTAAAGCCTGCATGTCGGATTTGTGCCACTCGGAAAACAACGGCCAACACTACCTCTGCCAAACCATTTCAGAGTTCTCAAGAGAATGCGTTCATGCGGGTGGCATCCCCCAACAATGGCGAAACTCCACTTTCTGCCGTAAGACTTTGAACACGCAGAGATCCTCCTGCCTGTTGTGTGTTTTCATGAGGCAGCACACACACTGATATGACATCATCATTTGTTTGTTGTAATGAGACATTATATTGTTTCTGCAGCTAAAACGTGTCCTTACAACATGGTGTTCATGGAGTGCAGCAGCTCATGTCCTGATACATGTTCCAACCCTCAGTCCAGTCAAACATGCGAACACCACTGCTATGATGGATGCAGCTGTTCTGCCGGTAGACAAAAACCCTACACATGCGAGCATGCACACTCTTACTCCAGATGACTAAAACATGCAGCGCAGAAATGTTTCGCATTTGTAAATGGGTGGTTTGTTATCTCTGCACTTGTACTTCTTGATTCAGGACTGAACATTTCACCACTTCTGACAAACATCATTCTAAGTGTCAAGTTCTATTATGTAGTTTAATTGCATGCCCGTATATAGAGGGGGTTCAGGGGGTTCAACCGACTCCCCCCCCGAGAATTCTGTTGATTTTTTCTGCTGATTTTTTTCTGATCTGGATATCAACGTTATGTATTTTCTTTTCATTGATAATAAGCAACAAGCACTAACTGTTACACAGCTATTATCACACACACACACTCAAGTTTCAATTTCCTCTGCCAGAGTAATCCCTTAAGTGATGAAAGGGGAAACTGCTAGATAAACTTTTCCCATGGGGGTTGAGAATTTTTGCTCCCTGGTCCCTGTCCTCCTCTGATATCAAACAGATTAGTAGGCTTGTAAATACCCATGTAGACACACAATTACACTTGTCTGGTTTGTAAAAACATGTTTGTATGTATAAGCTGAGAAATAAAGGGAGCTTCTCCTTCCTGTTGCAAATACTGTAAAGGTGCAAATACTCGCGTGGGATTTATTATGCGAATTTCGCAAGTTAAACAAGGTCGCCAAATTAAATACCGCTATTTTCATACATAACGTACATATACGTACATATTCATAATGTAAACGCGAATATTAATACCGCTAAATACGAGGTCTGTTAGAAAACTATCCGACCTTTATATTTTTTGCAAAAACTATATGGATTTGAATCATGTGCACTTGCATCAGCCAAGCTTGAACCTTCGTGCGCATGCGTGAGTTTTTTTCACGCCTGTCGGTTACGTCATTCGCAACCGACAGGCAGGTATAAAGTTTGAATTAATGTTATCTTGGTTCTTCCTGGGTGGTTCTTATGGCAACTGATCCAATCCCAAGCAAGGACTATGTATATAAAAATGTATTTCCTAAAATGATACATTTTGGGTTTCAAATGAGATTTATGTAGCTTTTTACCCCTCGAAATCCTCAAAAAGCTTCTGCTTTGGGGGGCTTCACCCCCCTGAGCCCCCCACGAGGGCATTGCCCCTCGACCCCACCAAGGACCCCCAACTCAAGGAATTGAACTCCCCCTTTCACATTCCTATATACGGCCCTGAATTGTCCAGCATTTTATAGAGTAATAGTGAGGCAAGGCTTCAAAATCAAATCAAATCAAATCAATTTCATTTATATAGCGCCAAATCACAACAAACAGTTGCCCCAAGGCGCTTCATATTGCAAGGCAAAGCCATACAATAATTACAGAAAAACCCCAACTGTCAAAACGACCCCCCTGTGAGCAAGCACTTGGCGACAGTGGGAAGGAAAAACTCCCTTTTAACAGGAAGAAACCTCCAGCAGAACCAGGCTCAGGGAGGGGCAGTCTTCTGCTGGGACTGGTTGGGGCTGAGGGAGAGAACCAGGAAAAAGACATGCTGTGGAGGGGAGCAGAGATCGATCACTAATGATTAAATGCAGAGTGATGCATACAGAGCAAAAAGAGAAAGAAACACTCAGTGTATCATGGGAACCCCCCAGCAGTCTAAGTCTATAGCAGCATAACTAAGGGATGGTTCAGGGTCACCTGATCCAGCCCTAACTATAAGCTTTAGCAAAAAGGAAAGTTTTAAGCCTAATCTTAAAAGTAGAGAGGGTGTCTGTCTCCCTGATCCGAATTGGGAGCTGGTTCCACAGGAGAGGAGCCTGAAAGCTGAAGGCTCTGCCTCCCATTCTACTCTTACAAACCATAGGAACTACAAGTAAGCCTGCAGTCTGAGAGCGAAGCGCTCTATTGGGGTGATATGGTACTATGAGGTTCCTAAGATAAGATGGGACCTGATTATTCAAAACCTTATAAGTAAGAAGAAGAATTTTAAATTCTATTCTAGAATTAACAGGAAGCCAATGAAGAGAGGCCAATATGGGTGAGATATGCTCTCTCCTTCTAGTCCCTGTCAGTACTCTAGCTGCAGCATTTTGAATTAACTGAAGGCTTTTCAGGGAACTTTTAGGACAACCTGATAATAATGAATTACAATAGTCCAGCCTAGAGGAAATAAATGCATGAATTAGTTTTTCAGCATCACTCTGAGACAAGACCTTTCTAATTTTAGAGATATTGCGCAAATGCAAAAAAGCAGTCCTATTTGTTTATATTTGTTTAATATGCGTATTGAATGTCATATCCTGATCAAAAATGACTCCAAGATTTCTCACAGTATTACTAGAGGTCAGGGTAATGCCATCCAGAGTACGGATCTGGTTAGACACCATGTTTCTAAGATTTGTGGAGCCAAGTACAATAACTTCAGTTTTATCTGAGTTTAAAAGCAGGAAATTAGAGGTCATCCATGTCTTTATGTCTGTAAGACAATCCTGCAGTTTAGCTAATTGGTGTGTGTCCTCTGGCTTCATGGATAGATAAAACTGAGTATCATCTGCGTAACAATGAAAATTTAAGCAATGCTTTCTAATAATACTGCCTAAGGGAAGCATGTATAAAGTGAATAAAATTGGTCCTAGCACAGAACCTTGTGGAACTCCATAATTAACCTTAGTCTGTGAAGATTCCCCATTTACATAAACAAATTGTAATCTATTAAATTAATATGATTCAAACCACCGCAACGCAGTGCTTTTAATACCTATGGCATGCTCGACAGTATCAAAAGCAGCACTGAGGTCTAACAGAACAAGCACAGAGATGAGTCCACTGTCCGAGGCCATAAGAAGATCATTTGCAACCTTCACTAATGCTGTTTCTGTACTATGATGAATTCTAAAACCTGACTGAAACTCTTCAAATAGACCATTCCTCTGCAGATGATCAGTTAGCTGTTTTACAGCTACCCTTTCAAGAATTTTTGAGAGAAAAGGAAGGTTGGAGATTGGCCTATAATTAGCTAAGATAGCTGGGTCAAGTGATGGCTTTTTAAGTAATGGTTTAATTACTGCCACCTTAAAAGCCTTTGGTACATAGCCAACTAATAAAGACAGATGGATCATATTTAAGATCGAAGCATTAATTAATGGTAGGGCTTCCTTGAACAGCCTGGTAGGAATGGGGTCTAATAGACATGTTGATGGTTTCGATGAAGTAACTAATGAAAATAACTCAGACAGAACAATCGGAGAGAAAGAGTCTAACCAAATACCGGCATCACTGAAAGCAGCCAAAGAGAACGATATGTCTTTGGGATGGTTATGAGTAATTTTTTCTCTAATAGTTAAAATTTTATAAGCAAAGAAAGTCATGAAGTCATTACTAATTAAAGTTAAAGGAATACTCGGCTCAATAGAGCTCTGACTCTTTGTCAGCCTGGCTACAGTGCTGAAAAGAAACCTGGGGTTGTTCTTATTTTCTTCAATTAGTGATGAGTAGTAAGATGTCCTAGCTTTACGGAGGGCTTTTTTATAGAGCAACAGACTCTTTTTCCAGGCTAAGTGAAGATCTTCTAAATTAGTGAGATGCCATTTCCTCTCCAACTTACGGGTTATCTGCTTTAAGCTGCGAGTTTGTGAGTTATACCACGGAGTCAGGCACTTCTGATTTAAGGTTCTCTTTTTCAGAGGAGCTACAGCATCCAAAGTTGTCCTCAATGAGGATATAAAACTATTGACGAGATAATCTATCTCACTCACAGAGTTTAGGTAGCTACTCTGCCCTGTGTTGGTATATGGCATTGGAGAACATAAAGAAGGAATCATATCCTTAAAGCTAGTTACAGCGCTTTCTGAAAGGCTTCTACTGTAATGAAACTTATTCCCCACTGCTGGGTAGTCCATCAGAGTAAATGTAAATGTTATTAAGAAATGATCAGACAGAAGGGGGTTTTCAGGGAATACTGTTAAGTCTTCAATTTCCATACCATAAGTCAGAACAAGATCTAAGATATGATTAAAGTGGTGGGTGGATTCATTTACATTTTGAGCAAAGCCAATCGAGTCTAACAATAGATTAAATGCAGTGTTGAGGCTGTCATTCTCAGCATCTGTGTGGATGTTAAAATCGCCCACTATAATTATCTTATCTGAGCTAAGCACTAAGTCAGACAAAAGGTCCGAAAATTCAGAGAAACTCACAGTAACGACCAGGAGGACGATAGATAATAAAACTGGTTTTCGGGACTTCCAATTTGGATGGACAAGACTAACAGACAAGCTTTCAAATGAATTAAAGCTCTGTCTGGGTTTTTGATTAATTAATAAGCTGGAGTGGAAGATTGCTGCTAATGACTCGGGGGTGTTGACTCATTTAAACTAACATATTCATCCTGCTGTAACCAGGTTTCTGTAAGGCAGAATAAATCAATATGTTGATCAATTATTATATCATTTACTAACAGGGACTTAGAAGAGAGAGACCTAATGTTTAATAGACCACATTTAACTGTTTTAGTCTGTGGTGCAGTTGAAGGTGCTATATTATTTTTTCTTTTTGAATTTTTATGCTTAAATAGATTTTTACTGGTTATTGGTGGTCTGGGAGCAGGCACCGTCTCTACGGGGATGGGGTAATGAGGGGATGGCAGGGGGAGAGAAGCTGCAGAGAGGTGTGTAAGACTACAACTCTGCTTCCTGGTCCCAACCCTGGATAGTCACGGTTTGGAGGATTTAAGAAAATTGGCCAGATTTCTAGAAATGAGAGCTGCTCCATCCAAAGTGGGATGGATGCCGTCTCTCCTAACAAGACTAGGTTTTCCCCAGAAGCTTTGCCAATTATCTATGAAGCCCACCTCATTTCTTTTTTTTTTTTTCACAAAGTTTTCAACCTCTATTTACGAGCCATTTCACACACCTATCTTCATGTATGGTCATGAGCTTTGAGTAGTGCCAAAAAGAACAAAGTTCTGGATACAAGTGGTGGAAAGGAGCTTCTCAATCAGGTGATATCTGGGCTTACACAGGGTGAGAAGCTTCAATAGCCAGGAGAGACCTGGAGTAGAGCCGCTGGTCCTTCCCATCAGAAGGAGCCAGCTGAGGTGGTTTTGGCATCTGATGAGGATGGCACCTGGTCATCTCCTTGGGGAGGTCTTCCAGGCATATACAACTGGGAGGAGGTCCCGGGGATCAATTGGCAGACCACATAATGAGATATCCCACAGCCACAGATGTTCCTTGGTGTACATCTACAGCTGGAGTTAAAAAGAAAGATGGAACAGGCTCTGTGACATGCCCAGGCTCACCAGAGAAGGGTGTTGGGTTTTGAGTGGGGAACGCTGAGGTGATGGGGGTCAGTCGATATGTTCATTTGATGGTTGTTACACGGTGAGTGTGAGCTCATCCACTTTCTCTTGCACCTGTTGTAACTGAAAAGGAAATGAACAATAACAATCTGTGATGCTTTCTGGACCCATGGTGGGCTACACAGTACCATCAGAACCAATATAAAGAACCAGCGTGCAGATACACAAACGGAAGAAGGTTCAAGATCAAAGTCTTTGTTGCCATTAGTACTAACAGGCACATATGGCCCATTAACACAACATTAACACAAGGACAAAGACAACTGATATAACAGCCCCACCCGAGCGACACACATACACATACTGAGCAGAAACAGGCAGAAGGTCAAAAAACACAGCAGGGCAACACTAGCCAAAAACTCAGAAGGAAGCCTGGACACGAAGGCAGTAAAGCACAACGACCGGGTGGAACGGAGGGAAAAGAGAGGCTTAAATACATGCAGTGATGAGTAGGACATGAGAGACAGGTGTGAGGGAAAGACGCAGAGCAGGGTGTGGAAAGCAAGAGGGAACTGCCAAGCACCCAAGTGACAGACGAGAGAAAGCTGTGACACGAACCTGAGCAGAAAATGAGACAAAACATCTCACCAACATATCAAAAATCCCACCCCTGACATTTCCTGCACTTTCAGTTAAAATCTTTATAGAAACTTTTCATAATTTATTGCCACTATTGAAGAGTTGTCAGCTACCTATTTTATTAACACTACACAATCTAGAACTCATGGATCCCCACTGGCAATGCGCTAGTTCTGCTTAATGAATCTTCTCAGAATCAGAATCAAATTTATTGTCAAGTAAGTTCTCCCATACAAGGACTTTGATCTGGTGTCACTGGTGCATAAACAACAATAAACATCGTGTTTATTTTTATTCTGCTCTGGGAATTTTTTATTTTTAGCGGAAACTTTGAGGTCAAAACTGTTGGAACCTCACAGGGCAGAGCATTCAGCATTCAGCAGGCCAGTCCGGGCTTCAGTTCAGACTTCCTTTTTAATTTGATATCATGGTACACCAAAAGAATGACCCTGTGTATACAAAGCAGGCGTGGCACTGTGCAGATTGCAGCTCAAAGACACACAACTGTCAGTTTAAAATCATTCTGATTCACAGACATACGCAAGGTGGTGAAAACAAAATTGGCTGGTACCAATGTTTTCGATCCACTTATTCTAAATACAGTCTTCACTGCAGATCATGAGCTTGACTGTTTCATTATTTCCGATCTTCTCCACAGGAACTATCTTTGATGATGTTGGCAAAAGTGGCTGTGTTGCACAGCGTAATTGTCCCTGTATGCACAATAACAAAGTGTACCAGTCTGGAGAATCATACTCTTCCAGCTGCAGATCCTGGTAAGATAAGAACACATAATACAGCTTTAAATGCAACAAAGATATTCTGACAAAACAAAAACATAATAGACTCTCAGCCCTCACACACCTGACATCACCATACCACTGTATCGTCTATAGCAGAACATGCAGTATGCATCCTTACACAGTAGTGCATAAAGGAGATGTGCTCACAACACTCTAAAAATATTACACTGCTCACCTGGGAGGAGGTCCTGGGGCATTTCCAGGTGGCTTGGAACATTCCCAGGCCTCAGGAAGTATTAGAGGATTTGGATGAGGATAGGGAAGTGTGGGATGAGCTGCTTGATCTACTGTCACACAGACAAGCTACAGAAAATGAATGAATTAATCAATTAATCAACTTAAAAAAAATAAAGTAACAATTTGCATGGATTTCTTGAGTGTCAAAAGAGATCCATGCAATCCATCATTGCTGACTAAAAGCCATGAGAGTCCTATAGTCAGACAACTCAAAAGCTTTGTTAATTGTAACCAACACCATTTGAAAGTTTTGGTGTTGTTATTAGGTAGCCAAAATATTCTGCTATTCTAACTTCTTTATTTTACCTCCACAACGTTTCTAAACTTATGTCCCTAAGGTAAATTACATTTTACTAAAATGTGAACCTGCAAAAAAAAAAAAACCTTATGCTATATATGTATTTACATACCCTGGCAGAAGTTTTGGCCATTTTCAGAGAATATGAATGATAATAAAAACTTTTGTGGAGTAGAGTGGATAAGGACATTCTTTCACCAAAATAAATCAAATCCAGGCTTGCATCTCAGATGTACCTTCTGGCAGTTTGGAGCTAAATGTTTTGGTCTTCTGTTTAAGAAAATCCTCCTCTATACCACTTCATCATGAAGCTGTATAAGTGACGATACAAATTGCAAAATTTGCCCTGTGCAACATTTCTTCAATCACACCCATATACTGTAGGTTTCTAACTTGTTCTGGGTTGTCTGAGTGTCTTGGTGGCTTTCCTCACTCTTCTCCTTCTTGCACAGTCACTCAGTTTTTGAGAACTGTCTACTCCATGCAGATTTACCACGGAGTGCCATACTCTTTGTATTTCTTCATAATTGATGTAAATAAAATCTAAGACATATTCAGTGTCAGCTTCACCATCAGAGAGCCTCGTCCACAAACTACCACAAACGACTCCAAGCTGTCATTGATGTTAAAGGGGGAAATACACAGTATTAAGAACAGGGGGATGTAAACTTTTGATCAGGGTCATTTGGGTAGTTTCTGTTGTCATTATGATTTAAAAAGAGTAAAAACAGTTGTTTGACAATAAATGGCTTCACCCAACCACTAACCATGAGTGAAAAAAAGTTTTGGGGTTATCATTCAGATTATCTGAAAAATGGCCAAAAACAAAAGTATGTAAGTATGTAAATTTTTGAGCACAACTGTGTACATGTAATATTTGAAGTTGGTTATGACCTACAGTTAGGTAAGTATTTGGACAGTGATGCACTTTAAATTGGGTTCTGTACACATCTACTATACAAATAATGAATGATTATGAGTTCAATGGTACGAATATTTCATGAAATATTCGTACCATTGAAGGAATGAAAAACATGAAATATTTGTACCTTGAAATAATGAAAAAACATTCATGATTTGTTTTATATAACGGCAAAAATAGATCTTTGTCAATTGATATTTTATTCATTTATAAACAACAGAAAAGGTGCAATGGTACAAAACTGAATGGAACCAAATTTGCACAGTAAATGCAACACAACACAAATGGGATGAAAAATCCATGTCACGTGACATACAAAGCACCAATCAAATGGAAAGGATCCACTCAGCTGTTATGTAAAAATGTTCTAATATGTAATTGTCTGTATTTAAATAAACACAACTCTGAATCATGATCAAAGTAGAACGCTGCTGCTGGGCTTTCAACCCGCTGATCTATTATTCTTCAAGACTCCTGTGAAACTAAAAAATGGAAATGAAAGCAAATATTAGCTCACACGTTATCAGGGTGACTGCATGTTTTAGGATCAATAGTTCATCAGCTATTTTGCAGTTGGTGTTTTCATAGTGAAATATACCTGAAGCAGGGACTGTATTGGTCTTTTTATGGTCCCCCCCCCCCCCCCCTTGTACTTTATTCCTGATAAAGACTTGATGTAACCATATTTACAGTACACAGGAGAAATGTCCAAGTTGTTTAAGTGCTTCCTTTTCTGAACAGTCTAACACAAATGCCTAATGTCACATCTTGACATGAATGAAGACAGGTTTCATATTTGATGACATTCTTCTAAATGTAATGAAATATTGATATATAATTGTAATTGATGCTCTATATATGGTGTGCGTTCTGACAGTGTGTGTGAGAGTGGAGAGTGGAAATGTGAGGATGAAAGCTGTCCAGGAATGTGCTCTGTGTTGGGGGGAGCCCACATCAACACATTTGATGGGAAAGTCTTCACCTTCCATGGCGACTGCTCCTATGTACTGTCTCAGGTACGACAAAACATCATATGTACAACTGCTGACACAGTATACCAACCTGAAGCCTGGACCACGGCCACTGAGAATGACCAATAAATAACACAACACAGTTTTGTAAAACGCAAGTGTGTACAAAATGTACAGTGATGAGGTAGTCCACGGTTGTGACTCCTATCAAATGTTCAGGAGTCTGATGGCAGAGAAAAGAAAGAGTTTTTTAGTCTTGATGTTCTGGCCTGAGGGTAGAAGTGTGAACAGTCCATGTTGTGGGTGGGTGGGGTCTTTGAGCCTGGAGGCAGCTCTCCTCTGGACTCTGCGGTGGTAGATGTTCTGCAGAGAGGGCAGTGGAGTCCTGGTGATCCTCTCAGCAGTCTCTGTAGCAGTAATGCCGCCGTACCACGCTGTGATGCATTTACTTAATGCTCTCAACAAAGCAGCTGTAGAAGTTGCTGAGGAACTTGGGCAACATGCCGAACTTCTTCAGTCTCCTCAGGAAATACAGCCTTAGGTAGGCCTTCTTAACCAGCTGTGTGGTGTTCAGTGTCCAGGTGAGTTCCTCACTGATGTGGACACAGAGGTCATTTAAAGCTGCTCACTCTCTCCATGTTAAGCTCCCTGATAAACAGCGGTTGATTAGGTCTCCTCTCCTTCGCTTACAACAGGAACAAATTCCTCATCAGCATCTTAAGTACAGCCCAGGCTGAAAACTCCTGGTGTTTCCCGTTAAGGCCTTTGTATTCCAGCTGGTACTCATCCCAGTGATGGTGACATTCCAAGGTTTCACCTAGGGCAATGGTCATTTTCGTGCACGTGTCCTATAACTCATGATACACATCTGTGGTTGGGAGCAGAACCAACCAGCTCCATCAGTTGATGTTCTCTGTCTGAAAGTGTTTGCACCTTAGGCCACCAAAAACCAAGTACAAAGTCCTGCCTCCACATATCATCAGCAGTTGTCTACAATGGGGTGAAAGTATGACGGGCATGTTCATATTAACCTCTTAAACCCTAGAGTCTGCAAATTTGGGGACTTGCCCTGTTTTGGAACATTTGAACACTCATAAACCAATGCTGACACCAACATACACTTATTATACATCAAAATGTCAAGCAAAGTCTCCTCTACAAAAGTATCCTCTCCAATCACATATCAACTAACCACAGCTGAAACGCCAAGCAAATAAAGACATAAATCAGAATTCATTTTTGGGGGAAAAAAAAACCTCATTTACTTTTAACTTTAACTTTTATTATTTACTTTCAATTTCTTTGCATCCACAACATCCCCTAGGACCTGTCTTTTAGCTGGTCCAAACTTTTGCATTCTTGACCTTGTACAAGCTGAGAAATAAATCATAATGTATGGGTATGTGATTTTGGTGAAATAGGCTCTAGGGCTTAAAGGGTTAATAGCTGGGAGTGTGAGGAAGGAGAAGAAATGGAGATCCGTCTGTCACACACACACACGAATAAATCTGCATTCTACTTGTATTAACACATATGATACTATTATTAGTACCTTACTTTTATAAATGGACTGCATTTCTATATTGCTCTTTCGTCTGATGACTCGAAATGCTTTACAGTGAGGTACACACACACACACACACACACACACACACACACACACACACCACTGTCGGGTACTACCATGAAAGGTGCCCAACTATACATCAGGAGAAACTTGCAACTAAGGATCTTAACCCTTGGCAGCTTTAGTGAGTTTTCTGTCTGACATGGAACTGGGAATTAAACTGAGGATCGTCTTGTCCCAAACCTGCTCCTCTAACCTCAAGACCACCACCTATCCGTACCCGCTGGTATGGGTCACTTCCAAATGAAAAGGCAGGCTGCAGGGTGTCCGTTGGACACGGTTGGTTTGGGTATTGATGAAGGCTTAAACAACTCATCCTCAGTGTAAACGGTTCAATATGCTCTATTACCTGGTCACTTACAAACTCTTTCGTCTTGGCTGGCATTGGCCTTTCAAATAATGTTGTTATGGTTGGCCATGGGAAGTTAGGAAGAGTCAGACACACCCCAAATGCAGAACAGCTGGACACGGGGATGGAGAAAGGAACAGTTTAATTAACAGACAACGTTCAGACTAACATCAATATAAAGTGAAGAAACTTCTTTTAGTAGTGCAGACAGAACTCCAGGATCATCTTCTTCAAAAAGTGTGGCTGTAACTCAGGAATCTCTTCTGTAAAGTGCAGATAAACTCAGGGATCTTCTTAGGAGTGGTGCAGACTAAATTCAGGGATTCTCTGACTTAAAGTGCAGACAAAAAAACTCATATCTTCCTTAGTATCGGTGCACTCAGGTATACTCTTATTGAAAGTGCAGACAGGCTGAGGAATCCCACTCCTCAAAGGAGAGTTCATCCAACACAAAACACTGTTGTCAGGAAGGTAAGTTTTAGCTAAACAGATGCTCAGCCTTCTTGGTCAAAGACATTCAGAAGAAAAAGGTCAAGCTACTTCCTCAACTGAGGGAAAGTGAAAAAAACATAAAACCTTTTCTCCTTAAATCTTCAAGGGAAGGCAGCAGGACAAGAGGGAAAATTGCAAGGAAGTGGACTGAGCAACCTGAAGGAAGAAAGACAGTGACAGAAATACCCATACTAATCAGAAAGCAGGTGCAGAAACCAACAGGTGGGATAAATCAACACTGAAGACGTGTAGGGACCAGACCGAACACCAGAGGGAGATAGATAGATAGATAGATAGATAGATAGATAGATAGATAGATAGATAGATAGATAGATAGATAGATAGATAGATAGATAGATAGATAGATAGATAGATAGATAGATAGATAGATAGATAGATAGATAGATAGATAGATAGATAGATAGATAGATAGATAGAGAGAAAGAGAGAGAGAGAAGCAGAACAACAGAGGGCAGCAGATATCAAGCCAATGCTTGAAAATTAAAGTGACAGAATGCAAATGTAATGCAAGAGAAGAAGCTGGGAACATAACAAAGAGATGGAAGCAAATAGAAAATAAGAGCAGACAGAGATAGAAGAGAGAGGGGAAATGAGCCTAACAGACAGAGGAAGACAATAGCAGACTAAACCAACTAAAACCTGATTACAGATAGAACCCTGAGGAAGCTTCTGCGATTAGAAGCAAAACGTCCTCGCATCAAGCAACCCAGTCCAGTCAAAGATTCAAGCTTCTCTACTATAAATAGAACCCTAACAAATGTAACATGATTCTTTTGTGGTTTGATGCAGGCTGTGCAACACTTTGCCTCTTGGGGACAATAAACTTACTGTGAACTTACTGTTACTACTGTGATACACCATATATCAATACAATGTATGACAGCATATTGTACATGAGGTGATTGTGCATATTATTAATTTATTCAAATTGCATTTTGATGTTTATTTAGGGCTGTGATGGGTTATATATTGTGCTGGTGGAGATGGTCAAGTGTGGTCTCTCTGACAGCAGGACCTGCCTCAGAAGTGTCACCATATCTTTAAGCAACAACACTGTGGTAAACACACACACACACACACACACACACACACACACACACACACACACACACACACACACACACACACACACACACACACACACACACACACACACACACACATTTATATCATTAGAAATTACAAATGAACAAATATGTCATATGCAGTAGTGTTCAGAATAATAGTAGTGCTATGTGGCTAAAAAGATTAATCCTGCTTGAGTATACGAGGTATCTTATAAAACTAACCGGCAGTTTTATAAAAAAAAACCTATATGGATTTTATTGACATGCGATTACACCAATCATGCTTGAACCCTCGTGCGCATGCGTGTTTTTTCACGCATCGGTGACGTCATTTCCCTGTGGGCAGGCCTTGAGTGAGATGTGGTCCCACCCTCTCGGCTGAATTCCTTTGTTTCACACGCTGCTCGAGACGGCGCGCGTTGCTTTATCAAACTTTTTTCTGGACCTGTGAGGAATATCCGAGTGGACACTATTGAGAAATTCAGCTGGTTTTCGGTGAAAAGTTTAACGGCTGATGAGAGATTATGGGGTGTTTCTGTCGCTGTAAGGACTTCCCACGGAGCGGGACGTCCTGCAGCGCTTCCAGGCGCCGTCGTCGGCCTGTTTCGACCTGAAAACATCCTAATTTAAGGCTCTGTTGACCCAGGACGTCGTGAGAGAACAGAGAAGATTCAGAAGAGGCCGGCATGAGGACTTTATGTGGACATTCCACTGTTTAAGGACATTTTGTAATGAAAGACGTGCGCGCAAATTCGCTGAGTCGTTTCCGTGACGACTCGGCAAATCTGTGTGCACCGCGACAGGAAAAACACCTCCGTGTTGAAAACTATTTGTAAAATTCAGGCAGCTTTTGATGGCTTTCAACAAGTGAGTAACTGAGAAATTGTTTAACAGCTTGGGCATGTTCCAACTTGCCCGTTAAGGTTTCCAATGGAGGTGTTTTTCCTGTCGCGACCCCCCGCGGTCGGGTCCGGCCCGACATGCGACTCTGCCCGCACGTTCTTTCATTACAAAATGTCCGTTAACAACGGAATGTCCGAATAAACTCCTCATGCCGACTTCTTTTGAAAGTTCTCTGTTCTCTGACGACTTACTGGGTCAACAGAGCCTGAAATGTGGAAGTTTTCAACTTGAAACGGCGAGACGCTGCCGCCTCAGAGCACAGATCGCCGTCAGGCGCCGTGGGCCGTCCTTAAAGCGACACTACCAGACCAAAATCTCTCATCAGCCGTTAAAATTTTTACCAAAAACCAGCTGAATTTATCAAATGGTGTCCACTCAGTTGTGCCTTACAGTTTTGAAAAAAATTTTATCAAACAAAGCAGCAGTCTCTGAGCCATTCCTAAACAACGAAAAAATCGATGAGAGGGTGGGCCACTCCTCACTCAAAGACTGCCCACAGGCGAATGACGTAACCGACAGGCGTGAAAAAACTCTCGCATGCCCACGAGGGTTCAAGCATGTCTGATGTAATCACACGTGATTCAAATCTATATGGTTTTTGAAAAAAATAATAAGGTCGAATACTTTTCTAATAGACCTCGTATTTCTTATTGTTACATGGGAAACAAGGTACTAGTAGATTCAGTAGTTTCTCACAAATCCAACAAGACCAAGCATTCATGATGTGCACACTCTTAAGGCTATGAAATTGGGCTATTAATAAAAAAAAGGGGGTGTTCACAATAACAAAACAAAACAACCAACAAAATAGATAGAAGAATAACCAGACCTTGTTTGACCTTTACTTTGGAGACCAAGCATTCAACACAGTCAAAACTATTCCATTTGAAATTCTAAATTGTTTCCAGACAGCATCAATTTTGGTCATATACCAATTTTATGTTATGAATCCCTTATCTAAATGCTAAGGAATAAAATTATAGTGGTGCCAAATAAAATTCTTGTTATGACTTAAATCTTAAACCTCCAGTGGAACTATACCATTAAATGCAGCTAAAGGTTTCCTTTGGGAATGTGTATTATTCCAATTCATAATTCAGAGGGTTTTACAAGTACTTCCATCATTTTCTGGAATCCTATATGCTGTTTAAGTCATTCGTCTTAATGTATGTAAACTGTTGACCCACTGAAAGTGTAACAGTGCACAAAACTAAAATAAATCTCTTACTATTATTTTTTTTAAGAATTTTACAAAGCATACTGAAAAGCATACTGTTTGATGAAATAGAGTACAAGCAGAAGGAGAAAGTATATGCAAACATATTAACTGTAGAAAGACAGACTGAAATGTAGAGGTGTAGATGGATAGCTAGATAATAAAATAGCCAGATTTACAAGGTTGAATAATTTTTTTGCAATAGACTGCAAGAACAATGTTCATACTCATTCGGAACGTCTTTCTGTTTTTTTCTGCACACTCAGATTATTAAAGTCCAGGCAACTGGTGAAATCTTTGTGAACCAGATACTTTCTCAGCTTCCGGTATTCACATGTAAGTTACCTTAAATTACTATATTATTAAAGAACAAGGAAAACTGCATGCAAAAGAAAACATTAAAGTGGTAAAGTTTAAGTTACAGGTTGTTACAGTATTTTACATCCATGGCACTCATGGGAACAGTGCTCAAGAAAAACAGATTTTTATTATATTATGAACTACAAAACACATGGTGCCACATGTTCTAAAGCAGCCTTTAAAGTAGTCATTCATTTAGTGATAATGAGCAGGGGAACGATACACCTAAGAACCACGCTGAATGTCATTTTTGACTGTTCTCTGAATCTCTGCAGCGGAAGTTTCCATATTCAAGCCATCATCTTTCTACATCCTCGTGGACACTAAGGTGGGAATACAAGCGATGGTCCAGATGTTACCTGTGATGCAGGTCTTTGTGAAAATGCAGAGTTTCCTTAAAGCAACCACTGCCGGTATGCCTCTAGAGTCTTAGCAATTTCAGTTCAATTTCAATTTATTTTCCTTTATATAGCGCCAAATCACAACAGAGTTGCCTCAAGGCGCTTCACACAGGTAAGGTCCAACCTTACCAACCCCAGAGCAACAGTGATAAGGAAAAGCTCCCTCTGAGGAAGAAATCTCAAGCAGACCAGTCTCAAAGGGGTGACCCTCTGCTTGGGTTAATGGAATACTCAGCTCTATTGAGCTGAGTATTTCATTAACTTTAACTAGTAATGACTTCATGACTTTCTTTGCTAACAAAATTTTAACTATTAGAGAAAAAATTACTCATAACCATCCCAAAGACGTATCGTTATCTTTGGCTGCTTTCAATGATGCCGGTATTTGGTTAGACTCTTTCTCTCCAATTGTCCTGAATTATTTTCATTAGTTACTTCATCCAAACCATCAACATGTTTATTAGACCCCATTCCTACCAGGCTGCTCAAGGAGGCCCTACCATTATTTAATGCTTCGATCTTAAATATGATCAATCTATCTTTGTTAGTTGGCTATGTACCACAGGCTTTTAAGGTGGCAGTAATTAAACCATTACTTAAAAAGCCATCACTTGACCCAGCTATCTTAGCTAATTACAGGCCAATCTCCAACCTTCCTTTTCTCTCAAAAATTCTTGAAAGGGTAGTTGTAAAACAGCTAACTGATCATCTTTGCTTGCCTCTACTGGTGGTTGGCTCTCACTGCGGTATTGTATCACTTCCTGTTCTGGAGCACAGCGGTGTTTTTCTGTATCTGTTAGCTGTTTAATCTGCGCAGTTAGATTGATCTAGTTATCTAGATTACGATTTGTTTCCCAGTGTAATCTTTACGTGCCTTAACTAAAGCACTCCTTCTGCTGAATCACCTCTAAATTATTCACTTTGCGTGTTTTTAGGAATCCGCTAGGTTAGCGTAGCTACTAGCTCTTAGCCGATTTAGCATGGCGGCTTCTCCTGTCTCTCCCACACTTTTCTGCTCTGGGTGTGAAATGTTTAGTTATTCCTCGGCCTCCTTTAGCAGTAATGGTACTTGTAATAAGTGTAGCTTATTCGTAGCTTTGGAGGCCAGGCTGGGCGAATTGGAGACTCGGCTCCGCACCGTGGAAAATTCTACAGCTAGCCAGGCCCCTGTAGTCGGTGCGGACCAAGGTAGCTTAGCCGCCGTTAGTTCCCCCCTGGCAGATCCCAAGCAGGCTGACTGGGTGACTGTGAGGAGGAAGCGTAGTTCTAAACAGAAGCCCCGTGTACACGCCAACCCGTTCACATTTCTAACCGTTTTTCCCCACTCGACGACACACCCGCCGAGGATCAAACTCTGGTTATTGGCGACTCTATCTTGAGAAATGTGAAGTTAGCGACACCAGCAACCATAGTCAATTGTCTTCCGGGGGCCAGAGCAGGCGACATTGAAGGAAATTTGAAACTGCTGGCTAAGGCTAAGCGTAAATTTGGTAAGATTGTAATTCACGTCGGCAGTAATGACACCCGGTTACGCCAATCGGAGGTCACTAAAATTAACATTAAATCGGTGTGTAACTTTGCAAAAACAATGTCGGACTCTGTAGTTTTCTCTGGGCCCCTCCCCAATCGGACCGGGAGTGACATGTTTAGCCGCCTGTTCTCCTTGAATTGCTGGCTGTCTGAGTGGTGTCTGGGGAAAACCTGGTCTTGTTAGGAGAGACGGCATCCATCCCACTTTGGATGGAGCAGCTCTCATTTCTAGAAATCTGGCCAATTTTCTTAAATCCTCCAAACCGTGACTATCCAGGGTTGGGACCAGGAAGCAGAGTTGTAGTCTTACACACCTCTCTGCAGCTTCTCTCCCCCTGCCATCCCCTCATTACCCCATCCCCGTAGAGACGGTGCCTGCTCCCAGACCACCAACAACCAGCAAAAATCTATTTAAGCATAAAAATTCAAAAAGAAAAAATAATATAGCACCTTCAACTGCACCACAGACTAAAACAGTTAAATGTGGTCTATTAAACATTAGGTCTCTCTCTTCTAAGTCCCTGCTGGTAAATTATATAATAATTGATCAACATATTGATTTATTCTGCCTAACAGAAACCTGGTTACAGCAGGATGAATATGTTAGTTTAAATGAGTCAACACCCCCGAGTCACACTAACTGTCAGAATGCTCGTAGCACGGGCCGAGGAGGAGGATTAGCAGCAGTCTTCCATTCCAGCTTATTAATTAATCAAAAACCCAGACAGAGCTTTAATTCATTTGAAAGCTTGTCTCTTAGTCTTGTCCATCCAAATTGGAAGTCCCAAAAACCAGTTTTATTTGTTATTATCTATCGTCCACCTGGTCGTTACTGTGAGTTTCTCTGTGAATTTTCAGACCTTTTGTCTGACTTAGTGCTTAGCTCAGATAAGATAATTATAGTGGGCGATTTTAACATCCACACAGATGCTGAGAATGACAGCCTCAACACTGCATTTAATCTATTATTAGACTCTATTGGCTTTGCTCAAAAAGTAAATGAGTCCACCCACCACTTTAATCATATCTTAGATCTTGTTCTGACTTATGGTATGGAAATAGAAGACTTAACAGTATTCCCTGAAAACTCCCTTCTGTCTGATCATTTCTTAATAACATTTACATTTACTCTGATGGACTACCCAGCAGTGGGGAATAAGTTTCATTACACTAGAAGTCTTTCAGAAAGCGCTGTAACTAGGTTTAAGGATATGATTCCTTCTTTATGTTCTCTAATGCCATATACCAACACAGTGCAGAGTAGCTACCTAAACTCTGTAAGGGAGATAGAGTATCTCGTCAATAGTTTTACATCCTCATTGAAGACAACTTTGGATGCTGTAGCTCCTCTGAAAAAGAGAGCTTTAAATCAGAAGTGCCTGACTCCGTGGTATAACTCACAAACTCGCAGCTTAAAGCAGATAACCCGTAAGTTGGAGAGGAAATGGCGTCTCACTAATTTAGAAGATCTTCACTTAGCCTGGAACAAGAGTCTGTTGCTCTATAAAAAAGCCCTCCGTAAAGCTAGGACATCTTTCTACTCATCACTAATTGAAGAAAATAAGAACAACCCCAGGTTTCTTTTCAGCACTGTAGCCAGGCTGACAAAGAGTCAGAGCTCTATTGAGCCGAGTATTCCATTAACTTTAACTAGTAATGACTTCATGACTTTCTTTGCTAACAAAATTTTAACTATTAGAGAAAAAATTACTCATAACCATCCCAAAGACGTATCGTTATCTTTGGCTGCTTTCAGTGATGCCGGTATTTGGTTAGACTCTTTCTCTCCGATTGTTCTGTCTGAGTTATTTTCATTAGTTACTTCATCCAAACCATCAACATGTTTATTAGACCCCATTCCTACCAGGCTGCTCAAGGAAGCCCTACCATTATTTAATGCTTCGATCTTAAATATGATCAATCTATCTTTGTTAGTTGGCTATGTACCACAGGCTTTTAAGGTGGCAGTAATTAAACCATTACTTAAAAAGCCATCACTTGACCCAGCTATCTTAGCTAATTATAGGCCAATCTCCAACCTTCCTTTTCTCTCAAAAAGTCTTGAAAGGGTAGTTGTAAAACAGCTAACTGATCATCTGCAGAGGAATGGTCTATTTGAAGAGTTTCAGTCAGGTTTTAGAATTCATCATAGTACAGAAACAGCATTAGTGAAGATTACAAATGATCTTCTTATGGCCTCGGACAGTGGGCTCGTCTCTGTGCTTGTTCTGTTGGACCTCAGTGCTGCTTTTGATACTGTTGACCATAAAATTTTATTACAGAGATTAGAGCATGCCATAGGTATTAAAGGCACTGCACTGCGGTGGTTTGAATCATATTTGTCTAATAGATTACAATTTGTTCATGTAAATGGGGAATCTTCTTCACAGACTAAAGTTAATTATGGAGTTCCACAAGGTTCTGTGCTAGGAACAATTTTATTCACTTTATACATGCTTCCCTTAGGCAGTATTATTAGACGGTATTGCTTAAATTTTCATTGTTACGCAGATGATACCCAGCTTTATCTATCCTTGAAGCCAGAGGACACACACCAATTAGCTAAACTGCAGGATTGTCTTACAGACATAAAGACATGGATGACCTCTAATTTCCTGCTTTTAAACTCAGATAAAACTGAAGTTATTGTACTTGGCCCCACAAATCTTAGAAACATGGTGTCTAACCAGATCCTTACTCTGGATGGCATTACCCTGACCTCTAGTAATACTGTGAGAAATCTTGGAGTCATTTTTGATCAGGATATGTCATTCAAAGTGCATATTAAACAAATATGTAGGACTGCTTTTTGCATTTACGCAATATCTCTAAAATCAGAAAGGTCTTGTCTCAGAGTGATGCTGAAAAACTAATTCATGCATTTATTTCCTCTAGGCTGGACTATTGTAATCCATTATTATCAGGTTGTCCTAAAAGTTCCCTAAAAAGCCTTCAGTTAATTCAAAATGCTGCAGCTAGAGTACTGACGGGGACTAGAAGGAGAGAGCATATCTCACCCATATTGGCCTCTCTTCATTGGCTTCCTGTTAATTCTAGAATAGAATTTAAAATTCTTCTTCTTACTTATAAGGTTTTGAATAATCAGGTCCCATCTTATCTTAGGGACCTCGTAGTACCATATCACCCCAATAGAGCGCTTCGCTCTCAGACTGCAGGCTTACTTGTAGTTCCTAGGGTTTGTAAGAGTAGAATGGGAGGCAGAGCCTTCAGCTTTCAGGCTCCTCTCCTGTGGAACCAGCTCCCAATTCAGATCAGGGAGACAGACACCCTCTCTACTTTTAAGATTAGGCTTAAAACTTTCCTTTTTGCTAAAGCTTATAGTTAGGGCTGGATCAGGTGACCCTGAACCATCCCTTAGTTATGCTGCTATAGACGTAGACTGCTGGGGGGTTCCCATGATGCACTGTTTCTTTCTCTTTTTGCTCTGTATGCACCACTCTGCATTTAATCATTAGTGATCGATCTCTGCTCCCCTCCACAGCATGTCTTTTTCCTGGTTCTCTCCCTCAGCCCCAACCAGTCCCAGCAGAAGACTGCCACTCCCTGAGCCTGGTTCTGCTGGAGGTTTCTTCCTGTTAAAAGGGAGTTTTTCCTTCCCACTGTAGCCAAGTGCTTGCTCACAGGGGGTCGTTTTGACCGTTGGGGTTTTACATAATTATTGTATGGCCTTGCCTTACAATATAAAGCGCCTTGGGGCAACTGTTTGTTGTGATTTGGCGCTATATAAAAAAATTGATTGATTGATTGATCTGCAGAGGAATGGTCTATTTGAAGAGTTTCAGTCAGGTTTTAGAATTCATCATAGTACAGAAACAGCATTAGTGAAGGTTGCAAATGATCTTCTTATGGCCTCGGACAGTGGACTCATCTCTGTGCTTGTTCTGTTAGACCTCAGTGCTGCTTTTGATACTGTTGACCATAAAATTTTATTACAGAGATTAAAGCATGCCATAGGTATTAAAGGCACTGCGCTGCGGTGGTTTCAATCATATTTGTCTAATAGATTACAATTTGTTCATGTAAATGGGGAATCTTCTTCACAGACTAAAGTTAATTATGGAGTTCCACAAGGTTCTGTGCTAGGAACAATTAAATTCACTTTATACATGCTTCCCTTAGGCAGTATTATTAGACGGTATTGCTTAAATTTTCATTGTTACGCAGATGATACCCAGCTTTATCTATCCATGAAGCCAGAGGATACACACCAATTAGCTAAACTGCAGGATTGTCTTACAGACATAAAGACATGGATGACCTCTAATTTCCTGCTTTTAAACTCAGATAAAACTGAAGTTATTGTACTTGGCCCCACAAATCTTAGAAACATGGTGTCTAACCAGATCCTTACTCTGGATGGCATTACCCTGACCTCTAGTAATACTGTGAGAAATCTTGGAGTCATTTTTGATCAGGATATGTCATTCAAAGCGCATATTAAACAAATATGTAGGACTGCTTTTTTGCATTTACGCAATATCTCTAAAATTAGAAAAGTCTTGTCTCAGAGTGATGCTGAAAAACTAATTCATGCATTTATTTCCTCTAGGCTGGACTATTGTAATTCATTATTATCAGGTTGTCCTAAAAGTTCCCTAAAAAGCCTTCAGTTAATTCAAAATGCTGCAGCTAGAGTACTAACGGGGACTAGGAGAGAGCATATCTCACCCATATTGGCCTCTCTTCATTGGCTTCCTGTTAATTCTAGAATAGAATTTAAAATTCTTCTTCTTACTTATAAGGTTTTGAATAATCAGGTCCCATCTTATCTTAGGGCCGTCGTAGTACCATATCACCCCAATAGAGCGCGTCTCTCTCAGACTGCAGGCTTACTTGTAGTTCCTAGGGTTTGTAAGAGTAGAATGGGAGGCAGAGCCTTCAGCTTTCAGGCTCCTCTCCTGTGGAACCAGCTCCCAATTCAGATCAGGGAGACAGACACCCTCTCTACTTTTAAGATTAGGCTTAAAACTTTCCTTTTTGCTAAAGCTTATAGTTAGGGCTGTATCAGGTGACCCTGAACCATCCCTTAGTTATGCTGCTATAGACGTAGACTGCTGGGGGGTTCCCATGATGCACTGTTTCTTTCTCTTTTTGCTCTGTATGCACCACTCTGCATTTAATCATTAGTGATCGATCTCTGCTCCCCTCCACAGCATGTCTTTTCCTGGTTCTCTCCCTCAGCCCCAACCAGTCCCAGCAGAAGACTGCCCCTCCCTGAGCCTGGTTCTGCTGGAGGTTTCTTCCTGTTAAAAGGGAGTTTTTCCTTCCCACTGTAGCCAAGTGCTTGCTCACAGGGGGTCGTTTTGACCGTTGGGGTTTTACATAATTATTGTATGGCCTTGCCTTACAATATAAAGCGCCTTGGGGCAACTGTTTGTTGTGATTTGGCGCTATATAAAAAAAAATTGATTGATTGATTGATTGATTGGGCCATGATACAAACATAAATTACAGAAATGTCTGCAAAAATGTTTCAGTATAGATAGAGTTGATACTTGATTGACAGTTGAACTTACTTGATTTCTGAAGCTTCTTGTTGAAGTTGTTTAGTGTCCATATGCTGCACTCAACAGGTTTGTGTGGGAACTTCAACAACTTAATGGCAGATGACTTCAAAGTGATGAGTGGCCTGGTGGAGGGAACTTCTTATATTTTTGCCAATTCATGGAAAGCCAGTGCCAGCTGCCCTGACATCAAGAGCCAGCTTAGGAACCCGTGTAGTCAGGGCGTCAGCAAAGGTACGGCAGTACACATCTCAGTATTACTTTTTGTTTTAAGAGGCTCAGTCAAAATAAACGTAATCCCTGAGATGAGGATATGGAAATGTTGCAGGTGGCATTTGTGACTGGGTTAGTTCCAAACTTGTTTTGTTTGTATGTAAATATAACCTCTTTGTCATACGTTATGTAGAAGCTACCAAAAAATAAACCATTCTGAAACAGAAAACACTGTTTTTGTAACCTGATAACACTGATTTACAAGACATTTCGCAGAAGTCAGCATGCATGCTAGCTTCCGTGAACTCAAAGCTAACGTCTGCTCTCATGTACACATACACGCACACCCTGCTGCAGACGCCAAAATGTAAATTTTGTTCATGATCACTCGACTGATTCATAGCTGGGCTTTTTTGAACATGTACAAATTGTGCATAAGACAATAGGGTCTTAATAATTAAACAACTGCAAATGATAACAATGACAACGCCCCTACAGCCAAGGTTATTTTTGTGCATTTGCCATTGTTGAGTCTGTAAATGAGTTGTTTACTTGCCAGTTACAATACAATTCCATTTGCATTTCAAAATGTATAATTGAAAGATTGATTTTAAATGTAAATGTGTTTCTTTTTAATTGCTTATCATGACAATATAATAAATTACTAAACACATATATTAGTATATTATTGTCTTTCTTTAAGTTCAAGTTTCACTTTATTTATCCATAAAAAGAAAATTTAGAGTGCAGCAGGATGTCCAAAACACGTGCAACAGAGCACCATCAGACACCCACAGCAACTGTACACACAACATAAGGCACGCAACAATAAAAACACTCCTTCCCCCAAAAAACAATGACAAAAGCCAATGAACAATACACAACTAAAAACTGTCATCATAAACATGGACAGAAAAAACAATACTACAATAGTTAAAAGTCCTGTAAAAAAATTTAAAAAGTCAGTTCAATGCATTCAAATTTCTAATGGCCACAGGAATAAAAAAATCCCTGGCACGACTAGTCCTCAGCTTAGGAAGCCTAAAACGGCAGCCAGAGGGGAGCAAATTAAACTCCCCAAAGAATGGGTGCTCAGGGCAGTTCAAAATCTGGTTTCTTTCCTCTGACCCTTTTATCATAAATATGTTGTAGTTGTGGTAGCGGTACCCCAACCACTTTAGATGACACATTTACCAGCTTTATGACACATTTGACACATTTACCACCGTACCACACCACCATACAAAATGTCAATAAAACACTGATAAAACAAAGTCATCAGAGTCCCGCCCACGCTGAATGATTTCATCTTCCTCAAAAAGAAAAGTCTCTGTTGTGCCTTTCTGCAGACAGCATCTGTGTTGCTCTCAAAGGATAATTTGCTGTCAATGATGGTTCCTAAATATTTGTACCTTCACCTAAATTTCAGTCAGACCAACTTCTTATTGATATAGTTTTGACTAAATATCACATGCAGAGGCGCATTCATCAATTTCAGATAGTTATTAAACAAAATAATTCACACCTGGTACTGTTGTCATGGCCCAAACAGGTTAAATTCTCCTCTCAACGTGGACATATTAACATGGGCTTCTACAGGAATCTGCTCAATTTTGGAACCAGCCTCAAGCGCCAATTTAAGGAATTGTAACTTTTTCCTTATTGGAGTGGCTTTATCAGAAAGCAGGAGAGAGGAGAGTCACAGAACCAAACACACACAGGGAGAAACAGACAGGGAACACAAAAGAAGATGAAAACACCAAGAAAATAAACATCAACCCGAAGCCGAAAGCAGAACCACAATGACATATGAGAGTTTTATTGGAACTCGTGTTTTTAATTGCCAAGCAGTGATTCCAAAGTTTTGAGTGGGAGTGTATGCATGTTTTGTAATTTTGCATATGTATGGTTTATCTTGACCTGACTGCAGTCTTGGTGCATTCAATACCTTCACAAAGTCTTTCATCATTTTTTTTTCTTTTTTCTTTTTTTGTAATTGGGTGAATGAAAATATTTACTGTGTATTACGGCTGTATGATTTTCTGTTTCTATATGCTTCTTTTTCTCAGAGAAGTACGCTTCATTCTGGTGCTCCAAAATAACAGATCCTAAGGGAGTGTTTGCTCCGTGCCACCATGTTATTAGCCCAGACGTATACAAAGCCGTAAGTCCACAATCCACAAGCAAGCCAACAAAACTCTGCAAACACAACTAATAAGTTCTTAATAATGTCATCTTTGTCACTCTGCCTGCACATAGAACTGCATGTATGACAGCTGTAACTGTGATATAAGTGAGCCGTGCATGTGCGGTGCAGTCTCTGCCTACGTCTTTGCCTGTTCAGCTGCAGGGATCCACCTCAAGAACTGGAGAGAAACCATCTGTGGTGAGTAGAACCCACAGTCAGCCCCAAATCCATTGTGTTTTTTATTTACTAAAAGGTATAGCACCTTCGAAAGTGCACAACATCCTAAGTTCACACTGCATTCACCTAGGAATTTACAACTTACCACTTGGAAATCATACAGTACCTCATAAAGCTATGAATAAATGTGAGTCTCTGCGCTGACTCACTTTAACAAACCGAGTAAGAACATTGTAACAGAAACTAACGTTAGTATCGGAACTGCGTGAGTGCTGCCTTATCTGTCCAGCAGATATCCAGCAAAAACTTCATGTGAAACATGTTTGTATTTTAGCTGGAGTTCTATGCAATGCAGAGCACGCTGCAAAACATTAAATAGCCAGGATTCATTTAGCATAATTTCTAAACAAAATATTACAGAACAGTTGCCAAACAAATAAAAATCCTACTTCCAACAATTTCCTAGAGTGCAACGTCTTGAATCACAGTTTCAGATGTGGTGTGTGGCAAACAGCAGTTACTTTCCACGTGACAAGATCCCACAGATTACAAGATTGCATGATGTTCAGCTGAAAGGTGTCACAGCATGAACCATGTCCACATGTTCCATTTTGGACATACTGAACATCAATTAGTTTTGTGTGCACCCTCAGCTTTAATAATTATGAGTGGATAGCAGATTGTTGCACATGGAATATATTTTTAGACAACATTTCTTGTGAAATGCTATCACAGTTCTGCATACTTTCAGGAGTAAAAGCTTGTGAACATGAGAATTATTCTGTCAACTGTCTGATACAAATGAATAAAGGCCCATTAATGAAAAGTCCAATTTAGAATAATATTAATTGAAATCCCGCCCATCCGTAACATTCGTAAACTTAGGCTTGAATTTTTTATTGATCTTATGGAACTGGTATCTTGATTGGCTTCTTGAAGGGCAAGAAGCAAATAAAATCATAGTGACATCATCCTGGAACTGAAAAACAGAAAAACTCTGGATATTACTAAAAATGTTAAAAATGTTTTCACCAAGCATATTTCATATTTCCTTGGTCCATTGGAAATGTGTTTGTGTACAGGTTTTTGAGCATCTGTAGTAACTATGTGAAATTAACTTAGTCTTTAGGCAATCACACATTTGGTGTGTGTAAGAAATACTCCAGTTTAATGTACAAAAATCTAAATATCCAATAATTTGTTTGTGAACAACAACAAAGAAGTATTTTTACAATTGATTACATGCAATACCCAGTATTTTGAAGTAATATACATCAAGTACACGTTATAAAATTGAAAGAACCACTGGACAGCACACTTTAGTTTGTCAGGAGATGCCCCAAGTCCACAATTAATATCAGAATGTATTTGTAGCATACACTGCTCTTTCCCTTTTAAAAGAATTCTTGTTGAAATGGTATTTTATTATTTAGCAGATTATCTCACTCATGGGACAGGGGATTTGGGAGAACAATGCTGTTTTTTCTTAATTATCAACCATATGATCAATTAATAATGTTAGTATGTAAAACCAATCAGGGGACTACGCTACTTTTGAAATGAAGCCATAACACTCCCATGGCCCGCTGTCCAGTTAGCATCATTGTAGTGTCAGCACCAGACAGGCAACACCAGGATCCTAAAGACTTGGACCTTCATTCACCTGCAAAGATATTGGCATCGTCCAACACCCGCCAGGTGCTTGGCGCTGGATAGGAATAATGGATTCATTGAGTCAGTGAGTGAGCTTACATGTAATGAGTTTTTTAATTATTATTTGTTAAAATACACGCCTGCGCCTGAGTAATCATGAATTGCTGAAAGCGTTTGTTGAAAGAAATCTTGATGTTTGGTTTGGCAATCATTCTTTCTGCAGAATGTCACAATCCATTCCTGTTTTTATCAAGTTAGAAATCTTTCTAAAATAGACCTCTTTTAAAGTTTTAGTGCAGCAAATAGTATTTGACACACTCTCTTGTTGACCCTTCTAGTGGTGTACTGTCTGGCAATTAAGCTTAACTGGTACCCTGAAGTTATGGTTTTGTTAAGGTCAACAACGCTGCCTGGTCAGGTTGGAAAAGTACACAAAAATCAAGACTTTTTTTTAAATGTCAAATAAAGATATACTACATAAGACAACTTATTATATCTCAGTTTCTACACATGTAGACATTAGCATTTTTCCTTGTGATTAACAAAGCAAGCAGAGTTTGATTAAATGCTGTGGGCTCCATAATAATTCTTCTTATGGCGCCCGCTTGGACCCCAGTTTGATATAATGGTATCTGGTTGAACTCTGCAGCAAAATTTGGACAATTTCTCAATTTTTCATAACTACTGCACTGTCAGAGCAGTTTTTAATTCAGGATATTTGCATCCAAGCAACTACAGGGAGTAGGAGTATTGAATTTTTGGAATGTGATGGGGTTTATCAGTCAGATTGTCAAAAGTTATTATTATTATTAACATCCATCCATCCATCCATCCATTCTCTTCCGCTTTATCCGGAGTCGGGTCGCGGGGGCAGCAGCTCAAGCAAAGCTGCCCAGACCTCCCGATCCACACACACCTCCCCCAGCTCCTCCGGGGGAACCCCAAGGTGTTCCCAAGCCAGCCGAGAGATGTAGTCCCTCCAGCGTGTCCTGGGTCTTCCCCGGGGCCTCCTCCCAATGGGATGTGCCCGGAACACCTCTCCAGCGAGGCGTCCAGGGGGCATCCGGAAAAGATGCCCGAGCCACCTCAACTGACTCCTTTCGACGTGGAGGAGCAGCGGCTCGACTGCAGAGGAAACTCATCTCGGCCGCTTGTACTCGCAATCTCGTTCTTTCGATCATGAGCCAAATCTCATGACCATAGGTGGGGATCGGAATGTAGATCGATTGGTAAATCAAGAGCTTTGCCCCCCTACTCAGCTCTCTCTTCACCACGACGGTCCGATACAGCGACCGCATCACTGCAGATGCTGCACCGATCCATCTATCGATCTCACACTCCATCCATCCCTCACTCGTGAACAAGACCCCGAGATACTTAAACTCCTCCACTTGAGGCAAGGACACTCCACTGACCTGAAGAGGGCAAAGCACCTTTTTCCGGTCGAGAACCATGGCCTCGGTTTGGAGGTGCTTATTTTCATCCCGGATGCTTCACACTCAGCTGCAAACCACCCCAGTGCACGCTGCAGGTCCTGATTTGATGAAGCCAACAGAACCACATCGTCCGCAAACAGCAGAGATGAGATTCTGTGGTTCCCAAACCAAACCCCCTCTACACCCTGGCTGTGCCTAGAAATTCTGTCCATAAAAATAATGAACAGAACTGATGACAAAGGGCAGCCCTGGTGGAGGCCAACGTGCACTGGAAACAGGTTTGACTTACTACCGGCAATGCGAACCAAGCTCCTGCTGCGGTTGTACAGGGACCGGATATCCCTTAGCAAAGGATATTATTAACATTATTTTATTATTATTATTATTATTATTATTTTCAAAATAGTTGTAAAGTGACCCTTCTAGTAATATTACAGATACCTGCAAGAATGGCATAAATAAAAAACATGTTAATAGTATTTAAAAATAATATGTTCTGGTGGGGTCCACATGGACTCCTAGTGGACAGATAAACAAGTGTATTGATGAAGGTTAATGGAGTCAGTGGATGAGATGGTCTGCAAAAGTTCCTGCAAGTAACTCTGTAAGGACTACTTTATTTGTGTCTGTGTAAATTTGGGTTCTGATGGATACAGACCTCCTGGGTTTGTGTTCTGGGTTGTCAGATACGACTTGTATTCAGGAATTTAAGTACAATGTGATTCACCAGATATTAAATTGTCAAGTACTGTCCCCCTCTCTCCACACCTCAGGCAAATACAGCAATACGTGTCCAGGCCACACCACATATGACTACAGCATGAGCTCCTGCCATCGTACATGCCGCTCCCTCAGCCAGACTGATCACTCCTGCAAGATCTCCTTCACCCCTGTCGACGGCTGCGGCTGTGCCGAAAGAACCTACATGAACGACAAAGGCCAGTGTGTGAGCAAAGGAAAATGTCCCTGCTTTGACAAACAGACGGTCATTCCAGCTGGAGAGTCTATCACCAAAAACGGCCAAACATGGTAAATACAGGCTGTGATGATAAGACGGGACAGGGATGAATACCATGTTTAACCATGTGGCCTTCTGATGTTGTTAACTCACTCTCTCACATGTTCCTACAGTATCTGCAGACACGGCGCCCTCAGCTGCACAGGAGAAGCAAATGGTTGGTTATGGCACCTCAAGTGGAAATACAGTCATTTATTTATATATATATATACGTATATACATACATATGTCAAGATAGAAACTGCGATCTGGAAGAAACTGCGATTCTACCAGTAGAGATTGTGATCGGAGTCTCTACCAGAAGAAACTCCATTTTGCCTTTACTTACTCTAAGTACTACTTGGACAACATTTGGATCGGAGTTTCTACCAGTAGAGACTGCAACAACAGAGATCAACTATACTTGAAAAAAGTAAGCATTGATCAGAAATGTAATAAAATATCAATTGGGAAATCATAGTCATATTTTTCTATATTCAGCAATTAAAATAGTGTTGTAGTTCTGTATCATCAAACAATGTGTATTTCAAGTATGTGAAATGGAGCATTTTCAAAAAAATTGGTTTTCAAACTCAATAATGTAACTTTAGCAACAAGTTCCTCTGAGAACTACTTTGACATCGCAATCTCTACTGGTACAAACTGTGATCTGGTAAAATCGCAGTTTCTACCTTGACACACATAAACACACACATACAGCGGTGGGCACAGCTAACCAAAAAGTTAGCTTCGATAACCATTAATCCGATAACTGAAAAGTTATCTTTTATGACGCTAAACCAATAAACTGCTAAGAAATTTATCTTTATTACAGATAACCGATAACTTTTATTTGGACGCGGCCACATCAGATTACACTGTCGGCTTCTGATAAACCAGTTTCACTTTAAGTGCCGCAGGGGCTTCTGGGTAAACTCAAGGATCACAAACACAAAAAGAATGCACGAAAAATGAGTGAATAAAAAAATAAAACCCTAAACACTGTCATCATTTTTCAAAAGCAGTAAAACACAGTATTAGAAGTCACAGTTTATCTCGGTATTATATACACCGTCATTTACGAACTAAAAGCTGCTGCTTTTTCACACACTTTAAACCCTGCGGCTTAAACAACCGAAATACATCCATTAATGCACTGATTGGCAGAATAAAAGACACGTAGTAAATATAAATTGTTACCTGTTAGTTTCAGTGGAATTCATTAAATTCTGAAGAAAATATTCCACATAAAGCGTCCTGATTATCCAAAACGGCGTGTAAACGGTGAAGAGAAGTCATTGCAGCTGCATGATTGAATTATCGATAGATAGCTAGATAGATAGATGTAGTAGTTAAGGGAAGAGAAACTTTTGTTCTGGGTCTTCATCTGTAAATCTGTTAAAGGCTTCATAATAATAATAAGTTATCATTTATAATAATAATTTATTAATTTATATAGCGTCAAATCACGACTAATCGCCTCAAGGCGCTTCACAAACATCATTTAAAGGCGGAATAAAATGAAATAAGATTAAAACACAATAAAAAAATTAAACATAATTAAGTAAAATAAGTAAAATAAATAAAAGGAATAAAAAAAGACACACAATCATATAAAATACTAATGATAAAACAGGGAGAACAAGTGTGTCTTCAGCCTGGCTTTAAAAGTCTCCACAGAGTCCGACTGTGATTCCACAGAGCTGGGGCGCGATGATAGAAAGCTCTGTAACCCGCTGACTTTTTCTTCACCCTTGGGACACACAATAGTCCTGCACCCTGTGAACGCAGAGCCCTAGCCAGCACATAGGACTCAACCAGGCCGGCCAGATAGGGGGGTGCCAGTCCGTGAACAAATAGGCCAATAGTAATACTTTAAAATCTGATCTCAGAGAGACCAGAAGCCAGTGAAGGGATGCCAGAACCGGCATAATATGGTCATGGTTCTGCTTCATGTCAGAAGTCTGGCAGCAGCATTTTGAACCAGTTGAAGACCCCTGATGCTGGACTGTGGTAAACCAGAAAACAAAGCATTACAGTAGTCCAATCTAGAAGAAACAAAAGCATGAATCAGAGTCTCAGCATCAGCCACAGACAAGATGGGACGAATCTTTGCTATATTTCTTAGATGGAAGAAAGCAGTCCTCGTAAAGGACAACGTAGGATCAAAAATTACCCCAAGGTTCCTCACTTTGTCAGTATGATGTATAACACATGAACCTAGGCTAAGCGCTAGCTGATCAAATTGATGCCGATGTCTTGCTGGATCAAGAACCATCATTTCAGTCTTATCAGAGTTCAAAAGTAGAAAGTTGCTAGACATCCAACTTCTCACTGTTGCGAGACAGTCCTTTAAAGATTTTATATGGACAGGATTTCCAGCAGCTATCAGCATATACAACTGAGTGTCATCAGCATAGCAATGAAAAGTAACCCCAAAATGCTGCAAAATGTTCCCAAGGGGTGTCATATACAGGGAAAAAAAGCAGGGGGCCCAGAACAGATCAATGCGGAACCCCAAACTCCGTGCCCCTAAAATCAGAGGTAGTGTCATTGCACAAAACACAGTGGGAATGACCAGACAGATAAGACGTCAACCACGCAAGAGCAGTTCCAGTAATCCCAAAATAGTTTTCTAGCATATCAAGTAGAATATGATGATCAACGGTGTCAAACGCAGCACTGAGATCCAGCAACACCAATACTGTAGTAGTATCCGAGTCCATTCCTCGCAGAAGATCATTAACTACTTTAATAAGTGCTGTTTCTGTGGAGTGATGTTTTCTAAAATCAGACTGCAGTGGCTCAAAAAGACCATTCTCAGTAAGATAGTCCACAAGCTGCCGTGAAACCACCTTTTCCAGAATTTTAGAGCAGAACGATAAATTCGATTTCGGCCTATAATTTTTCAATACACCAGGATCAAGATTAGATTTCTTGAGTACCGGTTTAACCACTGCAGATTTAAAACAATTTGGAACAGATCCAGAGTTTAGTGAAAGGTTAACAATTTCCAGCACAGTCGGCCCAAGAATGGGCCAAAGATCCTTAAACAATTTTGTTGGTATAGGATCAAATAAACAAGTTGTGCTTTTTGTAGACATCACGAGTTTTGTCAGCACACCTAGTGAAATACTATTAAATTCCATGAATCTAGGTAGCACCTCAGTGGTAGCCCCCACCTCAATAGCTGGATACAATGACTGGACCAAAGTATGCTGAGATGTGCTCAACCTAATATCTTCTATTTTCTTTTCAAAATAGTCCAGAAAGTCCTGTGCTGAAAAGGGAGAACGACCAACAGGTGGCTGTCCACGAATAAGAAATGCCACTGTATCAAATAAAAACTTCAAGTTACGCTTGTTTTTGTTTATCAATGCTGCTCTGTCCCATCTGGAGCAGCAGGGGAGCTATGTGAGGCTGCTCTTTGTGGACTTTAGCTCAGCATTTAATACCATTCTTCCAAGCAGGCTGGTGATTAAGTTGTTGGACCTGGGGGTGTCCCACTCCATTTGCCGGTGGATCTTGGACTTCCTCACAGACCGCTCTCAGAGGGTGAGAGTTGGCCCTCACATCTCTTCAGCCATTAGCCTCAGCACCGGCTCATTTCTGGTGAGGATGAGTCCGCCTATAGAGAGGAGGTGCAGCGGTCGTCGGTCTTGTGTAGGGAGAACAATTTGATCCTCAACACCTCAAAGACAAAGGAGATGGTGGTGGACTATACAAGGAGGAAAACAGTCATCCAGCCACTGGTCATCGATGGGGACTGTGTGGAGTGGGTCTCTGAATTTTGTTTTCTGGGCGTGTATTTGAGAGATGACCTGACTTGGAGCACAAATACTATGGCTACCTTCAAGAAGGCACAGCAGAGACTCTATTTCCTGAGGGTTCTCAGGAATAACCATCTGCCACAGAGACTGCTGGTGCCCTTCTATCGCTGCTCCATAGAGAGCATTTTGACCTACTGTCTGTGTGTGTGGTTTTCCAGCTGCACAGTCACAGACAGGAAAGCTCTCCAGAGGGTCGTCACCACAGCCCAGAAGATCACTGGTTGTCTCTTGCCTTCATTAGAGGAACTGTATACAAGCTGTTGTCTCAGGAAGGCAAGGACTATAATCAGAGACCCCTCCCATCCTGGACACTATTTGTTTGAATTATTGCCATCAGGCAGACGATACAGGGCACTTAAGGCCAGAACAAACAGACTTAAAAATAGCTTTGTGGGAAGAGCTATTTGTGCACTAAATGCTGCTGGACCTGCCATTTTATGATTGTGATTGAGTGTTTTAACTAGGTTTCATGTAGAATTTTTAGGGTTATTTATTATTCTATTTATTTATTTTAAATGTGCTTTTAAGAGATTGTTTTTAATTTCATTGTCATGCACAGTATTTTTTCTGGTGTCATGTACAATGATAATACATTCTATTCTATTCTAATTCAGAGTAATAGGCCTGCTTCACAGCCAATAAAGCATGCTTATAATCTAAAATAGCTTCACGCCACGCAAGGTGGAACACCTCTAGTTTGGAACTACGCCATTTCTGTTCCAACTCTCTAACCTTCTGCCTAAGGTCACGCAAATAACTGTTAAACCAAGGTGTCTGTGCCTTGGGAAGGCATGGCGTGCCATACTTCTATTATCTTCTTTTTCCTTTGAACGTTTTACCTCTTAATTTTGCAACTACAGTAGTAGTAGTAGTAGTAGTAGTAGTAGTAGCATAGTAGCAGTTATAGCAGCTGTCTCTTCTTGAGGCAGTTTTAGTCATACTCTACCAGTTCTCTGGAATCTGGCGTCACAGACCGAAAGGGCCACCCCTATAAACTGGTCCGCCCTGCCTTCACTGCGCATGCATCATTTCGGACCTCAGCAGCTCATCTAAGACAGAGTCTCTTCACCCAAACCCATCAAATGGATTAATGGGATTATTAACCATCAGATGACAAGGTAAAACCTCTTAAATCATTCTAAAGTCAGTTTAAAGCAGAAACGAGGCCGTTTTAAGCAGAAACAAGGTGAAACTCTGTGACGTTTTGAAATGACCGAAGATCAGTGAACACATCAGCTAGCAGTTCGCTGCCGCGCTCTGATCGCTTCCTCCATCTTTTATGATGAAATAATGTTGAATTTATGTGGAAATGATTGTTGTACAAAAGCTTCAGATATCTGTTGCTGAGATGGATGATGACTGGAGTGCAGTTAAATGACACATGCGCAGTAAAAGCAGGGCGGACCGATTTTTGGGGGGAACCGTTCAGTCAATGACACTGGGATAGGTCTGAGGTGGCAGCTTTGTTAGTGAAAATGAAGCTTTCATTTCAGTCTCTGAATTAAACTTACCATAGGGCGAGTAATCGGCTAATATTCTAATAATTTGTTTTTTCTTTCTGTAGCTCCAATAACATGCACAGCTCCCATGGTTTACTTCAACTGTACCGATGCTCCTCCTGATGCCACTGGGACTGAGTGCCAGAAGAGCTGCAGCTCTTACGATATGACTTGTGTAAATGCAACACATCATGCAGACTATGACAAAATCTAAATATGCAACACAAAAATGCATGAAGCATGTTTTTATGACCTTCTGTCTTCCATTATGGCTGTATGCAGGTCAGCACTGACTGTACACCAGGCTGCGTGTGCCCTGAAGGACTGGTGTTAGATGGAAAAGGAGGTTGTATCAAAGAGTCCAGCTGTCCGTGTGTGCACAATGGACGTGTTTACCAGTCTGGACAGAGACTGACTGTAGACTGCAACACTTGGTTTGTATAGTACCAAACACACTTTGTACACACTGTGGTTGGCACAAAGATTTTTGTTTTGTTTAGCATTCAGTTGGGTCCAATTACAACCCCAAATCAGAAAAAGTTTGAATAAACAATGCAACAACAACAAAACAAACAAACAAAATAAGCATAATGATTCTTACATTTACTTTCACTTTTATGTCACTGCAGACACTATTACACAATATGCATCCATTCCTACATTTCAGGGCTGCAACATGTTCCAACAAAAAGTTGAGATGCGAAACCAATTAGCACTTTGTAATATTGCCGTTCTTTACAATTTCCATGCAATTCGGGTGTTATTTTAAGGTGTGCAGCAGTACTGAGTCGTCATTGTTACATTTTTCATTTCAAAATCTCCACACATTCTTTGCTAGGGACAGATCAGGACCATTGACAGGCCAGTCCAGTATCCGTACCCTCAACTTCTGCAGCCATGCCTTTATAATGTGTGCAGAATGTGGTTTTGCTTGTACTTCTCAGTGGTTTCAAAGACAGGATAAAGTTTACTACTTCCATGTAATCCTTTGCGGGTATCTTGAATCGCTCGGAGTCCAACACAGGCCATAGCTACGGTGCTTTGTTGCCACCGTTTTTTGTTTGAAGGGCTATTCCACAGAAAATAAAACAAAAAAGCCAACTTGGTCCTTTTAGACGGAGGGAAAAGTTCAGCGCAGGCTTTGCCTCCTTCAGCCATGATGCAGAGCTAGCTAACATTGGCTGCCTGAGGCGCATGCCAGGGGGAAGGGTGGCAGTGGCTGCCTCCGCTCTGCCTGTCAAAAATTCTCATAACCTGCTCATACCGTAGGGACGGTATAATGAAAAATTTTAGTGGTTTTGATATTGTGGCTTTTTCATACCGAGGTATACTGTGAAACCAGTTATCGGCCCATGCCTATTTACAGTACTTCTCACCTCTGTTGTCTGGTTTCTACAACCCCAGTAACAATGAAGTTGGGACGTTGTGTAAAATGTAAATAAAAACAGAATGCAAGGATTTGCAAATCCTCTTCAACCTATATTGAATTGAATACACCACAAAGACAAGATACGTAATGTTCAAACTGATAAACTTGATTGTTTTTGTGCAAATATTTGCTCATTTTGAAATGGATCCTGCAATACGTTTCAAAAAAGCTGGGACAGTGGTATGTTTACTACTGTGTTACATCACCTTTCCTTCTAACAACACTCAATAAGCATTTGGGAACTGAGGACACTAACTGTTGAAGCTTTGTAGGTTGAATTCTTTCCCATTCTGGCTTGATGTACAACTTCAGCTGTTCAACAGTCCGAGGTTTCCGTTGTTGTATTTTGTGCTTCATAATGCGCCACACATTTTCAATGGGTGACAGGTCTGGACTGCAGGCAGGCCAGTCTAGTACCCGCAGTCTTTTACTACGAAGACACACTGTTGTAACACGTGCAGAATGTGGCTTGGCATTATCTTGCTGAAATAAGCAGGGTCGTCCCTGAAAAGACGTTGCTTGGATGGCAGCATGTGTTGCTCCAAAACCCGGATGTACCTTTCAGCCAGCCCAGTCTCACCTTTTTTTTTTCGTCCTCCTGTCATGAAATGAGTCAAATTTTCGTGATGGGTTTTTTTTTTTACTTATTATTACTAACCTTACTCCTACCACTAACCCTAACCTTAATCATAACCTAATCCTACTCCTTCCCCCCACCCTACCCATAACCACCCGACCACCCGCTTCACTTTTAATTTTGTGCAGCCATCACGGAATGAATGAGAATGAATTCGTGCTGCCGTGACGAAAATGAGGCGCTTTTCGTCACAATATCACAAACCAATAGATTATTGTATATTTTGTGCTGCTGAGTCACGATTTGCCGTGAGACTGGGTTGCTTTCAGCAACGATGGTGCCATCACAGATATGTAAGTTGCCCATGCCATGGGCACTAACACACCCCCATACCAGCACAGATGCTGGCTTTTGAACTTTGCATTGGTAACAATCTGGATGGTCTTTTTCCTCTTTTGTCCAGAGGACACGACATCCATGATTTCCAAAAACAATTTGAAACGTGGACTCATCAGACCACAGCACACTTTTCCACTTTGCGTCTGTCCATTTCAAATGAGTTCGGGCCCAGAGAAGGCGGCGGCATCTGTTGTTGCTGTATGGCTTTCGCGTTGCTTGGTAGAGTATTAACTTGCACTTGTAGATGTAGCGATGAACTGTGTTAACTGAAATGGTTTTCTGAAGTGTTCCTGAGCCCACGCGGTAAGATCCTTTACACAGTGATGTCGGTTTTTAATGCAGTGCCACCTGAGGGGTCGAAGGTCACGGGCATTCAATGTTGGCTTTGGGCCTTGCCGCTTACGTGTAGAAAGTTCTCCAGATTCTCTGAATATTATGGACTGTAGATTAATTCCTAAATTCCTTGCAATTGAACATTGAGAAACATTGTTCTTAAGCTGTTGGACTATTTTTTCCACACGGTTGTTCACAAAGTGGTGATCCTCGCCCCATCTTTGCTTGGAACGGCTGAGCCTTTTGGGGATGCTCCTTTTATACCCAATCATGACACTCACAGTTAGTGTCCTCAGTTCTCAAATGCTTATTGAGTGTTGTTAGAAGGAAAGGTGATGTAACACAGTGATAAACATACCACTGTCCCAGCTTTTTTGAAATGTGTTGCAGGCATCCATTTCAAAATGAGCAAATATTTGCACAAAAACAATAAAGTTTATCAGTTTGAACATTAAATATCTTGTCTTTGTGGTGTATTCAATTGAATATAGGTTAAAGAGGATTTGCAAATCATTGTATTCTGTTTTCATTTACATTCAATCAATCAATCAATCAATTTTATTTATATAGCGCCAAATCACAACAAACAGTTGCCCCAAGGCGCTTTATATTGTAAGGCAAGGCCATACAATAATTACGTAAAAACCCCAACGGTCAAAACGACCCCCTGTGAGCAAGCACTTGGCGACAGTGGGAAGGAAAAACTCCCTTTTAACAGGAAGAAACCTCCAGCAGAACCAGGCTCAGGGAGGGGCAGTCTTCTGTTGGGACTGGTTGGGGCTGAGGGAGAGAACCAGGAAAAAGACATGCTGTGGAGGGGAGCAGAGATCAATCACTAATGATTAAATGCAGAGTGGTGCATACAGAGCAAAAAGAGAAAGAAACACTCAGTGCATCATGGGAACCCCCCAGCAGTCTAAGTGTATAGCAGCATAACTAATGGATGGTTCAGGGTCACCTGATCCAGCCCTAACTATAAGCTTTAGCAAAAAGGAAAGTTTTCACACGTCCCAACTTCACTGGAATTGGGGTTGTAGATAATAAAATTAAATGTTCTGAATCATAAAACTGCAAAATGTGAGTGATCAGGTTTTAAAATTTGGGTGTTGCGTGTGTGTGTCCTCAGTTACTGCAGTAACAGGAAATTCGTGTGTACCACCAAAGTGTGTGATGCTGTGTGTGCTATCTACGGAGATGGTCACTACCTCACCTTTGACGATAAGAGGTTTGACTTTAATGGACAGTGTGAATACACACTCCTTCAGGTAAATAAGATACTCAACCTTTGACATTCACCACATTGTTTTTGTTTGGAAGCCGTGCAGCATTCCTTAAACATCAAATAATGACAAGTCAAAAACATTCTGATTTTGGGGTGCTGGTTTTGTCTGAACAGACCTGGAGTGTCCTGTTGGGGATGCTGGCTGATTAATATCTTGCATGTTTGTCTGTGCGCTGACAGGACTACTGTGGTGGAGGTAAGAACAATGGAACCTTCAGAATCATCACCAAAAATGTTCCCTGTGGAAGCAAAGGAACCACCTGCTCCAAGACCATCAACATTTTCCTAGAGGTAAAGATAGGTCACCATGACAACAACATTTTCAGTCAGCTGGAATCCAAAATAGTATAGCATTCTAAAAAGTAAATACATACATCACTATGGTTTGTTTTTTCATTGTTGAGTCTTTAATTGTGTAGCTCCAACTGACACATCTAAAAAAGTAAAGTAGACCTTTACTTTTAATCTCTGTCTCATTGGTGGCACCACAGTCACTTTAGCTTTGTATGTTCTGTTGACACCTGCAGGAAAATGAATTTCAGCTGAAGGAGGAACACTTCCATGTGCTAAAGGGCAGCAGCCAGATTTCCCAGGTGCATAAGATGGGCATCTACCTGGTGGTCAAACTCAAGGCAGGACTTGTTGTCATGTGGGACCAGAAGACCAGTCTTTTCATTAAACTTGGCCCACAGTTCAAGGTAACAGAGAAAAGTGTATTGACTGAAGCGATCTTTTGCACAGAACATGTTTACTGGTGAGGAGACGTTATGTCTGTTTGACTTTTTGAAAAAAGGTATAGTTTCTTAATGCACAGTAAATGCTGTATCTATCCATCGGTATTTTGCAGATTCTCAAGCAAGTTTCCCAGCTTCTTTCTGTTTGTTTCTGTTATGGATCAATTGCACAACCACTCTCTTAATCCCAGCACGCAAGTGTTTTCAGCAATCACTCATCTTCAACCGCTTATCCAGGATCAGGTCATGGGGGAACAGCTCCACCAGGAGACCCCAGACTTCCCTTTCCCAGGCCACATAAACCACCTCTGACTGGGGGATCCTGAGGCGTTCCCAGGCCAGTGTGGAGATATAATCTCTCTACCTAGTCCTGGGTCTTCCCCGGGGTCTCCTTCCAGATGGACGTGCCTGGAACACCTCCCTAGGGAGGCTCCCAGGAGGCATCCTTCCCAAATGCCCGAACAACCTCAGCTGGCTCCTTTCAACGCAAAGGAGGAGCAGCTCTACTCGGATGACTGAGCTTCTCACCCTATCTCTAGGAGTCATCAGCCACCCTCCTGAGGAAGCCCATTTTGGCCACTTGGACCCGCAATCTAGTTCTTTCGGTCATGACCATAGGTGAGAGTAGGAACGAAGATTGACCAGTAGATCAAGAGCTTCACCTTTTGGCTCAACTCCCATTTCATCACAACAGTACAGTAGAGCGAATGCAACACCGCCCCTGCTGTACCAATGCTTCAGTATGTAGTGGGCACCTTGCATGGAAGCAGCCTCACATCAGGGTGAATGTGAGGCATTGATGTGTAAAGCGCTTTGAGCGTCTGATGCAGATGGAAAAGCGCTATATAAATGCAGTCCATTTACAATAGTAAATGCTTCCTTGCTGCTTCCTACTAGAAATTATAGCTGTTACTGATTTGGTGAATCTGAATGAAAGCTTTGAAATCTGAGTCTTCATGGAGATGACACAGAAAGACCCGGACTCAGATATATTTAACATTTAGCATAAATGAGCCTTAACAGAATTGTTTTTGTCACAATTTTCATGAATGTTATGTACATACAGAATATACAGGACACACAACAGCAAACCACACCCTTACTCTGTGTTACATCTCATCATACTGCCTTAAATTTTGTCACTTGTTTTTTTTTTTCACCCATCATAGGATAAGGTTTGTGGTTTGTGTGGAACCTATGATGGCAACAGTAAGACTGATTTCACCACAAGGTCACAGGAGATTGTCGTGGATACTCTTGACTTTGGTAACAGCTGGAGGATTTCATCCAGCTGCCCCCTTGCTCAGCTGATAGCTGATCCCTGTACCGCCAACCCGTATCGGGCAGCTTGGGCCCAGAAACAGTGCAGCATCATCACCAGCACCACATTCCAACATTGTCATTCACAGGTAACTATGGTGATTGTATGTTCAGCTGGATATGCATAGAACTGTGGTACTGACTAACAGTTATCATTTTGCCGCAGCCATCCCTTAGCTTTACCTAAATTCCTTTTGCATTTTTAATGCTCAATACTACATGTCAGGTCTGGTCTGGGAGCATACTTCCATTGGTGTAGTGGGTTGCTGCATCCCTCACACTACAGAACCAACTTTAGTTGTGAATGACAACCACCAAGGCAGACAACTGGTCTATCCTCACCTCTCAAAAGTAGCCATCTATCTGCTGCAGACAGGTGAAATGTGGGCATGTCCTTGGCCTTATTCAACCGCTTGAGTCCTCAACATTGAGGAACTTGTGTGCTGGATCAAGCACAGAGTAATGCATTACGTGGCCAACACATCAGAGCTGATGTTCCCTCACAAGCATTTACAGAAAAGAATGGATGCATTTGTGGTATTGCAAATGGACTTTTCAGGCAGGTGGAGATGTTGTTCTCCTGGCATTGCAAGTAAGCTTTGCTTCCATGATAGAAAATGTCTTCCCAACAGACTAAGAATAAAGAACTTCTTGTCCCTTTCTGGAAAGGAAAGTCTGAAACTACAGGGGTATTTACAAGGTACATAGCAGGATCCTTCTTAACTGGACTCAGTCCCAGTTATTTTCCACTCAGTGACCAGACCAGCCTGGCCTCATGGCCAAGGAGTACTGATTGAATGCCAGCACAAATATCTGCAGTGCCTCTGTGGCGTAGGAGCTGGTCTACTAAACTGTAGGCTGGGGTTCAGTTTAGGAGAAAAAGATGATTTGTACCACTTTTATTGTGAGAGAATGACAGCAGTTACATTTTTGGCCATGTGGTGCACTTCACTGAGCATAATCCTCCATGCAACCTTGGTGTTGATGATCCCTGCAACTGGTAATGGCCGAGGGGATGGTCATAGATCACCTGGCTGTGATTACAGATGGTTACTTTTGGGAGGTGGGAATGGACTGGTTGCCTGAGTGAGTGATTGCCATCGAGGATCATCCAACATAATTACATAGTGTTGTGCAGTGTGTTGTGTAACACATTGCACCAGCTTATGTTTCCAGACGTAACCAGACATGTCGGACCCAAAGAGCACAGTTGATTGAAATTGTTTGTGTGATTTGGATCTTTGTCCTCTGAACAGTGGATGGTTGTGTGTTTAAGGTTGACCCTGGCCCCTATTTTGACTCGTGTGTGAGAGACTCATGTGCCTGTGACACCGGTGGTGACTGTGAGTGCTTCTGCACTGCTGTGGCCGCCTATGCCAAAGCTTGTAATGACGCCAGAACATGTATTGTATGGAGAACTCCAAAGCTGTGCCGTAAGTTTGGCCACCTGTCTCAAAGATGCCGACTATGACTATCACATAGTAATCAATGGGATATTTGAGGGTTCATTACGATTAGATTTTAAGAGCGTTTTATACTTTTACATTATCTTTACACTTTAGAAACTGAGACATGATGTGTTCTTTGCTATTAGGTTACACTGGTAATATGATTTTGATGTCATATTACTATTTAACATTGTGATGGTTGGCATCACTGCGCTCTTAGTTTTCTCTGAAATGTATGCATCGTGTCACGAGGAACACTGTGAGGATTGTAATAAAAGCTTTCTTCTGTGCCTCATGCAGCTATTTTCTGTGATTACTATAACCGCCCTGATGGCTGTGAATGGCACTACAAGCCTTGTGGTGCTGACTGTATGAAGACGTGTCGGAATCCATCAGGAAACTGTTCCGAACTCATCACAGCCTTGGAAGGTAGACAGAACAAGACTGAATTCTGCACTCTGGGACCAAATGAATACCAGTTACAATTCACTGGCATTATTCACATTAGCAGTGCACTGGTACTAGCCTTTTAAACAGTGGGATTGCAGTTATGCGACATGTGTTTTAATGTTTCAAGACCAAATTAACAGGAACATTTCGAGGCATGTATTTTGACTGACTGAATAATGCAACTCATGTTTTCCTTTTGATACAGCCTCTGGAACAATGTTTGAAAGAGCTTTTGAAATACTCCAGAGCGCTGTGTCAAGTTAACATCATTAATTTGTTGAACGGACAAAAAGCTTTCACATGACCATCCAAACATTGTGTCGGTTATTTAATTCCAGTGCTAGTTTTCCGTTTTGTTGTGTTGTCTATTTCATCGAGATTTCATCGCCTCCACTAACCATCCTGCGGGTGGCAGTATGTCTATGGGATAGTGCATAGGCAGTCGGCACCATCAAAGTTCATAAGCTGCAACTAAGTTTGTCTTTATTTTATGTTCCTTTAATTTGGTGAGATACAATAGCGTGGCGTGAGAGAGCATTTAGTGCTTTTGAACTAATGTCTCCACAAGCTGGATGGGGTGGACTCACTCACTCACGAACAAACAAATAAACAAACAAATGTTTTTCCTGTCCAAACCCCATGCTGTTATCGTAATGTAAGCAATTAATTTTATTTTTTTATTTTTGATTTACTGAAGAGCTTGCACTAAGTGGCACGCGGTGGCATTTTCTTTTTTAAGCCTGCACTCGGCCCGCCCCCAGGTGGGTGGGTCTTGCCCTGCCATGTGGATCAGTGGAGCCATGTGATTGGTTGCAAAGCACGGTGCATTTGACATGGTATGCGGATGATGTGATTGCGTTGTTATACTCGTATTCAAGCGGTATGTGTCATATCAAAACTTTGTGATGAATGTGTTTGTGTCAGTGTGATAAGCAAAGAACAGAACATTTGATGCCACCGAGGTTTGTACCAGACAGATATAAAAACCTTGGTTTAGACTGTATGCAAATGATGACATTTTTGGACATGCACCATGGCTGCACAAGCAGTCAGGTCAAATCCAGTTTGTAACATTAAGTGGTCTGAGGACATTCGGACATGTGTCCTAGAACAGTCCATCCAACACTTTCCAAACCACTTGGTTATGCCTGTCAGTAAGTGCTGTCAAAGCTTGCATTTTACACACTGCTACTATATACTACATTATCTCAGAGGTGCTTCTGAACACTCTGGACCTTGGATCCTGTCTAGTTTTGGACACCCCTACTTCTAATGATTTAGTGCAGACTGCCTTCTCTTGTGCTGCCATATGGCTGCCTTGGCTGTGGATGTAATCTGTGTTGGACTGGTGTCCCATAGGGGGAGTTGTAGAGTCTCATCCACTTTGATCTATGGAATTCAGAGATTAACACCAATGACCCTCAGTGCCTACATGGGAGTTACTGCTTAATGAAGTCTTGCTTTTTCAGCAGTCCAAAATAATGCTGTCTTCAATCCTCACCATGCTTGTAGAACAACTAGGTCTTGATGATGACATTGGACCTCTCAGCCAGTCAGCACTAAGTGCTCAGGTGGCTTGGTAACTGCAAACTCATGGTCTATAAACAGTGGAGTTAGAAAGATGGATGATCAACACTAATGTGTGGCTAGGCTTAAACAGGGGTACATTCAAGAATGCTTCTATTGCTCTGTCACACACTGTGCACAACTCTGACCTGGGACAAACAATGGAGGAACACTAAATTAATCACTGTAATAAAAATAGATAAAAAAAAATACAATAAATTATTTTTAATAAATCGTATGTGTGAAATACAAGTTAATTCAAAATAATTCAGAATGCTAAAAACTGTAATGCTTTCTGTGATGGATGGTAGAAATTGCATGCTATATTTGCTACAATAACATCTTTTAAATTACTGAAATGTGATTTTGTTGTTGAAGGCTGCTATCCAAAATGTCCCCCAACCCAACCCTTCTTCGATGAAGACTCCATGAAGTGTGTTCCATGGCAACAATGTGGTTGCTATGATAGCCAAGGTAACCATTACAGCATTGGACAGAGTACTCCATCAGACAGCTGTTACACCTGGTAAGTCTCACAAAAATTCATCAACGTTAAACTTGTGATCAAGGTATATCTATCTATCGATCACTCGATAAGTACAGTGCATCCAGAAAGTATTCACAGCGCTTCACTTTTTCTACATTTTGTTATGTTACAACCTTATTCCAAAATGGAGTAAATTCATTTTTCCCTCAAAATTTTACTCACAGCACTCCATAATGACGACATGAAAAATATTTTTTCCCAAAATTTATTATAAGTAAAAAACTAAGGAATCACATGTACATAAGTATTCATACCCTTTGCTTAGACGGGCCTCCAGTTCTAAGAAGAGTCCTGGTAAATGCATACTTCTTCCATTTATGGATGATGGAGGCCACTGTGCTCACTGGGACCTCCAAAGTAGCAGAAATCTTTCTGTACCCTTCCCCAGATTTGTGCCTTGAGACGATCCTGTCTTGGAGGTCTACAGACAATTCCTTTGACTTCATGCTTGGTTTGTGCTCTGACTGTCAGCTGTGGGACGTTATGTGTAGACAGGTGTGTGTCTTTCTAAATCATTTCAAATTAACTGAATTTACCCCAGGTGGACTCCAATTAAGCTGTAGAAACATGTCAAGGATGATCAGTGGAAACAGGATGCACCTGAGCTTCAAGCCAAAGGCTGTGAATACTTATATACATATGATTTCTTAGTTTTTTTAATTTATTATAAATTTGCAAATATATAAACTTTTTTCCCATTGCCATTATGGGGTATTGTGTGCAGAATTTTGAGGGGGAAAAATTAATTTCATGTATTTTGTAATAAAGGCTGTAACATAACAAAATGTGGAAAAGGTGAAGCACTGTGAATACTTCCCGGATGCACAGTATCATACATACACACATATACATATATATACACTCAACAAAAATATAAACGCAACACTTTTGGTTTTGCTCCCATTTTGTATGAGATGAACTCAAAGATCTAAAACTTTTTCCACATACACAATATCACCATTTCCCTCAAATATTGTTCACAAACCAGTCTAAATCTGTGATAGTGAGCACTTCTCCTTTGCTGAGATAATCCATCCCACCTCACAGGTGTGCCATACCAAGATGCTGATTAGACACCATGATTAGTGCACAGGTGTTCCTTCGACTATCCAGAATAAAAGGCCACTCTGAAAGGTGCAGTTTTGTTTTATTGGGGGGGATACCAGTCAGTATCTCAGGTGACCACCATTTGCCTCATGCAGTGCAACACATCTCCTTCGCATAGAGTGGATCAGGTAGTCAAGTGTGGCCTGTGGAATGTTGGTCCACTCCTCTTCAATGGCTGTGCGAAGTTGCTGGATATTGGCAGGAACTGGTACACGCTGTCGTATACGCCGGTCCAGAGCATCCCAAACATGCTCAATGGGTGACATGTCCGGTGAGTATGCTGGCCATGCAAGAACTGGGACATTTTCAGCTTCCAAGAATTGTGTACAGATTCTTGCAACATGGGGCCGTGCATTATCCTGCTGCAACATGAGGTGATGTTCTTGGATGTATGGCACAACAATGGGCCTCAGGATCTCGTCACGGTATCTCCGTGCATTCAAAATGCCATCAATAAAATGCACCTGTGTTCTTCGTCCATAACAGACGCCTGCCCATACCATAACCCCACCGCCACCATGGGCCACTCGATCCACAACATTGACATCAGAAAACCGCTCACCCACACAACGCCACACACCCTGTCTGCCATCTGCCCTGAACAGTGTGAACCGGGATTCATCCGTGAAGAGAACACCTCTCCAACGTGCCAAACGTCAGCGAATGTGAGCATTTGCCCACTCAAGTCGGTTACGACGACGAACTGGAGTCAGGTCGAGACCCCGATGAGGACGACGAGCATGCAGATGAGCTTCCCTGAGACGGTTTCTGACAGTTTGTGCAGAAATTCTTTGGTTATGCAAACCGATTGTTTCAGCAGCTGTCCGAGTGGCTGGTCTCAGACGATCTTGGAGGTGAACATGCTGGATGTGGAGGTCCTGGGCTGGTGTGGTTACACGTGGTCTGCGGTTGTGAGGCTGGTTGGATGTACTGCCAAATTCTCTAAAACGCCTTTGGAGACGGCTTATGGTAGAGAAATGAACATTCAATACACGAGCAACAGCTCTGGTTGACATTCCTGCTGTCAGCATGCCAATTGCACGCTCCCTCAAATCTTGCGACATCTGTGGCATTGTGCTGTGTGATAAAACTGCACCTTTCAGAGTGGCCTTTTATTGTGGGCAGTCTAAGGCACACCTGTGCACTAATCATGGTGTCTAATCAGCATCTTGGTATGGCACACCTGTGAGGTGGGATGGATTATCTCAGCAAAGGAGAAGTGCTCACTATCACAGATTTAGACTGGTTTGTGAACAATATTTGAGGGAAATGGTGATATTGTGTATGTGGAAAAAGTTTTAGATCTTTGAGTTAATCTCATACAAAATGGGAGCAAAACCAAAAGTGTTGCGTTTATATTTTTGTTGAGTGTATATATACATACATATATATATATATATATATATATATATATATATATATATATATATATATATATATATATATATATAGATAGATAGATAGATAGATAGATAGATAGATAGATAGATAGATAGATAGATAGATAGATAGATAGATAGATGTGTGTGTGTGTGTGTGTGTGTGTAAAGAGAGAGAGAGCATTGAGGAAAATGAAAAATTTAAGAAAAAAGGTCAAATGAAAGTATAATTCTGGATTGTCTTGTATTATTTCACGGATTTATTAATTTATGTTTTTTTTGTTTTTTTTTTGGAGGGTGGTGCTTTCTGAAAGAATTAACCACATGCTGAAAAACTTTATTTTCATATTTGATGATAAATTTGTGCAAGTACTGACAATCCTGTCACCATATATGAAAAAAAAAATCATTGTCCTGGACAGTGCCTAGATGCCATCAACCATCAACATGTCTATTAGACCCCATTCCTACCAGGCTGCTCAAGGAAGCCCTACCATTAATTAATGCTTCGATCTTAAATATGATCAATCTATCTTTATTAGTTGGCTATGTACCACAGGCTTTTAAGGTGGCAGTAATTAAACCATTACTTAAAAAGCCATCACTTGACCCAGCTATCTTAGCTAATTATAGGCCAATCTCCAACCTTCCTTTTCTCTCAAAAATTCTTGAAAGGGTAGTTGTAAAACAGCTAACTGATCATCTGCAGAGGAATGGTCTATTTGAAGAGTTTCAGTCAGGTTTTAGAATTCATCATAGTACAGAAACAGCATTAGTGAAGGTTACAAATGATCTTCTTATGGCCTCAGACAGTGGACTCATCTCTGTGCTTGTTCTGTTAGACCTCAGTGCTGCTTTTGATACTGTTGACCATAAAATTTTATTACAGAGATTAGAGCATGCCATAGGTATTAAAGGCACTGCGCTGCGGTGGTTTGAATCATATTTATCTAATAGATTACAATTTGTTCATGTAAATGGGGAATCTTCTTCACAGACTAAGGTTAATTATGGAGTTCCACAAGGTTCTGTGCTAGGAACAATTTTATTCACTTTATACATGCTTCCCTTAGGCAGTATTATTAGACGGCATTGCTTAAATTTTCATTGTTACGCAGATGATACCCAGCTTTATCTATCCATGAAGCCAGAGGACACACACCAATTAGCTAAACTGCAGGATTGTCTTACAGACATAAAGACATGGATGACCTCTAATTTCCTGCTTTTAAACTCAGATAAAACTGAAGTTATTGTACTTGGCCCCACAAATCTTAGAAACATGGTGTCTAACCAGATCCTTACTCTGAATGGCATTACCCTGACCTCTAGTAATACTGTGAGAAATCTTGGAGTCATTTTTGATCAGGATATGTCATTCAATGCGCATATTAAACAAATATGTAGGACTGCTTTTTTGCATTTACGCAATATCTCTAAAATTAGAAAGGTCTTGTCTCAGAGTGATGCTAAAAAACTAATTTATGCATTTATTTCCTCTAGGCTGGACTATTGTAATTCATTATTATTAGGTTGTCCTAAAGCCTTCAGTTAATTCAAAATGCTGCAGCTAGAGTACTAACGGGGACTAGAAGGAGAGAGCATATCTCACCCATATTGGCCTCTCTTCATTGGCTTCCTGTTAATTCTAGAATAGAATTTAAAATTCTTCTTCTTACTTATAAGGTTTTGAATAATCAGGTCCCATCTTATCTTAGGGACCTCATAGTACCATATCACCCCAATAAAGCGCTTCGCTCTCAGACTGCAGGCTTACTTGTAGTTCCTAGGGTCTGTAAGAGTAGAATGGGAGGCAGAGCCTTCAGCTTTCAGGCTCTTCTCCTGTGGAACCAGCTCCCAATTCAGATTAGGGAGACAGACACCCTCTCTACTTTTAAGATTAGGCTTAAAACTTTCCTTTTTGCTAAAGCTTATAGTTAGGGCTGGATCAGGTGACCCTGAACCATCCCTTAGTTATGCTGCTATAGACTTAGACTGCTGGGGGGTTCCCATGATGTCATTTTGACCGTTGGGGTTTTTACGTAATTATTGTATGGCCTTGCCTTACAATATAAAGCGCCTTGGGGCAACTGTTTGTTGTGATTTGGCGCTATATAAATAAAATTGATTGATTGATTGATTGATATTAATGCTTTACAAATGTATCAATATATATTTTCAATATATATTTATTAATCAATTATGGATATTTAAAATTGAGTAAGACACTAAACAATACTTTGAAAACATTTTCTCTCCTTCAAAGCGCCTGCACCGTGTTTGGCATAAACTGCGTCTACAATGTCAGTGGTAAGTACATGTGTTAACTGGCATTTTTTTTTTGTCAGTGTTGTACCTGCAACGTTACAAATTTTCATTCATGTGTGATTTTATTGACAAACACCCTTAATAATCTCTTAATGTGCAGCATGTACATGCCTGGTTAATGGGGAAACCTACAACTATGGGGAAATCATCTACAGTACTACAGATGGACTGGGACTCTGCATCACAGCTGAATGTGGGGCTGATAATAAGATCATCAGGAATACTTTACCATGCCCACTCACAACACATGGGCCAACAATGACAACATTCATATTCACCACACCTGGAATACACACAACAGGTAAGAATATCAAACTTTCCTTAAGTAATCATTGTGCATGCTAAAAAAAAGCCTGGATCCTTTCCAGTCAAATTAATATTGATCAAGTCTTTGAACCAGTTCAAGGAACAACAACAAAATCCAGAAACAGTTGACTAGAAATGCAAATGAAATCACAAAATTATTTTTTTTAATGCTGTGGAGCAGAAAGGTTTATTTGAAATAATGACATCATTAATAATGTTTTGTTGTTGTTTTAGTTCTTCTTTTAATACAAATTTAAATATTTTATGCTTCCAATAGCTTGGTGCTGAGTTCATTTCTTGTCTTTCCTTTCAATGTCTTGCACATCTTTGAATGGTAGAGAGAAATTTACTAGTAGCTGGCAATTTATGTAAAATTTGATGGAGGTAAATACTGTGCTATGTACTTTAAAATTCTTTGTGTGATGGACAGGCCAATAGGTAAAGCGAAATAATGTTGCAGATAGTTAGCGTGTTCCATTTAGGCTAAACAATGTACTCAGCATAACCCAGCTTGTTAGCTATAGTATTAGTGTAAGTCACACTGTGATGGACTGAGGAAACATACAAGTAATGGAAAGGAAATTTAGATATCTGTTTTTACCCTGTACCAATCCTTTTCTTATTGGTTAAATGTGTTCCTTGTCAGTTGATGCCAGCTAATGTCCAGTGAGTCAGTCAGAAAGTTTTGTGCATTCTCAAAATGTTGAGCGGACATCAGATGGAGAACTTCCCGTAGTTGCACGATTATTTACTGTTTTGTCCAGTAGACGTTAGTTTTATGAGTGTGTTATCTGTTTGTCTTGGTAGTTGTCCAGTCATTCCATCAGAGCTCCAAATCCATTGGAGGCCAAAGGATTAGGTGATTTTTGGCACTGGACAAATTATTTCAATCCGTTACTAATCAGTTTACTCAGTCCCTCCCAGTGTGACTACACCTTAACATGTAGCCTGTACCAATAGACATTATTTGTTCTTTTTTTTTAATCATCTGAAAAAAAAAAACATATATAAATACCTGTGGGGATAATATGGAGCATGTGATCTGGGCTCTGTCTTAGGTCCGGTGGACGCTGTCCAGTGTCGCTGGCCGAACGGTCCCCTGTAAAAATTGGTCATCCTCCCCGCCTTCACTGAGTGTGCATGCGTCATTTCTGACCGATCAGAAGGTGACAGCAGCGCGTTTGAGTCTGATGTGCTGCTGCACATACGTCATTTTGGAGCGTCAGTAGTGATTCCGCCTATTATCACCTCGTTTCGACTTAAAACTGACTTTACAATGATTTAAGAGCTTTACTTTGTCATCTGATGGTTAATAATCTCATTATTGAGATAGATGATGACTGGAGTGCAGTTTTAAGCAGAAACTCTCCAAAATGATGCATGCGCAGTGAAGGCAGGGCGGACCAATTTTTAGACGAGACCGTTCGGTCGGCTACCATCATGGTATAGAAAGAGCTGAGCTGGAAAATGAGGTCCTGAATTTACCAGTCGATTTATGTGCCTTTCCCCTCCAAAGGTCATGAGCTTTATGTCGTGAGTGACCAAAAGAACAAGACTCCCAATACAAACCATGGGAATGAATTTGTTGGGTATCTTGACTTACACTCAGGGACAGTGGTGGACACACAGTTCCGCTAATCCACTAACTGCTAATTATGGAAGCTAATGTTTTCATTATCGGATTAGCTTTTCAGATAACTTTGAAAACAATATTGGACCAATTATCTTCCAACAAATTTTGGTGTGATAATTTTTAGATTGCTAATATATATTTGAAGGTGAAGTGAATAAAGCATTAACAGTTAAAAACCTTTAAGTCTGATATCAAAGATTTTAGTGCTTACCTGTTAAATGTTTTGTAGCAGAAAAACAGCTCTATCCTTTGCAGTCAGAAAAGAGCTGGTCACAAGATAATTGCTCTTGACACCATACTGACTCACTGGCAATATCACCCAAGTCATCCAGAGGCATACAGTTTTAACTTATGGTTCAAATCTTAACCAAACTAATATCGGACATGTTATTTAAATTAATGTCACTTCTGAAGTTTTATAAAGTGAAACTATCAGCTATACATTTTAGTTTTAAAGTACTGCACTAATTGTGAAGATTATAGTGTGGACATGCTGTGTCCAGGTGCATTATGGGTAATCTCAGTACAGTCACGACAGGAGAAATGCATTTGAGATGCTCTGATGAGGCTCCACACAGACAAGAGCATTAAACCCTTTGTATATTGTGCCTAAAACGCTTGTGAGAATATATTCTCTGGGTTTATAGACATTGTTATCGTGTTTGTTTTAAATGTCTGAAGAAGCTCAGGTTGCTTCTCCATTATTTTCCTGTTTTCTCTACAGTTTCTACTGCCATCTACTGGCCAGTAGTGTTCATGGCAGTATTCGACTTAAGTATAAAGATATCCCATAATCTATTGCGCGCCTGAGAGTTGTTGCAGCCTCTTACTGCAGCTAAAGAAATAAAAATGTACATTTGGTTGTATAATGTTCATTTACAATTGTCGTCATGGATTCTGTTGTTTAAACCCCAGAACTCTGGCACAAAAAAAAAAAAAAAACTGGTATGCAAAGGATTATGGGTAAGGTCTGAGCATCTGGGCGCCAATAGATGGCAGTGTTCTATGCATTTTGACCCCGGTTATATCAGATGGTTGTCAAATCACAACTTGACTTTTGGCTTTTGCAAATGGATTTTTTTTTTTTTGTTACATATGAATAAAATTGCAGATTTTACAAAAGCACATTTAAATAACAACACACACATCACATCACATTAACATGTTGGTTTTTACATAGAATGAATGAGTCAACCAATCAATCAATCAATCAATCAACTTTTTTCTTGTATAGCGCCAAATCACAACAAACAGTTGCCCCAAGGCGCTCCACATTGCAAGGCAAGGCCATACAATAATTATGAAACACAGTCTACGTCTAAAGCAACATAACCAAGGGATGGTCCAGGGTCACCCGATCCAGCCCTAACTATAAGCCTTAGCGAAAAGGAAAGTTTTAAGCCTAATCTTAAAAGTAGAGAGGGTATCTGTCTCCCTGATCTGAATTGGGAGCTGGTTCCACAGGAGAGGAGCCTGAAAGCTGAAGGCTCTGCCTCCCATTCTACTCTTACAAACCCTAGGAACTACAAGTAAGCCCGCAGTCTGAGAGCGAAGCGCTCTAATGGGGTAATATGGTACTACGAGGTCCCTAAGATAAGATGGGACCTGATTATTCAAAACCTTATAAGTAAGAAGAAGAATTTTAAATTCTATTCTAGCATTAACAGGAAGCCAATGAAGGGAGGCCAACACGGGTGAGATATGCTCTCTCCTGCTAGTCCCCGTCAGTACTCTAGCTGCAGCATTCTGAACCAACTGAAGGCTTTTTATCAGTGTTAGTGGAGGCTTATTTACCCATAATCCCTTTGGCATCTGTCTGTTTTTTTTGTTTTTTTACAAAACTTCAGAATTAGTGCATTATTTAAAATTAAAAGATATGTGTTATATTTTAACTTTGTATAAATGACAGAATTGATTTAATTTAATTTAAGTTAATTAGCTTATAATGCGCCAAATCACAGCAAAAGCCGTCTCAAGGCACCTTACATAAAACAAGTCAACATAAAATTGAATAAATAATTAAAAATGAATAAAAAATAAATAAAAGAATAAAACAAATAAAAATAAAAACTATCTATAAGAAAGAGAATAAAAATAGGTTTTGAGTCTTGACTTAAAAATGTCCACAGACTCAGACTGCCTCACGGTCGCAGGAAGACTGTTCCACAGGGTGGGTGCACAATATGAAAAGGCTCTTTGACCTGCTGACTTCTTCTTCACCCTGGGAACACAGAGAAGTCCCGCAATTGACATTAATGGAGTTATTCTATCCGGAATAATTTGATTTTAATTCAAAACCATAAGTCAAAACTGCTTTATTTTCACAGACCTCTGCCTTACGGCAGCACTGCTATAATCTGTTAAGGAATAATGGCTTGTTTTTTTTTGTGTGTGTAGAGTTGAGCTTAGCTCCTCTCAACTGATTCACTGTTGCAGAATATATAGTAAACAGGAGGTTCCAGCAGTGGGCAGGGTGCACACAGACAGAAGTGCTGACTCATTTTTTGATGATGCTACCAGAAGTGATCGTGGTGTTAAAACTTAAAGTCAGTTTGTTAGTAGTTTACTGAAAGTTATCGGTTAGCTGTAGCTTCCGATAAATTTTTAGGTGGTTTATTGGTTTAGCTTTATAAAAGATAACTTTTCAGTTAGCTGATTAGCTGTTATTGAAGCTAACGTTTTAGTTAGCTGTGCCCACCACTGCTCAGGGACAGGGTGAGATGTCTGAATATCAAGGAGGAACTGGGAGTATAGCTGCTGCTCCTTCACATCAAAATGAGTCAGCTGACTTGGCTCCAGATGTGATGAGGATGTCATATGGGATTACTTTTCCAAGCTGGCATGAGAATGTATACAAATTCCCCAGGAGGAGTTAGAGGGCCTGTCCAAGGATAGGGAAGTGTGGGATGAGCTCCTTAGTTTGGTCCCACCACATTCCAGACCCGGATCAGCACCAGAAAATGAATGAACGGACATACGTATCGTTATGTCACACAGTGTTACGTGGAATGTTTTTCATCGGTATTTCAATTATAATTTTAAGATCAAACCAAAATGTGGAAATATTAAAGTATAGATTATCCTTGGAATGATCCAATTGAAACATTTTTTTAATTTGAAGCCCTAATATTGGTTAACAAAATATGAATACAGTAGCAGGAAGGAAAATCATGCAGTGGGACAGACAGCAAAGTTCAGATATTTGCACTGTGAACAGATAGTATCTACACTACATTTTAACATCAGGAAATTAAAATTAAAGAGGTGAAAATGGTTTGGCAAAGATTAATAAAGCATGTTAAATGATTTTTTTAACAACTGTCATAACATCTGCTCTGACATCATTTACAGTACCCGTAGTGAAATCTACCACCGCTCTGATGGCAACTCCAGCGACAACAGAACAAGTTACTACTGGCTCAGGAGCAGCATCGACAACAGCAACCTCAGCGCCACCTGTGGTTACAGCAAGCCCCCAAACAACAAAAATCACATCCAAACCCTCTATTCTTAAAACTACCCCCACAAAAGCAACACCTGCAGTGTCTGTCACCACAAAACCACTGGAAGAAGTTACCACTGCCCCACCAGCAACTTCTGCCAAACCTGGTGTTGGAACTACACCCTTAATACCACAAAAAACCACAACAGGCAAACCACCAGGATTAACTACTGCACAGTATAGTACAACAAAACCACTGGAAGAAGTTACCACTGCCCCATCAGCAACTTCTACCAAACCTGGTGTTGGAACTACACCAGGAACAACGTCTATTGGCCCAATCACTCAGACACTGCCAGGTAGCACGGCCATTTTTATACCTGCTACAGCCCCTGTCATGGGAACCACGCTTACTCCCACGCCCACCGTATGTTTCTGTGTTGTCAACGGAGTGTCACATCGTCCTGGTAGGTTTTTGCTTATATCTTTGGTAACATTTCTTTAATTCAGCTTTTATTTCAAGAGTTACCCCATGCTGTGTTAAAAAGCCTCATTTCATTTCATTAAAGCATCAGAAATTGTTTCAAAATTGTATAACATTGATTCTTAATAATAACAATGCAATGTGTGTCCCTGCAGGATTGTTTTCCCCATACCGCTATTCGAGATGATGCATTGTTATAACAATGTATGTTATATGTCTCCTTGTCTCCTAACAATGTATATATGTCTTCTTGTCTCCTAACAATGTATATATATGTCTTATTATACTTTATAACTTGTTTTAATACAATTTTAAATGTTTAATTAGCACAGATGAAAATGAAAGTGAACAATCAGTTTTGAGTACAAGAATACTTTATTGCATACAATTGCATGCTACACAAACTCTATTACAGACTACTTATTTTAATATAATTTTAAAAAGCAGTAGAAACAAAATATTGAATTTGTGGTCAGGTGCTAAAATTGCCACCTTTACTACATTTATCAGAAATATAGAACATTGGCATAGTGAAAGAATTTTTAAATGCAACAGTCCTGTAGGTCTACCTTACTTTAAATGGACAACCATTTGTAAGACTCTGACTTCAGTTCTTTGTTTAGACATTTATTACTTCAGTGTGTTTTGAGGCATAGCAATATACTGGTTTTAGGTCAGTTCATTGGTAAATTATGGCCGGACTTCCTCCCAGAACAAAGTGACACACAGCCCAGCACAATATCATTCCCACTTTCCACCCAGTACGGTTGTCCTTTTAACACCAAGTACCAATGTCCTCTTGCACTCATGTTGATCTACAACTGAGGTGTGGTCAAGCCAAGTCGCTTCATATCACATGACACAAGAAAGTGTTTTGCACCACACACCACCAAATACTAGGTCTAGAGTCCAGTACAGTGTTTTTAAAGAAGCACAATATTCAGAAAACCTCACATGGTGGGTCCACAGAATCTACATTCAGCACAACACACCCATGAACAATATGCTGAAGGAATCCAGCCTCTCAGTGACGTCCTCTTCCTAGCTGTCAGAACTATGTTCTGTATGTTGTGAAAGTGTCAAACTTGTAGAGAGACTCATTTATGTCAGCAACAGCATTCGTGTCTCTGGGTCCTTTATTTGAAATATCAGGGAAGATTTTATGGCGTTAAGAGATTATGTGACAGACGCATTTGGCAGGAGAATCTGAGTTTTTTGGGGACCTGGTGTTATGATTTAAGCAAAGTCCAAAAATAAACCCAATATGCAGGCAGCAACTACAAAAAAGATAGTTTGCAAAAACAAGAGGTTTTAATGATTCAGTAGTGATAATCAGTCCAAACAGGAAAAACAGCTCTAAGCAAAACATAACACGATGTTTCAAATAAGGAGTCACCATAAAATCAGACACAACAAGGGTCAAAGTATTTACACCAACCAGGGCAAGAGTGAACAATGTGGGCAGAGAGTCAAACGCAAAGGAACCAGCAAATGAACAGAGAACCAACGCAAACTAATGAACAAAATGAAGGACAGGTGTGGCAGGGTCAAAGGTCAGGTGACAACTCCCAACAAAAGGACACATCTAAAGTGGAGCAGAAATAAAACATGACCATAACCAAGCTAAAGACAGATCCAAAACCACATAAATACAAAAAATAACATAGATTCAAAGAGAACAAGATACAACAGCGGAAAAACTGACAAACAGACAGAGCATAAATAAAAAGGCAAGAATATTTGACTAACACAAAAACTAAACCACACTTAAAGCCGAATCAAGAAATAAAATCAGAAAACCAACATGCCACTACAAAGAGAACGCAGTGTAGAAAACCCACAGAACAAATCCTAAGAGAAACAGCAGAAAACAAAGGGGAAGACTAAGAGAGCAAGCAGTACACAAAATACAAGAACTAAACCACGACTAAAACTAACCATCAATAAAAAGCAGAAAACTAATGTGGAACTCAAAAATGGATAAAGTGTGAATGGGGGAAAAGCCACATGAGAAACCAAGAAGACAAATGACAAAACACAGAGACATGGACAGAGGAGACAGGACACAGACAGAGGACAAACCACAAGTACAACTGACACCAACCAGGATCAGAACCCAGAGACAACCCATAGAAGGAACAAGGACAGGACACAATGACATTTAACAACGGGGTACAGACAGGGGGCAGATCACACAGACAAATTAGAGGACAGACCATAAGAGAAAAGACAGAGGACAGAATAAAATCATGAACCAAGGGCACAAACAAGCAGTCAAATGCAGACGAAACACCTGGTGTTTCCAGTCTTACTCTGTGGTTGTTAGACCTGGACACTATCCAGTGAGTGAAGGTAATGACTTGTTGTCTTTGGTACTAGGTCTAGCTACTTTGGGTACTGCTGGAATTACTTTTTTAGAATTACTTTGATGAAGTGTGCCAATTACATTTGTGGGAATCAGCTATGACATTATGGCCACGTGGAACCACTCATGAAACATAAATTAAATGTTTGAAATAGGAGATTGTTTTTTATGTTTGTTTGTTGTCATAACCAGCCAATGAGCATGTCCTTGCACTTTGCATCCTGTGTGCACACAGACATGTAGGTCTGTGTGTCGATCACCTGTTACACATAGACATTTATTCTTAAAGAAACAAGTACAAAGGAAAGTTAAACACGCCTAACCTTTACAGTGATTTTTTTGGTTTCTGGAACAGTGTTCTGTCAAGTGCAATACATTTACATCAAGGTTCCAAATGTGCAAAATACAGACATCTCCAGCACTTGTTAACTTTCTTTTTGATGTTGATAAAATTATAATGTATGTGCAAACATCACCTACTTGCATGTTCCCTCCAAGAATTTTGCTCTCTCAGGCGGACAAACACCAAATTGCTGAGTCATACTGACACTATCCTCGTTGCGCAATATTAGATTTGCAATATTGTATTTGCGATGTCAGTGGTGTTTGCGCGTTTTTCATGCAAGCTAACCTTTCATAAGTCAGGCTCTGTATAGTATCAATAATATTAAAAGCATTCATATCATAGTGATCATCTTTAGTAATGGAGTGTTGTATTGTATTTTCTAACATTGTCCACAGTAAATTTTGCAGAGTGAACTGGACTCTGGTGTGTGCATTTAGCCTGAAAACTGTTCAATCAATTTCTTCACATATGTATCCATCGCAGATGTTGTCAAAGTGTAGTGACACGGACCCACAACAGGGGGCGCAAATGAACGGTCAATAGATGAGCCAAAAAGTAACAATTTAATGTTGTGAAATGTGCACAACGAAATACAGACAATCTCAGAATATAATTACAGTCAAATTACAAAGGTGACGTGTGGGCAGGCTCGAGGATAGAAGACGTCTGTCCTGAGAAGAGCCGGAACCACACGATTTCCGCCGCCACTGAACCTGGTGAATACTGGAGCCGCCAAGTCCCGAACTCCCAGGTGATCACCGTCCCCGACTGTCGGATCTGGTACTGCTGGCGAGAACAAAGACAGTCAAGTGTATGTGTGTGCACACCCTGTAACAACAACGGTGGGAATGCCACCTCCACCTCTCACTCAGAATGCTGATGTATTTACAGTGATCCCTCAGAGGAAAAGAGTGCCGTCCTGCACTCACTCAGCCTCCACAGGAAGAGGGACCGGTACTCCTGCAAACACTCACAATATACAGCTTATAAGGAAACACAAATGGCTGAGGATATTACCTCCAAAGAAGTACGATATCTCTGCGATGAGGTGGAGATGACGTCTGGGTTTTATGGAGTGAGATGATGAAGAATGAGTGACAGCTGTCAGGAAATAATGAGTAACAGCTGTCACTCCCGGCTTGTCCGTGGCGGCAGCGCCCTCTCGTGCCTGAAGCCCGCACTTCAGGCAGGGCGCCCTCTGGGGGTGGCCCAGCAGTACCTCCTCTTCTGGCGGCCCACACAACAGGACCCCCCCCTCAACGGGCGCCTCCTTACCCGACCAGGTTTATCGGGGTGTCGGCGGTAGAAATCGGCCAGGAGGGCCGGATCCAGGATGAAGCTCCTCTTCACCCAGGAGCGTTCTTCGGGTCCATACCCCTCCCAGTCCACCAGATATTGGAACCCCCGGCCCATTCGACGGACGTCCAGGAGCCGGCGCACTGTCCAAGCCGGCTCCCCGTCAATGATCCGGGCAGGAGGCGGCGCCGGACCGGGAGCACAGAGGGGTGAGGTGTCGTATGGTTTGAGTTTGGAGACGTGGAACACCGGGTGGATCCGCAGTGAAGCTGGGAGCTGGAGCTTCACTGCGGCAGGGCTGAGGACCTTGAGGATACGAAATGGGCCGATGAACCTGTCCATCAGTTTAGGTGACTGTACTTGTAGGGGGATGTCCTTCGTCGACAACCACACCTCCTGCCCGAGCTGGTATGCAGGGGCCGGGGACCGCCGGCGGTCTGCATGGGTCTTGGCCCTCGTCCGGGCTTTCAACAAGGCAGAACGGGCGGTGCTCCACACCCGACGGCACCTCCGAAGATGGGCCCGGACCGAGGGCACACCGACCTCTCCCTCCACCACGGGAAATAATGGGGGCTGGTACCCCAAACACACCTCAAATGGGGAGAGGCCGGTGGCAGAAGACACCTACCTGGCTGTTATGCGCATACTCGATCCAGGCCAGATGGTTACTCCAGGCCATCGGGTGCGCGGATGTTACACAGCGGAGGGTCTGTTCCAGTTCCTGGTTGGCCCGCTCTGCCTGTCCGTTCGTCTGTGGATGATACCCGGACGAGAGGCTCACGGTGGCCACCAGTTCCCTGCAGAAGCTCCTCCAGACGTGTGAGAAGAACTGGGGACCACGATCAGAGACGATGTCGGTGGGTATCCCATGCAGACGGACGACGTGGTGGACCAGGAGGTCTGCTGTCTCCTGGGCTGTTGGGAGTTTCGGGAGGGCCACGAAGTGGGCTGCCTTGGAGAATCGGTCCACTATTGTGAAGATGGTGGTGTTGCCCTGGGACGGCGGGAGGCCCGTGACGAAATCCAGGCCGATGTGGGACCAGGGGCGATGAGGCACAGGTAACGGCTGTAGAAGTCCTTGGGACCTTTTATGGTCTGCCTTGCCCCTGGCACAGGTGGTGCAGGCCTGGATGTACTCCCGGACGTCGGCCTCCATAGACGCCCACCAGAAGCGCTGCCGGACAACTGCCACGGTCCTTCGCACCCCTGGATGACAGGAGAGCTTGGAACCATAACAGAAGTCCAAGACTGCAGCTCTGGCCTCTGGTGGGACGTACAAACGGTTCTTCGGACCTGTTCCTGGGTCTGGGCTCCGTGCCAGGGCCTCCCGGACGATCTTCTCCACGTCCCAGGTGAGGGTGGCCACGATAGTGGACTCCGGCAGGATGGGCTCCGGTGGATCCGACAGTGCAGTTTTGACCTCCTCTTCGTGTACCCGGGACAAGGCATCCGACCTCTGGTTCTTGGTCCCGGGGCGATAGGTGATCCGGAAGTCAAAACGCCCGAAGAACAGTGACCAGCGGGCTTGCCTGGGGTTCAGCCGCTTGGCGGTCCTGATATACTCCAGGTTCCGATGGTCAGTGAAAACCGTGAACGGCACAGACGCTCCCTCCAACAGGTGTCTCCACTCCTCAAGAGCCTCTTTCACCGCAAGGAGTTCTCGATTGCCGACGTCATAGTTCCGTTCAGCCGGGGTCAACCTGCGTGAAAAGTAGGCACACGGGTGAAGAACCTTATCGGTCTCTCCGCTCTGGGGCAGCACGGCTCCTATCCCTGAGTCAGAGGCGTCCACTTCAACCACGAACTGGCGGCTAGGGTCGGGCTGCACCAAAACTGGCGCAGTAGAGAACCGTCGTTTCAACTCCTTGAACGCGGCTTCGCACCGATCCGACCAGGTGAAGGGGACTTTTGGAGAGGTCAGGGCTGTCAGGGGGCTAACTACCTGACTGTAGCCCTTAATGAACCTCCTATAGAAATTAGCGAAGCCGAGGAACTGTTGCAGCTTCCTACGGCTTGTTGGTTGGGGCCAATCTCTCACCGCCGCAACCTTGGCCGGATCAGGGGCGACGGAGTTAGAGGAGATGATAAACCCCAGGAAGGACAAAGACGTGCGGTGAAACTCGCACTTCTCGCCCTTCACAAACAGTCGGTTCTCTAACAACCGCTGCAGGACCTGACGTACATGCTGGACATGGGTCTCAGGATCCGGAGAAAAGATGAGAATATCATCCAGATATACAAAGACGAATCGGTGCAGGAAGTCCCGCAAGACGTCGTTAACCAAGGCTCGGAACGTCGCGGGGGCGTTGGTGAGGCCGAACGGCATGACCAGGTACTCAAAGTGACCTAACGGGGTGTTAAATGCCGTCTTCCATTCGTCTCCCTTCCAGATCCGAACCAGGTGATACGCATTTCTAAGATCCAGCTTAGTAAAGATTTTGGCTCCATGCAGGGGGGTGAACATGGAATCCAACAATGGCAACGGGTATCGGTTGCGAACCGTAATCTCATTCAGCCCCCTGTAATCAATGCATGGACGGAGTCCGCCATCTTTCTTGCCCACAAAAAAGAAACCTGCCCCCATCAGGGAGGTGGAGTTCCGGATCAGCCCGGCAGCTAATGAGTCCCAGATGTAGGTCTCCATTGATTCGCGCTCAGGTCGTGAGAGGTTGTACAGCCTGCTGGACGGGAACTCAGCGCCTGGAACCAAATCAATGAAAATCGTACGGACGGTGCGGGGGAAGGGTGAGTGCCAGATCCTTGCTGAAGACGTCAGCAAGATCGTGGTACTCAACCGGCACTGCCGTCAGATTGGGAAGGACTTTGACCTCCTCCTTAGCCTGTAAACCGGGAGGAACCGAGGATCCTAAACACACCCGATGGCAGGTTTCGCTCCACTGAACCACCACCCCAGACGGCCAATCAATCCGGGGATTGTGCTTCAACATCCATGGGAAGCCCAAAATCACGTGGGAGGTAGAAGGAGTTACAAAAAACTCAATCTCCTCCCGATGGTTTCCAGACACCACCAGAGTTACTGGTTGTGTCTTGTGTGTGATTAAAGGGAGGAGGGTGCCATCTAGTGCCCGCACCTGCAATGGCGAAGGAAGCGCCACCAGAGGGAGCCCTACCTCCCTTGCCCATCTGCTGTCTAGCAAATTCCCTTCTGACCCCGTGTCCACCATTGCTGGGGCTTGAAGGGTTAAATCCCCGCTCAGGATTGTAACTGGGAGTCGTGTGGCAATCTGTGTGTGTCTCACGTGAATGTTTTGACCCCCCCCTTAGCCCAGTCTCTGAGGGCGGTTGTTGTTGTGGCCATTTGGGGCAGTTTTTCTGTGTGTTGTCTTTTGAGTTGCAGAGAAAACACTCCCCGCGGATCAGCCTCCTCATTTTGGCCCTGTGCGTTTCCCTAACAACGTCAGCAGGGGGAGCTGTTGCCCCACAGAGCGCTGCGGCTGTGGAGCGTGGGGAGGGCGGCCCCTTTTCGAAACCGGAAGGGAGAGGGGCGGCGCGTATCTGGCCACGTCCTTCGCCTCGCTCCCGACGGCGTTCCTCCAACCGATTGTCTAACCGTATAACGAGATCGATAAGCCCATCTAAATCCCGCGGTTCCTCCTTAGCTACCAGATGCTCCTTCAGGACTAACGACAGTCCGTTTATGAAGGCGGCGGGGAGCGCAACGTCATTCCAGCCGGACCTCGCAGCTGCGATGCGGAAGTCGACTGCATATTCGGCTGCACACCGGCGCCCCTGTTGCATTGACAGCAGCATTGTTGAAGCGGTCGCTCCTCTGTTAGGGTGATCAAACACTGTTCTGAACTCCCCCACAAACCCAGTGTATGCTGATAACAACCGTGAGTTCTGTTCCCAGAGCGCCGTAGCCCAGGCGCGTGCCTTACCCCGAAGCAGAGCAATCACATAAGCTATTTTACTAGCATCTGACGCGTACATGACGGGACGCTGTGCGAAGACGAGCGAACACTGCATGAGAAAGTCCGCGCACGTCTCCACACAACCTCCGTACGGCTCAGGAGGGCTTATGTATGCTTCAGGGGATGGTGGGAGGGGTTGTTGAACCACCACTGGAACGTTCATATCCTGCACAGGGTCGGCAGGAGGAGGAGCTGCAGCAGCGCCCTGAGCGCTCGCCGCCATCTGCGCGGAGAGAGCCTCCACCCTGCGGTTCAGGAGGATGTTTTGCTCTGTCATTTGATCCAACCGAGCCGTAAAGGCGGTGAGAATGTGCTGCAGCTCACCAATCACGCCTCCTGCTGACGCCTGCGCTCCCTGCTCTCCCATTGGTCGTTCAACAGCCGGGTGACGCCCCTCGGAGTCCATGACGCTGGCCGAGATATCCTGTTGTGAAAGTGTAGTGACACGGACCCACAACAGGGGGCGCAAATGAACGGACAATGAAAGAGTCAAATATAAACACTTTACTGTTGTGAAAAGCACAACCAAACACAGCAGATTACAGAATATGTACAATAGTCAATTAGCAAAGGTGACGTGTGGGCAGGCTCGAGGATAGAGGACGTCTGTCCTGAGAAGAACCGGAACCACACGATTTCCTCCGCCACCGAACCCGAAGAATACTGGAGCCGCCAAATCCCGAACACCCCAGGTGGCCACTGTCTCCGCGTGTCGGATCTGGTACTGCTGGCGAGGAGCAGAGACAATCAGATGTGGGTGTGTGAACACCCAGTAACAACTACGGTGGGAATTCCACCTCCACCTCTAACACACACTCGTGCAGTGTCTGAGTAACCACTTATCTTGATATGCAGGCTGAGAAGGTTACCTCCTAAGGTAGACGATATCTCGGCAACGAGGTGGAGATGACGTCCGGTCTTTATGGAGTGGGATGATGAAGTGTAGATGGGTGACAGCTGTCAAGAGATAATGAGTGACAGCTGTCACCCCCGGCTGTGTCCGTGGCGGCAGCGCCCTCTCGTGCCTGAAGCCCGCACTTCAGGCAGGGCGCCCTCTGGTGGTGGGCCAGCAGTACCTCCTCTTCTGGCAGCCCACACAACAGCAGAAGTTAAATTAACTGTGAAATTTACCATGTACAAGTGTGCAACTGTTTGTTTATTTATTCATTCATTACTACATGTACTTTATATATATTCATAAGCAAAATAAAGCATCCATGAGCAAAAACAGTATAAATTCAATATGAGATTATTAAATGCATCAAATGTTTTCATTATTTGTAGTGTCAGTATTTACATGGAAATGTTAAAGGAATTTGTTGTGGATAGTGCACCATTTAATTTAACTTTTTGATGATATCTTTATATTATTTCTACAGGTGAAGTGGTCTACAATGTCCCTGATGGTTTAGGATATTGCTATATTGCATACTGCAATAAACTGTGTAAACTTAATGTGGTAACTGTTCCATGTGCCACGCCACCACCCACAGTCACACCAACTGGTCCTGCCCCTCTTGACTGTACTGATCTGACTCCCCCGAGAAAGGTGTGAAATAAGACGCTGTCTTTATTGAATAAAACTGTCAACATTTGTGATTGTATGCCATGTGATAAAATTGTGTAGGTAGGACATTTGTGTTATTTTCAACATGCATGGATGCTCAAGAAATGACAAATACTGCTTTTCTATCTAATTCAGAATGAAGAGTCCTGGATGGTGGACAGTTGTACCAAAGCTATATGCATCAATGGCAAGGTCTACAAGGCTACTATAAGATGTCCCCCAGTCCAAAAACCCATCTGTGCTAACAGACGCAAACTTGTCAAGGTCTATGATCAAACTGGATGCTGCTTCCACTATGAATGTGAATGTAAGTAAACACTGCTTATTTTCCATTTTAAATGCAAAATTAGGGCAGAGGACGTTATGTCATTGGAATGTCTGTAGACAGATGTCAAAGCAAAATAAAATATTATTATCATATCATTATCATGTCCCCTCTCAGGTCACTTTATTTCTTTTCATTTATATAGCATCAAATCACAACAAAGTTGCCTCAAAGTGCTTCACACATGTAAGGTCAAACCATACCAACCCCTAGCGCAAGCACACAGGTGACAGTGGTAAGGAAAAAACTCCCACTGTTTTGAGGAAGAAACCACAAGCAGACCAGACTCAAAGGGGCGACCCTCTGCTTGGGTCATGCTACATACACAATTGACAAAACAAATATACAGGAAATTTTGGGCATTCATGCCGGTGCACAGGACAGGAGGCTTGCAGAAGAAGACACTAACCCATCTCTGGATGGAGCCACACCTCAAACAGAGAAAAAACAGAATAAGGCATCAGAAAAACAACAAACACAGTATCATTTGTCAGCATTAAGCAACAAGAAAAACAGAAGAGATACTAAGGTGATCGCCGGCCACTCGCCCTAAGCTTCACTAAAAGACGCAGACATCAGATAAAGTTGAGGCCGCAGCCCGCTCTCTTCACTAATAAATGAAATTAAAAGGGTAAAAAGCATAGTAACATACTGTGCCAGTATGCTAGCCATACGAAAGGGAAAATAAGTGCTTTTTATGTCTGGACATGAAAGTACAGAATCTGACTGTTTTATTGATACAGGGAGATCATTCCACAGAACAGGGGCATGATAAGAGAAAGCTCTGTGACCCACAGACTTTTTATTCATCCAAGGGACACAAAGTAGCCCTGCACCCTGAGAACGCAGAGCCCGAGCCGGTACGTAGGGTTTAAGCAAGTCAGCTAGGTAGAGAGCTGCTAGTCCATGAATAATTTTATAGGTTCGTAACGGAACCTTAAAATCTGATCTCACAGGGACAGAAAGCCAGTGAAGAGAGGCCAAAATGGGTGTAATGTGGTCAAACTTTATGCTTCCTGTCAATATATATGCCAATTCAACATGCAGATCCACCTTGGATTTGCTGTGGCGACCCCGAGTGCAAACAAGGGAGCAGCCAAAGGGACTTACTATTTGCAGAGGGGATCAAAAGGCTTATTTATATGAATGTTAAAGTCACCAATAATCAGAATGTTATCTGCACGAGTTGACAAGTTAGAGATGAACTCACCAAAATATCTAAGAATTCAGAGTATGAGCCAGGGGGCCTATATCCAGTGACAAAGAAATACGGCTGATTTTTATTCTTCTGACCTTGGCAATACATAGCATTGTGGGCAAAGCAGAGAATCAGATGTTCAAACGAATTATATTTGTAACCTCGAACAGCTTAGTAGAATAAACTGGGTTTGACAGTTGGACTGTTTGGATTTAGGCGTGGTTCCAGAGTAGCATATATAAGATGCCTGGAAGTAGGTTTAGGTTTGAGACATTCCACATGGGATTTAGGTAGCAGACACAAAATATTTGATATTGCTGGAACAGTCAGCGAGCCATCCTCAATTTCAATGTCATCCAATGTATTAATGGGTATTAAGTTAATTTCCCTTCAGAACTAACTTAATTGCCTTAAATAATTGTGGTGAAGATTGAATAAGGTTCTGGAAGCATTCCTCATAGATTTTCATGCACACTGACATAACAGCATCATGAAGGTAGTTGTTGGACTTTTACTCCACCAGCACCATTGAGAATCAATGCTGACTTGAGCCATTTCCTACCACCATGTTGTTTATGCCAAAGTCTTAAATTACCATCTGAGTGTCACAGCAGAAATGTTTTCCCAGTCTTCCATTGCCCAGTTTCTTTGATGCCATAGTCTGACTTTTGTGACTGTAGCAGAAAGAGGTGTTGCCTATTGTGGCCTTCTGCTACTGTAGTTTATCTGTCATAACATTTGAGCTGTTGTGCCTTCAGAGATGGTCTTCTGCACATGTTGATTACAATGATTTTTATTTACTTTTACCTTTTTATCAGCTCAAACCAATCTGGCCATTTTTCTCTCATCTCTACTCAGTGCGATGAGTTGGGCTACCAATATCTCGACTGGGGTTCTAAAATAGGATGTTCACTGGTAGTCATCTGTGTCTGTGAGAATCTGAGATTTCAGAGTTGAATAAGCAGTAGTTTTTACACAGTTATTGACAAAAATGTTGTGGACTAACTGACTCACTCACTCATTCACTCTCTGACTCACTCACAAATTTCAAAATTGTCATTATCTACATACTTATGGCCCTGCAGTGGATGTGTGATGGTGTGTGGTCACGGCCGAATGTGTAACACTCCTCTAAGGTAAAAGTAATACTGTGTTGTTCCTTTCACATGCACATATACCACATTCTTTTCCTCCTATTCCACAGGTGTGTGCAGCGTCTGGAGTCAATCCAACTATTTGACCTTTGATGGAACGTCCTACGTTTTCAAGGAGAATTGCATTTACTACCTGGTCAAAGAGATAATTCCCAAGTACAGCCTGACTATCATACTGAATAAACACGACTGTAGCCCAACAGACAAGAGCTTATGTCCGCAGACGCTCATCATCATGTACAAATCCTACAAAATCATTCTGACTCAGACAAAAAGTTCGGGAACAGTTTCTAATGTGGTAAGCAGGCATTCAGAATGTACACTTTGGTCTTTAAGTAACTGGAGAATGGTACCACTTTTACCATGATGGCCCGGGGCACTGCCACAATCAATTTAAAATAAAGACAAAGCATTAACATTACCTACTTAGAAACAGAAAGTGTTGTCAACATCTGAAAGATCTGATCCAAAGCAGTGTATCATCAACTAAAACAGATATTCTGCCCTGGCAGTGCTCTGGTCTGGAGAGTGAGAGGTCTGGTGTTCCAACCCACCAGCGCCACATAGATGGGCCCCTCATTTTCACTGATATGGCTAGAACTGGTTGATCAGGACTAGCTACGACCTGTATAATTATAAGGCATTAACAGATGGTGAACCGCACAATGTCTTCAGAAGAAAATGCATAACTGAAGAAGAGACTTTACTAACTACGTGTCTCGCCTGAACTAATGTTCTCAAATCTTATAATATATTCTCAGATACAAAAACAAAGTCCTTTGTAAATAAATTAAAGTCATTGAAATGATTGGGTAGCAGGTCTTCATAATCTCTGTGCTTCAGTAGATTCTTCAATCAGCTTCAAGATGAAGAAGAGTCATTTTCAACACATACACCCTCCAAATGTAGCGAGTGTATCAATAAATGAATAAGCCCATCTCTTTCAGTTTAACACAATAACTCAAAAACAGTCATCATCATCTTGTATTTCACCAAATTAAGAGAATATTTAATTTGGGTAAACCCTATTTATGAAAGAGATTATTCAAAAAGCAAATGTGTTTTGTCCATGTAATATCCTATAGATGTGTCTGCCACCTACTGGATGGTTAGTGGAAGCTGGATTAATGATGAATTAGAAGTAGGTTTGCTTGTTAGTCAGTAAGACATACAGACCATCTCTGCACAAACGTGCACTAAATCACAGAAGTAAACCACTGTTTTCTGATTGTTTAAGAACAGGTACATTCTTAAACTCAAGTAAGACGCCAGTAGCTCCACACAAAACCCACAGGAAGGATTATATGCGAATATAGCTGGGAAAGAAAAATAAAAAGGCTAAAACAAACTAAATGGAATAGTTTTGACTGTGTTGAATGCTTGGTCTCCACCAGCATGTCTAACAAACTGGAGCCAATGGACTTATTCAATTATCTATCCATAACGCTCACTGCATGTTACAGGGTACATGCCTAGGCCTGCCTAGGAATACACAATTTATTTAAAAAAATTACTCTGGAAAAGAGTAAAAAATTAGGAAACTGGGGTCATTGTACAAATGTAACAGCTAATGTTTCAACTAATGTTAATATCTGACATTATTAAAGATTTGTAAATGAATACATTAATATGTATGTATAGTCTGTCAACGATAATGTCTTACCGTTGTGTAATGTGTTTTATCTCCTTCTTCTGCAGGCCTTTGTGAATAATAAACGTGTTTATCCTGTATTCATAAATCGTCCTCTGATAATTACGGGCACAGATATGGTTATCATTTTGCTGATACCAGATATCCACACGGCTGTGGTCTACAGGGGCTCCTCCTTCATCATTGACATTCCTTATGCCCTGTTCGGGGGAAACACTGAGGGCCAGTGTGGTGAGTAACGAGCACACATAATGTTAATTAATATTAGTAATATTGTGGTGAGGGTGGCATGGTGGCATCATGGGTAGTACTGTTGCCTCACAGCGAGAAGGTCCCAGGTTCACCTCCACCCACCTGGTCCTTCCTGTGTGGACCTTGCATGTTCTCCCCATGTTTGCGTGGGTTGTCTCCAAGTGCTCTGACTTCCTCCCACTTCCAAACATGTGAAAGGTTAGGTGAGGGGAAGTAGTAACTCTAAATTAACTGTAGATGAGCGTGTGAATGTGTTGGATGGATGGATATTGTGGCAAGGAATGGACAGCACACCCAGAGATCTTGTTTTTAGTGTTTTCTCATGCCTCATACGTCACACAACACCAGGAGTAACACTTTATTCAGCCACATCCCAGCCAACAACAGCCACAGAGGAAAAGAAAATTGGACATGAGGTCTCAAAAATGTTTAATTTATGTTTCCTGTCTCTCAGTTTTGTCTCCAGAACAAAAAGACACAAAATCATAAATTACACTGGTCAAAAAAGAAACACAAAATTCTTGCATGGACTTTGAGAACTGATTTTGGGGAATATTGGGAGTGCTGAATCAGAATCTGGCTCAGATTTCCTCAATCACATCACGTATTTTTGCAATCTGCATGTCCCGTATTGATGGATTACACAAAAGGGTCATTCCATCTGAAATCACCCAGTTTTGAAAAAAAAATCCCAGGTCACCCCTCAGCTTCATTCGGTCAATTTTATAGGTTAATCACATTCCAACGTTAAGGTGAAATGCCAGATATTCTGTCTGTATCTTGAAAGGTTTTGAAGTTACAGCCTTTGGAAACTTCTGTGAATTTTTCACATATCATGAAAATGGTGTTTTCTACCAACTTTGCAAAGTTAATAATGAGCTCTCTATATGCTTCACAGCTTTGAAACTGCTCATGCCAGGCTAACTTTTGGTGTAGAGTTGGGAAATCATGGCAGTTTTGGTGTATCTAGTGTGATCTGCCTTCCACAAAGGCCTCAAAATGGTAGAAAACTCAAAACTTGTCATTCGTATCTTTGATTTGTTCAAAATCAAAGAAATATACCAGCTATTTGTATGATGGTTTGTGATATAATGAAACACATCTACGTATTTAAATGATATACAAGGTTGTTTTAACAAAAGTTATAGTTGTTGAAAAAAAATGCAAATTTTAAAAAAGTGTCGAAATGTACCGTTTTATGTCACCCCGGATGCCAATGTGGACAGTTTATTATCATATTGATTTTTTTAACCATATATTCTTACATATCTCAAGATGATATGCTGCAAATATGATGCTGTTATTGAGTTTCCTTTGTGTGATTTTGTCTTCAAATCAGAATGTAGTCACAACAATATTTTTTGGCAGAATCATGATAACAAATATGCAATTTGAAAAAAAACCTTACAGACTATCTTACTCATACACAATTTCATTATTTTACTTAATAAATTGGTGAAAATGACATAATCTCAACTGATTTTACTGTTCAGATTTTAAAATCACACTTGTCATGAAGAACTTTAAAACATATATGCTCACATTTACAATGATTATATAGGTACATAGTTTGAATAGCTTTCTTGTTAAAAGAGCTGCTAACACATCTGTTATTTACCTTGTAAATTGATTTTGAGTGATCTATTTATTGTTTTACACTTACAGAAATAAAGGTGCGTTTGGTATTCCTTGCATTGCTGCTTGCTGACAGCAGCAGTCTGTGCTTGTTTCTTCACAGCACATGACATCATGTGTTGAAATATGTGGTTACAAGTATGAAGTATTGCTCAATGCTCAGCAACCTAATCCCAGCATGACCTAATTCTCTTAAAATATATATTTTGCCATTTTTGTCTCTTTTTAAACATAATAGTTTTCTCAATTTCTAGTGACGCAACCAAGGTGTTGCTCAATATTCATGAAGTGACCTAATCCCAAAATGTCAAGAACCACCAATAATAGCCAATGCGTCATGCTAATGTGTCTATTTATAATCACAAGAAGGAAGCTCAATAACAACACCATATTTGCAGCATATCATCGTGAGACTAGAGCCTGACCGATATGGATTTTTTGAGGCCAATGCCGGTAATGATATTTGGATGAAAAAAAAGCAGATAATCGATAAATCGGCTGATTTGCCGATAGCCGATAAATCAGCCGATTTTTTTTTTTAATTAATAAAATGTTCTTTTTTGGACCCTTAAAAAAGGTATGAGCTAAAAGCTGAAGCTTTGTCCTCATATTGATTAACTATATAAACAGAGAAGAAGTTTCAAGTTTAAAAAATGCAATCAAGAATTAAACCTTTGTGAAATTAGCAAATACATATCCTTAAAAAGAGTTGTGAAATACATCTGATCTTGTACCTGTTGTTGCTGCAACTTAGTTATAGGTTCAGGATAAGGATATAGATCTTAATAAACTTACTTGTATGCTTTTGTCAGCCGATCAGTGCAGTTTGACAGCTTCAATGCTTGATACAAGAAATATGTTTTCATATCTCAAAAACGTGATGTAATGGGCAAAACTAACACCAGATTCAGTGCTTCCAGATTACCCAAAATTCATTGAAAAACTTGATACAAGAAAAATCATGTTGACCAGTGTTATCATCTTTCTTTTATTTCAAAAGCGATCTCATCAAGGTCTAAAATAATTCTAAGAGAAAAAAAAAATAGAAGCTAAAATAAGGCTTAAGTGAGAATATCACTTTTGTTTTTCGAGTTGCAGAACGGCAAAATTTGAGTGGTAAAATTATCCTCTGGGGTTAAATGTCATTCACCCCTGCATGACATACTTCAGGATGTCAACAATAAAACCGTTTTGTTATGTGGTTTGAACAAACTAATAAATGTTATACACATGAACATGAAGACAAGAAGGGCTGTGGCAATTTGACTACAGTGACCTTGACCTTCATCCAAACGACTGACCTCTGGCTGCCTTAGCATGGGCAATTCTGGAATCCACCTGTGTGTCATATTTGTTCCAAATCAGGTGATCTTTTCCAAATTTATTATTTTTTCATGGAAATTTCAAGGCCAAACTTCAAGTTTTGATAGAAATCAGCAAAAGGACCTGGGAAGAGTAGACCCTATTATTGTCCTTTGGCAAATTTGACCTTACTGGGTAATTCTGGAACCCACCTCATTGGTGTGCCCCCTTTGGTGTAAATCGGAGTGAAAAACCTCTATTTTAAATTTGACCTCAATGATCTGCCCCAGTGTATGACCTTCGGTTGATTTGATGTAGACTGGGCAATATCGGAACCCACCGATATTTGTTTGCTAAGTTTTGGAATGAAAACAATAACTTTGACCTTTGGCCCCCAATTACCTTGACCTTCACCACAGCAAACCCTTTAGAGCAATTCTAGGGCTGACTGAAATCTACATATCACATTTGTTGGGAATCAGCTAAAGGAGTTGGGAGGGGATCAAACAGATAGATGTTGCTAAATTTTCACCTTTGACCACAATGACCCTGACTTCTGTCAAAACAAACCACTGAAGAGCAATTCTGGGGTCAAACTAACACCCATGCAACCCAAACACAAATGTTTCTCAAACTGTAGTATTGTAGTATGATACACGCTGTCCACAATGTCACCAGCATGAGAATTTACTAATAAAATGATAAAGCTCAATTATGTGCAAATATTACAATTCTCCCAGGCGCCCTTGGGCTCCAACTCCTGTGACAGAGTTAACGGCTCCCGCTACTGCTACATTGTTCAAAGCATGGCTGTTTGATGTCCATCAGGAGAGTTTATCTGAAGCCCGGCTACCACTGGCACCTGATTATGGATGTTTTTGACACACACAAATGAAAAGAAAAAAATACTCAAATACTCTATCAGTTTTTCATGAGTGTGGGTAACTTGGAGTGTGAGATTGTTGGACACATTGGGGCTGTGTCTGATATGTGGCAGTCACTGGACTGGACCATCCAGGAGCTGAGCCAGAAGGCGAGCCTTTCAGTTTTTGCTCCTGTCCTCACCTATGGTAATGAACTTTGCATAATGACAAGCGTTGAAAATTATATTCTCACTTTGGGTATTTGGGCTTACATTCTGGGACAGGATGAGAACCTGAAATGCCCAGGAGGAACTTGGAGTAGAGCTGTTGCTCTACTCCAAGTTTGGATGGTAAGTAGCCAGCTGAGGTGGTTCCAGCATCTGGTGAGGATGCTGTTGTTCCCATCATTTTTCTAGTTTGAAAGTTTAATCTTTGAAAACTCTGCCCTTATCAGAAAGAGTATGATACCTAAACCCAAGCCTAAACCACTTAAGTCCAACTAGCACACCTTATTAATTGGCTGCAATAAAAATAACTCCAACTGGAGACAATGGCCTGACTTTAGCCTGGTTCCTTTCTCCCTTTTCAGGAACCTGTGACAACTCCCAGACAAATGAATGTCGTTCTCCCAACGGTCAGGTGCAAAGCTGCTTTCAGTATGCTGGCGAGTGGCACGTCCCGGGTACAACGTGTGTGGTACCCCCAACTACTGCACCTCCACTGACCCCTGTGTCTTCAGCACCCCCAAAGACGACTGTGTGCAAACCCACCCTCTGTGATCTCCTCAGCAGCAGGTGAAGGGAAAGAGTAACAGTTTAAAGTCTTATAAACCCTTTGTAGACTTTTTAATACTGTTTTCTGGATGCCATATATGGTACTGGTATGGTAAGGAAACCTTGGGATAGGTCAGCACAACTTCATTGTAGCCTAATATGTACATGAGTTCAATGGTACAAATATTGCATTTGGTGAAAGATAGAACGTACTATTCAACGAGGCATTCCATCTTTCACCGAATGCAATATTCATGCCATTGAAAGAATGAAAAAACATTCATTGTTTTATATAACGGCTAATAGAGATCCTTGTCATTTGATATTTGATTAATTTATATACAACAGAAAAAGGACTTACAATTTGGTGTTTGTCACTGGTGCTTTGACGTCAACAGTTCAACACAAACTTTAAATAAGAGTCCAAAACTGTTCTTAGTCAACTTGCAAAAACAGTCAGAGTTCAAAAACAATTCTGACAATGTAGTCCATGATACCGTGCACTGATTTCATGTAGTCCAGCGAAAAATTGCATCAGAAATTTCTCCAGCTATTCAACCTAACAGCTCTTCATGCCTCTAGACAGCTTACGGCGTAGTGGATCTGTGTGTGTGTGTGTGTGTGTGTGTGTGTGTGTGTGTGTGTGTGTGTGTGTGTGTGTGTGTGTGTGTGTGTGTGTGTTAGAATAAACAGCACCGTCAATTAGCTTCTTCAAATTGTCGTCCGTCAGCAAAACAAACTTCGCCATGTTTAGCTAAACACAATACCACTTTTTAGCATACAATATTCGTACTATATGAAATGTGCTATTGCACGACCGACCACTGAGAGCGCTCACACTAATGGGGGGCGAGAATATTATTCATAGGATACATCTGGTTGTATGTAAATTCTCAGCCAATCAGGAAGTCAGTACTCACTACGTCATTAACATACCAATGCGCACGTGCCGAAAGGTGAACAATCACTGGCCACCACTTCAAAGAAATCAAACCTTTTTTTATGGAGTGATACGTTAATTTAAATAACTTTAATGTATCACCCCATAAAAGAAATTAAAACTTTTTTATGGAGTGATACATTAGTTTAAAGATTGAAAGGCACAAGAAGTCAGAAATCCAGAAAAAAGCTTAAATTGCTAAATTCTCTGCTTTTTGTAAGCAAGCACACAGTAAATTTTGCAGAGTAAAATTTACTCTGCTGTTATAACATTTGGTCCCAGTACAAATAGAGTTAAATATACTCTATCACAGTGCTAAATCAACTCTATCACAGTGTAAGATCAACTCTTATTCGAGTAGAAACACTTGATTTGACAAGACGGTAGAGCTGATTTCAACTGTGTAGGAAAAATATCTGGGATTATTCCAACATCACTGCACTCCAAAAGCACGAAGCTCGGCATTTTGATGCACAGAAAATAATCCAACTACTCACTTATGGTGTTGAATTGTTTCATAATTTAGACATCAAAAGCACCTATGGACATCATTTTAACCAGGTCTAAGAAACTTCAACAAGTTCGCCACAGCAGTAGCAAAAAGCATTGCAATCTGCAGAATAAAGAAAAATCTAAGTAATTAAAAAAGGCATCCAGAACAATAATTTAGGACACATACACAACTGACAGCTGAGCTTTGATGAACCACACTCTTGTACCTAGTAAAGTCAGAATACCATTTTTCATGATACGGTCCTTCCTATATGATGTCATAAAGATATGTTGGGCATAAGACTCAAAATTATGTATTTTCTTAGTGCACCTAGTGGGTGTGAAGGGCCACAGCACAGATCACCGGTCTCAGTGTAACCCTACAGAAGAAAGACCACAGCTAACAATTCCTGACACTGAGTCCTGTGTATCTGCTTTGTCTTCCATAGCCTGTTTGAACCATGCCATGCATTTGTACCCTATGAACCATTTGTAAATTCGTGCAAGATGAACCCTTGCAGTCCTGATTGCTCCAGCCTAGAGGCCTATGCCACTGAGTGCACCACTGCAGGCATCTGTATTGAATGGAGGAATGCCACCCATGGGCATTGTGGTGAGCTTTAAATCCAAAATCATCAGTTTAGATACAACAGTTATTGCTTCAAGTTCTTAAAAACACACATATCTCCATCTCTTAGAAATCAGCTGTCCAAATAACCAAGTGTACATGACCTGTGGACCAGATTTTGAACCAACATGTAATGACAGGTAATGTTGTATATGTCAAACATATAGGTCAACTCATCTGTGTTGCCATATATGTGTTGCCATTATGTTATTTAAATATGTGATTTCATTTTCTGAGGTTTTTGAAACTCATGTCAGGGTTGTACTTATGTTACTATTGGGAAAATACTGACAAACATGTTCCAGAGTCTTTCTAAATTGTATATATTTAATCCACTTGCAGTGTTGGGAAAGTGTAGGTACACGGACCCACAACAGGGGGCGCAAACGAACGGACAATGGAGTAGGTCAAATAACAACACTTTACTGTTGTGAATGTGCACAACAAATACAACCGATCACAACAATAGACAAGAGTCAATTCACAAAGGTGTTGTGTGGGCAGGCTCAAAGATAGGAGACACCTGTCCAAAGCAGAACCGGAACCACACGATTTCCTCCGCCACCAGACCCCGGGAATACTGGAGCCGCCAAGTCCCGAACTCCCAGGTGGCCACTGCCTCCGCGTGTCGGACCTGGTACTGCTGGCGAGGAACAAAAAGCAATTAAATGAGGGCGCGTTTGCACCCAGGAATCCGTACGGCAGGAAAGCTACCTCCACCTCTCGTTGGAAAAGTAGTCCACAATACAACGCACAAAGTCACAAAGAATACTGTCAAACAGTCAGCTGAGGTACGTTACCTTCCAGGTAGAACGATATCTCGGCAAAGAGGTGGAGATGACGTCTTGCTGATATACCGATGCTGATCAGATGAGTGGTGACAGCTGTCATAGGTGATGAGTGTCAGCTGTCTCCCCGGCTGCTCCTGTGAGGCGGCAGCGCCCTCTGGTGCCTGGAGCCTGCACTCCAGGCAGGGTGCCCTCTGGTGGTGGTGGGCCAGCAGTACCTCCTCTTCAGCGGCCCACACAACATGCAGTTCATAATTGGTAAATGCTGTCATTGTGGTGCAGCAGTGTTAAAGTTATTTTGTTAAAGTTCCAGTCTATATATAACACGGCAAAGCTCGGTCTATGGTACACGAAGGCACAAACCGGAAATGGTACAAAACAATCCGAAAATGGCACAAAATATCTGCCCATAGGGGAAAAAGCCACAAACCGGACAACATTCTGTAAAAAGCCACAAACCGGTGGTAGACGAAAAGTCTGAAGGACCTAAATGACATGGTGAGATGCTGAAGAGCTTTGCTTGTCATGTTTGCGACATATACATATTATATTGTGTAAATGGCTTGACACTAGCTTGGCATTAGTTGTGATCTCAAGGTGCTGATATTGCAACAAACATTAGCAGCTGAGTGCTTCCATTGTGAGAAACGGGATTTAAAATGCGCTTAAAAATACAAATGTATAATATGAGAGAGGGGAGCACCTTAAAGTAGTGATTCACCTTGGATTTAATCTTTCACCTATCTTGAAAACTTGCTTGCATCACATAATGCAGTGCTAACAGACATGAAGTAACATAAAGGGAACACATTAGCATGAAAACTCACTAATGTCACATAATGCAGTGCAAATGGACATCACACAACATGATGTTAACATTACTAGCTTCACATGGCTGCACTTAAAAACATACTAAGATTTAGAATTTTGCTTAGAAAAAGCTTCCTGTACATCTTCAGCTAATTTTTACATTACCAAAAAATGTGACAGTCTAATCATATTTGTTTTTGGTTTTTTGGTTTGTTTTGGGAGGGGGGGGGGGTTGTTTGTTTGTTTGTTTGTTCCGATGGTCGAACCTCGGATTCAGGAGGAGCAGTGTGGTTTTCATCCTGGTCGCAGCACACTGGACCAGCTCTACACGATCCATCGGGTGCTCGAGGGTTCATGGGAGTTCGCCCAACCAGTCCACATGTGTTTTGTGGATCTGGAGAAGGCGTTCGACCGTGTCCCTCGGGGCACCCTGTGGGGAGTGCTCCAGGAGTACGGGGTCCAGGGTCCTTTGCTAAGGGCTATCCGGTCTCTGTACGACTGCAGCAAGAGCTTGGTTCGCATTGCCGGTAGTAAGTCAAACCTCTTTCCAGTGCACGTTGGCCTCCGCCAGGGCTGCCCTTTGTCACCAGTTCTGTTCATTATTTTTATGGACAGAATTTCTAGGCGCAGCCAGGGTGTAGAGGGAGTCTGGTTTGGGAACCACAGAATCTCGTCTCTGCTGCTTGCGGACGATGTGGTTCTGTTGGCTTCGTCAAATCAGGACCTTCAGTGTGCACTGGGGCAGTTTGCAGCCGAGTGTGAAGCGTCCGGGATGAAAATCAGCACCTCCAAATCCGAGGCCATGGTTCTCGACCGGAAAAAGGTGCTTTGCCCTCTTCAGGTCGGTGGAGTGTCCTTGCCTCAAGTGGAGGAGTTTAAGTATCTCGGGGTCTTGTTCACGAGTGAGGGACGGATGGAGCGTGAGATCGATAGACAGATCGGTGCAGCATCTGCAGTGATGCGGTCGCTGTATTGGACCGTCGTGGTGAAGAGAGAGCTGAGTAGGGGAGCAAAGCTCTCGATTTACCGATCGATCTACGTTCCGATCCTCACCTATGGTCATGAGATTTGGCTCTAGACCGAAAGAACGAGATCGCGAGTACAAGCGGCCGAGATGAGTTTCCTCTGCAGGGTGGCTGGGCGCTCCCTTAGAGATAGGGTGAGGAGCTCGGTCACTCGGGAGGAGCTCGGAGTCGAGCTGCTGCCCCTCCACGTCGAAAGGAGTCAGTTGAGGTGGCTCGGGCATCTTTTCCGGATGCCCCTTGGATGCCTCGCTGGAGAGGTGTTCCGGGCACGTCCCATTGGGAGGAGGCCCCGGGGAAGACTCAGGACACGCTGGAGGGACTACATCTCTCGGCTGGCTTGGGAACGCCTTGGGGAGGAGCTGGGGGAGGTGTGTGTGGATTGGGAGGTCTGGGCGGCTTTGCTTGAGCTGCTGCCCCCGCGACCCCACTCCGGATAAAGTGGAAGAAAATGGATGGATGGATGTTTGTTTGTTTGATTGTTTAGTTTTTGACACACAGGTTTGTGCCTTAGAGAATTATGGTGTAGATTTACCTGAGATTGGCGCCAGAGTCTGAAAGTTTGTAAAATTCCTTGCTGTTTGTTTTCACCCTGAAAGCTCTGAATTTTTTTTTTTTACAACAATCACAATTAAAATCAATTTAAATAAAATTTACACACCACTGTAATAAATCTCTCCCATAAGGTACAACAAGCAGTTCCTGGCAATGGTTCAACAAACCAAAAGTGCATCCAGTGTGAAGGAGGGCTGCTTCTGTCCCAACGGCACAACTCTGTTCAACACAGTCTACAACAAATGTGTCGTAGCTTGTGGTAAGATGAAATACCAATAGCATGGAAATAGAATATCGAATAAAATTAGTTTACTTACAAAAACATCAATTCCTACAAATCAAGACACCACCTCATTCTCTTTGTTAGGTTGTGTTGGCCCTGACGGAAAACCAAAGGAGGTGAGCACCCCACTGTCAGTGATGTCTTCTTGAACATCAGCAAGGAACCAGCAGCTTGTGTTGTCTCTTTTTACAGCCTGATGACAAATGGACTGTTAACTGCAACAACTGCATTTGTGACAAAGACTCCCTGAGCACAGAGTGCGAGCCAATTAAATGTGGTCCACCACAACAGCCCACCTGTGATGAATCTGGGCAGCAGCTGGTGAACAAGACAGATGGCTGCTGCCAGAAACTGTCATGTGGTCAGTCACTACCTCATTAAGCCCGACATGATTCTGTCATTTTGGGTGATTTCATCACTCGTATATCATTATCTTATTCAACAATCAGTCAATCAACATTGCCCTCTAAAGCAGCCAGACGGTGTCCAAAGTGAAATACTGATTTCCTCTAATGTTACACTGCACCACTTTCTACATCGTAAACATTAGAAAAATGGTATCCCTTCAGAGTCCGTCCCCTACCGCTTCATTTTTATGTTTGAATTCATGCGGAAAATTATGTAACTTCGACAATTATATTGTGCAAAAATTCTGCAAAGTTCTGCAGGTCACACTGTTGCAACCTGCTTGATAGCACATGTAACTTGCTTTTAAACTTGCTTTCAAGTCCAAACATGTGCATATTCAGCCTGGTTTGAACATTTCAGAAATTCTTTAATTTCGGGCAACGATTCAGAAAAACATTCCAGAAATTTACCTCTGCTGAGCCATCTAATGTATGTGTGCAGCAGCAGATGTGTGTGTTCTGCACCGGTCTCCTCCAGCTGCACACACAATAAATATGTCCTCAGACTCCTGGCCCGAACAGAACAAGCAGTCTTGTTCGCCACATTCATCACTCTTCCATATTTATGGACCATGTGTTCCTAGACGATTTTTCAATCCCTGGACTTGTTTGCAATTAGCCAGGAAGTTAGCACCATAGGTCTTGTGAATCACCTTGAAATGCTGCTCCAAATAACCTTTCTTCAGAAAAGCCACATTTACAATGCAGATAAGACAGATGGATTTGCCATTTGAATAAACTAAAACAAATCCTCCTCCCACTAAGAATAAAAATAATAATTTGTTTTGTTCTCCTCCACCATAGAAGAAGAAGAAGAAGAGGAGGAGCTCTTCTTCTATGGCATTTAATAGCAGCTGGCATCCTTATTGGTGCATTGCTGCCACCTATCTTCTGCATCAGTCTGTTATAGCAGCACTAACTGCTTTTGAGTCCAGTGACAGATTTTCTTTTTTCATGCGATTGACTGGAACTCAGCCCGCATCTGACTGGCTGGTTGGACACGCCAGATATAAAGCATTCAAGATCTTTCAATACCTACAACTCATGAGCACTGTATTACAGTACTATTATCTTACAAATACAAGCAAACATTTACAGTGTTGGGATCATAGGCAGGTTTCAAGGCTATGATAAGAGTAACAACAGCTCATCATGGTATCTTCTTCCCTCAACAGAATGCAACACAAAGCTTTGCCCGTCTGCCCCCACCTGCCCACTCGGCTTCCGGGTCAGCATCACTAAGAATGGAACGTGCTGTCCAGTCTATGAGTGTGGTATGTGACTGCAGTACACCGTATAACTGTTGTACTCTGTGTCCTAACAAAATCTAGAGTAGCAACCATTGTTTACACACATTTCAATGTTTGATTCTTAATATGACTGCTAAAAAGACACTTAACCTATGTTAATCAAGTCCTTCCATCTGTAATTGGGTACTGGTCTTAGCTGGGGAAACAACCTGCAATGGACTGTTGTCCCATCTGGAGTGGGGGGGGGTGGTCATACACTCATCTCACACACATCATTATCGGGGGATAAGCACCTGCCAAATGGGCCTCAGTCCCTGTATAAATCAAATCAAATCAATTTTATTTATATAGTGCCAAGTCACAACAACAGTTGCCCCAAGGCACTCTATATTGCAAGGCAAAAGCCAGACAATAATTACAGGAAAACCCCAACGGTCAAAACGACCCCCTGTGAGCAAGCACTTGGCGACAGTGGGAAGGAAAAACTCCCTTTTAACAGGAAGAAACCTCCAGCAGAACCAGGCTCAGGAAGGGGCAGCCTTCTGCTGGGACTGGTTGGGGCTGAGGGGAGAGAATCAGGAAAAAGACATGCTGTGGAGGGGAGCAGAGATCAATCACTAATGATTAAATGCAGAGTGGTGCATACAGAGCAAAAAGAGAAAGAAACACTCAGTGCATCATGGGAACCCCCCAGCAGTCTAAGTGTATAGCAGCATAACTAAGGGATGGTTCAGGGTCACCTGATCCAGCCCTAACTATAAGCTTTAGCAAAAAGGAAAGTTTTAAGCCTAATCTTAAAAGTAGAGAGGGTGTCTGTCTCCCTGATCAGAATTGGAAGCTGGTTCCACAGGAGAGGAGCCTGAAAGCTGAAGGCTCTGCCTCCCATTCTACTCTTAAAAACCCTAGGAACTACAAGTAAGCCTGCAGTCTGAGAGCGAAGCGCTCTATTGGGGTGATATGGTACTAAGAGGTCCCTAAGATAAGATCAATCAATCAATCAATCAATTTTTTTTATATAGCGCCAAATCACAACAAACAGTTGCCCCAAGGCGCTTTATATTGTAAGGCAAGGCCATACAATAATTATGTAAAACCCCAACGGTCAAAACGACCCCCTGTGAGCAAGCACTTGGCTACAGTGGGAAGGAAAAACTCCCTTTTAACAGGAAGAAACCTCCAGCAGAACCAGGCTCAGGGAGGGGCAGTCTTCTGCTGGGACTGGTTGGGGCTGAGGGAAAAAAACCAGGAAAAAGACATGCCGTGAAGGGGGGCAGAGATCGATCACTAATGATTAAATGCAGAGTGATGCATACGGAGCAAAAAGAGAAAGAAACAGTGCATCATGGGAACCCCCCCACAATCTACGTCTAAAGCAGCATAACCAAGGGATGGTCCAGGGTCACCTGATCCAGCCCTAACTATAAGCTTTAGCAAAAAGGAAAGTTTTAAGCCTAATCTTAAAAGTAGAGAGGGTGTCTGTCTCCCTGATCTGAATTGGGAGCTGGTTCCACAGGAGAGATGGGACCTGATTATTCAAAACCTTATAAGTAAGAAGAAGAATTTTAAATTCTATTCTAGAATTAACAGGAAGCCAATGAAGAGAGGCCAATATGGGTGAGATATGCTCTCTCCTTCTAGTCCCCGTCAGTACTCGAGCTGCAGCATTTTGAATTAACTGAAGGCTTTTCAGGGAAGTTTTAGGACAACCTGATAATAATGAATTACAATAGTCCAGCCTAGAGGAAATAAATGCATGAATTAGTTTTTCAGCATCACTCTGAGACAAGACCTTTCTAATTTTAGAGATATTGCGTAAATGCAAAAAAGCAGTCCTACATATTTGTTTAATATGCGCATTGAAGGACATATCCTGATCAAAAATGACTCCAAGATTTCTCACAGTATTACTAGAGGTCAGGGTAATGCCATCCAGAGTAAGGATCTGGTTAGACACCATGTTTCTAAGATTTGTGGGGCCAAGTACAATAACTTCAGTTTTATCTGAATTTAAAAGCAGGAAATTAGAGGTCATCCATGTCTTTATGTCTGTAAGACATTCCTGCAGTTTAACTAACTGGTGTGTGTACTCTGGCTTCATGGATAGATAAAGCTGGGTATCATCTGCGTAACAATGAAAATTTAAGCAATGCTTTCTAATAATACTGCCTAAGGGAAGCATGTATAAAGTGAATAAAATTGTTCCTAGCACAGAACCTTGTGGAACGCCATATATAGCACCTATGTACTTGATTCTTGTAATACTTTTTAAAAATTTTAATTTAATTTTTAATTTTAGTTGAAGCTTATTGGAATATTGTGAAATGTTCAAAACTCATCTAAAATGGGTGGCGTGATCATGAGCAACACCATCATGACAAGTAAAGAAGCATGCCACATTTTCACATAACAGTTAAGACAGACTTCCGGTCGGGACTCGATGATAGCGGCAGCGTAAAAACATTGCTCCCGGACTTTTAAGTTGGGTGAAGCCCTGAGTGGTGAATTTTGCCGTGTAATCCCTAAAATATCAAGGCATAAATGGGCTTTTGATAATGACAAGAGGAAAGACGAAAAAATCTTCTAGAATCACTGAGATACACACGGACGAAGAAGAGCGGGGTAAGCTAACACCAGAGCTAACCGAGCTAACAGAGGTACATGCGGAGGAGGAACGGGCAGTGCACAGGTACCCCGAACCCAGGAAAATGTCAGAGCTGGAGACTGTTCTGCGTGAAATTAGGGAATTTCGCCGTGAAACAGTGGAAAATCTGAAAGATATCAGGGCAGAAATAAAAACGGCCAATAGCAGAATTGATGAAGCGGAAAGACGTATTGAAGGGACTGAGGACCGAGTCCAGTGCATTGAGCAAGCGACATGTGAGCTGATCAAGATCCAGAGAAGGCTGGAGGAGCGGTTGGTGGACCAGGATGGACAGGGCAGACGCAAAAATATACGTCTGCACAACATCAGAGAACGGGCTGCGGAGAGCGCGGAGTCAGTGTGCACATTCGTGGAAACTTTACTCCGGGAAAAACACCGACATTTGCACTCCGAGTGGAGAGAGCACACAGAGCACTTGGACCACGTCCCCCCACAGATGCCCCTCCACGCTCGATTATTGTGAAGCTGTCAAGTTACAAATGTAAAGAGGAAATTATAAATAAGGCGTGGGGAATGAGAGGCTTCATGTTTGAGGAGCAACGGGTGTACGTGGATCATGATTATGCACCCGAAGTCATGAAAAGGAGAAAGGAATACGCTGAAGCAAAGCGAGCGCTGAGAGAGAAAAAAAATCAGATTCCAGACGCCCTTTCCCACGAAGCTTCGCGTTTTCTATGAAGATGAAACTCGCTTGTATACCACGGCAGCAGAGGCAACTAAGGATATGGTGGCGAGGGGTCTCCAGGTCCGGATCATCAGACCTGTGGATGACCCCCTGGAGAGGCTGTCTCGTCTGATGTGGCGCTCTGTTCGAGGAGGGGACAAACCGGACCAGGCAGCATCTTTGGGATATAAGGAGAAACTGCAAGCCTTCAACTACAGAAGAGCGGGGGAAGAGGACCAGTAAGCCACTGGACCAATAGGACCTTCTCTCATCAAGACAACAGTGTGGTGTTATGGAAATTATGTTGAAAATGACTGTGTATTTGTTTACAACAGAGAGGGAGCCTTCCTCTATTTAGTTAATTTATCAGTCGGGGAGTTTATGTTTATTTTAAAGTGGACAAAAAGTGGGAGGAATGAACAGGGCCAAATATGGTCACAAGGGCCCCCTACCCTACGGGGTTAGGGGTTATCCCTCAGAGCTGGTACTTTGCTCTACAAAGGTCTCCTTTTGGACCTCATGTTTGGAAGTCTTGAGTATATTTAGTTCAAAGTTGTTCTTCTGTATTCATTACTGTTCCAAATGTTTGTTTTATGTAGCACATAGGGTGAAAGGAATAACAATATTTACATTATGTAACACAGAATGGCATCACAGAGTACTCATATAAAAGTAGCCTCATACAATGTTAATGGTCTCCTCAGTCCAATCAGGAGGGGCAAGGTGTTGAGCAAGATGAAAAAAGAGGGTGTAGAAGTGCTATATTTACAGGAGACCCATATGACTGATAAAGAACATGAAAAACTCAAGAGAAATGGATATAATCAGGAATTTTCATCTTCATATCAGTCAGGGCATAGAAGAGGGGTTTGTACATTAATATCCAATAGAATAAGTTTCGAAATGCTTAAAACTATAAAGGATAAGGAATGTCGATATGTAATAGTTATAGGTAGACTAGAGGGAGTTCTGGTTACATTGCTCAATATCTATGCCCCCCCAGGCTCGGACTGGAGTTTCTTCAAACTCCTCTTTGAGCTGGTGATAACTGAGAGTGAAGGAGTGTTAATAGGGGGAGGTGATCTAAATCAGCGTCTTAATTTGAATTTAGATTCGACAGGGAAAACCCAACAGACCACTACTGGTAAAAGAATTTTTAAATTATTGTCAGAACATGGGATTTTAGATATATGGCGGGACCTAAAGCCACTCAAAAAAGATTACACCTATTATTCAGCTCCTCATGCTCTGTATTTACGAATCGATTATTTTTTAATTAACTCAAAAGATTGTTATAGAGTAAAAGAATGTTATATGGGGGTTATGGACCTATCGGATCATTGCCCAATATTTTTAAAAATATTCACATGGACTGAAAAGAAAACAACAGTATGGAGACTAAATTCAAGTTTGCTCAATGGTCAGATGAAAGAGGAAATTGAGAGGAATATTTGCGAATATATTAAAGAAAACGATAACGGTGAAGTGTCTCCACCTATACTATGGGACGCATGCAAGGTGGTATTGAGCTGATAGCAAAATCTGCTCACATAAAAAGAATGAGACAAGCCGAACTAAAACAATTACAAGCAGATTTGGAAAAAAGAAAGAGAGCATAAAAACAAAGTTGATGATAAACTAATGAAGAATTAAAGATAATACGGGCAAAAATTAATGACATTTTCTCTCAAGAAATCCAGAAAAAAATGATTTACACAAAGCAAAGATATTATGAGGTGGGGAGTAAATCTACAAAATTACTTTCATATAAACTTAAAAAGCAACAGACATTAAGACAAATTTCTAAGATGAAAGACCCTAAAACAAAGCAAATGGTATACAAAACAGAGGATATACATAGATGTTTTGAAGATTATTATGCCAAGTTGTATGTACAAACAGAAAATAATAATGAATCTCAAATAGACACGTACTTAGACAAGTTACATTTGCCACAAATAACAGAGGAGCAGAATAAGAAATTAATTGCTCTAATAACGGTGGAAGAAATCAATTCAGCCATATCTAGACTTAAATCTGACACCAGTCCTGGTGCAGATGGTTATGGCTCCAAACGGTATAAAGTATACAGGAAAACTTTAATCCCTTTATTACAAAAAACTTTCAATTGGATTTTACAGGGTGGGACAATTCCAGATTCTTGGAGGGAAGCAATCATTTCCGTTATTGCAAAAGAGGGTAAGGACGTAACAAATTGCTCTAGCTACCGACCTATTAGTGTACTTAATGTGGATTATAGAATTTTTACAGCAATTTTAGCTCGAAGAATGGAGGACATATTACCAGATATTATCAGTTTAGAACAGACTGGATTTATAAAGCAAAGGCAAACACATGACAATATTCGCCGTACATTACTTATTATGAAACACATCAAAGAAAGAAACCTGGAGGCCGCCATACTGGGAACGGATGCAGAAAAAGCATTTGATTCCGTTAAGTGGGAATTTTTATTTAGAGTAATGAAAAAATTTAATTTTCATGATGGTTATATTGAGACTGTTCGATCTCTGTATGTGGACCCAGTAGCAAGGATCAAAGTCAATGGTAGTCTGTCAAAGGTAATCAAATTAGAGATGGGTTGTCGTCAAGGCTGCTCAATCAGTCCGTTATTATTTGATATTTTTTTGGAACCACTAAGCCAGAGGATAAAACAGTGTGTCAATATCAAGGGAATAACCGTATCAGGAATAGAGCAGAAATTAGCGTTGTTCGCAGATGATGTCTTGATTTACCTGGAGAACCCAAGCTCATCACTACCAGTCCTGATGTCATTCTTGGCAGAGTTTGGAAAGCTGTCAGGATATAAAATTAATGTGCAGAAAACCCAAGCTCTATCATATAATTATATACCAAACCAATTTATAAAACAAAATTATCCAATTAATTGGGAGCAGCAATCAATGAAGTACTTGGGCATTCACCTTACAAAAGATCTTGGACATTTGAAAATCTCAAATTATGACAAGGTGATGTCTAACATCAAAGCCAACTTTTCAAAATTGAACTTAATCCCTTTCTTAGGCCTGGTGTCAAGAGTTGAGGTGATTAAGATGAATATTTTGCCACGGTTGTTATATATATATATTTCAAAATCTTCCTATTGAATTAACTGAGAGGGACTTTAAAGAATGGGATAAATTAACATCTAGATACATATGGCAGGGGGCAAGACCACGCATTAAATACAGAACTTTACAGTTGCCAAAAAACATGGAGGTCTAGCTTTACCATGCCTCAAGAGCTACTATCAAGCTGCTCAGTTGAAGGTGTTGATGGGTTTGTGTGATCCAGAATATGTAGCGAAATGGAAAGATATTGAGGGGAAAATGGAGCCACCAGTACAAGCCCTGTTGTGTGATTTGCAATTACAGGTAAACTGGAGACAAAATGTGAACCCTTTGCATGCGGGTTTCTCTGGGAATCTGGTCTGAAATTTTGAAAAAGTATAATTTAGTTGAAAAATGCAGGCTTTTGAGATGGATTGCATATGATACTGATTTTGTACCAAATGCATTGGACAGCACATTTAAATTGTGGGGAAATGGTCCAAGAATGCACTGGGAGATAATCAAAAGAGATGATGTAATGAGTTTTCAACAAGTAAGAGATGTCTTTCATCTTGGAAATCAGGATTTCCATAGGTACCTGCAGCTAAGGCATTATTTAAAGCAAGAAATGAAAAATAAGGATATGAATATTACTCTGTCAAATATACTCAAACTTATCCTAGATGCTTATAAATCAGAGTTAAGTTACAAAGTTATTTCAAAATTATATACAGCTTTAGAGGAGTTAAAGGGGGATGCCACAGGATATGTCAAAGAAAGGTGGGAGAGGGAAGCAAACATTTTAATTTCAGAGGGGGACTGGGATCAAATACTCCGATATCAATGTAAAACAACAAGCTCTTTATTCTGGAGAGAATATGGCTGGAAAAATGTAATAAGGTTTTTCTTAACACCTGCTCAAAGAAAATATGTAGACACAAAATGTTGGAGATCATGTGGGGAAGACAAAGCGGATCATTTTCACATCTTTTGGGGTTGCCCTTTAATGACTCAGTATTGGTCTGAAATCAAAAACATTATAGATGAAGTAGTACGCGTCAGAATCCCGTTAAGTTTTGAAATGTTATATTTGACTAATATAGAAATGTTACATTTAAGAAGAAAAGATGACTATAAAATTATGAGAATCATGCTTTTAGCTAGTAAAAAAGCAATCACCAAAAGATGGCGAACAGATCGGATCCCAAAGGTGGAGGAATGGGTTGATGTCATGTTAAATATATACACTATGGAAAAAGTAACAGCATCTGTTAGATTGGAAGTTGACAAATTCAATAATGTATGGAAAGGATATGAAAAACTAATTCATGCATTTATTTCCTCTAGGCTGGACTATTGTAATTCATTATTATCAGGTTGTCCTAAAAGTTCCCTAAAAAGCCTTCAGTTGGTTCAGAATGCTGCAGCTAGAGTACTGACGGGGACTAGCAGGAGAGAGCATATCTCACCCGTGTTGGCCTCTCTTCATTGGCTTCCTGTTAATTCTAGAATAGAATTTAAAATTCTTCTTCTTACTTATAAGGTTTTGAATAATCAGGTCCCATCTTATCTTAGGGACCTCGTAGTACCATATTACCCCATTAGAGCGCTTCGCTCTCAGACTGCAGGCTTACTTGTAGTTCCTAGGGTTTGTAAGAGTAGAATGGGAGGCAGAGCCTTCAGCTTTCAGGCTCCTCTCCTGTGGAACCAGCTCCCAATTCAGATCAGGGAGACAGATACCCTCTCTACTTTTAAGATTAGGCTTAAAACTTTCCTTTTCACTAAGGCTTATAGTTAGGGCTGGATCGGGTGACCCTGGACCATCCCTTGGTTATGCTGCTTTAGACGTAGATTGTGGGGGGGTTCCCATGATGCACTGTTTCTTTCTCTTTTTGCTCCGTATGCATCACTCTGCATTTAATCATTAGTGATCGATCTCTGCCCCCCTTCACGGCATGTCTTTTTCCAGTTTTTTTTCCCTCAGCCCCAACCAGTCCCAGCAGAAGACTGCCCCTCCCTGAGCCTGGTTCTGCTGGAGGTTTCTTCCTGTTAAAAGGGAGTTTTTCCTTCCCACTGTGGCCAAGTGCTTGCTCATAGGGGGTCGTTTTGACCGTTGGGGTTTTTCATAATTATTGTATGGCCTTGCCTTACAATATGGAGCGCCTTGGGGCAACTGTTTGTTGTGATTTGGCGCTATATAAGAAAAAAGTTGATTGATTGATTGAAAGGATGGCTACAATACATTAGACAATATAGATCTGACTTTATATAGGATTTTACCACATACATATTAAGTAAGAATGGGGGAGGGGGGTACAAAAATGTGTAAATGCTGTAGGTGAATCTGCTTTCTATGTTTTCAACATATTTCAATGGACTTTCACAAAGTGGACTTATGAATAAGATTATTTCTTTACACCCGGGTTCAATGCTACAGTTCTCGCTTAATTTAAAGGGAAAAAAAAAAAAGTTAGTTTTCACAAATGTTAATTATTTTGTGGGATGCTACCAAGTTCAATCTGTGCAAATGTTTATGTGTAAAACTGTATCCTTTTGAAAACTAAAATAAAGTATAAATTGAAAAAAACAAACAAAAAAAAAAACAGTTAAGACAGAATTCAGTCACCAGTGGAAACCTCTGTGGAACCACCACTGGATGTTTGTGAATGGATGAATTGATTTGGAAAATTGTAGTTTGCAGAGTGGCCAGCACGGTGGATTAGTGGTTAGCACTGTTGCCTCACAGCAAGAAGGTCATGGGATCAAGTCCCACCTGTGGCCTTTCTGTGTTTGCATGTTCTTCTCGTGTTTGCGTGGGTTCCCTCCGGGTGCTCCGGCTTCCTCCCACATCCAAAAACACGCAGGTTAGATGGATAGGAAACTTTAAAGTGTCAGTGGGTGAGAATGTGTTTTTTGTCTATATGAGGCCCTGTGACAGACTGGTGTCCTGTCCAGGGTCTACCCTGTCTCACGCCCTATGGCTGCTGTGATAGGTTCCAGCCCCCTATGACCCTTGGTTGGTGTAAGCGGTTGAAGATGAGTGAATGAGTGAGTAGTTGAGAGAGCTTTTAAATTTTCGACCTTTGATACATCTGTTGTTAACTGGAAGTGAGTTTGAGTGAAAACAAAAGGCTACAGCCTGCAAAAATGTACAACAACTGAATCCCATGACAACAGCATTAAGGGGAAAATGTTCTTTATAAACTTTAATATATATGTTCAAAGAAACAAACGGTGAAAGAAATAAAGTGTCTGTCTTTGACTTGGTGTGTTTACGTTACCTCTCTCTCTCTCTCTCTCTCTAGCTCCTAAAGGTGTTTGCATATATGATATGAGCGAATTCCAGGTAAGAACACAACATGAATATCTCTGTGACCCATTGCATTTTAAATCAGTTGGAATGATCAGTGTTACTTATCGGTGTGTTTGTACATGTGCAGTAGGTTACACAAAGACAGACTGTCCCTAATGAATCAATATTTATTTGATATTGATTATGAGAGCAAAGTTTAAGTGTATTATTATTTGTTACTGTTTATTCCATAGCCTGGAGAGAAAATAACAACACCACCATTCACGGTAACTATAACAGCAGGACCGCCAGGGCCAGGAAAACCTGGAACAACGGTGTCAGGACCACCAGGATCAGAAAAACCTGGAACAACAGTGTCAGGACCACCAGGGCCAGGAAAACCTGGAACGACGGTGTCAGGACCACCAGGATCAGAAAAACCTCCAGCAACAACTCCATTCACACCTGTATTCGAAGTACATCAACCTGGGCCCTGTCAGGAGTGTTACTGTGGCCCCAAGATGGACTCAGTTACCAAGCTGAATAACTTTCACTGTAAACCTATTGTTTGCAACAAAAAGTGCGATAAGGTAAGCACAGTCACACACCATTCTACCAAACACTCACATTTAGCACAAAACCAACAATGAATATAAAATTGAAATTTGTAAACAGAGCCAATACTTCTATAAATTATTCAGCAACAAATTATTTCTCTTTATTTTGACACATAAATAGCAGTCAAGGTCAGAAAGGCACCCAGCTGTAAAACCTTTTCAAAGATGGGAAATAATAAGATAATTTCAGTTTATTAAAATGTCAGGATTCACCCCCTATGTAGTTTCATCTGACCTTTGTATATAAGTTTGGTTTTCTGACTTGAGGACCAACCTGAACACTGTAAAATGTGTTAGTGCAAGTCAAATGCTTGAGCAAACCAAATGGTTTGTTAGATAACTGTACAAACGTTTTCTAATGAAGTACAATAAACCTGTTTTTTAACGCATTTTATTTGAATTGCCAAACTTAATATATCATATTTTTTCCAGAGTAGGAGTTGCACTGTTTTTAGTTGTTTGGGAGGCCTTGCGACTTATACACCAAAAAGTCACAAGTTTACTATTAATGAAAGTAATTATAATAACTATTTATGTACCACTTTCCCTGGAATAACAGCACAAAATAAAATAAACTCAAATAATAAAAACAATAATAAAAAGTACACTACAACAAAGCACATTACGTCCAAATTAAAGAGCTCATAACAGAAAAAAGGAGCATTTTATAGTCGGGTGCAACTTATATATGCTTCTTTCCACTTCAAGAGGCATTTTTTGACAGGTGCAACTTATACTCTGGAAAATACAATACTCAATGTACAAATGCAACACTTTTATTTTCACTGCCATTTTTCATGAGTTGAAGTAAAATATGGAAGATGTCGTCTGTCCAAGCAAAAAGTTTATTTTACTGTAATTTTGTTCACAAATTCTTCACCTTTGTCAAGACTAGAGCTCACTCATCACTCATCTTCAACCGCTTATCCAGGATCAGATAGTTTGGTGGGCCCATGGTCTCATCATTGTTGTGGCTGGCGTGCCTGGCTGGCTTTTGTGTGTCTTCTGTTTCTGTCTTTTGGTTTTCCTCCCAGGTGGTGCGCATTTGGGACTGAGTGGCTGTGTAGCTGAGTTTATCAGGACCTCACCCTGATCACCTGAGGCTGATCACGTGCAGCTTGTCAGGACTCACAGCTGTGGTGCATCTACACGGATTGGAACATGGTGGCATTTAAGTCTGGAGTGCACAGTGTGTGTTTGCCAGAGACTCGACCTTGTGACCAGACGGGTGAGATCGTCGTCTCTAGAGCCATCTCCCATCAGTGGATGCAGAGAACGTCCAGGTTTGATGCATGGTCTGTGAAAGAGGAGGGGGTGAGGTCTCACGCTCGTCAGCACACTTCCTGAGGTACGTTTGGTTTTGTGACTAACATTTATACAGTCAGTAAATGTGGTGTCCCTCACACCTTATTATATTGAGCTGTATGTTAGTCGTTTAAATCAGCTTCCACTGCAGTGGAGTTTTGTGAACAGGGTGTTCTATGCCTGCAGGGTGGGAAGCTGATTTGCAATTAAGCCAGGAAGTGTTTGCTGTTTGTACACCTTTGAGTGGTCTCTCTGTGTGTTGAGTGTGGACTCACATAATGATTTCTTCTTTCACAGACTCGGTTTGTCGCGGCCACCTGGGGGGTGTCGGCGGGGTCCTTGGGTCCGAACAGTTTTCTGGCTCCGGACCGTTAGCGCTGCTGGGAGCGCACCGCAATCCACCACGCCAGACCGCGCACTCTTTTGTTGTTTTCGTATCACTTCACTGTTATGTTTATTAAACTCTGTTATCCTTTGTACCGTGCTCTGCTTATTTCATACTGGGTTCTTCAAACGCTGGTCGGTTCTCCGGGCTGCGTCCGACACATAACAATCATTGCTTTTTGCAGATGATGTGGTCCTGTTGGCTTCATTGCCGGTGACCTCCAACACTCACTGGATTGGTTCACAGCTGAGTTTGAAGTGGCTAGGATGAGCAGGGCTGGATCCAGAGTGAAAATCTGACAGATGCATTTTTGCCAGATGATACAACAAAAATCGTACGCGTATTATTCAATAATATTCATTATTTTATTCATGTGGAACATACACTGTCACACTTCTTTTAATATATTTATTATACTTCATGGACCATAGTGAACACTTATTTGTATAAATATGATGTCCTAAAAAAACACTATAACAAAATTTACTGTAAACAGGATCAAATTTATTGCCAAAATCTTTCAATTATACCTGAATCTATATATGATTTTTTTTCAATTGATAAAATCAATAAAAATATGACTGCATATATTCTTAATAATATTGAGATACAGACAGTTCACAGAAGACATTTTCCATTGATATCAATCAAATTAGAAACAGTCCAGCAGGTAACAATATTCATCATGTCCATGACTAAATATACTAAAACAAATACATCACAACTGTACACATATCACAGTTGTGATATATTTGTTTTAGTATATTTAGATATTGTTATGATTTGGCACTTTATAAGCCGATTAAACTGAAATTGAATTGAACATTTTATTGAGTCTTAAAGTAAATAAATATGAAATTGGTCACTGGATCCTTAAACTTTGGACATAATAAACTCTACATGGTGGATCCTTGATCTCTGGACATAAATAGGAATAAACAAAATCTGTAGTTTTTGTCAAAAGCATTACCTTTCAGACATTATTGGCATAACTGTCACTCCATATATCTGAGCACTTATAGCACGTCAGGATGTAATTTGTAAAGAAATACAGCACGTTTCATTTTGGGAGGAAAAAAACGTTTTAGTCGATTGTAGTTTCTTGTCTGTATTACAACGTTTGTAAGAGATTTCATTTTATTTAAAGCGGCAATTTGTTTTGAAGTTATTCCGACTGGACTCTGTCTCGGCTGCGCAGCGTTTGGAGCTGTGAAAACAGAACGGAGAACGATTCTCGTTTCTTGACTGCAACAAGACATGAGTCCCAGTTAGTGACTTTAATCCACACAAAAGTGACTCATGATATTTTAATGGCTTTGAGAGGGGTTAAGAAGTGGACTTACCGCTTCTGAAGAGCAACGAATCAAAGAGCCACGAGCCATTGAATCGAAGTATTGCTTCAATGGTTCACGGCTTCAAAGTGGAGTCGTGCTGCAGAAACAGTTGATTACAGAGCCACTGCAGACCAAACCCTGAATATCCGACTTTATTTGTACGTCCGTTATGACTCTGAAACACGGAAAAATCCGTATCATTTACGGACTATAGGTTGACATGAAAACCACGAAAAGCTGTGTTCACCACTGGGACACGTTCGGCACTATTCGGGATTATTCAAGTTTTTTTTTTTTTTTTTTTACAGATGATGAACGATGCGTAAAAATTTGACCGATGCAATTGCATCGGTCCAAACCGGTCTGGATCCGGGCCTGATGAGGATCAGGACCTCTAAACCCGAAGCCATGTTTCTCAGCAGGAAACCAATGGATTGCCTACTCCGGGTATGGAAAGCGGTCTTGCCCCAAGTGAAGGAGTTCAAGTACCTCAAGGTCTTGCTCATGAGTGAGGGGACAATGGAGCGTGAGATTGACCAGAGAATCAGTGCAGCAGAAATGGTATTGCATTTGCTCTACCGTACTGTTGTGATGAAACAGGAGTTGAGCCAAAAGCCGAAGCTCTCGATCTTCCGGTCAATCTTCATTCCTACTCTCACCTATAATCATTAGGGCTGGGTCATAACTAAACTACATCGCGGGTATAAGCAGCAAATGGGTTTCCTCAGAGGAGTCGCTGGTGTCTCCCTTAGAGATAGGGTGAGAAACTCAGTCATCCGTGGGGAGCTCCAAGTAGAGCTGCTGCTCCTTCACATTGAGAGGAGCCAGCTGAGGTGGTTTGTGCATCTGGTAAGGATGCCTCCTGGGCACCTCCCTAGGGAGGTGTTCCAGGCATGTCCAGCTGGGAGGAGACCCCGGAGAAGACCCAGGACTAGTTGGAGAGATTATATCTCCACACTGACTTGGGAACGCCTCGGGATCCCCCAGTCAGAGGTGGTACATGTGGCCCGGGAAAGGGAAGTTTGGAGTCCACCTGTCGGAGCTGTTGCCTCTGCGACCTGATCCTGGATAAGTGGTTGAAGATGAGTGAAGGAGCATGTGGTTTCTGAGGCGGCAGGAGGGTCGAACTTTTAAAATGACCCATTTATTAGGGGTCCAGATTTTCCAAATTTTCTATTTATTGATTTGCTAAACTGTTTTTTTTTTTTCTAACATTGACTGTCGCACTTTCTCCAGGGTTATGAATACCAGGAGGTTATCCGACCAAGTGCTGTGGGAAGTGTGTGCAGAAAAGCTGCATTTTCACCACCGAGGATAACATGACCCATGTCATTGAGGTCAGTACTGCAGCCATGCCAGCGTGAAGATGGAATTCTCAAGGTGTTTTCACAACAAGGCAATTATTATCCTACCAGAATTGTTTCTTAAAAAGGGGGCAGGGGGAGCATTTTCATGGGGTTCACTCAGAATGTACCTCATTCTTTTATTAATTTGCTCCTGACAGTCTTATCGAACTTATAGTTCTCAACAGACTATATTTACTAGATTTTTCAATTATGTACTTGAATAATTGTACTGAAAGATAACATTTCCGCATATATTTTTGGCCATTGTTTGCCCTGCAGTAGGTTAGACAGAGCAACCTAAAACAGTTTAAGCACAAACTGTTGATAAGTTATATTCCCCCACATGCACTCAGAACAGGAAGGGGCTTTATTTTTCAAATGACGTTTCCAATGCCTAATGTCTGACATTTTACTTCATTTCCGTGACGATAATTTCTCTTCTGATAATGTTTAGGTAAATCTAACATATTTCATTAAAATATATACATACACAAGTTTTTTTGCTTTAAAAAAATTACCTTTTATATATTCAAATTATGGACTTAAAATTATATTTAATACAATTAATAACTTCAATTTCAAAACAAACTAGATAATCTAAGATGGTTTGAGCAGCACCTAATGAATAAGAAATGAATTAAAATCTTTGGACATTTAGATATAATAAAAAAAACCAGCTAATTTGCATGTTTTGATGAAGGGACGTTTAAAAAAAAAGTAAAGTTGTCAAGACTCAGTCATGTGATTTTGCGAACACCTGCACATTTCTGCTTTGGAGCAGGAAAATGATTCTTTTTCTGAAATATGTGCATTCATGTAGTGTTGAGGGACCAAGCGGTTTAAGTAGGCTTGTTTCCAGTGCGGAAGGTTCCCGGTTCAAACCCCTACCCCTAACCAATCTCCAATATGGAGTTGCATCTGGTAGGGCATATGACGTCAAACTCGTGCCAAATCAATATGTAGATCAGGGGTGGGCAACCTGTTCCAGAAAGAGCCATGAGGGTGCAGGTTTTCTTTGCAGCCACTGACTCCACCAGGTGATTTTACTGATTAATATCACTTTGAGCAGATGGAATCAGTTAATCAGTGAAATCACCTGGTGGAGTCAGTGGCTGCAAAGAAAACCCTGCACCCTCATGGCTCTTTCTGGAACAGGTTGCCCACCCCTGATGTAGATCCTCCTTGGATATGCTGCAGTGATCCGAGTGGAAAAAAGGGATAAGCCAAAGGGGACTAACTTACCAGAATTAAAGGGAAACTCGTTTGATGCTTTTCGGTGAAGATAATGTCGGAACAACTGATGCTGATAGTTGAACTAACTGCTGTTGCAAAGCTGAGATTTGTGTTTGTCTGTTGTTACAGGTTAACAGCTCTTTTGTGCCCCCTAATGATAAGTGTTTTGAAGTACACCTGCGAGAAAATTACAGGACAGTTTGTTACCAAGGAGAGACAGATCACCTGTCCTCCCTTCAAACCCCTTGGACTGCGAGCCTGTGAGTTTGTCTTCCTTTTTGTGTCACTCGACTTCATGTACTTACAACTGAATAATTCCATCTTTATCTCCAATGAGTTCACAGTCACAACCGTGTTAAATGAATTTACCTCCTCCAGGGCACTGTGACTACGGATGCCAACAGATGCTGCAAACTTGTACGTTTTATAACGAGTAAAGCACGTGCTGCTGTAATTAGGCTATTTGTGAACCACAGCTGGATGTTTGAATGAAAAACATGACAGTAACTTTGTGCTTCAGGCAAACTACGGAGTGTCTGCAAGCGCCACACCAAAGAGACTACGCTCGAGTGTGAATGTCTGTAAGACCTGGAGCCTGTCATAATCAACTTCTGCATGGGACACTGTGGAAGCATGTCCATGTGAGTCCACCCATCACTGCTCCACATTTGAGACCATGAAAACCATCTCAGAATTGATCTAAATCAAAATTAAATGAAAATTGGTCTATAGTAGTGTGCACCACGGGAGAAGAGTAAAAAAAAAAATAAAATAAAACTTGATACGTTGTTTGCATGTTTTCAGGACGTTCTAACACTCAAGGAGCTTGACATCGTTAGAATTTTCTTCTCCCGGTGTGACACAGACAAAAATGTGCACGTTTTAATCTAAAAAACATCCGGTTTTGTTGAGCACACAGTAAATCTAGAGCGTAGGTTGTCCTCGAACATCTGCACCAGGTTTTAACGGAGCACCAGTAAAACATTTAAATATCGTGTCAGATGAACATGCTTAGAATGGCTTAAATGAATACCTGGAGAAATGCACACAATGATGCATCATACACCGCAGAATCAGAATAATAATCATTTTCTTCATGATTATTCATCAATAAACCCCACATAACTCACAAAGAAATTGGAGATCAACATTCCAAAGCTAGCCACACTAGCATAAGCATTACCTACTCAATTCACAAAGTAAACCTTTTATTTACTTTTGGTGGAATAGCACAAAATATTGAAGACAGAAATTAAACTTGTCAAACGCAAGTATACGTCAAGGCTGGAGTCAAATGTTAAACAGGTTAAGTCCAAAATATGAGTGAGACAATTTTCAATTTCAATTCTTTCCTTTATATAGCGCCAAATCACAACACAGTTGCCTCAAAGCACTTCACACAGGTAAGGTCTAACCTTACCAACCCCCAGAGCAACAGTGGTAAGGAAAAACTCCCCTCTGAGGAAGAACCTCAAGCAGACCGGACTCAAAGGGGTGACCCTCTGTTTGGGCCATGCTACAAACATTAAAGTACAGAACAATTCACAGAACAATTCACGGACAAATATACAAGAACATGCTATTGGCGCACAGGACAGGAGGGTCGCCAACACAAATACAACTCCCATCTCTGGATGGAGCTGCCACTTAACAGACAGATAAAACAGAATCAGGCATCAGAAAGACAAAAATACTGTATAATTTGCCAGCATTAATCAACAAGGAAAAACAGAAGAAATACTAAGGTGATCACCGGCTACTAGCCCCTAAACTTCACTAAAGACCCAGAATTGAGGTAAAGTTGAGGCCGCGGCCCGCTCCGATTGCTAATAAATGAATTAAAAGAGTAAAAAGCGTAAAACAAAACTGTACCAGTATATAGCCATATGAAAGGGAAAATAAGTGCATCTTAAGTCTGGACTTGAAAATCTCCACAGAATCTGACTGTTTTATTGACGCAGGGAGATCATTCCACAGACCAGGTGCATGATAAGAGAAAGCTCTGTGACCCGCAGACTTCTTATTCACCTTAGGGACACAAAGTAGTCCTGCACCCTGAGAACGTAAAGCCCGGGGGTACGTAAGGTTTAATTAGGTCAGCTAGGTAGGGAGGTGCCAGTCCATGAATAATTTTATAGGTTAGTAGCAGAACCTTAAAATCTGATCTCACTGGGACAGGAAGCTACTGAAGGGATGCCAAAATGGGTGTAATGTGGCTGTACTTTCTGCTTCGTGTCAAAAGTCTGGCTGCAGCATTTTGAACCAATTGGAGACCCTAATGCTAGACTGCTGTAAACCAGAAAATAGAACATTGCAGTAGTCCAATCTAGAAGAGATAAATGCATGGATCGGGGTCTCAGCATCAGCCATAGACAGGATGGGACGAATCTTCGCTATATTTCGCAGGTGGAAGAAAGCAGTCCTAGTATTTCTAATGTGGAGGCCAAAGGACAACGAAGGATCAAAAATTACCCCAAGGTTGCTCACTTTGTCAGTGTGATGTATGACACACGAGCCGAGACTGAGCGTTAACTGGTCAAATTGATGCCGATGTCTCACTGGACCAAGAACCATCATTTCAGTCTTATCAGAGTTTAAAAGTAGGACGTTTCTAGACATCCAACTTCTCACTGCTGCAAGGCAATTTTCTAAGGATTTTATGTGAACGAGATTACCAGCAGTTATCGGCATGTATAACTGAGTATCATCTGCATAGCAGTGAAAGGCAATCCCAAAACGCCGCAATATGTGCCCAAGGGGTACTATATAAAGGGAGAAAAACAGGGGGCCTAAGGCAGACCCTGTGGAACCCCAAATTTCATGTCACTAAGGTTAGAGGTAGTGTTACTGTACAAAACACAGTGAGAATGACTGGTCAAGTATGATGTCAGCCATGCAAGGGCACTCCCAGTAATCCCAAAATGATTTTTCAGCCTATCAAGTAGAATATGATGATCCACTGTATCAAATGCAGCACTGAGATCTAACAGCAACAGAACCGTAGTGGTGTCCGAATCCATTGTAAGCAGAAGCTCATTCACCACCTTAGTGAGAGCCATCTCTGTGGAATGATTTTCTAAAAGCAGACTGCAGTGGCTCAAAAAGATTATTCTCAGTAAGATAGTCTATGAGCTGCCGTGACACCACTTTTTCCAGAATGTTCGAGAAAAATTATATCGGCCGATAGTTTTTCAATACACTAGGGTCAAGATTAGGTTTCTTAAGTAATGGTTTAATCACTGCAGATTTGAAACATTTAGGAACAGATCCAGAAGTTAAAGAAAGATTAATCATTTCCAGCACAGTCGGCCCAAGAGTGGGCCACAGGTCCTTAAACAGTTTTGTTGGTATAGGATCAAATAAACAGGTTGTGCTTTTTGTTGACATTATGAGTTTTGTCAGCATGCCTAGTGAGATACTATTAAATTCTGTAAATCTAAGTAATACCTCAGTAGTGGCACCCACCTCAATAGCAGGGTGTAGTGGCTGGGTTAAGGCATGCTGGGATACGTTTAACCTGATGTCTTCTATTTTCTTCCCAAAGAAATCTAGGAAATGTGTGCTGTAAAAGGAGAGCGAACTACAGGTGGTTGTCCATGCATAAGTGTTGCCACCGTGTCAAACAAGAACTTTGAGTTATGCTTGTTTTTGTTGATCAAATCAGAATAGTAGGTCCGCTTTGTAGCCAATAATGCATGCTTATAGTCTAAGATAGCATCACGCCACGCAAGGTGATATACTTCTAATTTTGAACAACGCCATTTCCATTCTAGAACTCTTGCTTTATGCTTGAGGTCACGCAGATAATCATTGAACCAAGGTGACTGTGATTTGGGGAGCGCAGTTTTAACACAGGTGGTGAAATCATGTCGAGTGCAGTTTTGAGCATTGAGTTTAAACTATCCACAAGTCTGTCTACTGACTGGGTATTTGTCAAATGTGAAGCTAAGACATCAGGCAGTCTAGCTTTGAGTTCAGTCTTAGTTGAGGAGTTGATGCATCGCCGTAATGACATATAAGGTTGTTGTTCCACTAACACGGCAGCAAAACTGTAAACTTAATAAGTGAGTGATCAGAGACCACTGATGTAAGAGGCATGAGGTCAATATTCATGACAGCAATACCACGTGCGAGGACCAGATCCAGGGTATTTCCACTAATGTGCGTTGAACCCCGAATGCATTGCCGAAATCCTAATGCATCCACAAGTTCCATAAATGATTTGCAGAGGGGATCAGAAGGCTTATTTATATGAATGTTAAAGTCACCAATGATCAGAATATTATCTGCACTAGTTGACAAATTAGAGATGAATGCACCAAATTCATCGAAGAATTCAGAATATGGGCCAGGAGGCCTATATACAGTGACAAAGTAATATGATTTTTATTCTTCTGACCTTGGCAATGTGTAGTATCCTAAGCGGAGCGGAGAATCAGGTGCTCAAACGAGTTATATTTGTAACCCCCAACAGCTAATAAGCTAAACCTAGATTTATAAATCAATCAATCAATCAATCAATTTTTTTATATAGCGCCAAATCACAACAAACGGTTGCCCCAAGGCGCTTTAAATAAGATAAATAAATAAATAAATAAGATAAGATAAATAAGATAAATAAGAGCAACACCCGCCTTGCTTCGCATCATGAGGGACGTGACTAAATGTATATGCTGGTGGGCAGGCCTCATTTAAGGGGAGGACAGCTGTAGGTTTAAGCCAGGTTTCACATAGCCCAATCATATCTAACTGATGATCAGTAATTAGATCATTGATCAACAATGATTTTGAGGACAGTGAGCTTATGTTAATGAGACCCAGTCTAAGGACCTCAGGGGTTGACAGTTGAACTGTTTGGGTTTAGGGGTGGTTCCAGAGTAGCATATATAAGATGCCTAGAAGTAGGTTTAGGTTTGAGACATTCCACGCGCATTGTAGGTGGCAGACATGAAATCTTTGCTATTCAATCAATCAATCAATCAATTTTTTATATAGCCAAATCACAACAAACAGTTGCCCCAAGGCGCTTATATTGTAAGGCAAGGCCATACAATAATTATGTAAAACCCAACGGTCAAAACGACCCCTGTGAGCAAGCACTTGGCTACAGTGGGAAGGAAAAACTCCCTTTTAACAGGAAGACCTCCAGCAGAACCAGGCACAGGGAGGGGCAGTCTTCTGCTAGGACTGGTTGGGGCTGAGGGAAGAACCAGGAAAAAGACATGCTGTGGAGGGGAGCAGAGATCGATCACTAATGATTAAATGCAGAGTGGTGCATACAGAGCAAAAAGAGAAAGAACAGTGCATCATGGGAACCCCCCAGCAGTCTACGTCTATAGCAGCATAACTAAGGGATGGTTCAGGGTCACCTGATCCAGCCCTAACTATTGCTGGAACAACCAGTGGGCCATCCTCAATTTCAACATCATCCAATATAGTAATGGGTATTAAGTTTGGAAAGCATATCCCTCTATGATTTCTATAGACACAACTACGGAAGCAGGTCACAATCTCAACTTGTTGAAATTCCCTCCCTGGCAAATAAACTGCACTATCACCATAGTGGATTTTCTGCACTAAATTCCCCACTAAGCTAATGGATTCCACACCCACATTTGTCATAAGCCTTGCAGGGTCTCTAATCACCTGCTCCGTGGCCTGCTGTAGATTCCTAATGTTACCCTCCCTGTAGAGCTTTATCTATGTTCGCAGACAAGATGGCGGCGTCTTCCCCAGGAGGGTGGAGGCCATCCGGCATCAGCAGGCCATGGCAGCCCCAGAACAAAGGCCAGTTATCAATAAAGCTAAAGCCTTGCTGTCTACAAAACTGCACCTGCCACCTATTTAATGATGTCAGCCTGCTAAACGCTCATCAGTACCCCGGGAGGGGAGGGGACCAGAGACTATTAATCGATGCTGAACATCTTTCTGGCAAGGTCACAAATCCTCTCTATGTCCATTTTTGTGACCTCTGAATGCTTCATCCTGATATCAATGGTGCCAACGTGAAAAACTATGTGACTATATCTCATGTCATGTTCCTTCATCTGTCTTCCCTTCTGCAGCGTCAGCACCCTAAGATGAGATGCAACGTCGGGAGCTCTGGCCCAGGAATACTTTTAACGTCAGCCAGCGTCTGTAACCTGACTTTGCGGGTAATAGAATCCCCTATCACTAAAGTCCAGTGTTTTGGCCTGGAGACAGGAGTGGAAGTCACTTGTGGGCTCAGAGAATTCACATCAGGCAAATCCAAGGGGGAGAACCAATGCAATGCATATATGTTGCAACACAGTCTGTCACAGTCTGTTGACTTAGAGTCAACTATTGATTTTAAAAGGAAGTCGTTACAAGTTTACAACGAGGAGGGACCTTCCTCTATTTAGTTATTATCAGTCGGGGAGTTTATGTTTATTTCAAAGTGGACAAAAGTGGGATGAACAGGGCCAAATATGGTCACAAGGGCCCCCTACCCTACGGGGTTAGGGTTATCCCTCAGAGCTGGTACTTTGCTCTACAAAGGTCTCCTTTTGGACCTCATGTTTGGAAGTCTTGAGTATATTTAGTTCAAAGTTGTTCTTCTGTATTCATTACTGTTCCAAATGTTTGTTTTATGTCACATAGGGTGAAAGGAATAACAATATTTACATTATGTAACAGAATGGCATCACAGAGTACTCATATAAAAGTAGCCTCATACAATGTTAATGGTCTCCTCAGTCCAATCAAGAGGGGCAAGGTGTTGAGCAAGATGAAAAAAGAGGTGTAGAAGTGCTATATTTACAGGAGACCCATATGACTGATAAAGAACATGAAAAACTCAAGAGAAATGGATATAATCAGGAATTTTCATCTTCATATCAGTCAGGGCATAGAAGAGGGGTTTGTATTAATATCCAATAGAATAAGTTTCGAAATGCTTAAAACTATAAAGGATAAGGAATCGATATGTAATAGTTATAGGTAGACTAGAGGGAGTTCTGGTTACATTGCTCAATATCTATGCCCCCCAGGCTCGGACTGGAGTTTCTTCAAACTCCTCTTTGAGCTGGTGATAACTGAGAGTGAAGGAGTGTTAATAGGGGGAGGTGATCTAAATCAGCGTCTTAATTCGAATTTAGATTCGACAGGGAAAACCCAACAAAAGACCACTACTGGTAAAAGAATTTTTAAATTATTGTCAGAACATGGGATTTTAGATATATGGCGGGACCTAAATCCACTCAAAAAAGATTACACCTATTATTCAGCTCCTCATGCTCTGTATTACGAATCGATTATTTTTAATTAACTCAAAAGATCGTTATAGAGTAAAAGAATGTTATATGGGGGTTGGACCTATCGATCATTGCCCAATATTTTTAAAAATATTCACAGGGACTGAAAAGAAAACAACAGTATGGAGACTAAATTCAAGTTTGCTCAATGGTCAGATGAAAGAGGAAATTGAGAGGAATATTTGCGAATATATTAAAGAAAACGATAACGGTGAAGTGTCTCCACCTATACTATGGGACGCATGCAAGGTGGTATTGAGCTGATAGCAAAATCTGCTCACATAAAAAGAATGAGACAAGCCGAACTAAAACAATTACAAGCAGATTTGGAAAAAAAGAAAGAGAGCATAAAAACAAAGTTGATGATAAACTAATGAAGAATTAAAGATAATACGGGCAAAAATTAATGACATTTTCTCTCAAGAAATCCAGAAAAAAATGATTTACACAAAGCAAAGATATTATGAGGGGGGGTAAATCTACAAAATTACTTTCGTATAAACTTAAAAAGCAACAGACATTAAGACAAATTTCTAAGATGAAAGACCCTAAAACAAAGCAAATGGTATACAAAACAGAGGATATACATAGATGTTTTGAAGATTATTATGCCAAGTTGTATGCACAAACAGAAAATAATAATGAATCTCAAATAGACACGTACTTAGACAAGTTACATTTGCCACAAATAACAGAGGAGCAGAATAAGAAATTAATTGCTCTAATAACGGTGGAAGAAATCAATTCAGCCATATCTAGACTTAAATCTGACACCAGTCCTGGTGCAGATGGTTATGGCTCCGAATGGTATAAAGTATACAGGAAAACTTTAATCCCTTTATTACAAAAAACTTTCAATTGGATTTTACAGGGTGGGACAATTCCAGATTCTTGGAGGGAAGCAATCATTTCCGTTATTGCAAAAGAGGGTAAGGACGTAACAAATTGCTCTAGCTACCGACCTATTAGTGTACTTAATGTGGATTATAGAATTTTTACAGCAATTTTAGCTCGAAGAATGGAGGACATATTACCAGATATTATCAGTTTAGAACAGACTGGATTTATAAAGCAAAGGCAAACACATGACAATATTCGCCGTACATTACTTATTATGAAACACATCAAAGAAAGAAACCTGGAGGCCGCCATACTGGGAATGGATGCAGAAAAAGCATTTGATTCCGTTAAGTGGGAATTTTTATTTAGAGTAATGAAAAAATTTCTTTCATGATGGTTATATTGAGATGTTCGATCTCTGTATGTGGACCCAATAGCAAGGATCAAAGTCAATGGTAGTCTGTCAAAGGTAATCAAATTAGAGAGGGTTGTCGTCAAGGCTGCTCAGTCAGTCCGTTATTATTTGATATTTTTTTGGAACCGCTAAGCCAGAGGATAAAACAGTGTGTCAATATCAAGGGAATAACCGTATCAGGAATAGAGCAGAAATTAGCGTTGTTCGCAGATGATGTCTTGATCTACCTGGAGAACCCAAGCTCATCACTACCAGTCCTGATGTCATTCTTGGCAGAGTTTGGAAAGCTGTCAGGATATAAAATTAATGTGCAGAAAACCCAAGCTCTATCATATAATTATATACCAAACCAATTTATAAAACAAAATTATCCAATTAATTGGGAGCAGCAATCAATGAAGTACTTGGGCATTCACCTTACAAAAGATCTTGGACATTTGAAAATCTCAAATTATGACAAGGTGATGTCTAACATCAAAGCAACTTTTCAAAATGGAACTTAATCCCTTTCTTAGGCCTGGTGTCAAGAGTTGAGGTGATTAAGATGAATATTTTGCCACGGTTGTTATATATATTTCAAAATCTTCCTATTGAATTAACTGAGAGGGACTTTAAAGAATGGGACAAATTAATATCTAGATACATATGGCAGGGGGCAAGACCACGCATTAAATACAGAACTTTACAGTTGCCAAAAAAACATGGAGGTCTAGCTTTACCATGCCTCAAGAGCTACTATCAAGCTGCTCAGTTGAAGGTGTTGATGGGTTTGTGTGATCCAGAATATGTAGCGAAATGGAAAGATATTGAGGGGAAAATGGAGCCACCAGTACAAGCCCTGTTGTGTGATTTGCAATTACAGGTAAACTGGAGACAAAATGTGAACCCTTTGCTGCGGGTTTCTCTGGGAATCTGGTCTGAAATTTTGAAAAAGTATAATTTAGTTGAAAAATGCAGGCTTTTGAGATGGATTGCATATGATACTGATTTTGTACCAAATGCATTGGACAGCACATTTAAATTGTGGGGAAATGGTCCAAGAATGCACTGGGAGATAATCAAAGAGATGATGTAATGAGTTTCAACAAGTAAGATGTCTTTCATCTTGGAAATCAGGATTTCCATAGGTACCTGCAGCTAAGGCATTATTTAAAGCAAGAAATGAAAAATAAGGATATGAATATTACTCGGTCAAATATACTCAAACTTATCCTAGATGCTTATAAATCAGAGTTAAGTTACAGTTATTTCAAAATTATATACAGCTTTAGAGGAGTTAAAGGGGGATGCCACAGGATATGTCAAAGAAAGGTGGGAAGGGAAGCAAACATTTTAATTTCAGAGGGGGACTGGGATCAAATACTCCATATCAATGGAAAACAACAAGCTCTTTATTCTGGAGAGAATATGGCTGGAAAAATGTAATAAGGTTTTTCTTAACACCTGCTCAAAGAAAATATGTAGACACAAAATGTTGGAGATCATGTGGGGAAGACAAAGCGGATCATTTTCACATCTTTTGGGGTTGCCCTTTAATGACTCAGTATTGGTCTGAAATCAAAAACATTATAGATGAAGTAGTACGGTCAGAATCCCGTTAAGTTTTGAAATGTTATATTTGACTAATATAGAAATGTTACATTTAAGAAGAAAAGATGACTATAAAATTATGAGAATCATGCTTTTAGCTAGTAAAAAAGCAATCACCAAAAGATGGCGAACAGATCGGATCCCAAAGGTGGAGGAATGGGTTGATGTCATGTTAATATATACACTATGGAAAAAGTAACAGCATCTGTTAGATTGGAAGTTGACAAATTCAATAATGTATGGAAAGGATATGAAAAACTAATTCATGCATTTATTTCCTCTAGGCTGGACTATTGTAATTCATTATTATCAGGTTGTCCTAAAAGTTCCCTAAAAAGCCTTCAGTTGGTTCAGAATGCTGCAGCTAGAGTACTGACGGGGACTAGCAGGAGAGAGCATATCTCACCCGTGTTGGCCTCTCTTCATTGGCTTCCTGTTAATTCTAGAATAGAATTTAAAATTCTTCTTACTTATAAGGTTTTGAATAATCAGGTCCCATCTTATCTTAGGGACCTCGTAGTACCATATTACCCCATTAGAGCGCTTCGCTCTCAGACTGCAGGCTTACTTGTAGTTCCTAGGGTTTGTAAGAGTAGAATGGGAGGCAGAGCCTTCAGCTTTCAGGCTCCTCTCCTGTGGAACCAGCTCCCAATTCAGATCAGGGAGACAGATACCCTCTCTACTTTTAAGATTAGGCTTAAAACTTTCCTTTTCACTAAGGCTTATAGTTAGGGCTGGATCGGGTGACCCTGGACCATCCCTTGGTTATGCTGCTTTAGACGTAGATTGTGGGGGGGTTCCCATGATGCACTGTTTCTTTCTCTTTTTGCTCCGTATGCATCACTCTGCATTTAATCATTAGTGATCGATCTCTGCCCCCCTTCACGGCATGTCTTTTTCCTGTTTTTTTCCCTCAGCCCCAACCAGTCCCAGCAGAAGACTGCCCCTCCCTGAGCCTGGTTCTGCTGGAGGTTTCTTCCTGTTAAAAGGGAGTTTTTCCTTCCCACTGTGGCCAAGTGCTTGCTCATAGGGGGTCGTTTTGACCGTTGGGGTTTTTCATAATTATTGTATGGCCTTGCCTTACAATATGGAGCGCTTTGGGGCAACTGTTTGTTGTGATTTGGCGCTATATAAGAAAAATTGATTGATTGATTGAAAGGATGGCTACAATACATTAGACAATATAGATCTGACTTTATATAGGATTTTACCACATACATATTAAGTAAGATGGGGGAGGGGGTACAAAAATGTGTAAATGCTGTAGGTGAATCTGCTTTCTATGTTTTCAACATATTTCAATGGACTTTCACAAAGTGGACTTATGAATAAGATTATTTCTTTACACCCGGGTTCAATGCTACAGTTCTCGCTTAATTTAAAGGGAAAAAAAAAAAAGTTAGTTTTCACAAATGTTAATTATTTTGTGGGATGCTACCAAGTTCAATCTGTGCAAATGTTATGTGTAAAACTGTATCCGTTTGAAAACTAAAATAAAGTATAAATTGAAAAAACAAACAAAAAAAAAAAACAGTTAAGACAGAATTCAGTCACCAGTGGAACCTCTGTGGAACCACCACTGGATGTTTGTGAATGGATGAATTGATTTGGAAATTGTAGTTTGCAGAGTGGCCAGCACGGTGGATTAGTGGTTAGCACTGGTTGCCTCACAGCAAGAAGGTCATGGGATCAAGTCCCACCTGTGGCCTTTTCTGTGTTTGCATGTTCTTCTCGTGTTTGCGTGGGTTTCCCTCCGGGTGCTCCGGCTTCCTCCCACATCCAAAAACACGCAGGGTTAGATGGATAGGAAACTTTAAAGTGTCAGTGGGTGAGAATGTGTTTTTTGTCTATATGAGGCCCTGTGACAGACTGGTGTCCTGTCCAGGGTCTACCCTGTCTCACGCCCCTATGGCTGCTGTGATAGGTTTCCAGCCCCTATGACCCTTGGTTGGTGTTAAGCGGTTTGAAGATGAGTGAATGAGTGAGTAGGTTGAGAGAGCTTTTAAATTTTCGACCTTGATACATCTGTTGTTAACTGGAAGTGAGTTTGAGTGAAAACAAAAGGCTACAGCCTGCAAAAATGTACAACAACTGAATCCCATGACAACAGCATTAAGGGGAAAATGTTCTTTATAAACTTTAATATATATGTTCAAAGAAACAAACGGTGAAAGAAATAAAGTGTCTGTCTTTGACTTGGTGTGTTTACGTTACCTCTCTCTCTCTCTCTCTCTAGCTCCTAAAGGTGTTTGCATATATGATATGAGCGAATTTCCAGGTAAGAACCAACATGAATATCTCTGTGACCCATTGCATTTTAAATCAGTTGGAATGATCAGTGTTACTTATCGGTGTGTTTGTACATGTGCAGTAGGTTACACAAAGACAGACTGTCCCTAATGAATCAATATTTATTTGATATTGATTATGAGAGCAAAGTTTAAGTGTATATTATTTGTTACTGTTTATTCCATAGCCTGGAGAGAAAATAACAACACCACCATTCACGGTAACTATAACAGCAGGACCGCCAGGGCCAGGAAAACCTGGAACAACGGTGTCAGGACCACCAGGATCAGAAAAACCTGGAACAACAGTGTCAGGACCACCAGGGCCAGGAAAACCTGGAACGACGGTGTCAGGACCACCAGGATCAGAAAAACCTCCAGCAACAACTCCATTCACACCTGTATTCGAAGTACATCAACCTGGGCCCTGTCAGGAGTGTTACTGTGGCCCCAAGATGGACTCAGTTACCAAGCTGAATAACTTTCACTGTAAACCTATTGTTTGCAACAAAAAGTGCGATAAGGTAAGCACAGTCACACACCATTCTACCAAACACTCACATTTAGCACAAAACCAACAATGAATATAAAATTGAAATTTGTAAACAGAGCCAATACTTCTATAAATTATTCAGCAACAAATTATTTCTCTTTATTTTGACACATAAATAGCAGTCAAGGTCAGAAGGCACCCAGCTGTAAAACCTTTTCAAAGATGGGAAATAATAAGATAATTTCAGTTTATTAAATGTCAGGATTCACCCCCTATGTAGTTTCATCTGACCTTTGTATATAAGTTTGGTTTTTCTGACTTGAGGACCAACCTGAACACTGTAAAATGTGTTAGTGCAAGTCAAATGCTTGAGCAAACCAAATGGTTTGTTAGATAACTGTACAAACGTTTTCTAATGAAGTACAATAAACCTGTTTTTTAACGCATTTTATTTGAATTGCCAAACTTAATATATCATATTTTTTCCAGAGTAGGAGTTGCACTGTTTTTAGTTGTTTGGGAGGCCTTGCGACTTATACACCAAAAAGTCACAAGTTTACTATTAATGAAAGTAATTATAATAACTATTTATGTACCACTTTCCCTGGAATAACAGCACAAAATAAAATAAACTCAAATAATAAAACAATAATAAAAAGTACACTACAACAAAGCACATTACGTCCAAATTAAAGAGCTCATAACAGAAAAAAGGAGCATTTTATAGTCGGGTGCAACTTATATATGCTTCTTTCCACTTCAAGAGGCATTTTTGACAGGTGCAACTTATACTCTGGAAAATACAATACTCAATGTACAAATGCAACACTTTTATTTTCACTGCCATTTTTCATGAGTTGAAGTAAAATATGGAAGATGTCGTCTGTCCAAGCAAAAAGTTTATTTTACTGTAATTTTGTTCACAAATTCTTCACCTTTGTCAAGACTAGAGCTCACTCATCACTCATCTTCAACCGCTTATCCAGGATCAGATAGTTGGTGGGCCCATGGTCTCATCATTGTTGTGGCTGGCGTGCCTGGCTGGCTTTTGTGTGTCTTCTGTTTCTGTCTTTTGGTTTTCCTCCCAGGTGGTGCGCATTTGGGACTGAGTGGCTGTGTAGCTGAGTTTATCAGGACCTCACCCTGATCACCTGAGGCTGATCACGTGCAGCTTGTCAGGACTCACAGCTGTGGTGCATCTACACGGATTGGAACATGGTGGCATTTAAGTCTGGAGTGCACAGTGTGTGTTTGCCAGAGACTCGACCTTGTGACCAGACGGGTGAGATCGTCGTCTCTAGAGCCATCTCCCATCAGTGGATGCAGAGAACGTCCAGGTTTGATGCATGGTCTGTGAAAGAGGAGGGGGTGAGGTCTCACGCTCGTCAGCACACTTCCTGAGGTACGTTTGGTTTTGTGACTAACATTTATACAGTCAGTAAATGTGGTGTCCCTCACACCTTATTATATTGAGCTGTATGTTAGTCGTTTAAATCAGCTTCCACTGCAGTGGAGTTTTGTGAACAGGGTGTTCTATGCCTGCAGGGTGGGAAGCTGATTTGCAATTAAGCCAGGAAGTGTTTGCTGTTTGTACACCTTTGAGTGGTCTCTCTGTGTGTTGAGTGTGGACTCACATAATGATTTCTTCTTTCACAGACTCGGTTTGTCGCGGCCACCTGGGGGGTGTCGGCGGGGTCCTTGGGTCCGAACAGTTTTCTGGCTCCGGACCGTTAGCGCTGCTGGGAGCGCACCGCAATCCACCACGCCAGACCGCGCACTCTTTTGTTGTTTTCGTATCACTTCACTGTTATGTTTATTAAACTCTGTTATCCTTTGTACCGTGCTCTGCTTATTTCATACTGGGTTCTTCAAACGCTGGTCGGTTCTCCGGGCTGCGTCCGACACATAACAATCATTGCTTTTTGCAGATGATGTGGTCCTGTTGGCTTCATTGCCGGTGACCTCCAACACTCACTGGATTGGTTCACAGCTGAGTTTGAAGTGGCTAGGATGAGCAGGGCTGGATCCAGAGTGAAAATCTGACAGATGCATTTTTGCCAGATGATACAACAAAAATCGTACGCGTATTATTCAATAATATTCATTATTTTATTCATGTGGAACATACACTGTCACACTTCTTTTAATATATTTATTATACTTCATGGACCATAGTGAACACTTATTTGTATAAATATGATGTCCTAAAAAACACTATAACAAAAATTTACTGTAAACAGGATCAAATTTATTGCCAAAATCTTTCAATTATACCTGAATCTATATATGATTTTTTTTCAATTGATAAAATCAATAAAAATATGACTGCATATATTCTTAATAATATTGAGATACAGACAGTTCACAGAAGACATTTTCCATTGATATCAATCAAAATTAGAAACAGTCCAGCAGGTAACAATATTCATCATGTCCATGACTAAATATACTAAAACAAATACATCACAACTGTACACATATCACAGTTGTGATATATTTGTTTTAGTATATTTAGATATTGTTATGATTTGGCACTTTATAAGCCGATTAAACTGAAATTGAATTGAACATTTTATTGAGTCTTAAAGTAAATAAATATGAAATTGGTCACTGGATCCTTAAACTTTGGACATAATAAACTCTACATGGTGGATCCTTGATCTCTGGACATAAATAGGAATAAACAAAATCTGTAGTTTTTGTCAAAAGCATTACCTTTCAGACATTATTGGCATAACTGTCACTCCATATATCTGAGCACTTATAGCACGTCAGGATGTAATTTGTAAAGAAATACAGCACGTTTCATTTTGGGAGGAAAAAAACGTTTTAGTCGATTGTAGTTTCTTGTCTGTATTACAACGTTTGTAAGAGATTTCATTTTATTTAAAGCGGCAATTTGTTTTGAAGTTATTCCGACTGGACTCTGTCTCGGCTGCGCAGCGTTTGGAGCTGTGAAAACAGAACGGAGAACGATTCTCGTTTCTTGACTGCAACAAGACATGAGTCCCAGTTAGTGACTTTAATCCACACAAAAGTGACTCATGATATTTTAATGGCTTTGAGAGGGGTTAAGAAGTGGACTTACCGCTTCTGAAGAGCAACGAATCAAAGAGCCACGAGCCATTGAATCGAAGTATTGCTTCAATGGTTCACGGCTTCAAAGTGGAGTCGTGCTGCAGAAACAGTTGATTACAGAGCCACTGCAGACCAAACCCTGAATATCCGACTTTATTTGTACGTCCGTTATGACTCTGAAACACGGAAAAATCCGTATCATTTACGGACTATAGGTTGACATGAAAACCACGAAAAGCTGTGTTCACCACTGGGACACGTTCGGCACTATTCGGGATTATTCAAGTTTTTTTTTTTTTTTTTTTTACAGATGATGAACGATGCGTAAAAAATTTGACCGATGCAATTGCATCGGTCCAAACCGGTCTGGATCCGGGCCTGATGAGGATCAGGACCTCTAAACCCGAAGCCATGTTTCTCAGCAGGAAACCAATGGATTGCCTACTCCGGGTATGGAAAGCGGTCTTGCCCCAAGTGAAGGAGTTCAAGTACCTCAAGGTCTTGCTCATGAGTGAGGGGACAATGGAGCGTGAGATTGACCAGAGAATCAGTGCAGCAGAAATGGTATTGCATTTGCTCTACCGTACTGTTGTGATGAAACAGGAGTTGAGCCAAAAGCCGAAGCTCTCGATCTTCCGGTCAATCTTCATTCCTACTCTCACCTATAATCATTAGGGCTGGGTCATAACTAAACTACATCGCGGGTATAAGCAGCAAATGGGTTTCCTCAGAGGAGTCGCTGGTGTCTCCCTTAGAGATAGGGTGAGAAACTCAGTCATCCGTGGGGAGCTCCAAGTAGAGCTGCTGCTCCTTCACATTGAGAGGAGCCAGCTGAGGTGGTTTGTGCATCTGGTAAGGATGCCTCCTGGGCACCTCCCTAGGGAGGTGTTCCAGGCATGTCCAGCTGGGAGGAGACCCCGGAGAAGACCCAGGACTAGTTGGAGAGATTATATCTCCACACTGACTTGGGAACGCCTCGGGATCCCCCAGTCAGAGGTGGTACATGTGGCCCGGGAAAGGGAAGTTTGGAGTCCACCTGTCGGAGCTGTTGCCTCTGCGACCTGATCCTGGATAAGTGGTTGAAGATGAGTGAAGGAGCATGTGGTTTCTGAGGCGGCAGGAGGGTCGAACTTTTAAAATGACCCATTTATTAGGGGTCCAGATTTTCCAAATTTTCTATTTATTGATTTGCTAAACTGTTTTTTTTTTTTCTAACATTGACTGTCGCACTTTCTCCAGGGTTATGAATACCAGGAGGTACCGAACAAGTGCTGTGGGAAGTGTGTGCAGAAAAGCTGCATTTTCACCACCGAGGATAACATGACCCATGTCATTGAGGTCAGTACTGCAGCCATGCCAGCGTGAAGATGGAATTCTCAAGGTGTTTTCACAACAAGGCAATTATTATCCTACCAGAATTGTTTCTTAAAAAGGGGGCAGGGGGAGCATTTTCATGGGGTTCACTCAGAATGTACCTCATTCTTTTATTAATTTGCTCCTGACAGTCTTATCGAACTTATAGTTCTCAACAGACTATATTTACTAGATTTTTCAATTATGTACTTGAATAATTGTACTGAAAGATAACATTTCCGCATATATTTTTGGCCATTGTTTGCCCTGCAGTAGGTTAGACAGAGCAACTAAAACAGTTTAAGCACAAACTGTTGATAAGTTATATTCCCCCACATGCACTCAGAACAGGAAGGGGCTTTATTTTCAAATGACGTTTCCAATGCCTAATGTCTGACATTTTACTTCATTTCCGTGACGATAATTTCTCTTCTGATAATGTTTAGGTAAATCTAACATATTTCATTAAAATATATACATACACAAGTTTTTTTGCTTTAAAAAAATTACCTTTTATATATTCAAAATTATGGACTTAAAATTATATTTAATACAATTAATAACTTCAATTTCAAAAACAAACTAGATAATCTAAGATGGTTTGAGCAGCACCTAATGAATAAGAAATGAATTAAAATCTTTGGACATTTAGATATAATAAAAAAAACCAGCTAATTTGCATGTTTTGATGAAGGGACGTTTAAAAAAAAAGTAAAGTTGTCACGACTCAGTCATGTGATTTTGCGAACACCTGCACATTTCTGCTTTGGAGCAGGAAAATGATTCTTTTTCTGAAATATGTGCATTCATGTAAGTGTTGAGGTGACCAAGCGGTTAAGTATGCTTGTTTCCAGTGCGGAAGGTTCCCGGTTCAAACCCCTACCCCTAACCAATCTCCAATATGGAGTTGCATCTGGTAGGGCATATGACGTCAAACTCGTGCCAAATCAATATGTAGATCAGGGGTGGGCAACCTGTTCCAGAAAGAGCCATGAGGGTGCAGGTTTTCTTTGCAGCCACTGACTCCACCAGGTGATTTTACTGATTAATATCACTTTGAGCAGATGGAATCAGTTAATCAGTGAAATCACCTGGTGGAGTCAGTGGCTGCAAAGAAAACCTGCACCCTCATGGCTCTTTCTGGAACAGGTTGCCCACCCCTGATGTAGATCCTCCTTGGATATGCTGCAGTGATCCCGAGTGGAAAAAAGGGATAAGCCAAAGGGACTAACTTACCAGAATTAAAGGGAAACTCGTTTGATGCTTTTCGGTGAAGATAATGTCGGAACAAACTGATGCTGATAGTTGAACTAACTGCTGTTGCAAAGCTGAGATTTGTGTTTGTCCTGTTGTTACAGGTTAACAGCTCTTTTGTGCCCCCTAATGATAAGTGTTTGAAGTACACCTGCGAGAAAATTAACGGACAGTTTGTTACCAAGGAGAGACAGATCACCTGTCCTCCCTTCAACCCCTTGGACTGCGAGCCTGTGAGTTTGTCTTCCTTTTTGTGTCACTCGACTTCATGTACTTACAACTGAATAATTCCATCTTTATCTCAATGAGTTCACGTCAAAACCGTGTTAAATGAATTTTACCTCCTCCAGGGCACTGTGACTACGGATGCCAACAGATGCTGCAAAACTTGTACGTTTTATAACGAGTAAAGCACGTGCTGCTGTAATTAGGCTATTTGTGAACCACAGCTGGATGTTTGAATGAAAAACATGACAGTAACTTTGTGCTTCAGGCAAACTACGGAGTGTCTGCAAGCGCCACACCAAAGAGACTACGCTCGAGGTGAATGGCTGTAAGACCTTGGAGCCTGTCATAATCAACTTCTGCATGGGACACTGTGGAAGCATGTCCATGTGAGTCCACCCATCACTGCTCCACATTTGAGACCATGAAAACCATCTCAGAATTGATCTAAATCAAAATTAAATGAAAATTGTCTATAGTTTGTGCACCACGGGAGAAAGAGTAAAAAAAAAAATAAAATAAAACTTGATAAGTTGTTTGCATGTTTTCAGGACGTTCTAACACTCAAGGAGCTTGACATCGTTAGAATTTTCTTCTCACGGTGTGACAACAGACAAAAATGTGCACGTTTTAATCTAAAAAACATCCGGTTTTGTTGAGCACACAGTAAATCTAGAGCGTAGGTTGTCCTCGAACATCTGCACCAGGTTTTAACGGAGCACCAGTAAAACATTTAAATATCGTGTCAGATGAACATGCTTAGAATGGCTTAAATGAATACCTGGAGAAATGCACACAATGATGCATCATACACCGCAGAATCAGAATAATAATCATTTTCTTCATGATTATTCATCAATAAACCCCACATAAATCACAAAGAAATTGGAGATCAACATTCCAAAGCTAGCCACACTAGCATAAGCATTAACCTACTCAATTCACAAAGTAAACCTTTTATTTACTTTTGGTGGAATAGCACAAAATATTGAAGACAGAAATTAAACTTGTCAAACGCAATGTATACGTCAAGGCTTGGAGTCAAATGTTAACAGGTAAGTCCAAAATATGAGTGAGACAATTTTCAATTTCAATTTCTTTTCCTTTATATAGCGCCAAATCACAACACAGTTGCCTCAAAGCACTTCACACAGGTAAGGTCTAACCTTACCAACCCCCAGAGCAACAGTGGTAAGGAAAAACTCCCTCTGAGGAAGAAACCTCAAGCAGACCGGACTCAAAGGGGTGACCCTCTGTTTGGGCCATGCTACAAACATAAAGTACAGAACAATTCACAGAACAATTCACGGACAAATATACAAGAAATGCTATTGGCGCACAGGACAGGAGGGTCGCCAACACAAATACAACTCCCATCTCTGGATGGAGCTGCACCTTAAACAGACAGATAAAACAGAATCAGGCATCAGAAAGACAAAAAATACTGTATAATTTGCCAGCATTAATCAACAAGAAAAACAGAAGAAATACTAAGGTGATCACCGGCTACTAGCCCTAAACTTCACTAAAAGACCCAGAATTTAGGTAAAGTTGAGGCCGCGGCCCGCTCCGATTGCTAATAAATGAATTAAAAGAGTAAAAAGCGTAAAACAAAACTGTACCAGTATGCTAGCCATATGAAAGGGAAAATAAGTGCATCTTAAGTCTGGACTTGAAAATCTCCACAGAATCTGACTGTTTTATTGACGCAGGGAGATCATTCCACAGACCAGGTGCATGATAAGAGAAAGCTCTGTGACCCGCAGACTTCTTATTCACCTTAGGGACACAAAGTAGTCCTGCACCCTGAGAACGTAAAGCCCGGGCCGGTACGTAAGGTTTAATTAGGTCAGCTAGGTAGGGAGGTGCCAGTCCATGAATAATTTTATAGGTTAGTAGCAGAACCTTAAAATCTGATCTCACTGGGACAGGAAGCTACTGAAGGGATGCCAAAATGGGTGTAATGTGGCTGTACTTTCTGCTTCGTGTCAAAAGTCTGGCTGCAGCATTTTGAACCAATTGGAGACCCCTAATGCTAGACTGCTGTAAACCAGAAAATAGAACATTGCAGTAGTCCAATCTAGAAGAGATAAATGCATGGATCGGGGTCTCAGCATCAGCCATAGACAGGATGGGACGAATCTTCGCTATATTTCGCAGGTGGAAGAAAGCAGTCCTAGTAATATTTCTAATGTGGAGGCCAAAGGACAACGAAGGATCAAAAATTACCCCAAGGTTGCTCACTTTGTCAGTGTGATGTATGACACACGAGCCGAGACTGAGCGTTAACTGGTCAAATTGATGCCGATGTCTCACTGGACCAAGAACCATCATTTCAGTCTTATCAGAGTTTAAAAGTAGGACGTTTCTAGACATCCAACTTCTCACTGCTGCAAGGCAATTTTCTAAGGATTTTATGTGAACGAGATTACCAGCAGTTATCGGCATGTATAACTGAGTATCATCTGCATAGCAGTGAAAGGCAATCCCAAAACGCCGCAATATGTGCCCAAGGGGTACTATATAAAGGGAGAAAAACAGGGGGCCTAAGGCAGACCCCTGTGGAACCCCAAATTTCATGTCACTAAGGTTAGAGGTAGTGTTACTGTACAAAACACAGTGAGAATGACTGGTCAAGTATGATGTCAGCCATGCAAGGGCACTCCCAGTAATCCCAAAATGATTTTTCAGCCTATCAAGTAGAATATGATGATCCACTGTATCAAATGCAGCACTGAGATCTAACAGCAACAGAACCGTAGTGGTGTCCGAATCCATTGTAAGCAGAAGCTCATTCACCACCTTAGTGAGAGCCATCTCTGTGGAATGATATTTTCTAAAAGCAGACTGCAGTGGCTCAAAAAGATTATTCTCAGTAAGATAGTCTATGAGCTGCCGTGACACCACTTTTTCCAGAATGTTCGAGAAAAATTATATCGGCCGATAGTTTTTCAATACACTAGGGTCAAGATTAGGTTTCTTAAGTAATGGTTTAATCACTGCAGATTTGAAACATTTAGGAACAGATCCAGAAGTTAAAGAAAGATTAATCATTTCCAGCACAGTCGGCCCAAGAGTGGGCCACAGGTCCTTAAACAGTTTTGTTGGTATAGGATCAAATAAACAGGTTGTGCTTTTTGTTGACATTATGAGTTTTGTCAGCATGCCTAGTGAGATACTATTAAATTCTGTAAATCTAAGTAATACCTCAGTAGTGGCACCCACCTCAATAGCAGGGTGTAGTGGCTGGGTTAAGGCATGCTGGGATACGTTTAACCTGATGTCTTCTATTTTCTTCCCAAAGAAATCTAGGAAATGTTGTGCTGTAAAAGGAGAGCGAACTACAGGTGGTTGTCCATGCATAAGTGTTGCCACCGTGTCAAACAAGAACTTTGAGTTATGCTTGTTTTTGTTGATCAAATCAGAATAGTAGGTCCGCTTTGTAGCCAATAATGCATGCTTATAGTCTAAGATAGCATCACGCCACGCAAGGTGATATACTTCTAATTTTGAACAACGCCATTTCCATTCTAGAACTCTTGCTTTATGCTTGAGGTCACGCAGATAATCATTGAACCAAGGTGACTGTGATTTGGGGAGCGCAGTTTTAACACAGGTGGTGAAATCATGTCGAGTGCAGTTTTGAGCATTGAGTTTAAACTATCCACAAGTCTGTCTACTGACTGGGTATTTGTCAAATGTGAAGCTAAGACATCAGGCAGTCTAGCTTTGAGTTCAGTCTTAGTTGAGGAGTTGATGCATCGCCGTAATGACATATAAGGTTGTTGTTCCACTAAACACGGCAGCAAAACTGTAAACTTAATAAGTGAGTGATCAGAGACCACTGATGTAAGAGGCATGAGGTCAATATTCATGACAGCAATACCACGTGCGAGGACCAGATCCAGGGTATTTCCACTAATGTGCGTTGAACCCCGAATGCATTGCCGAAATCCTAATGCATCCACAAGTTCCATAAATGATTTGCAGAGGGGATCAGAAGGCTTATTTATATGAATGTTAAAGTCACCAATGATCAGAATATTATCTGCACTAGTTGACAAATTAGAGATGAATGCACCAAATTCATCGAAGAATTCAGAATATGGGCCAGGAGGCCTATATACAGTGACAAAGTAATATGACTGATTTTTATTCTTCTGACCTTGGCAATGTGTAGTATCCTAAGCGGAGCGGAGAATCAGGTGCTCAAACGAGTTATATTTGTAACCCCCAACAGCTAATAAGCTAAACCTAGATTTATAAATCAATCAATCAATCAATCAATTTTTTTATATAGCGCCAAATCACAACAAACGGTTGCCCCAAGGCGCTTTAAATAAGATAAATAAATAAATAAATAAGATAAGATAAATAAGATAAATAAGAGCAACACCCCCGCCTTGCTTCGCATCATGAGGGACGTGACTAAATGTATATGCTGGTGGGCAGGCCTCATTTAAGGGGAGGACAGCTGTAGGTTTAAGCCAGGTTTCACATAGCCCAATCATATCTAACTGATGATCAGTAATTAGATCATTGATCAACAATGATTTTGAGGACAGTGAGCTTATGTTAATGAGACCCAGTCTAAGGACCTCAGTGGGGTTGACAGTTGAACTGTTTGGGTTTAGGGGTGGTTCCAGAGTAGCATATATAAGATGCCTAGAAGTAGGTTTAGGTTTGAGACATTCCACGCGCATTGTAGGTGGCAGACATGAAATCTTTGCTATTCAATCAATCAATCAATCAATTTTTTATATAGCGCCAAATCACAACAAACAGTTGCCCCAAGGCGCTTTATATTGTAAGGCAAGGCCATACAATAATTATGTAAAACCCCAACGGTCAAAACGACCCCCTGTGAGCAAGCACTTGGCTACAGTGGGAAGGAAAAACTCCCTTTTAACAGGAAGACACCTCCAGCAGAACCAGGCTCAGGGAGGGGCAGTCTTCTGCTAGGACTGGTTGGGGCTGAGGGAGAGAACCAGGAAAAAGACATGCTGTGGAGGGGAGCAGAGATCGATCACTAATGATTAAATGCAGAGTGGTGCATACAGAGCAAAAAGAGAAAGAAACAGTGCATCATGGGAACCCCCCAGCAGTCTACGTCTATAGCAGCATAACTAAGGGATGGTTCAGGGTCACCTGATCCAGCCCTAACTATTGCTGGAACAACCAGTGGGCCATCCTCAATTTCAACATCATCCAATATAGTAATGGGTATTAAGTTTGGAAAGCATATCCCTCTATGATTTCTATAGACACAACTACGGAAGCAGGTCACAATCTCAACTTGTTGAAATTCCCTCCCTGGCAAATAAACTGCACTATCACCATAGTGGATTTTCTGCACTAAATTCCCCACTAAGCTAATGGATTCCACACCCACATTTGTCATAAGCCTTGCAGGGTCTCTAATCACCTGCTCCGTGGCCTGCTGTAGATTCCTAATGTTACCCTCCCTGTAGAGCTTTATCTATGTTCGCAGACAAGATGGCGGCGTCTTCCCCAGGAGGGTGGAGGCCATCCGGCATCAGCAGGCCATGGCAGCCCCAGAACAAAGGCCAGTTATCAATAAAGCTAAAGCCTTGCTGTCTACAAAACTGCACCTGCCACCTATTTAATGATGTCAGCCTGCTAAACGCCTCATCAGTACCCCGGGAGGGGAGGGGACCAGAGACTATTAATCGATGCTGACACATCTTTCTGGCAAGGTCACAAATCCTCTCTATGTCCATTTTTGTGACCTCTGAATGCTTCATCCTGATATCAATGGTGCCAACGTGAAAAACTATGTGACTATATCTCATGTCATGTTCCTTCATCTGTCTTCCCTTCTGCAGCGTCAGCACCCTAAGATGAGATGCAACGTCGGGAGCTCTGGCCCCAGGAATACTTTTAACGTCAGCCAGCGTCTGTAACCTGACTTTGCGGGTAATAGAATCCCCTATCACTAAAGTCCAGTGTTTTGGCCTGGAGACAGGAGTGGAAGTCACTTGTGGGCTCAGAGAATTCACATCAGGCAAATCCAAGGGGGAGAACCAATGCAATGCATATATGTTGCAACACAGTCTGTCACAGTCTGTTGACTTAGAGTCAACTATTGATTTTAAAAGGAAGTCGTTACAATAATCACAATGTATGATTTTTTTAAATAATTTATTTGTATGTTACTGCTGCAAATAAATATTTGAACACCTGTGAAAATCAATGTTAATATTTGGCACAGTAGCCTTTGTCTGCAATTACAGAGGTCAAACGTTTCCTGTAGTTTTTCACCAGGTTTGCACACACTGCAGCAGGGATTTTGGCCCATTCCTCCACACAGATCTTCTCTAGATCAAATCAAATCAAATCAATTTTATTTATATAGCGCCAAATCACAACAAACAGTTGCCCCAAGGCGCTTTATATTGTAAGGCAAAGCCATACAATAATTACGGAAAAACCCCAACGGTCAAAACGACCCCCTGTGAGCAAGCACTTGGCGACAGTGGGAAGGAAAAACTCCCTTTTAACAGGAAGAAACCTCCAGCAAAACCAGGCTCAGGGAGGGGCAGTCTTCTGCTGGGACTGGTTGGGGCTGAGGGAGAGAACCAGGAAAAGACATGCTGTGGAGGGGAGCAGAGATCAATCACTAATGATTAAATGCAGAGTGGTGCATACAGAGCAAAAAGAGAAAGAAACACTCAGTGCATCATGGGAACCCCCCAGCAGTCTAAGTCTATACAGCATAACTAAGGGATGGTTCAGGGTCACCTGACCCAGCCCTAACTATAAGCTTTAGCAAAAAGGAAAGTTCAGATCAGCCAGGTTACTGGGCTGTCGCTGAGAAACATGGAGTTTGAGCTCCCTCCAAAGATTTTCTATTGAGTTTAGGTCTGGAGACAGGCTAGGCCACTCCAGAACCTTGATATGCTTCTTACTGAGCCACTCCTTGGTTATCCTGGCTGTGTGCTTTGGGTCATTGTCATGTTGGAAGACCTATCTATGACCCATCTTCAGTGCTCTAACTGAGGGAAGGAGGTTGTTCCCCAAAATCACGCAATACATGGCCCCGGTCATCCTCTCAATACAGTGCAGTCGTCCTGTCCCATGTGCAGAAAAACACCCCCAAAGCATGATGCTTCCCCCCCATGCTTCACAGTAGGGACGGTGTTTTTGGGATGGTACTCAGCATTCTTCTTCCTCCAAACGCGGCGAGTGGAATTAAGACCAAAAAGTTCTATTTTGGTCTCATCTGACCACATAACTTTCTCCCATGACTCCTCTGGATCATCCAAATGGTCATGGGCAAACTTAAGACGGGCCTGGACGTGTGCTGATTTAAGCAGGGGAACCTTCCGTGCCATGCTTGATTTTAACCCATAACATCTTAGTGGAATTAACCACGGTAACCTTGGAAACAGTGGTGCCAGCTCTTTTCGGGTCATTGACCAGCTCCTCCCGTGCAGTTCTGGGCTGATTCCTCACCTTTCTTAGGATCATTGATACGCCTCGAGGTGGGATCTTGCATGGAGCCCCAGTCCGAGGGAGATTGACAGTCATGTTTAGCTTCTTCCATTTTCTAATAATTGCTACAACAGTTGATCTTTTTTCAGCAAGCTGCTTGGCAATTGCCCCGTAGCCCTTTCCAGCCTTGTGGAGGTCTACAATTTTGTCTCGGGTGTCTTTGGA